>NC_137791.1:118142050-118742050 GCF_963383645.1 Muscardinus avellanarius | reverse complement strand
AGTAAAATGGGAATGACACCCATGCTGACCTTATAGGATTGAGTGGAGATTAAATGAGTCAGTTTATGCAAGAGCTTAGCAGCATGCCTGGCACAAGGCGTGTTCTCAGTAAGTGGAAACTCATCACTTTTAGGGCTCGGTTTGTTTAAAAGTATAAAAGGCAGATAGCAGTTTAGAACATCAGCCTTCCTATTGGTACTTGTAGTTTTGTGTAGCTCAAAGCCTTATTTTAGAGGAATGAAGGTCTAAGAGAAGTCTATGCTTAGAAAATGAAAGAAATACACTAAGCCAAACATGAGAAGAGGCGGGAGGGAACTGGATGGGAATTAGGTAAGGGCCAAATGAGTGGTGTGTGCATGTGTGCCTCCACCATCTTATACTCCACTGAGATGTATGATTACAGTGTACCAAGAAAACATTTTTTAAAAAGAAAGTGAAAGGAATAGAATATGGGGAGCGTTGGGACCAGAAACATTTTAGAGAGCTCCTACTACGTGCTGGGCTCTATTCAGCACACGGCCTGTGGACTAGCTGGTTTGTGCTGTAACCCTGTGAGTTGCTGAGAAAATGAGACAGAGAGGTGAAAAGGTTGACCAAGTTTTCACGCCCAGTAAACAGCAGACCCAGGAGAACCTGGCCCTGGAGCTGTATGCCCTGCCTTCTGCACCCAGGCTGGGGAAGGGTACTTCTACATAGTTCTGGGGTCACCAAAGGAACAATTAGTGCTATATCAGAGCCACATGCCTGATCCCTCCGTGAAAGCTGATTATCTATCTGCAAGGGCATCTGAAGGCACGATGGCCCTCGAAAGGAACAGTGTCTGCTGGTTCATCCCTCCAAACAGCATTTTGTAACCAGGAAGGAAACTGTGGCATTGGGGGCAGGAGGTGGTATGCAGTCAGACCGAGTGTCCCAGACTGGACAGTTCTGGAATCTCCCATGGTTTCCCGAAGGTTCTTTATAAAATCAGTGTCTCCAGAGTGAGTATCTCAGAAGTTCATGTCTTACACTGCAGGGTTAAAACCTGCTGCCAGGTCCCAGGAGGCCCAATGTCTGGAAACTCTGCAATGCTCAGAATGCCCTGGACCAAGCGCCAGAGAAGGCACCATGCTGTCAGTCCGGACAGGCTCATGCTCACGGGCTTTAGCTCCCTGCCCTCCCTCAGCCCATGGGCTCCACACTCAGCATTTTTATCAGACCCACCGCCATCACTGAGTTCAGGAAAGGCCTGGAGGGGGCAGAGAGAGGAGGGCAGAGAAAGGGGGAGGAGAGACAGAGGGAAGAGAGGGAGAGAAGGGTAGAGGAGAGAAAAAAGACAGGGAGAGAAAAAAGAGAAAGGAAAAAGGAAGAAGGAAGGGAGAAGGGAGAGAGGGAGAGATGGGAAGACAGAAGAGGCCAGGAAGATAGAAGCCCTCTAGATCTGCAGCAGGAAAGGCTCTCGGCAGCCCCAAATCTTCCAGAAGCACCTGCCTTCTTCAGACTTGTAAAATGCAACAGTCCACCCAGCACGTTCAAGAGGAATGGACGATTTCATAGCCTACACTTAACCTGGCTGCCTCCTCCGCCTTCCTTCGGGGCTCCTTGGAACTGTCATGAAGAGACTGCCTCTTGGAGAGTCTAAAATCAGCTCTAACGTTTGGTTCCCAATAGGGCTGTGTGTGCTTTCTCTGTTGAAATGTAACATTTTAGGAATTTTAAAGTAAGGATCGGGAAATATCAATTGTAACAGAGAAGAGAGAAGGAAGCAAGATTCCGCAAATGCGGGATGCCACATATAAATGCAGGAGGCGCAGGGTTTAAGCCGCGTGCCCTGGGTACCCATCATCAATAATGAAACACTGATCACATCAAGGCACACCGGCATGAACAAGACATCCCTGTTACCTGCTGTTCACCTTCAATGAGCTTTGACATCCCTTCCATCAGCCCATCGGTAAACACTGAGTGCCAGCTGAATACCAAGCACAGGGCTGGGTGCCAGGGTCACCAAGGTGAATAGACAGGTTCCTGGCTCACAGAGCTAACATCCAAAGAGGGAGCCAACTCTGAAACCCTGGGCACGGCACCCACACAGGACCAAGAGCAGGGATGTGTCTGGGTGCTGTGATGGCACAGCAAAGAAATTCAGGGAGGCTCTCGGAGAAGGAGGCGATGGCTAGGCAGTTGTTAAAGGAGGAGGACTCCATGGAATGGGGCCAAGGAGACTGGGCAAGGCCAGGGCATGGGGACAGCATGGTGTGGTCAAAATTTGCTGTTTTCAGAGTTGGCAGGCCAAGCCGAGATGGTTAAGAGTCAAGGACGATGTAAAATTGGATCAAGGAATGCCTTATGTACCCTGTGACCAGTCAGACTTAGTTCTTTGGGGTCAGTACTTCTGAATCTTGGCTGTACATTGCAATCACCCAAGGAGCTTTAAAACACACGTGCATGCAGTCATCACTTGGTATCTAAGGGGATTGGTTCCAGGACCCCTGCAGATTGAAAAATCCCAAATTCCTCATGTTCCTTATATAAAATGGTATGGTATTTGAGTATAACCTACACACATTCTCCTACATACTGTAAATCATCTCTAGATTACTTATGATAGCTAGTGCAAGGCAAGTGCTCTGTAAATAGTTATTATATTGTCTTGTTTAGGGAATAATGATAAGGGGGAAGTCTGTACATGTTCAATGCAGACACGATTTTTTTCTAATATTTTCAACCTGTGGTTGATTGAAGCTGAGTGTGTGGAACTTGCAGATTTAAAGGGTGACACACACACACACACACACACACACACACACACACACACTCACATCCCTCCCTGGGCTCCACCCTCTGCCACTTCACTAAGGTGCTTGGGGTGGAGCCTAAGCACAGGTGTTCTTTCAACCCCCAGGTGACCGTGAGGCTCAGTCAGGTTGAGAATGTTATTGTCCTTTGCTGTCAACAGCCCACTTGGCCTCCAAGAAAAAGACTGGGAAGGAACACAATGGGGACAGAAAGACCACCGAGGAGGTATGTTTATTTTGACAGTTGCTCAGACTGGATGGCTTAACAGAAATTTATTTTCTTATAGTTCTGGAGGCAGAAAGTTCGAGATGAAGGTGGCAGCGCATTTATTTCTACTAAGGGCAGTCTCTGTGGTTTGCAGATGGCTGCCTTCTCTCTGTGACCTAACGTGGCCATCCCTCTTGGTTATCCATATCCTAATGTTTTCTTATATAGACACTAATCCTATTGCACTGGGACTCACCCTAGCACTGAATCCCATCTTTAAACACCTTATCTCTAAGTATGATAACATGTGGAGGCACTGGGGATTGGGACCCCAACATATGAACTTCAAGGGGATACGGGCCCATAAGAGGCGGCTGCTGCAGTAGCTCAGGGGAGGAATGAAAAAGAACAAAATTGAACAGTGGCGACAGGAATGAAGAAGGGGAGTCAAAGACACCCCCGAGTTTCCAGCATGACAATGGTGCCGCCAGTTCACATGCTGCAGGGCAAGCCTGGTGGCTTCCTTCATGATGGAGATCAGCTGGTGGTCAAGGCTGGAGTGTCTAGTCCTCACAGGACTGTATGTAGGTGTAGGACAGTTCCCAGTCCAGGGGGAAGCTGTCAATACCTTGGTAGTGTTTGTACCCAAGATTCACTGAAGACAGTCTCTCACTGCCCTGGCCTCCAACCAAACTATACAAGCATGAGGATGAGCCCCCTGCTTCCCCAGAAGCCACAGGGAGAGCAAAAAGCTGGGCCAGCTTTTTGGAGGCTGGAGGGAGAGCAGCTCCCGAGGAGTGAGACAGAATGGCAGGAACTCATTTGCGACTTAAGCCACTAAAACAAACAAACAGCAAACACCAGCATCTCCCTTCTGTTTAATCCGAAGCAGCGCCCTTCTGAATCATAAAGGGGAGACGAGCCAGGAAAGCGCTAATAAAGAAGATGAAGTGATGCGAAGAACAAGTGACATAAAAGAGAAAATGAAACAAGAATCAAGAAAGGAGTTATTGACAGATCCTCCGGTTGTTAATTAGAGGCCTGGCTTTCTATAGATCCTCATTTGCTGCATTATGCTGGTGAATTAATAGAAGACGCAACAAAAGGACATTAAAATCAACGTTTGACACCTGCTTAAATCCTCAAGAAGCCATTAATTACACATTCTTAAGAAAATGAGCTATGATACAACTCTTCTAAGTGTATAATTCCTATCTGGGATTCTTAATCATATGACTTTTCAAATGCAAGATGGATCTTTTCTGTTCATCTCGTCTGGTTCTAACCAATTAAACATTTTCTTTCATAATCATAACATTTCATATGCCAGATCTTCAAAAGAAAAGGAGCTTGTTAGCAACATACCATTTCCCACTGCTAATGTATGCTAAATTAGAATTCTTAAAAGTATTATATAGACATATAGGACATCATTAACACATTCCGGTTTAGTGAAAAGACAAAGGTAACATTCTTTTGTGGCTCAATTTTGGGGAAAAATGTTTTTTGTTTTTTTTTTCAGAATGATCTCTTTTCTTAAAAAATTAATTGATTAACAAATTAATTCCTGTCAAGCTGAGGATAAATTTTACACACAGTTTATAGATACTGAGAGAATATTTGGTTCAAATAATGTAGGAATAATAAAGGGTGTATAAGCTTATTCGGAAGAAATCGTTATTTTCTAAAGGAATTAGAACGTCTTCACAGACAGGCTTTGGTGTTTTACAGCTCCACTCCTGTTTAATGCTCACTGACAGCATATATTTTTGAGTCATTTATTTCTTAACTGTACAGCGGCCACTGTAGATTTCTTTTATGGAAACTATCCATTCCCAAATATCAAAGCATGAGTTTTCTACGCTCTGGGTTTCTGGCTCAATTCAGGAGCACAGCTGGGGACCAGTGGTTTGGTTCCCAATTAGTCAACTAAGCCCAAGATTCAATAATTTTGACCCAGCCAGGCCTCTCCCTCGGGCCTGCACAATCAAGCGGGGGAAAGTCAAACTTATGGCATAGATCACGGCCAAATCCTGCCATACAGTTATGCGCCGTCCCCAGCTACATAAACCCTACCATCCCATTTGTTTACATCTTCCTATGGCAGAGTTGAGTCATACAGGCAAAACCTAAAATATTTACCATCTGGACCTTTACAGGAAAAAAAATTGCCAACTCCCATAACAGACCATTTACACATCTCAATTCAACCACCCTGTGCGCTATGACCATGACGACAACCATCATTTTGTCTCTTGTCTGTGATGCAAATTGGCATCACCAAGAATCCCAAGAGGGATATTCTTACACCCCCACCTTTAGTTACAGCCTTTTACTCTGTTCCCCAAAGAAATCTGGAAATGAGCCACCCGTTAGTCTAATCTAACATGTTGTGTTTTTTTGGCAGCTGTGAGTCACTGATTCCTTTGCCCAGTGAGTCAATAAGATTTGGGAGCCTGCAAAATGAGGGGCTGGAAATTGGTGTCCTCATCCAGTCCTTAACCCTTCACAGGATAAAGCCCTCAAGCATACATGGTGTTGTTGGTCACCTGGGAGCACCTGCCCAGCAAGCTTTCTGTAATGGGACAGATGTTTCTCAAGTGCCCAGCACTGGCAGCCTGGTTGAATATAGAGCCAGCCTCGGCATACCAGAGACCCTGTTTGCTCACTATGTACTGATTGCAGCCCTGGGAGATTATCCCCTCCTCTCTACTTCACTCAGTCCCTCCTAACATCTCCAGACCCCACCATCTCACAACCTAGGTACAGAAACAAGAGGTCTATATTTCTGGTGCACATTTTTTTTTTTGCAGATCAAAACCTGTTCAGGGCCCATCTTCCCTTTATATAGCAGTCCTCTGCTCATGAAAAGCTTTCCACGCACAGATGCAAGGGCCGCACAGCCTGAGAACACAGTCAGAAATATGAATCGGACAGTACAAGCAAGCATTTCTCTCTCCATTCAATTATGCTCATCTCCGAAAGCCAGCGAATAAACCAGCCACAGGTGCAGACACTTTAGAAAGTCGTTCGGGAAGCCCAGGCAAACAGAGCGATCTCTACGCCCAACCATTCCTCTGTCATACCTGATCTCCTTGCAGCGTGTGCTGGTCGAGCGGTGTCTTAGTGGCAATGTTGCTGTAGTAGGCGTATGACAGTTCCCAGTCCAGGGGGTAGTTGTCAATACCTTGGTAGTGTTTGTACCCAAGATTCATTGAAGACAGTCTCTCACTGCCCTGGCCTCCAACCAAACTATACAACATGCCCTGGTTAGGAAGATATTGGCAAAGCATTCACAAGATTGTAGGCAGAGTCATAAAATCCTAACACTAAAAGGTCATCCAGCTCTATCCCTATATATAATCCTAGCCATCTCGGAAATGTTAACTTGCCTTTAAAAAAAAAAAATCTTTAGAAAAGAAGCCAACCCTGATTTCAAATGGCTTACAAATCCTTAGCGGTCTGTCCTTCCTAATGTCTGGTACTTACAATGCTCCCTTCCTGGCTTCTCTCAGTACTTTTTTTTAATCAGTCAACCAACTGTTCTAAGACTCCCTGTACTGCCGCCGCTGCTGCTGCTGTGTTACTCTGAACATATGATCTGCATGGGGGTCCCCATACCCCAACCTCCTGCTCTCAGCACATCTGTAGAATGTGGCCAGTCCAATGATTTTATTTCTAATTTGAAGAAATAGAGGCCCTGAAAGGTGAAGTCACTTGTCCACAGTCAAGCCAGCACCGTGGGGGCACAGACAGGACTAGTTTTCTATACTATTCCACTTCTGTGGGGACTGCTCCAGGGATTCAGGGAAACCTCCCATCAATCAGGAGCATCTATAGACTAAGGACATTGAAACGAGTAAGAAGAAATCTGAAAGGGACATGGAGCCATCTGGTAGAGCTAAAGAAGATGAGTTTCCCTTATCAGATGTGTGCAGATCTGAAAATTAAAAGCAACCAGAGAACATCTAGTTGTCTCTCTCTCTCTCTCCCTCCCTCCTTCCTCTAAGACAGAGTCTTGCAGTGTTTGTTACCCAAGTGACCTTCCAACACACAATCCTCCAATCTCAGCCTCCTGAGTAGCCGCGATTACAGGTGTGCCCTGGTTCAGCAGTATTTCTTGTGATGGCTCATTTTATCTGTCAATTTGTCGATGCCAAGGGGAGCCCAGTTTAAATATTATCCCTGGCTGTGCCTGTGAGGGTGTTTCCAGATGAGATTAGCATTTCAATTTGTGGACTGAGTGCAGCAGATGGCCCTCCCCAAGGTGGGCGGTCCCTATCCAATTCCTTTTTAAATCCTAAAGAGAACTGAAAGGCAGAGAAAGAAGAAACTGCTACTTTTTGCTTCCTGCCTGCTTGCTTGAACTGGGACTTGGCCTCTTCCTGCCCTTGGACTGGAATGGACACCACCAGCTCCCCTGGTCTTCAGGCTCAGACTAGAAATACACCTGGGGCTTTCCTAGCCTCTCACGGACAGACTGCTGATTGTGAAACTTCTCAACCTCCATAACTGTGTGAGCCAATTCTTCATGAGAAATAGTTTCATATATATAGTCTTCATATACATATACATACAGACATATACATATACATAATCCCATTGGTTCTGTTTCTCTGGGGAACCCTGACTAATACACTTATGAAAATGTGACTTTAAATGTTAGGCAAGTTGCATAATCGATTTGGATTCAGAACTGAAAAAGAAATCTGCTGTGGCATTTATTTTGATGGTAGAAGCTGGATGTGACCATACTTTGCTTAGAGATTCCAATACTTCTCTTGGCTAAAAAATGATATAGGATAATGGTTTCAGAGTCAGGAGAAGAAGCCCCTGTGTTGACTCTGGCAAGCCCAGCTCAAATGGTTCCTTTGATGATCTACCCGATGTACCCCCCTCCCCCAAAGGCTGCATCAGTAAAGGCAAAAAGGTTCCTTTACACTCACAGAAAGCAGAGAACCCTGCATTTACACTGTCCTAGGTGTACAGATTTTAAAGGACGCCAAGGAACTGCACCATGTCCAGTTCTGGCAGATACAACACAGGTGACTGATGCTCCCAGAGCCCACGAAATACTCGCCTGCTGCTGGTCCCGAGGCACGTTTAATCCAGTTTCATAGAAGACTGCGAGGTAGTAGGATGCTTTATGGTATCCACAGCAGCTGGAATCTATCAGAAAGGGCACGACGGAGCTGATTTGGTGAAGACCATCAGCACTGGAGAGCCTCTTCACAGCCTTCTCAAATATCCTCCCACCGATTTCTACTACAGATTCCTTTGGGCTCCCTGGCCCTGTAAATAACACAATCCACAGCACATGAAATTAATTACCATGGGATCGACATGGCTTTGGAAAGAAGAGGGGAAAGCCAATTAAATCACCTGAGTTATTGATACGGCTGGTCCTGCAGTACCTTGAAATATACCACCTTCTGGGGAGGTAAATGAAACCCTTTGGGGACGCCAGGGTGTCATTCTGGAAATAGCTTGTTCTTTGGCACTAAATGACAGCCTAGTATCCTGGGAAAAGAATGTGCCTCACGGAGCTGAGAGGGGGGCCTCAGGAGAGTAATTTACTCAGTGTAATTCACCAGCCAATCAGGACCACTGGAACTGCCAGAGAGGTGTTTTTTTTTTTTTTTTTTCCCTTTCTAAGAGTCTCTAAAGAAGAATGTGTTTTGTCTCAGAAAATAGTTCTTAGGTGCTGCTTTAAAAGTTTGGGTGAAAGAATCTTATTTCCAGATGCTCCCTCATCATCGCTTGCTTCCAGTTTTTCTCATGGGTCTCAATACGATAATAAGAGTGAGTCAGCTTCTATCTAGGGCTTACAGCATGCCGGCCGATATCCGGGCTTGCGTACTATGCCAGTTGTGCCAACCCATCCCCTACAATCTTATGATTGGTACTATTATTAGCCTCCTCACTTTTCACATAAGGAGACTGATTTCTGGAGAAGAGAAATAGCTTGTGTACAGTTACAAAGGCTGGCAAGGGGCTGAGCCCACCTTTGAACCCACCTTGGAACCCAGCCTGCAGGTCGCTAAAGCTGCAGCTCACTCCATCTGCCATGATTAAAACCTTGCAAACAGGCAGGCGTTCGGCTCCATCAGAACCTCACCACCGCCATAGAGCTTTGCTACATAACTACTTTAGGCTACAGGCTGCTTCCTTTTATAGAATCCTCCCATGAATCTATATGCTAGCCGGCTGTGAAGCCGCATGTCTATTATCCCAGTACTTGGGAGGCTGAGACAGGAGGATAGCAGGTTTGAAGAGGCCCTCAACAATTTAATAAAGACCATGTTTCAAAAAATAAAGTAAAATAGCTGGGTATGGTGGCGCAAGCTTGTAATCCCAGTACTCGGGATGCTGAGATAAAAGGATCACAGGTTCATGGCCGGCCTCAGCTCCTTAGTGAGGCCCTCTGCAACTTAGTGAAACCCTGTTTCAAATTAAAGAATAAAAAATAGAGCTAGGGGTACAGCTCAGAGGTAGAACGCCCCTGGGTTCAATCTTCAGTGCTAAAAATAAATAAATAAAATAGGGCTGGGGTATAGTACAGTGGTAGAATGCCTCAGTACCCCCCAAAAAAATCTATAATCTGATCAATATTTAAGGTTAAATGAGCAGGTTTGAAAGTCCTGCATGTAACTCTAAGAGTCTTCTAAAGTCGGTCTCCATTATTCATCTCTCTTGTTCATTATCAGCCAAGAAATGTTTACTTTCTAGGACGTAAAATGCACTCTTCAAGAGGCCATGTGGTAAGAGATAACACAGGAGAGGGCACCATGTCATTTACAGGTAAGTGCTAAGGTACCTGTAAATAATGTCAACTTGAATGTTACGTTAAATGTCAACTTAAGGCTAGAAACTCGCCTGCCCAGTATCGTGTTTTTATATTCTTCATCCTATCCAAAATTAAAATGTTATTTAAAGCAAAAAACATCTTTCAGGAGACAACAAGGGGCTGGCTCTTATCAGCACTCCATCACAGGATGAGCAGCGCTGCCCACGTGGGAGGGCTTGGCATTGGGTTTATTTCAGGGCAATTCCCTTGCAGAGGTCTGTGCTAAAAAACAGAGGCCACGATCAGGAAGATGCAGGGATGAGATTGTGAAAGCTGACACATTGTTTATGAGCTGGTGCTGGTCCCTGGGGACGCACAGTCAGGCTGGCTGTCCCAGAGAGGGGGACACTGTTCCTGCACCGAGCTGTGGGGGCCCCCTCCTCCACCAGCTGCATCTGCTTCGGCTCCCTGGATCCCAAGCATGCAGCACAGAAGGGGCTGAAAAAAGCATCTCACTGAACAAGTGGAGTTGCTCCTTTGGCTGTAATCTTTTAAACTCTTTTTTTAACTCTCTAAAGAAATAGCCATTTGTTGCAAGAAAAATCAAACAATGCAGATTTATATAAAATAAAGACAGAAGCTACCCCCTCCCAATCGTTAAGGGTGAAGATAAAAACTGTTGACGGCTGGGTATGTATGCTTTGAGACTTTTCCTTTGCATACACAATAATTCATATACACATCTATTTACATATATTTATGCGCATTTTCTTTTCAAAAATAACATAGTATGCAGCTATAGATTCTGCCTCTCAAATTTCTTTTTAAAACTAACTACGTAGTATGTGTAACTGTGCACAGCTGTCCAAAGCTGTCTCTTCAAGCTCCAATAGCACAGCCACTTCTTGGTGTCCATGGCGGATTGCTTCCAGGTACACAAATGCCCTCGGGGCAAGCCCCCACAGACACTGAGAGTATTTACATATAACCTACACACATCCTCCTGTACACTTTAAATCATCTCTAGATTAATTATAATGCCTAATACAATGTAAATGCTATGTAAACAATTGTTATACTGTATTGCTTAAGAACTAATGACATGAGCCGGGCGTGGTGGCGCAGGAGAGGCTGAGACCGAGGATCGCGGTTTGTGGACAGCCTCAGCTACTTAGCGAGGCCCTTCCAAACTCAGTGAGACCCTGTTTCAAAATAAATAAATTAGCCGGGCGTGGTGGCGCACGCTTGTAATCCCCGTGCTTGGGAGGCAGAGAAAGGAGGATAGCGCAGGTTCGAAGCCAGCCGCGCGCTCTGGCTTAGGAGACCCTGTTTCCAAATAAAAATGTAAAAATAGGTCTGGAAGTGTAGCCCGGAGGTAGAAGGGCTTCCAGGAACCCCAGTACCACCAAAAAATAAAAATAAAAAAATTAATTAATTAATTAATTAATTAATAAAAAGACTAAAAGCTGAGGGTGTAGCTTGAAGGTACAATGCCCCTGGGTTCTATCCTAAGTACCACAAAAAAAAAAGCCTAATGACTAAAAAACATGTCTGTACATGTTTATTATAGATAGAATGTGTTTCCTGAGGGGTTTTGTTGTAGCTGTCATTTTGTCTTGTTTTGTTGTTATTGTTGTTGCACTGCTGGGAAGAGAACCCAAGGTCTTGTACCTGTTAGGAAAGTTTATTAACACTATATTCCCTCCTATTTTTCTCTTTCTTTCTTTCTTTCTTTCTTTCTTTCTTTCTTTCTTTCTCTTTCTTCTTTCTTTTCTCTCTCTTTCTCTTTTTGTGTGTATTTGTATGTGGTCCTGAGGATTGAACTCAGAAACATACTACCTCCGAACTACATTCCCAGCCCTTTTGTACTCTTTGCTTTGAAAAAGGGTCTCACTGAGTTGCTGAGAATCTCACTACGTGCTGAGGCTGTCTTTGAACCTGTGATCCTTCCAAGTCAACCTCCCAAGGACTGGAATTACAGGCGTGCCTGACAACACCCGGCTTTTCTGAATATTTTGGCCCATGGTTGGTTGAAGGCACAGATGTGGAACCCACAGATACAGAAAGACGTATTGCATTTTACGGCTGTACCATTTTCCCAACCAGCTCTCCATTTTTAGACTCTTGGGTTGCTTCCAGTAGTGTTGCTAAAGCCCGTAGCATGGCAATGGACATCCTTGAACATTTCACCTGTTCACCTGTTGGGATATATTTGAAAAACATCCTTTTCCACCAGGAGTCTCCGAATCTTGCTTTGGATTTTCCCTTCATGCAGCTGAGATACAGATGCCACCCTCCCTACCGGTGAGCTACTCTAAGAACCTTTTCCTTTAGATTCAGTCTGCACTGTAGCATTTAGACCGGTTGCAACATAAATCCTACTGCTCCTCATTCATATATTTACTTTTAAATATGTGCTCATTTCAGAAGCCCCTCTGTGAACATTCTAACAAAGCGGCATTAACATTTTGTTAACGATTCATCCCTGCCTCACCTGCTCTGCCAAATGCCTACCCAGGATGATGGGTTTTGCCTGAGCACACACGGACCTGAGCTCTGTGGGCTCAGAGGAGGGAAGAGGCTCCAAACAAATGAAGCTCCAAATGAAACACTTGCCCTGCTGACCCTGGCTCAGAAGCCCAGAAATCATTAGCAGGCGTGCTGGAGTAGCTGGGATTCTAGAATAAGGAGTGTGATCAGAATCCTTCACCAGACTCAAAACACCTTCGCATAGCCAAGCATGGTGGTGCTCACCTATAATCCCAATACCTGGGAGGCTGAGACCGAAGGATTGCAGGTTCCGGAACAGCCTCAGAAACAAAGCGAGACTCTCTTGGCCACCTAGTGAGACTCTGTTTCAAAACAAACAAATAAAAGACTCAAGGGTGTAGCTTGGAGGTAGAATGCCTGCCCCTGGGTTCAATCCCCAGCACCATCAAAACAAACAAACAAAAACACAAACAAACCCTAAGCACAAAAACTTTGCAGACTGAAATGTGGGCAAGTTGAAAAACTTTCACTTTTGTCTATTACAGTTCTTAACTCCCCCCAAAATACTATCAATCACTATTTTCTCTGCATAAGAATCTAAACAATTTCCTGCACTAGTGAATACAGTAAAAGGGGGGGGGGTAAGAAGGATTCTAAGGTAAAATTGCTCATTTCACACATTTGTTAAAGTTTGAATTCCAACTGTTGCCTCAAATCAAAGCTGCCATGTTTTTGGTGATATTGTGAAACTGGCGATTTTAAAGTCAGTTTAATGAAACTGTTAATTTCACCCATCTGGCTTAACATATGCATTTTTTTCCTAGTCTTTCTGCAACTAAAAGCATGCCTTGTTTATGGAGATTAATGGTGTAATGAAGAAACAAACAAACAAAATAGAAAGAGAAGTCATTTCCCCATATTCTTTCTAGAAACTAAGGAACAAAAGCCACTGAGCCACCCTTAACTAACCCCTACTATTTTCCAAATATGGTGCCATTTTTTCTCTTTTTTTCTTTTAATTTACCATAATAGCACAAGGTCATCATTTGTGTGTTCATTAGAAGAGGCAAGAAGGTAGCCGTTTGCCCAAGGGCCCAAAGCCGGAGCCAGCATCTGATTGAGAATTCAGAGGGAGAAAGGCACCCTCATTCCTCGCGAGAGGGACAGACATCAATAAGAAAGTCATTTTGGGTTTCAAGCTTCCGAATGGTGTAATGCATCCAAAGTAGAAGTTTGGAAGGGGGGGGGGAGTAAAAGGAGAAAATGTCATTTAACCATAGGAAGGAATGTTCTTCATCTTGTTTTAAAAAAACAAAACAGCACATTCCTCGTTTGCATTCAGATCCAGTAAGGCCCAACGGGTTTCCAAAGCTAAAGGAGTTGGTTTTTATTTCTCTCGAAAGTAAACCTTTTCTACCTTTCAGTACCGAGTAAATTTTCTGATTTTACATACGTCATTTCTCTCTCGCTCGCTCTCTCTCTCTCTCTCTCTCGCTCTCTCTCGCTCTCTCTCGCTCTCTCGCTCTCTCTCTCTCTCTCTCTCTCTCTCTCGCTCTCTCTCGCTCTCTCTCTCTCGCTCTCTCTCGCTCTCGCTCTTGCTCTCTCGCTCTCTCTCCTCCCTTCTTCCATCTTGCTCCTTCCAGGACTATTATTCTCTGGGTAGGAAAATCATAGTCCATTCTTTGTTTCCTTTTTCATGCCTCTGTGTATTTTTTAAAAAGTAAAAAATGTATGCCTTAAAAATAATAATAATAAAAATATGAAGATGATGGTTCTTTAACAAATACCAGTGAGCATTGCTTCTAAAAGGAAGCAGTATTCTGGTGTCACTCCGTAACATAATTGTATTTCTACCCATGCTCTCCATCTGAGGGTCTCCAAATAAGCATTGCAATTGTTGGCAAAAACAAAATTGAGAAAAAGTAGAGCTTTGCTAGAACTGCCTGTAACCCGCCTATGCATTGTGTGGGGGCACCTCTTCCCTCACATCCATGCTCCCCAGCCTGGGGCAAGAGGCAGGCAGCCATCCAGAGGGAGCAAGGCAGATGGTGTCAGCCCTGGGAGATGAGCCCAGCCCCAGACCTGGCCTCATCCCAGAGAACCACTGATTGGCAGGTCTTGGAGTTCCTGCAGTCACACGCCCTGGCTCCAAAGACTCAGTGGTGCCCCACGTGGGGTGCAGGGGGGAGAGGGGAGTTGGCAGTCTGGCCTAGGGCTAGATGTCCTGAAGGGCCCTGGCCAGCGCACCTGTCCTGCCCACCTGTCCCTCCCCACCTCCATCCCAGCTGCTCAGAAGCCTGGACCTCACCTAACTGCACCTGACCTTAGGCCCTTCCTTGCTGGGCCTGCCATCATCCACCCACTGGTCCCCAACCCATGTAGCTGCCTTTACTGCAGCTTTTCTCCAGCCCATCCCTGCTGCCTAGTTTCCCTGGAAGCCAGACACCCATTCAAAGGACTTCTGAATTCAAATGGTTCAGTTTTGACAAGGAAGGTGTGATAGGAGAGTAAAAGAAACAGCCAGCACACCCCTTAAATAATGAAAAGACACATACTCAAATGCTACTGTACTGGCATTAGAAAGAACCCACATACTAACGGGGCGATTTCTATGTCCTGGCAGGAGCTGCTTTCCTAAAGCATTAGAGATGTTCAAGAAACATCTTAGCGATCCACTGTTCCAATTCCCCCTCCTGAAGGCCTGATTGGGATCTTGTGTGGGTTGCCACCCCAGATCTGGACAGTGATGAACTTGGGGACAGAGCTGCACAGGAGAATTCCTGGTCCAGGCAAAGCCATCAGGATGCAGAGTGCCGGCTCCAAATGCCAGAGGCAGCAGAGCTCCCAGGACCCATCTACATGCGTTGCAGCTGCGACCCCCAAGGAGCGCTGCCATCTTTAATTCAAAGGCTGACCAACTCTGGGAGGTAAGGGACAAGCCTGTTATATACCAGGGTGGGAGACACCAGTGGGAACAGCCGCTTTCTATACCGGGTTGGTGCATCAGCTGTCAGTGTGCAACGTGCCTCCCCCTCCGTACCCCCTGGCACTTGGCAGAAAGCCGTGGAGGGGGCTGCTTTGGCCATTTGCTGCAGTTGCTCCAGGATGCACTCCAAACACGGCCCAAGTTGAGTTTGCATGTACCTTGGGTTGTTTTCCACCTGAGCATCTGTACATCTCAGCCACAGATTACAGGTAATAAGAAAGCAAGGACCATGAGGAGGGCTGTATTCTGGTATTTTGTAAGCAGGTGCTCAAATGACAAGGAAGGATTCCTGTCTACGTTTCCTGATAGTGGAAACCTGGCAAATAGGGTCCTGCTAGACTTGGAAAACCAGGAGTATGCTTACAGAGGTGTTTATAGACACAGGACTGCAGCCCCCAAGAGGAACAGGCTCAGGAAGAGAAGGAGAAATGAGAAAACTGTAGGAAGAAGGAGAATAAGCCCAGTAGTTTATAATCAGGCTGGCCTGGAGCCACGGCTTGGTACGTGTAGACTTTGGACTTGTGTCTCCTGGAAGTCACATTCTTCATTCCTGCAGTGACTCATTCACCTAACAAAGACCCTGGAGTGCAGTCTGTACACCAAGATCCCTTATTCATCTGGAGTGCATGCACTCACTCAGCAAATGCTTACTGAGGCGAAGGCCTTCAAAGAAAACCTAGATACTGTTCCTGTTTGAGGATTCTAAGCTCAACTGTGGAATCGGGCAAATCAACCATTGTGTTAATTAGCCTTTTCATCGCTGTGACTAAAACCCTGGACAAGAACTACTTAGAGGAGGAAAGGCTGACTTCGGCTCTCAGTTTCAGAGGTTCAGTCCATGGTCAGCTGTCTCCAGGACAGATGCATTGTGGGAGCTGGGATGGCAGAAGAAAGCTGCTCAACTCATGGCTGCTGTAAGGAGGGAAAAAGAGGGAGGGAGGGAGGGAGGGAGAGAAAGAAAGAGAGGAGAGAGAGAGAGAGAGGGAGAGGGAGAGAGAGAGAGAGAGAGAGAGAGAGAGAGAGAGAGAGAGAGAGAGAAAGAGAGGCCAGGGGCAGATAAAGTCCTTAAGGCTCACCTCCTCCAGCCACCTGCCACTGAGCTTTGCTGTATTGCCAACCTATGAGCTTTTCTGGAGACATTCCATAGCTAAACCATAGCAACTGCCATTAAGCAGCAGGATGGTTACTATAAAGAAATAACTACGAAGTGGCAAGGGGGATATGGGAGAGGAGCTGTGGGCCTGGGGAGATGGGAGCGAGGACGTGAGGAGGCAGTACTTGAATCGGGGCGGGAAGCTGGCGGCCACGAAGGCAAGCAGCGGAGTGTGAACGTGTGAGGTATGTTCTTCGAAGAGTAGAGTCTGTACACTGAGCTCCCTTGTTCATCTGGAGCGGATGCAGTCACTCAACCAATGCCTGTTGAGGCGAAAGCTTTAAAGAAAACCTAGATGCTGTTCCTGTTGAAGAGGATGGGGCACACACGTGCTGTGCGGGTTCACATGGGAGAAGATGGATTCACTACGCAGCCGTAGATGCCCAGAACCATTGCAGGCACTGTGAAGAACTGAAAGGATAAGTTGGATACTTCCAGCTCCCGTGCTGCCCCAACAAGCTCACAACTGAGGAAACAAGAGCAACACACACACAGCCTCAAATAGTTGTAAGTCAAGGCAGAGTGCGTCAGGCTGGCCTGCCCCGCACGTCGACATAGTACCTTCCTGTCCATGAAGCTCTTTCATAGATCTAGTGTCACTTCAGAAAAGCCTCACATTCTTAATTCTACAAAGTCAGACTTGCCCTAGTCTAGAAACTGCTGTACAAAACTTAACAGCACCTCACACCTATGAAAATGGCTACTATTTTTAAAAGATGGAAAATAGCAAGTGTTGGTGAGGACGTAGTGCCCTTGTGCACTGTTGGTGAGGGCAGAAAGTGACCTGGTGACTACAGAAGCAGCAGGGACATTCCTCACAAAATTAAACACAGGGGCACCACAGGACCGGCATTTCTGCTTCTGGGTATATACCCCCAAAGAACTGAGACTCAGTGTCTCTGAGGGAAGATCTCGGTACTCCTATGGACACAGCAGAGGTGTTCACAGTAGTCAAGGGGCAGAAGCAGCCCAAGCACCCATCGGTGAATGAATGAATAAACAAGACGTGGGCTGTACAAACGACGGGACACTGCTCAGCTTTAAACAAGAAGGCAGTTTCGACACACACACTAAACCACAGTTGAAGACACTTCGCCAAGTAAAAACAGGCAGCCTCAGAAAGATAGAGACTGCATGATTCCACTCGCGTGCGGCACCTACAGAAGTCAAACTCCAGGATGGAGAGGGAAATGGCGGTTTTCTGGGTGTGTGGGAGGGGAAATGGGGAGGGTTTTTTTTTTGTTTTGTTTTGTTTTTTTTTTGGTGGTACTGGGGTTCCTGGAAGCCCTTCTACTTCCAGGCTACACTCCCAGACCTATTTTATACTTTTTTTTTTTTTTTTTTTTTACTTTTGAAAACAGGGTCTCTTAAGCCAGCGCATCTGGCTTTGAACCTGCACAATCCTCCTGTCTCCACCTCCCAAGCGCCGGGATTACAAGCGTGCGCCACCACACCCTGGGAGATGGGGAGTTTTTAAATGACTTTAGTATTTCCGTTTTCCCACATACCGGGAGAAATAGAGATCTGTTGCATGATAATGTGAATACCCTTCCCACTACTGAACTGTATATTTAAAAATGATTAAGAGGGCAAGCCGGGCGTGGTGGCGCACGCCTGTAATCCCCGCGCTTGGGAGGCTGAGACAGGAGGATCGCACGGGTTCGAAGCCAGCCTCAGCTACTTAGTGAGGCTTTCAGAAACTTAGTGAGACCCTGTTTCCAAATAAAATATATATTTAAAAAAGGTCTGGGAGTGTAACCCGGAGGTAGAAAGCCTCTGGGTTCCACCCCCAGTACCACCAATAAATAAATAAATATGATTAAGAGGGCAAACTATGTTATGTGTATTTCACTACTAAATAAATAAATAAATAAGCATAAATAATAAAAAAAAATCTCCTCCAGGCGTGGTGGGGCATGCTTGCAATCTCAGTACTTGGGAGGCTGAGATAGGAAGATGGTAGGTTTGCGGCCAGCCTCAGCTACTTAGTGAGGCCTTCGCATCTTAGTAAGACCCTGTTTCAAAACAAAGAATAAAAAATAGGGTTGGGGTGTAGTTTGGAGGTAGAATGTCTCTAGGATGAATCCCCAATACCACAAAAAAGAAAAAAAAATAGAAAACTCAAAAAGTAAAATTTAATTAAAACATACAAAATCATAGCCCTTAAGGAATAAAGGTACGACTATTTGGCAATTATCCCTTGAGTTCAAGAGATCTGTTTTCTGGGACCAAATGGGAGCCAGTAGCCACTTGCTAGCAGGCTGCAGGGCCCACTCTCCATTCTCCCTGTTCGTTAATGAAGCTCGCCACCCCGGTGATCCTCAGACGTGTGCGTTGTTTGGTTTGGATGGTGATCCAACTAAAATCACAGAGTGTAGGAGAAAAAAAATCGCTCTCCAGTCTAACATGTGCACATGCAGCAGCCTGGAACCAGAGTGCCGGCTGTGAAAACGGGGAGGTGCTGCCCAGAGAACAGACGACTGCCTCCTTAAGAATCCAGATAACGGACCATGGTCTGCCGCATCTTCTCTGTTAAAAAATCCAGGAAAAATAATTTCACAAGTTAATTCCTTTGGGGGAACTGAGGGAGCCGATGTTTTCTTTATATTTGGCCTCAATAACTCTTACACAAAATGAGAAAACATTCTTTGTTCTGTCTTGGCTTATTTGGGGCACTCAGTCATTTCTTGTTTGGCGAATGAACGACTGAAAGACTTTAGATACACGTAGTTCAATGTCTTTCTTTCCTACTGCACCTATTCCGTTCCAATGGCAAGAATCCCAAGCAGGAAACATCTGGTACTCTGGTCTATTCTCATAGCTTGTCTCAGATTAAAAAAAAAAAAAATACAGAATGACGAATGTGTTGTTCTGCTTTGTGTTACTATAACCAAATCACAGAGGAAGGCTAACTTTACAAGGAAAAGAGGTTTCGGTTAGTTACAGTTCTGAAGGCACAAGGGCACCAGCACTGGCCGCAGCTTGGGTCTGTTTGGAACTTGTGTGAGAAAGAGGAAGGTGATCACAGAAACAAGGAGAAGCCTGGGAGCGAGTTGGGGGCTGAGCTTACTCTTATAATAACTCACTCTCTTGAGGACTCAGGAATCTCCCATGAGTGACCTTAGTACCTTGTAAGGTCAGTACCCGCAAGGACCTAAGAACCTCCCTCTAGACCCCTCCTCTTAAAGCTTTTGCCACCTATGTTACCACACTCAAGACCAAGCCTGAAACACCTGAACCCTTGGGGGCTGAACCACAGCAAAAGGATGTTCTAATAAAGTCTCTTAATCACCGGGTGAGGACAGGTCAGGACAGCTGCAGAAAATAGAAGGCAGACACAATTCCTATAAACCAGAAACGGCTAGAAGGTGCCAGGGCCAGCTAAACACTACAGGCAGGATGGCCTTGAAAGGAAAGGTACTCGAGGGACCAGGAACCGGTAAAGTCAGGCCAGTCGTACGTCTATTCTTTTTATAAGAGATTGGAGAAAAGATATGTTAAGAGTGTAAACTCATTTTTTTTTTTTTACCCTCAATTACCAAATCAAATTTTCTGCATATTTCTCAGCCTTGTTAGGAAGCCGGGTACAGCGGATGACACCAATCTCTCTCCTGGGTTAGCCGGAAGATGCTATTATAGCCCCAAGCAAGGATGCTGTGCCAGGGAGCGGGATGAATTTGAAGGAGCGGATGCCCTACCTCTGCGGGAGGCGCCCCGGCGCTCCTGACATAACCTAGAAAAACAGGCGCCGAAGGCAGAATGGGGCCTCGGGCTTGGTTCTCAGGATGCACCTCTTCTTCCGCTGCCTTCCTCTTCTCCTGGGCCCCAGGGAAAGGCAGAGGAGGGAGGCGAGCAGGCGAGGTGAACCCCAGGGAGGCAGAGGGTGGTGGAGGGGAGGGAGACGCAGCAGATACAGCCCTGGGGCAGGTGTGCTTTTCAGTGCTATTCTAATTTGGCCCCAAAGGCACCCAATTGGTGGTTCTGGCACAAACACTGGGTCCTAAAGTGGCCCATCCACAGTGGGGTCCCTCTCCCACCATTAATGGGGGGCTGGGAGCCTCACAGCTGGGGTGTATGCTTCTGCAACCCCTCTGTCCAGGGCGCCTGGAGGCGGCAGCACTGGTGGTTTGGGTTTTTAAACACATTCCGTTTCTAGGCCTCCAGGAAGAATAAAATAGCCCGAAATCCTTCTAAACAAAACTTTGAGTGGTAAAAATAACGCGAAAACATTCTTATCGAGAGTATTTTCTTTAAAAAGCATGTATTGTGAAAAATGATTCACTCCTGTTCCCTGCTCGCGACACTATATTTAAACATGATCAGAAATCTCAGAAAGACGGCTTCGAGGTGGCCGTGGCGTCGCCCACTTAGCTAAGCCAGCGGACATCCAGGCTTGGGTCCAGCCAGCCCCTGTGGGTCTGTCCTGGGGGAGGGGAAGGGGAGGCCCCACCACTTCTGGAACAACCAAGGAAAAGCTGGAATTTTCCCAGCCCGGTAACCATAGCAATGACACTGCCTGGCAGCAGTTCTCCACGGGGGGTCATTTGGCCTCCTCTGGGACATTTGGACCTGGCAGTGTCCGGAGCCACTTTAGGCTATGGAGGGGGAAGTATTATTGGTATCTAGTGGGTACAGGCGAGATATGCAGCTGCACATCCTACGGTGTACAGGAGAGCCCCCCAGAACAAACAAATAGACTTGTGGAGCAAACTGCCATTAGCCAGACTTGGGGGTCATGCAACTTCCCACGGGCTTGCCAGTGTCTGGTATTTTATAAGCATACCAACCAGTGTCTGTTCCTGGTATTTTTTTTTTCCCCTGTGGTACTGGCATGGGACCCAGGGGCATTCTACCTTCAAGCTATACCCCCAGCCCTATTTTTTATTCTTTTTCTGTGTATGTGTGGTGCTAGGGATGGAACCCAGGGGCTTTCTACATCCAGGCTGTACTCCCAGAACTATTTTAGATTTTATTTGGAAACAGGGTCTCCCTAAGTTGCCGAGAGCCTTACTAAGTAGCCGAGGCTGGCTTCAAACCCGCGCGATCCTCCTGCCTCAGCCTCCTAGGTACTGGGATTGCAAGCGTGCACCACCACGCCCGGCTTTTTTATTCTTTATTTTGAAACTCTCACTGAGTTGCAAAGGGCCTCACTAAGTAGCTGAGGCTGTCTGTGAACCGTGATCCTCCTGTCTCAGCCTCCCGAACGCTGGGATGACAAGCGTGCGCCACCACGCCCGGCTGTTTCTAGTATTTTATATACATACTAACTCAATACATCCAACACCAGGGACTATTACTGTCCCCATTTCACAGATGAGAAAACCGAAGCCCAAGGAGATTAAATCCTTTGCCCAAGAGCGCAGGTAGTGAGAGTTAAGTTCAAACTAGAACCAGGTCACCTGGCTCGAGGCCATGCGGACACAGGACATACCAGGCCCCGGCTCCTTGTCCTCCTGGCCCACATCCCAGTGGTCACGGGTCTTCATGGTCACCTTCATGGCCCCCTGTGCTGGGGCCAGCACTGCCCCACGCGAGCCTGCACCCCTCTGCCGGGACTGGTCCCCTCCTCTCCTTGCTAACAGCTCCATCCCCCTCCAGTTTATCTTCATCCCCCACTGCTGCCAGAGTATCTTAAAAACCCTTCTGACCATCCTCCTACCCCTGTCCGAGACCCAGGAACAGGAGCCAGTTGCCTACAAGGTCAAAGCCAAAAGTGTGCGGGATGGCTGGTGGCTGAGCCCTCTCCAGGGCTCCTTTGGCCTCCCCAAGCCCTTGAGCATCATTCAACAGGGGGCGCTGTTCTCATCTCCCTGCTCTACTCTGCCTCCAATACCCACACCTGTCCCCTTTCATCTGACAAACATCCACTGATCTTTCAAGTCTCAGTCCTAATGTCACCATCTCCAGGAAGCCTTCCTGGACCACCTGAGCTCTCCAGGAACAACTGAGCGCTCCCTTCTTTGCGTCTCTCTTCACATCCACAGCTTTTACTAAAACGTGTTACAAGTTTTCTTGGCTTTCAAGTCTGTCCCTCAAGGGTAGGGACCTTGTATCATCTCATTTATCTCTGACATCTAGACAAGTAAGTGAATCAGCAAGTCAGTCACTCAGCAAGATTTGAAATAATGGAAGGTGTAAGCCAGGTATGGTGGCTCACGCTTGCAATCCCAGCATTTGGGAGGCTGAGACAGGAGGCTCACAGTTGGAAGCCAGCCTCAGCTACAACTTAGTGAGGTCCTTTGCAACGCAGTGAGACCCTGTTTCAAAATAAAGAATAAAAAATAGGGCTGGGAGTGTCGCTCGGAGTTAGAATGCCCCTGGGTTCCATCCCCAGTTTAAAAAAAAAAAAAAAAAAAAAGGTGAAATATTCCATATAGCTCAGGCTTTTCCAGGACAGGAGAGTCGCTGTCAGCAAAGAAAATCTATGCCACTGGACACTGTCATTCTTAGGAAGTTGGCTTCTACATTGCCTGGACTCTAAGTGCTGGTTCTATGCCCAGGAATCCCCAAGTGGCCCCTAACCACGAGGACAGTTACCACGGACCCTCGGTGTCCTCTTCCCCACGCTGGATCTGTCCAGCTTCATTTCCTCTTCCTAACGGGCCTGGTTTTAAGATCTCTTGTGGCCCCTCAAGCATGTACTTACTTAACTACCTAAATCCAAATGGCAGCGCACCCAAGGAGATCCCGGAGGAATTTGGAAAGGATACACACATCCTGAGATGATGCTTTACGTATATTTCAAATCAGGAATCTCAAGTCCAAATGCCAGAGGGCCCAGGCAGGTTCATGAGGTGAGAAGCAGAGAAGGGCCAGGGGTGGACGGAGCACCCTGGGCCTGCGCCTCACCGCCAGGATCGCCGCCTGGAGGACTGGAGGCCCAGAGTTAACCAGATCTTGGCATATTTCAAGAAAAGCTAGAATTTTATATTTTTCTACAAGTGTCTAGGTAACTTAATAAGTTCTTTTTTTTTTTTTTTTCATGCACTAAAAGGTATTTTGCAAACCAGCTGCTCCAGCTGAGGGCGGTCCATTTGTGGCCTTGGTTTTTGATAAAGAACTGCTTCAGTGAATCCTAAATTTAGGTTTTTGCATTTAGATTTGGAATATGCACAGATATATCGAGAGTTGTGGACACACAAGGGCAGAATTTAAATTTGAAATGAAGCTAGAACACTAGGGTTAAAAATAACGTCGAGGCATAAATCACCAAAGAGGGCGAGCGAGACAGAGACAAACAGGGAGGCTTTCTAACCCAGCGTCCAAAGCTCAGGCAAAGGCTCAATTACCGGTCACCAAATCCATCTCCAGCAAGGCCTGGAACAAGCTGGGGTGCTTGTCCTTCAGCTCCGTCTCCCAGGGGAAGGCCCTGCAGGTTGAGGGTCTCCCGTACTTGTGCTGGAGGTCCAGGTAGAAGTTGTGGATGTCGCCTGCACAGGAACACAAGGTGTCACACCGCTTAGGAGAGCCAAAGCCCTCACCCCTCCAAAACCCAGGAACAAGGAACAAGAGGTCACACTCGACATAACCGAGGTTTGCTCAGGCCCTTTAGGGATTTGAAATTGGCCATGATGCCTTTGCTTGCGGTCAACATTCAGAGCCGTGTCCGAAGGACACGTGCCAGCGTTGCTGATGGCCGATGAATAATTCCACAGAACGAGCAGCTGGCCTCTGCCGGGTCCCCAGGAGGCCAGTATCTAGGCCAGTTTTGTTGGCATGTGAATTTAAGAGCAAAAGCCAAGGGCCCCCAAGGAGGTGAGTTGGTTGAAGACATTAGGAAAATCTCCCTACGGCCGCCACCAAGCAGGTAGGCAAGCGAGGCTGGCCTTCCGACACAGGCTTTCTCTTCTGATATTAGGTAAGTTACCAATATCAGCTTCTTCCCTGCTTGGCATATTATTATCTCAGTGCATTTTGCCTCTTTTATCACAGCATCATATTTTCTGGATGATTTGCCAGTTGAGCAGGGCAGCTGGGGGCCAGGATTGCCTGTTCCTGAAGGGAACTGCAGAAGGTCTGACCTTCTACGCTGGCCGGACACCATCTCTAATCAGGACCCAAACTCTATGGGACCGGGCTGCATTCCAGACTCGCCTCAACCCCACTCCAGGGGTTGGAATGGAAAGTTCTGTTCTGGAGATGGGGAGATAAGCTGGCAGGACCGAAATGACTCCATTTGTTTGCTGATGGCAAAGGCCCCACAGGAATTTCTCTTCCAGAAGGAACATACGTGACTAACTCTAGTGCCTCCCTACCAGACAAACAAGAGTAGCACAGAGACATTTCTGAGGGCCAGATCCAAGCTGGATCACTAGCAAACCAGGCAGGACCAGGTGCTGCAATGGCTCGCACCCCGGATGACAGAAAGGAAAGCTGCGCCATCGCAAGCAAAGTTGGTTTGAGATTCACCCCTTCTGTTGAAAATTACCCCTGTCTCCCCGGAGTCAATTCCGAGGATCTAAAACAATAAAACTGAGCCCCGAACAGCAAAGTCATGGTTCAACATTTCGGAAGCTAATATTCAGATATTAATAGCCCAAGACAGAAGCGCACCGATGGGGAAACATTTTTGATGATTAATTTATTTTCCAATTCCTTTTTATTTTCTTGGGTTGGAGTTATGGACAGGAATAACGCCACGTGAGGCTCACAACCCGCTTTCGTTTGTGTTCTTAAGTGAGATTAGGTATGTCGGAAGCTATGAGGCCTGTTGGAGTTCTCCTGGGCCAGCAGTGTTGTTGTTGTTGTTGTTTTGAATGCAAGTGGAATGTCCACTTTTACTCTCTTTCATTTGCAAAGGGCTTGAGGTCACACTTGGTGAGCTCAGCCATACATGTGCTCCTGTTTTAGCCCCTTGAGGGGAGAAGCTGGACATACTACTATAAACAGCACTCAAACGGCCCTGCAGGAGCCCAGTACTTACACGTTTCTTGTGTCTCACCCTCTGATCGCACCATGGACATGTACACAGATATTATGTCTTGAACCTCAGCACACCGTTCATAATATAACTTGATTTGTTCAGCCAGTTGCTTCTCGAGGAGGGGATTAAAGATCTACAAGAAGGCAAGAGAAATCAAATGAACGGCAATTGTCTTCAAATGCCCATCGATTGATTTCCGTGAGGATGTGTTCAGGGTGACTTCAGCCCCCACCCCACCCCCACTCACAACGCCAGTGACTAACGGCTCGCTTCTACGAGAATCATCCACTCTGGCTTTGTCAACCGCGGTTGTTCATATTAATCCAAGGACATGCCAGCTCCGCTTGCTTTTTGTGGCACCTTCTCCTCTGCAGATTTTTTTTTTTTTTTTGGGGTAAATGTCAGGATTTCCCAGAGACCAGGCCTCTGCCCTCTCCTTTTCCCCTGCCACATGCTGTACCTAGAAAGTCACACTTGTCTCCATCTCCAGTTCTCGCCAGTGATGCCAACTCTACCCGGCTGGGCTGCGCCTGCTGCCTGGGACCCCTCCTCCCATCTCCTTCTACTCTGCAAGCTCCTGCTCAGCCTCAGAGAGCCGGATGAGAGCCACTGTTCAGGGCACGCTTCCCTGCCAGCCTCCCAAGAGCCCCCCACACCAAGTTCAACCACATCTCATGATCTTTTAGAACTTGACTGGTTGCAGATCCAGAGAGGGAGCGGCATGGGGACAGGAGATTCATCTTAGTGTGTTTCAAAATGCAGGTTTGGAGCCGGCATGGCGGCTCATGTTTGTAAACCCAGTACTTGGAAGACTAAGACACGGGGATTGCAGATTCTAGGACAGCCTCAGCTGTGTAGCAAGAATCTCAGCAATCCAGTGAGATCCCATTTCAAAACAACAACAAAAGTAAATTTAAAAAGGGCTGAGGGTGTAGCTCAGAGGTAGAGTGCCTTCGGTTCAGTCTCTAAGGGTGTGGACCCAGCAGTGGGTCAGGGCATTATTTTCGTGGGTTGTGACCAGAAGTTTGGGTGTTGGCTTTGCTTTTTAAAATTAGGACACAAAATATCAGGGTTCCCTAAGTAGAGCAAGGGTATGTAGTCTTATTAAAATTCTTGTTTCAGTCTTGTGTATGAATAGATAAATACACATGCGTATGTATGTACTGTTCAAATTAGACTGTCTTCAAAAGACTGCAAAGTGACCATCTTGGTCCATCTGGCTCACCTCAACATCTTGCCCGCACTGCACCACCTGGTCGACACTCAGTAAGTATTGCCCAGATTAATAAATTCATTTCCATTTTTACATTTCATTAGAGATCTTTCAATAGCGGCTCTAAGATATCACCCTCAGGAGATGTGGCTTCCTATTTTCCTAATTACAACTTTGCCTAGTGATGGCTGCCTATAATAATAATAATAATAATAATAATAATAATTGTTATTATTATTATTATTTGGTACTGAGAATTGATTCCAGGGGCATTCTATCTATGCCCTCAGCCCTATTTTATTTTTTATTTTGAAACAGGGTCTCTCTCACTAAGTTGCTGAGGCTGGCCTTGAACCTTCAATCCTCCTGTCTTCGCCTCCCAAGTGCTGGGATTATAGGCCTGTGCCACCAGGGCCTGCTCTTTCCAGAACAAGCTCTGCAGACTCAAGGGAAGTAGAGAATGTTGCTCTGTCAGGTATGGGGCTGAATTTCTGACCTCCTTAGCACAGCTAAGAAGATCATCTCTGTGTGGTTCCTCCATGGGAAGCCCCAGCCCTCAGCCCAGCTGGAGCTGCCCTGCAGAACACACAGCTCCCTTCCTGGGTGGCAGGGGATGCGAGGGGCTGGGTGCAGTAGACTCTCTGAGGATACAAAGCCCTCTTCGATCTGTGAAGCTTCCGCTCCCCTCCCCCCATCCCACAGGAGCTGAAGCTGGAGCTTCTGCAGAGAGCAGCTCGCAGAACCAAGATTTTAATTTGCTGGAGCATTCTCCTCCTCTGATACTTTAAATAATAGCGTGTAAAAGAAGCTTTACCAAATAACTAAGAATCTCTCCTTTCATTAGCTTAATCACTGGATAGGCAACAGCCTGATAAAAATCTACTCTATAATTAAGCTAGTAGTTATTAAAACAGAGAAAGTAAATGGTTTCCATTTTATGAGTACTAAATGAACCAAACATTAACAGAAATCTATTTTTGCATTGGCCGGGGGTGGGGTGGGGGGTTGAAGCTTCCATATTAATTATGTTTGACGTCCAGCTTGGGTAAATCTTTTGTTTGCACTGAGCTCCGTGTTCCCGAGGGGATCCCCATCTCCACCCCCACAGCAAACTTCTCCTGGATCAGGGGCTTACCTGTGTTGGGTGCAGGCTACGGAGGCGATAGTACTTCAAGGGTCCAAAAAACCCCTCGATTCCAGCCACGTACCTGCTCCCTCCAATAATGAAGTACCCAGCTGTGTCGTTGTAACAGAGATCCTCACGGAAGCTAGAGAAGAAGACAGAGGGTTGAGAGAGAGCCCTGGACGGGAAGCAGACTCTTTAAAAATAGGCATGCACGGACCCTCTCTGACTCAACCCAAATGGCCACAGGCCCTTCCCCGAGGAGTCAGAGGATGAGACCACCTTGGGGTGGGGCAGGCCCCGGGCTCTGCTCTTTAACTGCTGTGTGACCTTGGTCAAGTCACTCAGCCTCTCCGAGATTGTTTTCTTTTGTAAAATGAGTTCCTCGCGTCTTGGATTGTTAGGATTAGGTAAAGATGTAAGAAAGCACCTAGCAGAGTGCCCAGTCCACAGTAAATGCTCAACACAGGCTCGCCACGGATACCGGCAATAATGTCTGGAATGAATGGAACCATTTGGAATCATTGGTTTTCAGCGGAAATATTTTGCTCTGCAAAGGAATAAAAAACCTATTGAATGAATAGAAGGTGGTTGTAGGGGAAAACTTGAAATGTAGACCGATGCTAAGCACTGGCATAAAAGTAGAGTAGGAGGAGGCCACGGCAAGGTCAAAGGGCTTGACCAGAGACACGAGGTTAGCACAGCTGATGGGTGAGATGCCCAGGTTGCCCTGCGGGGCTTGAGGCCTGGGGAATGAAATGAGAAAATAAAGGGGGTGGTCGTGTAAAAGGCATGAGAAGGTCCTTGCAGCAGTGTTTACAGTCACCAAAGACTGGAGAACTCCAGGTGCCTCTCGGTGAGGAGTAGCCCCACCAGCCAGCGGGTCCTGGACTTGAGCCTTATTTACTGTGCAGCTTAAAAAATGGACACAAGGACCCAAGAGATCTCAAAAATACATTCAGTAAAAAAACCAAAAGTGCAGAACACAGAGTAGAGCTCTCACTTATAAAAGAAGAGAATAGATTGGGTTTGCATTATAAAATTTTATCCTGATAGGGCAAAGAGAAGGGGATGGCTGAGTTGAAAGGCTGCTATTCAAGCACATTTTCATAGAGTTTTTCTTTTATTTTTTTTTAAGTTTGTGTATATGTGCATGTGGTACTAGGGATTGAACCCAGGCGCATTCTACACCTCTGAGCTACACAACCAGCCCTTTTTATTTTTTATTTTGAAGCAGGGTCTTGCTAAGTTCCAGAGGGCTTCATTACATTGCTGAGGCTGGCCGCCTGTCTTAGCCTCCCAAGTACTCTAATTATAGGTGTGCCGCATCACGCCGGGATTATTTTTTATTATTTCTTTTTTGTTGTTGATTTTTTAAATTATGTGTCTTATTATCTATTTAAAAATTAAAGCAGGAAGGGGTAGGCCAGGTGTGATCAGAACATATGTGAACAGCAGGGGTAGAGTGAGGGTCAGGTATGAAGGGAGAGCCCAGGAAGAGGAGGGACGGGGCCAAGGCACACAGAAGGAACACAAGAAAAGACAACAGCAAATCAGGCAGGCCGCCAGAAGCCCAGGGAGCTGAGGAAGCAGGGCCAGGGTGGCGTGGACGGGTCAGAGCAAGCTGCCCGCAGTTGGGTCGGGGAGGCCAAGCAGCAGAGTTACTGAGGACAAGCGTGGACTGCCTCTCCTCAAAGGACCCCAAATCCTAGCAGGTGCATCTGTCTGGTCAGGAGGCAGGAAGGGGTGAAGAAAGAGCAAGCTCCCACCTCAACTGACAGCAGCAGGCGCCAGCTCTTAGAAATTAATTAGCTTTCTGCAAACAGCTCAAATGGTAAAGAAGGGCTTCATCGCCTGGCATTTGTCTTTTTGGAATCTCAGCCTAGAAGGACTGTGTGGAGATAAAGGATCCTTCCCTTCCTTTCAGAAGAGACCTCAAAGTTATGAACTCGGAGACTGGGAATTCCTTCTGTTTTCCAAGACCTTGTAAACACTCAAATATTCCAACAACTCCCGTGAGCCTGCCTGGCACTTGGTGGATATGCAGCCCTGCTTCTTGTGGTAGAAGCTTCTTAACAACCTCCACTTAACCAACTCCCCAGCTCAAGGGAGGTCCCCACACCTCTGTAAAACCTGCCCACAGTAAATGCTACATGTCTACATGTCTCTGACATGCCAGCTGCTGGGGCTACTCTCTGAAGCCTTCTCACCATTAAAAAAAAAAAAACATAAAAATGGCAATAATAACTACCTAGATGATTGTTGTGAGGATTAAATAAACTATTGGTTGGGGGTCCCTAGGGTCTGATAGTGTTTCAGATTTTGGATTCTTTGGCATTTTGAAATATTTACACGGAGTTCACTGGTTGATCATCCCTAATCTGAAAATCCCAAATCTAAAAGTCTTAAAATTTTTTGAGCACCTGAAATGCTCCAAAATCTGACAGGATGCTTGAAAAATCACAGGTTTCAGATTATTTTGGATTTCAAATTAGGGATACTCAACCTTGCATTTACAAATAAAACATTTAGGTCAGACACACGGCAGGTGCTTTGGCTGTCAGCTGCAGCTGTCACTATTACCCGGTTCCTCTGTTGGGCTTTTGGTCCCACCTGTTGAGCTACGTTCTTGGTAAGAGTTAAGAGTGCTTATTCTCAAGCCAGTCAATGGCATCTGTATTGTGCTCACTCTTATCATACTGTTTACTTATATATAAAATCCAGTAAAATAGGAGTAGGGAAGAAAGAGCTTTCCCTTCGATAAGACTATGTTAATTATTTTGGGGAGACTCAGTAAAGAGAGATTACTAAAAACTAAACTCAATAAATGGTTGTAGAATTAAGACAACTGAAGATGTATGACTACAATGCATCAATTAAAAATTTTTAAAAATTAAAAAAAAATAGCCAGGTGTGATGGCGCACACTTGTAATCCCAGCATTCGGGAGGCTGACAGGAGGATCACGGTTCGCAGACAGCCTCAGCTACTGAGTGAGGTCCTTTGCAACTCAGTGAGACCATTTCAAAATAAAGAATAAAAAATAGGGCTGGGGTTGTAGCTTGGAGGTCGAATGCCCCTGGGTTCCATCTCCAGTACTGCCAAAAACATTTTTTTTAATAGAATTAAGACGACTGTAAATGTTTGGGAAAGAAACTGATGCAATCTATATGTCTTTGGGGCTCAGACTCTAACACATGTCTTTGTTTTCTTTTCATTTGGAAGAAACAGAAATTGGGTGTTGTTTATGGAAGAAAGACCATAAGGAACTTCAATGTAGAGATCAGAGGAAAGGATCTATCTAGAAAAACAGGCAAATGAACACCATGTGCATGCCTGAAACCTCAGGGTAGTACCTCATCTTTCCATGTATACAGACATTTAGTAATGTTGAATTTATAAATTAGGCACAGCAAAAGATTAACAGTAATACATGATAAAACAGAGCAACTACAACAATGTGTTGTAATAAAAGTTCTGTGATGTGGTCTTTCTCTCAAACTCTCTTATTACTGTACTTACCCTTCCTTTGATGACATGAGATAAAACCAGAAGCATGGATGGCTTCTCTTAGGCGCTTCTGAATTGCCAGAATCAACACTGTTGTGCTTTGAGGCCACTACTAGGTAAAATACGGGTTACTTAAACCCAAGCACTGCAATACCTTGACGGCTAATCTGATAACCAGATACAAAGTGATGACTGCCCGGGTGGCGTATACAGCACGGACACGCTGGGCAAAGGGGTAATCCATGTCCTGGTGGGACAGACCAGGGCAAGATGTTATCATGATAATCAGGATGCTAGGCAAATGTAAAACTTAAGAGAATTTTTATTTCTGGAATCTTCTATTTAAATCTTTTCTGACTTCAGTTGACCATGGGTAAATGAAACCATAAAGAAAAAAAAACCTAAGAGAAGGAAGGGCAACTGTGTATTTTCAAAATTAGAATAAGAGGCTTAAGGTAAGACTCTTTTTATTGGCTCTTTGCTTTAACTGAGTTTTTCAACTAATAATAAATTACTTAGTCCCTATGGCACTGAACTGTCATTCTTAAACTGTCACTATTATCAACCATCAGGAGATCTGTCTGCTTTAGTCTCCATCTCCATCTCTACATCAATGTTTCCACATCCTTCTCCTCTGAAATTCTGTGTCTGTGCAAAGATTGCAGGAGATTTCTTGGACTGTGCAATGTTTGATGGTCATCAATTTCACTGATATAAAAGTTGAGTTAGACTCTTCCAAAACCCAAACTGGTCTGGTTCGGAAAAATCTCAAACGTGCTGGCAAACTAACTCTCCTCTTATCTGGACATACAGTGCCCTGGTTTATTACTGCAGAGCACCAGAGGCCCAAAGGAATCACCGACATTGCTAAATAGTCCCCACTCAGATACAGATACAGCTCGAGGTAGCTGCCTCCTCTACCCCGAAAGTAATTCTTGTCTGGATGTTACTACCTTAGGACCAGATTTAAATTCTGACTCCCTTGTTATTCTATCAATCTACCCTATTCTTTTTCATCCTAGGACTGACAACATGTAATATTTATTTATGTATTTATTCATTCATTCATATTTGTGGTAGGGGAACTAGGGATTGAACCCACGGGCATTCTACCTCCAAGCTAACACCACCAGCAACTTTCATGTTGAAACAGAATCTCACTAAATCACTGGGAGTCTCACTCAGCTGCTGAGGCTAGCCTTGAACTTTCAGTCAGCCTGTCTCAGCCTCCCAAGTACTGGGATTACAAGTGTGCACCACCACACTCGGTTTTTAATTTCAAATTTATGTGTGAATATTAATTATTTAATATCTGTCTCCCCTGCTATATATACACACACATATATATATTAGCTCCCTGAAGGCAGGGAGACTATGTTCTTTGTGTTTAACATTGCATTCCCAGAATCAAGCACTGTCTGGCATGTGATGTATGCTTAATAAATATGTGTTGGATAAATAAGTAAATGAATAAAACCCTTTAGACCAAGGCTGTCACCTGTCATGGAATGCTACTGACAGCCTTACATTTGTTGGTAGCACTGTGCTCCTGAACACTTAAAGCATGGTCCTCCTACACCACCTTCATGGGCTAACAGCCAATACTGTTTACACTGCAAGAAGACACAGAGGGCTAAAGGTTTTCCTTGGAATATCCACAACTAGGAAGCCAGAAATATCTGCTGTTCAGTCCCCAGGCTTAGCCAACTTTGAAAGTAGGGTTCTAGGTGGGAATGAGACCCCAGGTATTCTGCCTCAGGAATCTCAGAAGAGAGCTGCAGGGCCCCTGCGGGGCTTGGCTTTTCCTAGAGCTGCTCTACTGGTGGGGGAGACCCAGGAGCACAGGGAAGGCAGCCGAGGCCAAGGCAAAGTGTACTCAGCCGGCCACCAGCAGTGTTACTAGGTACAACACCGTTCAGTGCTTTAGCTGGGTGTTCAGTTGGTACACACCTGAAAGCTGGATCCCTGGAATCATGTGATCGATCACACTGGTCCTGGTCTTTATTGAAAATTTTGATATTTTGTTCACTATGGATTCTTCGTATTCATTTTGATTTTTTAGAATATCGTATTAGAGCCAGGTGTGGTGGTACACACTTATAATCCCAGTACTTGAGAGGTTGAGACAAAAGGATTGCCCAGGTTCGAAGCTAACCTCAGCTACTTAGTGAGGTTCTCAGCAGCTTAATGATAAATTATTTCCAAATAAAATATTAAAAAGTAGGTCTGGGAGTGTACCCTGGAGGTAGAAAGCCTCTGGGTTCCATCCCCAGTATCACACACAAAAAAATTATTAAAATATTTCTCATGATTACTGCTGACTTGAATTGTGACTACCTCCCACCCCCGATGCATACCTTGAAGTCTGAAGGCCTGTTACTTTGACCGTGACCTTCTTTGGTAACAGGGTCACTGAGGGTGCAATTGTTTCAGATGAGGCCCACACTGGTCTCATGTGGGTCCCTACTCCATATGGCTAGTGTGTTTATCCAAAGGGGACATTTGGATGTAGACAAGCACATCGGCACAACGCCATGTAATGACTGGAGCTGGGCGGCCACAAGCCAGGAGCCACTAGAAGCTAGGAGAATGGTCTAGAACAGATCTTTCCCAGCTCCCACAGAGGGGCCGGGGCCTGGCTGAGACCGCGCCCGTGGACCTCCGGCCACTAGCGCTGAGAAGGTAAAGTTCTGTAGTCAAAGCCTTTCGGTTCAGGCACTTGGTTCAGGCACCCTGGCTCTGAGCTTTTGAGCACCTTCTGCATTTTATGGTCTAGGCCTGGCCCTTGGTCACCTCGCCCTGGCCCAGCCCTGGATCACACTGTCATCTCTGTCTTCCATCTTTCTGGGATTTCGGAGAAAGAGAGTCCTTCCATGAAAAATGAAAAGGAACCTGTGAAATCCAATCAGTTGTCAAAATTGTCCTAAGGCTGGGGTAGGAACGGGGCCAAGGGGGAGGAGCCAGTGGTTTAGACTTCACATCCTGAAACAGAAGCCCTGAGCATCTAGAGCCCGTTTCCTGGAACCTGATGTTAGAAGGGAATTCCGAAGGCACCGTGCATCTTGTTCTCTAAAGAGAAGCCTCAGCCTTTCTCTAAACTTGAATTTATCATAGAATCCATGGCCACTTATATAACAAAAACCCTGCTCTCTGTTGCGGCTTTCTGCTGACCCACATCACCTGGGTGCGCTTGGATACTCTCGTCTGCCTCTGTGCCTCCACACACAGCTCTCAAGTCACTGCCAGCCCTTGTCTTTGCAGGCGAAGCCGTAACACTTCCTTAGCTCTCCTATAAAACTAATCCTTTAATCCGGCCATGAAAATAGGAATTGTTCTAGGAGCCCGGAGCCTAAGAGGAAACAATTTGACTTACATCTAAACAGGAATGATTCAAAGCGGTTTGTGTGGGGAGGGGAGGTAACCCTCTACGCCCTTCTTTACCCCTCTCTGATTAGGCTCCTTTAATAATCCGTTTCTGGGAATCGTTGGGAGGTATAGGGCTCAGTCCTACCAGCCCTTGCAGGGAGGCAGGGGTTTGGTCTGCTTCAGAGAAATGACTGAGCCCCGGAGCCAAGAGCACTTGCCCACTCCTAACGAAGTGCCTGGCTGTCCTGACACATTTTTTAAAATTACATATTACAAAACTGGTAATTTTTATCTCTGATCTTTATCCTTATTCTTAAACATTCAATTACAGGTGCACTATCTAGCTGTGATGGGGCATCCCAAATTCCCGATGAAGGCTGCCTTGTTCTGACACCATAGAACCTACTATTATATGCAGATAGAGAGGTGAATTTAAAAAGTCATGCAACACGAGGCGAAGGACGGAGATCACAGCTCCCGTAACTCTTGGAGAGAATGGTTATATAAGGATGAAAAGTTACACCAATATCAATAGTTGTGTACATTTCAAACTTAGATTATGAACATAAATATGAAGACTGTCTGCTTTAATGTTTTATACTAAGCCAAAGTTACCAACCATGCTCAATAAGCAACATTAATACTTTGATTTATTTTTTCAGAATCCTCTGTAGAAGATAATTTTCAAAGAAAATGAATTATGAAGTGCCATGAAAGGGAGAATTTACAATGAGGTCTTACAAGGAGGACGAGTTTTCCTTGCTTAGGAAAAAAAAAAAAGGGTTGCAGGGGAAATGGGGAGAGTCCGTGCATGGTAAAAATAAATAAATAAATAAAAGTACAAAGACTAGCTACAGGGCAGAGAACAGTCCAGGCCTGGATGAGCTGGATGGGGGAGGGGTGATAGTAGGGTTCAGTGCTGAGCTATGAAAATTCCTTAACCCTCTCGCAGCCAAATTTTGAATTAAAAAAAATCACACTTACCTGATTGTTTGATTATGGTAGCTTATCAAATTCTGTCCAATGCTGGTGGTTACCACTATCTACATTGGGAGAGAGACACAGGATCAGTTAGGCTTCAACACTCCATGGGTTGTTATGATACACTCCTTGAAGCCAGGCGTGGTGGCGCACACCTGTGATCCCAGCATTCAGAAGGCTGAGACAGGAGGATCAAGGTTCGCAAACAGCCTCTGCTACTTAGTGAGGCCCTCTGCAACTCAGCGAGACCCTGTTTCAAAATAAAGAACAAAAAATAGGGCTGGGGGTATAGTTTGGAGGTAGAATGGCCCTGGGTTCCATCCCCAGTACAGAAAAAAAAAAAAAAAATACATTCATTGGTATAATTTGCTCATAGCATGTGCTTGATAGTCTTTCACCTGAGAAATTTCAGCAAAAATGAAATTAACAGTTTTCTAGCCTTGTGCATATTTTAAGCCTTCGTAAATTTCACTTCTCCAATGACTCGATGTGACTAAAAATATCTACAAGGTAATTGTTTCCAATGGGTTTCAGATGCTTCCATGCTCTAAGCCAAAGGTTCATTTGATATGTTTGTGTTTACAAGTTTGTTGCATGAAACGACAAGGAAGTGTGTATGATGCTACACAGAGTCTTTGATATTTCACTCTGATTCCATGAGAGCCTGGGGGGGGATGGTGTGACAAGACTGGCACTGTCTCTTCTCCCTGTCCTGTTGTTCCTACCTCCCTCCCTTCCCTGAGCACTGAGAATCTTCACTCTGATCTCCGTGGGACAATGGTGTCATCATGAATGCTGTGTACGCTCTCAGATGGCTTCTTCTAGTGCATTATAAGTCCCTGGATGTAGAGGCCATTTTTATTCCTTCAATTATTCCACAGAAAGTGTTCAGCAGATGTGTGCTAGTCTCCTTAGAGTCTCAAAGATTACGACATCTATGGAAGACTTACTTAAAAGCTAGCCCGAGTCTGCCATACATGTTGGTTCAAAAGAAAAAGACTCAAACCAGTTGTACCCCTAAACCCACCACTTCATTCAAGTGACTTGTCTGTTTGGTTCAAGCTGTAAGACAGTCCCCTCATGGAGGTAGAATTGGTGTAAAAGGTCTCTAAGTACTGTTCAGACCTATGTGTTAAAAAAGGAGACCAGATGGGGCAGAAAGACAGACACACATGGCCAGAAGTCTACATACACTACAAAAATATCCCATGTCTTTTCTTTTCTCACCCGCTGGCCTTCCTAACCCTTCTCTCTGGCTCACTACAAACCATGCCATTCGGAGCATCTTTTTAAAGACAACTTTTACTCTTCTATTGCTCAAACTTTTACTTTTCTACTGTTCAAAACCCTTTTGTGATGCTTTACTGCCTTGCAAGGGGAAGGACTAAGTCTCTAATCTTCAAGAGCCTGCATCTCCTAACCCTCCACACATATAATTGTTGTTCTGTTAGTTTTCTGTAGGCTACAGATTTTTACTCCAGTTAGGATGGTGTGAATGCATCCTCCAAAAGGGTGTGTGTTGGAAACTCGATCCTCAAATTTCCATGTTCATGGAATTCATAGGTGGAGCCTTTAGGAAGTGATTAGAATTCAATGAGCTCCTTGGGTAAGCCCTGGTCATCTGTGAGTGGCTGTAGAAGGAGAGGAAGAGAGACCCCAGCTAGCACGCAGCGCGCTAAGGCCCTCACCAGAACCATTCTTTTCTTTATAGCTCATCGCATCTTGGGTAGTCTTTTGTAGCAACCCAAAACAGATCAAGACACCAGTCATTCTGGCTAACAGTCATTCTGTTAGCCCCCGACAATATGCTAAAATGCCCCATATCTATCTCTTTTCTCTACCTACATTCTACACAAAAACTGTCTTCATGAAACTTTCCCTGAGCATCTCAGCATGAAATGCTGTCTCCCTTCCAGAGATCGATATGAATCATTTGGCAATTAAGCTCGCCTTATGACTTCTCTCCTCACGTGCTTAATGTTACTTCCATAAATAGTCTATAAGCAACCGGAGCCTAGTGCCTCATATACAGCAGGTGCAAAATAAGATCTGGGGATTTGCACCCATAACTTGGTGCCTATCTCGGTGACACGTAGCACTGAGCCGACCTTCTCCTTAGGAGCAAGCCGTGCCCAAGCTACAGTACCATGGTAAGCCTCACGTAACGGAAGCAGCGAAGACCCAGACCCCAGCTCTGCCGTCTAACATCTCCAAGGAAACAAACAGACATAACAAGAACTCCCAGCTCACATTTTGCAGAGTTTCTCAGGAAGGCAGCAAGAACTGACCTGATTTATTTTCTCTTCAGGAAAAGGAAATGCGATAAACCTAAACTCCAAGGGAAGACTGCGTGTTATCTAATGCCCAGGACAAACAGAACGTCTCTTCCAGTTTTGTTACAGGGAAATCACAGATTAATAAAAAGAGCTGATGAGAAAATAAAGCAACCAGAAAAAGGTAGCATAGTGGTATCATCTATAGAAGAGATGGAATTGCCTTCAATTATAACAACAGATTTGCCATAATCCATAAAATCTGCGTTATGAGAGTGAGAAACGGTTATATGCAATGTTTTATGTACAAAGTAGATAAAGACCCTCCATCCCACCAGAATTATCACTTATGTTTGTTGGTTATTACGAGTACATTTAATGCCAAACATAAGCAATTGTTTCAACTTCCAAAAACAGTCAAACCATTTCTTAGCTAAACTAGCCAATAAATTTCCTTTAAAAAAAATTGTAGATCTGATAACACAATATAAACATGGCCAATGCTGTTTTAGCATTTATCTCCAGAAAGCCTATCTCCCTCGAGGGAAAGGACTGAAATTGCTCGGATAATTGTGGCTATAGAGCTGGCTATATTATTTACTCATTCACAATATAGTCGAAAGAAGCACTTTAAAAGTTAATTAAATGGGATGAGATTCTTATGATTTAAACTTGCATCTATAAAAGTTTGATTTAGCAAGTGCCTAGTGGTAAAGAGTCTATCATTTACTACAAATTTGCTTGCAGATTCCGTCGCTCCCTGGGCATTACAGCAAGGCTTGGCTTTAAGTGAGGACGCTGAGGGGACTCCTGGCAGGGCACCCCCCCCCCATACCTGGCCTCCACTGAAAGCGACATCCAGTCGGAACCACTCCCTCAGAGGTGTGGTGAACTTGGTCTTCACAGCAAGGTCTTCTCCTTTGACAAGATGCATTTGAATATGCAAATGACCTAAAGAAAAGTCTGAGCTCATGAAAAGACTCCAAAACCCCAGCAGTGAATAGTAACTGTGCATTTTCCACGACTAGCCTAGCCGAAGAAGCTACAAAAACTAAACCGTGTTCTTTTTATTCTTTAAACAAAGCAAGACCCAAAACAAAAACCCCACGTTTATAAATGCAATTGTTTTGTAAATAAGACATTTGTTTTAAGCCTCTAGGGAAAAAAAAAAAAAAGCTTAATTTGAAGTTCACATTTGGTTCCCTGTGGTCTTTCTTGAACAAACAGCAGCTGATTTCTGTTTCTTCCAAAAGAAAACAAAACAAACAAAAAAAAAAAAACCCAGACACTTGTGAAACTCTCTGACCCAACACCCATCTAGACTGCGATTCATTTTCCCAACCTTTTACAGTTATCTTACTTCCACAACTATTTTTTTTAAGTAACTATTTTTTTTAGTAACCTGTCTTATACTGAGTCTACCCAAAATGCCCAACTTGTTTTTGTAGGAAGAACGCCTCTTTCTTTCCCACTCCTATTTCGTCGAATTGCATACTTAAGGCGGGAGGACAATGGCCCTGTGATTGCCATTGACTGGGTGGGGAATAAACACATCTTACAAACGTTGGGCCGCCACGCTGACATCTTCCTTATTCTAGACAGGTGTATCTGCCAACAGACAGAACATAAGAAATTTCCGATATCGCCTTAAAGGTTCTGGTTGGTACTTACCCTCTTCGGTAAGAAATACAGAGGGTGTGCCGTACATCTCATTAGAATCGACAAAATACAGAATCCCACAGAGATTGGCCTTGCAATAATGGAGTAAATAAAGCCACAGTGAAACAGTAAACCTAAAGGAGCGAAAGGGGGGGGGGGAAATTCTGCAGATTGATATCATCCAAGAACAGGTAATTATAGTTAACAATGACCAAGTAAATTGCTTTCTTCCCACTGAAGGGCTGGATTTGCCTTAGTGTTTATCATGGGAGATCAGCTCGCAAAGCCCGACTTCTGAGACAAAGGAGGTAGTTACAGGAACTGCAGAGATAGGAGTTAAGCCTCCTTGTACAACCTCGCAGACCTTCTATCTCACTCCAAAAACGGCTGCGATGCCTCTTGGAGGACCTGACATGCCGCTCTCTGAATTCTTGATGAAGGCTTATAAAGTCAGACATCGACTAAAGATATGGGTTTTAATAAGAGGTGATTTGATAAGAAGCTATTCTAATACCTATGATTAAAAGGAAAAAAAACATAATTAGGGCTTTTTGAGTCATTTTGTTTCATTCAAAGATAAAAGCCCTACGGTAGGGAAAAAATGTAATAATCTGCAAATGGTATCACTTCCTGGTAACTGGGACACATATATACTATCTTAATGCCCACATTAGGTTGTTCAGTGTCATGGTTCTGGCTGACCCATATGAAACAACTAATCTAATTACTCTGTTCCTGGACTGTGACTATTTGGTTGAAAAAATATTGCACATCTGTGATTTGTGGAGTGAGGATAAAAGCCAGCCAAGATATGTGATCCATCCATCATTCCGAAGATATTTGCTCAATGTGTGACATGATTCCTGATGTCACACGCGGAGCTAGTGGCCAGTAGATCAAAGACAGGGGAGCTTGGAATCAGGGCATCTTGCTTGGAAAACATGATTTGAGGTCAAACAAGCACACCAAGCAGTCTCTATGCAGCTTAGTAACCAATTCACAGTCTGGGTTAAAGTGGAAGCCAGCCCCAGATTCTTTGGGGATGTATCTGAACAAGTCCTTTAGAATATTATGGACCTGAGCTGGGTGTAGTGGCGCTGCTTGTAATCCCAGCATTTGAGGGGCTGAGACAGGAGGATCGCGATTTGAGGACAGCCTCAGTTACTACTCAGTGAGGCCCTTTGCAACTCAGTGAGACCCTGTTTCAAAATAAAAAATAAAAATAGGGCTGGGGTATAGCTTGGAAGTAGAATGCCCCTGGTTTCCATCCCTCGTACCACAAAAAGAAAAAAGAATATTCTGGGCTTTATAATCTGGCCTCAAAACCAGCAGCATGGGAATCAGACAGATGGTGCCACAGAGCTCCCTCCTGACCCACCCAGCCAGCAAGCTCATGAAGATAAGTTATTACAAGGAAGCTTAGCAAGAACATACGCTCAGTAAAGTGACTCAAGATCTTTCTACAGCCAGCAGCATGGGAAGAACTAAATCACTCTGCTAAATCCATCCGATCTGGGGTGAACCAGGAACCATTTTCGGCATCTCCAATTCAGCAGAAGGAAAAAAATACATATGTGCATGAATTTGGCTGAAATCAACGGGGGAGATCAGAAGTTGTGAGACGGCAAGCCGCTCACCCAGTCTTCCAAGACAGAAAAAGCAAAGCCGGGGCTGCATCTGTGCCTGCTTTGGCTGGCTGCACCTGAAGGCTCGCGAGGCCTCGGGCTTCAACACCTTGCTGCCTACGAGCACCTTTCCTGGACCCATATGTAAAGACTAAGGCAAACGGCAGCTCCTGAGCGCGAGAATAATTCAAGTCTATTTTGAGATCTTTCAGGTCCACCGATTCTAAGCCGTGTAGAGCTCCGTATTTGTGCAAAACATCTTAGGAAGGCATATCCTTCTAAGGAGTCCTTCCAAGACCCACCCTGGTCCTCAGATAAAAAGCGCACCACCCACCCAGCTCAGCCCGCGCTTACACTGGGTAATCCGTCCGCTGATGTCGGGTGGCCTCCAGCTCTCGGTTCTGGAACCTCGAGAGTTTTTTGATGATGCCCGTGTTCTCTCCACTGGAGGCATAGGGAAAGTCCAAGAAAGCGACCACATCTGCAAACAGAAAAACAGCCGCCCTCCAGTATCTCCAGGGAAGCACCCTTCCCACGCCACACTCGCTCTCCCCGGCACCCTCCGCCTGGCGCCAGTCATATGCTTAAACTTGATCTCCTACAAATCTGAACAAATGTGTATGGAACTCTGCATACTAGATGTCGGGCCTGTGAAGTGGAATCAATTATCAGTCCCATTCTACAGAAGGAGAGTCCAAGGCTAAGTACACAACATTCAAATGGGGAAGAGCTGAATCTCACGATTCCAACTCAGCCTTCTGTGGTCTTAAGCGTTTCACACGTGGCCCTTTCAGTACCAAGGAAAGCACTCTGAATGGAGTTACAGTGAGAAGTTAATGCTTCCATCATAGCGATCACAGTCCAGACACTGAGTTCACTGAATCCTCATTATTATGTCCAGTCCACAGATGAGAAAACAGAGGCACAGTGGTTGAACTAGTAAATTATTATTTTTTTTATTTTTTGTGGGTCTGGGGATGGAACCCATGGGCATTTGACCTCCAAGATATACCCTCTGCCCTGTTTTTTGTCATATATATAATATTTATATTTACATTTATATTATATATATATATATATATATATTTTTTTTTTTTTTGCGGGTCTGGGGATGGAGCCCAGAGGCATTCTACCTCCAAGCTGCACCCTCTGCCCAATTTTTTATTCTTTATTTTGAAACAGGGTCTCACTAAATTGCAAAGGGCCTCACTAAATAGCTGAGGCTGTCCTCTAACCGCGATCATCAGGTCTCAGCCTCCGAAATGCGGGGATTACAAGCATGCGCCACCATGCCCGGCTGTTTTTTATATTGAAACAGGGTCTCACTGAGTTACAGAGGGCCTCACTAAGTCTCTGGGGCTGTCCACAACCACGATCCTCTGCTCTCAGCCTCCCAAATGCTGGGATTACAAGCGTGTGCCACCATGCCCGGCTAGTAACTAACTTTTTAAATTTTTATTTTGGTACTAACTGGGGATTGATTCCAGAAGCATTCTATCTTTGAGCTACACGAGGAAAATAGAGGCACAGTGGTTGAGCTAGTAACTAACTTTTTAAATTTTTAATTTGGTACTGGGGATTGAATCCAGGAGCATTCTACCTTTGAGCTACACCTTCACCCCTTTTTATTTTTATTATTTTGAAACAGGGTCTTGTTAAGTTATTGAGGCTGGTCTTTAACCTGCGATCCTCCTGTCTCAGCCTCAAAAGTACTGGGATTACAGGTATACATCAATACACCCAGCTAGTAACTAACACTTAGTGAATGTCAGGCAATGGGCTAAACACCATGCAGGGATAATGTCACTCAGTTTCACACGAACTATGAAAAGGGATTTTTTTTTTTTAACTATCGCCATTTAACAGGTGACAAATCGAGCCTTCGAGATGATAAAATAATAAGATATGAAGCTGGGAATCAACTCAAGCAATTGTTTTCAGAATGTGTGTTTTTAAAATGCCACAGCTTTTGTTGTTGTTGTTGTGTTTATTTTAGTGTAGACTTTCCACATATATTCAACAAATTACCCTATACAAAAACGGCCAGCCGCGCCTGGCAAAGCTGGGGAGGGCTCCACTTTACTTCACAAATGTGAAGGAATTCTTTTCTGTGGCTCTAGCAAACACAGGGCCGTCCATCACAAATCTGAAAGGGGAAAATGAGTTATTTCAGTTCTATATTTAATACCTACTGCTTTAAAGGAGGCTAAGTATAAATTTTCTGTTTTCTATCTTGCCTCTACCAAAGAAAAGAGAATTTACTTAACTCAACCCAGGAATAAGGATACTTATATTTCTTAAAATGCTCCTGAGTTTAGCCACCATAATTAAATGGTGGAAACACTCTGTGCTCTGGCCTTCTTGGAGCGAGAAGACTTGGCTTCTTTGACAGTAACCAAATACCAATATTGGCTCAAATCATGGAACCCGCAGTCTGGGCTGGGGGATATTCTGGCTTTCATTTTCCAAAGGGAAACACAACATTTTACTAAATGCAGAGGCATCTTTGGTTTAATATGATTTGGAAATCATACAAGCAATTTTTAGAATCTCAGGTCCTTGTATATGTACTTAATAGGATGAAATAAACCAATTTCCCTCTGTTCACAAATCTGTCTAAAGATGGAAACCCTTTTGAGCTTTGCAAAATTCAAAAGGGTGGATTTAGTTCGAAAAGAAACTCTGGAGCCTTATTTTGCATATTAAGCTCAGTTTGGGCATATTGGACTTTTGCTGGCCTGTTATGGGGATGGCGAAGGGATTACTAATGGAAATACTGCAAAGGTGTCTTTGAAATCAGAGATTAAAATTCACCAAAGAGGATGACATGAGCTCAACCTTGACTTCCACGGTGCTGAGGGGAACAGAAAAGATCAGATGGCCATGCTGGGCCTCAGGAAGTCTTCTGTGGGTGATGGCTGTTATCTAGCCTATGATAGAAATATTTATATATATTATAAAGCAAGTGATATTTGGTTCTGCTCAACTTCATATTAGTAAAAAAAAAAAAAAGAGTTCATGAAGAAAGCTTTCTAAGTGCAAGGAGTTGCCCAGTGCAGCGGCACATACCTGTAATTCCAGTGTTTGGGAGACAGAGACAGGAGGATTGCAGGTTTGAGACCAGCCTTAGAAGCTTAGCCAGTCTCTCAGCAACTTAGTGAGATACTGTCTCAAAATAAAAACCAAAATGGGGCCTGGGGTGTGGCTTGAAGGTAAAATGTTACTGGCTTCAATCCCAGTACCACACAAACACACACAGAAAAGTGCCAAGAATTAGTTAGAAGTGAACGCTGGTGAGGCTCATCCTTATCCAAAGGTCCAAGCACAACAGGCCAAATTTTACAAAAATATATACCTCTTAGCTGGGCGTGGTGGCACACGCTTATAATCCCCGTGCTTGGGAGGCTGAGACAGGAGGATCGCGCAAGTTCGAAGCCAGCCTCAGCTGCTTAGTGAGGCTCTCAGCAACTTAGTGAGACCCTGTTTCCAAATAAAATATCAAAATGGTCTGGGAGTATAGCCCGGAGGTAGAATGCCTCTGGGATCCACCCCCAGTACCACCAATATATATATATATATATATATATATATATATATATATATATATATATACACATATATACATATGTATATATATGTATATATGTATATACATATATATATATATATATATATTCCTCGTGTACCCAATGAAACCAAAGGCATCGTCATTTTCTTGTAAAATGTATAGCTTTCTAATTCTACAATCTGAAAGTCTATAGTAGTTTCCCTTCAGTTTAGTGTTGTCTTTCCATTATCATTAGAGGTAATTAACAACAAAAACATTTTAGAACGGGAAGGACTTTAGAATACATCTAACGCAGGAAAACACATGGGCCTATTGTCTAGAAACTGACTGTAGCTCCGGGAGTGCTGTACAGATACTGTTTGACTCAGGAGGAGGCTCTGTCCCAATAAATATCGATGGCAAAAATTAAATGTCAAAATGCATTTAACACATCTACCCTGCCAAAATCATAGCTTAGCTTCGCCGACCTTAGACATGCTCAGAACGCGCACATTCGCCTACAGGTGAGCAAGTCCACTAAACACAGAGTCCATTTTATAATACAGTGTTGACTACCTCGTGTAATTCATTGAATTCTCTACTGAAAGCAAAGAGCCAGAACGGTTGCAGGGGCACACTATCATAACGTCCAAAAATGTTAAGTCAGCCCACCTTAAGCCAGAGGCCATCTGTGTCTGTCACCGCCACGGACTGAAGACTACCAGAACCACGGTCTCCACCATGAAGACCCTTACAGATAGGAAAACTTAGGAGATATTTAGTAGCTTTCCCAGTTTCTTCTAGCATAGTCCGTGAGACCAGGGATCTGACTTCATTCACTACTCCATTCCCAGGGCCTAGAACAGTGTTCAGCACTTGAGAGGGACTCCATAAATATTTGGTGAATGAATAATACACGTAACTGTAGCCTAGTCAGGATTCAAAGTCCTCTCTTCTTCTCCCAACACTTGCCCTAGCTCTGTAATGAGCACGATGCTGCCTACGACAAATAACGGTGTCTCTCGTTTTTCAGTTTCCCCCAAACCCATTTCTTTGGCTTTTCTTGGCTGAGGAGGTGGGAGAGGCATCGTTAAGACATAAACATAACATGCCAGAAAACAACACACGTTTGAAACTCTCCCCTTCCGATTGTTTGGCTGGTTCTAGCTCCTCAAATGTTAGCACAAAAAAGGGACACTGAGTATTACCTGGTGTAAGCCCCTGTGTCTGGAGACGAGGAGAGTGTTTGTGCTTTGTTGAAGGCCGTGCAGGTAATCAGAGGCCCAGCTGTGACTCAAACCTGGTCTCTCCACTGCAAACCAAAGGGCTTCACTCAACCATACCGCATCTCACAAGTACCCCGGAGAGAAGCAGGGCTGAGGTCCAGCTGGCAGGGCCCTTCCTGTGCCGCTACTGGCTGCTAAATAGTAACTGTTGCTGCCTTGAACTTCCAAGGCCCCACGTACAGGATGCACGGGTCCAGCTGGTGCCTCCAGCAGCACCTGCTTCAGTGTGCACACCAACACTCACTGAGGAGGACTGGGGCATCCTCCACCTACAGATGTTAGTACTTGGAATCTCATTCTCAGACAGGGTAGACTGGGAGGATTGTGCAGCCCATTGGCTAGTTTAGCTGACGGAAGGTCCCGTCTCTATGTAACAGAGCCCTACTACACGGGACGGCTGTCAGACACACGAGGATGCCGGAACCTGACGGAAAAGAAAGTATGATTTCCCAACCGAAGAAGAAAAGCCAGAGTGCAAGTAACTCAATAATGCTTTCCAAACACAGCGAGTTAACGTGGCAGTGGGAGTCAGATGCTCTGTTTTCTTTAAAGTCATGGTCTGAGAATAAAAGGGCATTTCTCATTTTCTTTTCTTGTTTTTATTTTTGTTGGTGCATTATATTTATACACAGTAGTGGGATTCATTGTGACATATTTGCATATGCACATAACACAACTTGGTCGATTTCACCCCCAGCACATCCTCTTCCCTCCCCGGGGTTTCCTTTCTCTATTCTACTGGTCTCCTTTCTATTTTCATGAGTGTTCTTTCTCCTCCACTTAAAATAAGCTATTTTGTTTTTTTAGCAGAGATGATTTAAGTCAGACCTCCCCCCAAAAGAATACTGGGTGGTAAAGTGGGATACTCTGAAAGTCTGTGAAATATTCACTACCAGGAGTCTTAAGAATAAAATGGCCAGGCATACTGGCACATTGTCTGTAATATCAGTACTTTCAAGGAGGCTGACACAGGAGGATTGCAGATTTGAGGACAGCCTCAGCAACTTAGTGAAGCCCTCAGCAACTTACTAAGACCCTGTTTCCAAATAAAAAATAAAATAGGGATGGGGGTTGTGGCTCAGAGGTAGAACGTCCCTGGGTTCAATCTCCCGGTCACACACACAGAACAAAACAAATTCCACTTCTAGTAATTTATCCTCCAAACACATGTCCACATGCACACGAAGATAAATGCACAGGATATCCAGTGAAATGATGTTGTTAAAAGCAAAACACTAACGCCGGGCGTGGTGGCACACGCTTGTAATCCCAGCATACGGGAGGCTGAGACAGGAGGATCGCGGTTCGCAGACAGCCTCAGCTATCCAGTGAGGCCCTTTGCAACTCAGTGAGACCCTGTTTCAAAATAAAAAATTAAAAAAAAATAGGGCTGGGGATGTAGCTCAGAGGTAAAAGGCCTCTGGGTTCCATCCCCGGTACCAAGGCAAAAAAATAAAATAAAATAAAATTTTAAAAGGCAAAAGACTAAAAGTGACGTGCAGAACCCAGCTACCAAAGATAAATTACAGACAATCAGGCAATGCAATACTTGGGGTCTGTTGAAATAAATGAAGTCATGCACTTTGAACTAATAGAGGGAAATCGCTACCATACTGTCAGTGAGCACAAGGCTGAGGTCCCAGTATCCTGCCATCTGTGCATGAAGACAGGGGGCTAAACTTAATGCTTCTAGGCACAGAGACTATTTCTGGGAGGAAATACAAAAAAGCCATTGTACTGGGTTTGCTTCTGGGAATAGGCCCAGGAGTCTGGGGTGGGTGGAACTCACTCTTCCCTCTAAGCCTTCTCACACTATTTGAATTTCTTACCAGGTACATGCGTTACTTCTGCGGCTAAGGTGGAAGAGAACAAAAGCTCTGCACATTTCCGCGCAGGCAGGTGGAGGAGGCGGCCGGGTTCTGAGCCTCCCCGCCCTGGGCCTCCGAGCTGCTCAGCACGGCCCCATCCCCATCCGCTTCAAAGAGGCAAAGTCCAGTGGGTGAAGGAAACCGGGATGATTCACGTCGATAAAAATTCAACTTTAAAAAAAGTATTCCTTCTAATTTAGAACCTGGCTTAGGACTGTATTAGCATATTTCAGAGAGGCAGCACAGCAAAGTCGAAAGAACCAAGAAGTTTGGACTCTGGTTGAATAAACTCCCCGGCTCTCGGTTTCCCCCTTTGTTAAAGACAGGCTGGGAATAAATACTGTCTTTCCCGTGGGACCAGTATGAGAAGTAAACGAGACAATGTGCATGGAAAAAGTGTTTGGGAAACCGTAAAGGGCAATGCAGTTGCGGAGCACTAATTAGTGTTATTACTGAAAAATTCAGACTACCGTGATTAACTGGGGAAAAAAGAAACTAGGTCTGTGGGCTTTTTTTTTTTTAAGTGCCAAATATATAGCTTATAATTAGAAAAAAGTATCATCACGTCATTGACTTGAATAGTCCCGCCGCCTAAACTGTCTTTTTTCCCCCAAAGACGAGTCAAGACTGGCTCCAACATTTGACTTGACTTCCAATCATTTTGTTGTAATGGAATTTCGTTACACGACATCATCATATTTCCAATCCATTCAAACCAAACATTAGCATGAATTTTTAGTGCAAGGAAAAGTGAGGGGGGGGGGGAAAGGCAACTGCCATGTCTCCAAGAGGTATGGGAAGACGAGAGAAACATTTACGAAGGTAGACAGGATGGTAGAATGTTTAATACCCCCTGGCATGGCACTTAAGAGCCTTCAAAATGTGGCTCTAACTTGAAAGACCTATGGCACGCCTGAACTCCACCTCCAAGTGCAAAAGAGCGAGCGTAACACCGGTGTGCATTTCTACACCACGGCAGACATTAGTAATCAATTGTCGCGGTCCTCTTTCTCACTGACGCAGACTCAGCTTCAGCGTCCCTCTCAACACTAGGCTTTGGGTAGCTGCTCCCAATCAATACAAGTCAACAGGCAAGAGGAAACCCACTTGCCATCGATGGAGCACACCAAGGGTGGCGGCTCTGGCTTCCCCTCTATTCCTTTCCTGACTGAAAATCCTTCTCATCCTTCCAGTCTCTTTTAGCAAGCCACTTCACCTCCTCCATGAGGAAGCCTAGCTAAGCACTGAACACACAGAGAAGGCTCGGTAACTCGGTTTCAATGGTGACTGAATTCAAACAAATTTATAAATATACGGTGTCATGACCTCAGTCAGCAGTACAGCTTAATGGTTAAGTGGGATTTGGGAACCAAATTCTCCAGGTCTTAAGAACCAGCTCCCACATTTAAAGCTGTGTGACCTTAGACAAGTTATTCTACCTCTCGGCTTCAGTTGTAATGGACGTGGGGACGTGAATCATGTTTACTTTCCACACGCCCACCCGAGAGAGTGACCGGCTCTTCCCCTCGAAGCCCCTGAGCCGCGCCAGTGAAGAAGCTGGTACCCAGTCGGTGCTGAGTATATCTTCATTTCATTAAATTAAACATGATACACATCATATGAGAGGCGCCAACAGAGGGATCCGGGAGGCCAGAGGTTAGACAGCGAACTTCGGATTGCCCGAGTAAAATAAAACAAGAGAAAATAAAAATATGTCCAGGGCAGGGGGTCGGGAAGGTGGCCTGTGGGCATGGTTTTGCCAGTGACACAAGGAGGCTTGTTCACGGGGGGTTGGCCTGCTTGGGGAGCTGGGGACGGTGGCTATTCTAGGAAAAGAAACTGCATTAGCAAAGGCATGGCAGACTTGGTCTACTGGGGCGAGGTTGAGCTTCCATGGGGTTTCAAAGGAGCAGGAGCCTGCAGCCTTACCCAGAGCCGCCCGTGTGGGTTCCTCCTGGGAAGCCGGGGTGCATGTGCAGAGGTCCTGGCCCTCTCTCCCTCCCCCCGGTTGTCACAGGGCGATGTCTTCAGAAACACGTGAGCAGGCCTGCTCTAGCTGAGGGCTCTCAACGCACAGGCACCAGGCCCACGACGCAGCACACAGAGGGCCTGGCCCCGCGGAGCTGGTGCCCTAGTGCAGAGGCCTGTCAGCATCAAAGTGGCCACTGGCTCTATTGAATGACAACGTCCAGTGTGATGGGGCCGTGGCTGCAGTGGACAGCATCACGGTGGCTGCTGGCGGAGGGCCGCTGGCCTCCGCGGGTGCTCAGGGATGCTGGCCCTAGGGCACAAGGCCCGGGAGCAGCCACACAGTGATCTGGTGGAAGAGCCCTTCTTGTGGAGGGGACAGTGGAGGAGAAGCAGATGGAGTCCTGTGGCTGGTATAGGTGGGCAGAAGAGAGTGCCAGGAGACAGGGCAGCTCCCAGGAGCCAGGGCAGGGCAAGGGGCGATCCTAAAGGCACGGGGAGGATGCCAGAGGCCAAAGCAGGTAGTGATGTGGTCACTTGCCGCAGGGCAGGGTATAGCTGGGAAGGCCCCTGCAGGCGGGTGCCAGGTTCCAGGGGAGCGGTGGCTTGTGGCTTGACCCAGGACAGCAGTATACGTGGCAGGAGTAACGACACCACCTGTGGACATGCTGGCGCTGGAGCCAACAGCACTGGCCGGTTCTTGCCTTCGGATGAGAAAGGAAGAAAAGTCCACAGGCCAGGTCAGATCTGCGTCCCAGCCTGTGTGGCGGCATGAGTCAGGTGCAGAGGTGACTCCTGTGGGACAAGAGACAGCACCGTCCCCTCCCCCAGGCCAGCAGTGCCACGGGCGTTGCCTGCTAACCACCTTCGGCCGCAGGGACCGGTGCAGGACAGGTGCCGGCTGGGCCTTGGCACACTCACCAGCTGAACCGCTGCCTACTTCAGAGCAGGGTTACATTTCCTCCACAGGGCCGGATAGAAGTGTGCTGGTTCACCAAAAATCAGCCCAGTAGTTATCCCAGCATTCAGGAGGCTGAGACTGGAGGATCGCAGTTCACAGACAGCCTCGGCTACTTCGTGAGGCCTTCTGCAACTCAGTGAGACCCAGTTTCAAAATAAAGAATAAAAAAATAGGGCAGGGGGTGTGGCATGGAGGTTGAATGTCCCTGGATTCCATCCCCAGAACTAAAAAAAAAAAAAAAAAATCAGCCCAGTACCCCAGCCAGGGTCCTGGCAAAGGTGCTCAGTGCCCGAGGGGACAAGCTGGGCACACGGGGCCCTCGCCTGGGAGCTAGAGCTAAGCGGGGGCAGGGGGCGCTGAGCCTTTGTCCTGGAATATGCTAGCATGGTTTTTTTTGTTGTTTTGTTTTGTTTTTGTGGTACTGGGGGTGGTACCCAGGGGCTTTTCTACCTCCAGGCTATACTCCCAGACCTATTTTATACTTTATTTGGAAACAAGGTCTCACTAAGTTGCTGAGAGCCTCACTAAGTAGCTGAGGCTGGCTTTGAACCTGCACGATCCTCCTGTCTCAGCCTCCCAAGCGCGGGGATTACAAGCATGCGCCACCACGCCCAGTCCCAGCTGTCCTTTAAAAGAGAGAGAGACCGGGCATGGTGGCGCACGCTTGTAATCCCCGTGCTTGGGAGGCTGAGACAGAAGGATCGCGCAGGTTCGAAGCCAGCCTTGCTGGCTTAAGAGACCCTGTTTCCAAAAATAAAAAAGTATAAAATAGGTCTGGGATTGTAGCCCGAGGTACAAGGGCTTCCAGGAACCCCAGTACTACCAAAATAAATAAATAAATAAATAAATAAATAAATAAATGATAAACAAAAGAGAGAGGACCCATTCCCCTTTGTTGATAAACAAATCACAGCTCTAGGAACAAAGCTGGTTTGGAGGGTGCTCGGAGATCCCCTCACCCCATTTTCAGTGATTTAGTGATTTTTAAACTCTTACAAAAGGTTTTCCTCTGCATTATGATTTTACTGGATTGGTTCTCACACCAAAAGTAACACGCTCAAGAAGGCGGAGAGAAAGGTCCCACTGTGCCATCGCTGAGCCCCGCAAAGACGACCAAAGGGAACAACAGAAGAGAGCGAAGCCGTTGCGCACTCGCAGGGCCCCAAGAACTGGGCCAGTTTGTAAATGATTTCATTTGGAAACTTCCAGCGTGCAATTCAATCGTCCTTCAATGAGAAATATATGATTTGCCAAACATGAAATGGAATCATTAAGCCCTGACAAAGTCGGAGGCAAAGCGAAACTGTGGCTGTGTGTGCGCCCCGTGCTTCCCTCTGCTCTACAAATTAGGTACCCCTGGGGAGGGCATTCCAGAGAAATGCTAGCATGGGGTGCTGCCTGGAGGAGGGCCGCACATTGATCATGAAAATGCATGCGGCGCGCCTCGGTTCTGACACTTAATTACCCACGCCACTGTACCCGCAACGTGCACACACACACACACACACACACACACGCACACACACGGAGGGAATTTGCCTCCTTCTAGATGTATCTGTATGGAAAGCACCACACACACACAGCTTACGCCAGAACTGTGTAGAAGCGCACACACACATACACACACACACAATTACTGACTACTGAAATCTGAATGCATCCTGCCATCTAGTCTATGGTATTAGATCAGTGTTAGGTCTCTGGTTTGGATATTGTGTTATCGTTCTAGAAGGTGATACCATTGAAATCGACGAGGTGGTGCACGCCTGTAATCCTGGTACTTGGGAGGCTAAGACAGGAAAATAGAGGTTTGAGGTCAGTCTCCGCAACATAGCGAGACCTTGTTTCAAAATAAAAAATATATATATATATATATGTCTGGGGGTATAGCTTAGAGGTAGACTATCCCCAGGTTCTATCCCCAGTAACAAAAAGAGTAAGAATAAAAAGGAGAAGGAGGAGAAGCCAACAAATGAGAGATGCCCAGGACTCTCTACTATTTGTGTGCTAGTTCCTGCGACTCTATAATTATTTCAGAGTAAAGAACTTTTAAAATGTCAAATGTGTCGGGTTGATGGTGAGCGGACTAGAACCAGTGGAAATAGATGGTCACACACATCCTTCACGTCTTCAGCACATGCCCACCTTGGCGTAGCACCAGGAAATCGCCACGCCATTGTGTCCCAGAAAACACATTCCAGAAGTGGATGGCTGGAGGGAGGAGGTGGAGCACCTGTCCTTAAGTCACCTTGTCGTAAACCAGTCCTGGTGAAGACGGGAGGTGCCGGGTGCACTGCAGAAGGGTCTGCTGCTACCTGCCCAGGCCCTTCTCCATCCGCTTGGAGGAAGCCCACTTGGGGAGGCCAGTCATAGCAATAACAGGATCAAAGTCCCACCAGCTCCACCCCTGACCCACAGGTTAAAGTTTTAGGGTGCAGAAGGGTTTATTTCAAATGCTGATTCCAGCGCCCCAAGGGTCCTGATGGAGCCTGGGGATTTGCATTTATGATAAGAACACCAGACAGTGCTATCACGTGCGTCCTGGGTACCAGAACCTGAGTAGGAGTCTGGGGGCACTCCTGGCATGACTCCCCAATAACGGGTGGGAAGAAGCCTGGCAGCAGCCTCAGCCAGTTGCTCCTCTACCCACACCACCCCAGACCCCACTGTGAACTTCGTGCCAGAGACTCCCAAACCCTGTGCTTCAGGGAGGTACAGAAGGGCCGAGAGCCTCCGGTGGTCCATGGAAGCTGTCACTCTGCGACATTTACAATAAAATGCAGGATTTGGATTCTCAGTAAAGCTGCTCTTGGCTGCGTGCTGATGATGTGCTAAGCCATCCATCTCCCTTCATCTCCACCACTCTGCTGAGGAAGGACATTATCTATTCTTCCGTTTTACAGACAAGAAAACCCAGGCTCAGAAAGGTCCCCGGATACAGAGACAGAAAGTGGCGGAACAGGCAGAGATTCCAGGCAGGAGATACGATCCTGAGATTTGACCTCCCTGACACAAAGGCTCCTGCGGGGTCTCATCTCTGCCAGGATAAAAGATGCTGCTCAAACATAACAGAAATGTCAGGGGTTGGGGAGGGGAGCAAGGACTGGAAGACGATCCCCCCCAGTCCTCGTCTCGGTAGCATTAATGCCTCCTTCCGATCCACGCAGATCTGAACCTCTCAAAGGCTCCCCTCGGCCCCTTTATCCCTCCCTCTCTTTCATCTTCCATCTTAGGCTCTGAATTTTTCTCCTCTCTTCCCCGTTTTACTTTTCTCCTTTTGTCCCCAGAGTTCAAAATTCCAGATTCAATATTCCCCTCAAATAGGGACCTGGCTCCTGTAAAACTTTCCTCCTGCTGTCTTATGACTAACACAGGCACCTGAAGAACCCGGAACGCGGCTCCCATCAGACAGAAGACCTACCGCTTTCCAGAGGACACTGAGGGATCTTGTTCGCCCAGAGGTTCCAAATATAGTCCACGTTCCACTCAAGGCACACCCGGTGGTCTTTGAAAGGGCGCTTGAAGGGTGGGACCGTCTTGAGCAGAGTGTAATTCTTGGCCACAGCGTGCAGTGAGTTTTCTTCCCATTTCACATCTATGTCTCCGCCGCTGCCACCGCTATATCTGTGAGTGATCCAGGCCCGGAGTACCACTGTGGATACGGAAATGGAGTGTCTGATGAAATAATCGTCCCGGTACACCATGATGCTTGGGAATTTCACGTGGACTATTTGGGTCCTGCTGGTGTGAAGATGCTTCTCGTTCTTCCACCGTTTTTTGTACACGGGGATGCTGCTCCTGAACTCGGAAGAAACAACAGCTTCCAAGTGGACGACACAGGGCCGGGAGCACAGGTACTCCACTGCCACCTCGGATACATTGCGCACGCTTCCCTCGAAGACCGTGAAATAAACAAAGTCTTTGTAAGTCGTGCTCTGCTTGGCTTTGGGGATCACCGACGTCGTCAGAGCTGTCTGCCTGCCCAGAGATGGTACAAAATTCTGAAAAAGAGGGAAAAAGTGTAAGAAATGCAGAAAATTTAAAAAATCAACATAATAACATGAATGCAATTCATCATTTTCCTGGGATTAAAAAAACACCAGTCTACCGCTAAACCTAATGGTACACACCTATAATCCCAGTACTTGGGAGGCTAAGAGAGGAAGATAGCAGATTTGAGGCCAGCCTCAGCAAATCAGAGAGGACTTTGGCAATTAAGTGAGACTCCATTTCAAAAAAAAAAAAAAAAATAGGGCTGAGGGTGTAGCTCAGAGGTAGAATGCCCCTGTGTTCAATCCTCAGTAACATCACACACAGACGCACACACACACACACACACACACACACCCCAAAACAAACAACAAAAAACCCTAACCAATCTATATAAAGCAATGAATCTGGAAGACGAGAGATGCCCAAATCACTATTGAACAATTGGAGAAAACCCAGCACACGCATGCGTGCACACACAAACGAAGGTTAGGCCACATTAAACTCTCTCCCCAGGCTCCGTAGCATCTGCTGATCAAATATGGCTTTCAAAGCTACATGGCAATCATTCCAGACCCAGCTTCCAAATGGAGGAGCGATTCCACGACAAATATAGTAGCAACCAGACCTGCCTCAGAGTGGAAGAGAGACAGCCCCATCCCAGACATTTGCAAACTATTGTCCTGACTTCAAATGTTCCTCCGACGCTGCTTCCAAATCAAAGGATGGGAGAAAAGTTCAAAGTCCCTCCGTGAGGCAGCAGGGTGAGGGTGCCAAGCTGGCCCCCTTTCTCCTGTACGTACAGAGCTGGAACCGGCTCACGAGGGATGGGCCCAGAAGGTTCCCGCTGCTCCCATCACACACAGCGCCAGGCACCGCGCAGGAACCATGCTCCGTGCGCCAAGGAGGAGTGTAGCTGTGTGTCTGCTTAGCTTGTTCTTTAAATGACCAGGCCCCTGCTGTGCACTTCTCCTCCAGAGAAAATCCAGAAGCTTCGTTCTGAAATCGAGGCCATGTTTTGAGCACGTGGGGCTGAAATATGGGTGCTGAGATCTCTTCTAAACATGAGTTTGTGACTCGGGTATATTCCAAGTACCAGAACCCAAAGGTCTCTCGGGATCACCTCATGCTTATTACAGCTATGGAAGAAAGGAGAAAGGAAGGAAAGGAGACAGAAACTAGCACGTGTTTAGAGGCTGTGAAGAAACTGGAACCCTGTACACCACTGGTGCCGCCGCTGCTGTGGAAAACGATATGGGAGATTCTTTAAAAAAGTAAGCATACAGCCAAAGGTGATCCCAGCATTCGTGATCCCAGGACTGGGGAGGCTGAGACAGGAGGATCATAGATTCAATGACAGCCTCAGCAAGTAGTGAGAATCTCATCAGCCTAGTGGGGCCCTGTGAAAAGATCTGGAGAACATCATGTTCAGCCAAGCACAGAAAGAGAAGGGACATGTGTTTTCTCTAATATGCCCATACTAGGGAGCATTGGGGGTACCAGAGGATCTCCAGATAATGGAGGGGAAATCTCAGCAAAGCTAGAATGAAAGGAGAGGAGAGGAAGAAGGCTGAGGTTGGTTAATGAAGGAGCTACATCCGAATATGTGTAAAAGTATGAATGTAGCATGGTTAACCTGGACACTCGTTGTTGGGAGGGAGGAAGGGGAAGTGGGAGGTGGGAGAGGGCACCAAGCACAGTCTAAATATATATCATTTTCAATATGTTCCACATATAAAGAAAATTTAAATAAATAATAAAAATAAATAAATAAATAAATAAATAAATAAATAAATAGGGCTAGGGTGTAACTCAGAGGTAGAATGTCTCTACATTTAAGTCCTATATGACCTGATTCGGTGATTCCGCCTCTGGATATCTACCCCATAGAGTTGAAAGCAAGGACCTGAAGAGATCATTGTACGCCCATGTTCATAGCAGCATTATTCGTAACAGCTAAAAGCAACCCGTGTCCAACAGATGGATGGAGAAGCCAGAGTGGTATACACACCCTACCAGGGAATGCCATTCTGACAGAGGCCATAACGTGGATGAACCTTGAAGACGTGCTAAGTGAAATAAGCCGGATGCAACAGAAAAAGCATTGCATCATTCGCTCACACGAGACACTAGGGTTGCCAAATTCAGAGGCAGAAAGTAGAGCAGGGGCTGCCAGGGCCCGGCTGGGTGGGGGTGGGAGTGAGTGTTCCAGGAGCCCAGAATCTCAGCGTGGGACGATGAAACTGTGCTGGGGATGATGGTTGCACAACAATGTGAACTTCTTACTACTGCACTAGACGCTTAAAAATGGTTAAAATCGTAGCTTTAGGTTATAAATATTTGTACCACGATTTTAAAGAAAAATGTCACTTTGGTCTCCTTCAAAGAAAAGAAGAAACAGGGATTCCCTTCTTTGGTTTTGACTTACAGAGGGAAAGGTGGACGAGACTTGACGTCTGATCTCAGGAGATCAGGTCTATCTGTAACAGCGATGAAGGCGGGATGCGGTCGGCGCTCGGGTCAAGTGATGGACGGGCTCCAGAGAGCACAGCACCGGGAGAAAGGGATGCTACCGGCAGCAATGGTGTCTCCGTGGGGCTTTGGGGGATGAAGAGAAGTGCTTTGGGGGAGATGCAAGGGAAAGGAAGTGTCTGTGGTGTGAACGGCACAAGCAGGGCCAGAGGTAGGAATTCAGGAAAAGCAAGCAGCTCAGTTCGGCCAGAGAACAAACAAAAACAAGGGTAGATACAAATGGACGTGGGGGTGCTAGGCGAAGAAAGAAGGACGCCATGCCGGCTCTGGAGGGCACTTAGTCTCTGTCCAAGAAGTGCAGACTTTTACTTATATTGACAGCAAAGATTTTGAGTCTTTAAAGGGGATGGTGTTTCTTTTGGGGGGCGGGGTACTAGGGACTGAACCAAGGGGCACTTTACATCTGAGCTACACCCCTAAACGTACATTTTTTATATTTATTTATTTATTTATTTATTTATTTATTTTGGTGGTACTAGGGTGGTACCCAGGGGCTTTTCTATCTCCGGGCTATACTCCCAGACCTATTTCTTATTTTATTTGGAAACAGGGTCTCACTAAGTAGCTGAGGCTGGCTTCGAATCTTTGCAATCCTCCTGTCTCAGCCTCCCAAGTGCTGGGATTACAAGTGTGCGCCATCACGCCCGGCTTATATTTTTTATTTCGAAACGGGGCCTCACAAAGTTGCTGAAGCTGTCCTCAAAACTCTGTGCACCGCCACGCCTGGCTTGGTGTTTCCTTTTAAAGGCAACAGACAGTCAATTAGGAACGCTTGCTCCTTTTACTAATTAGCAGGTTCAGAAATACCATTTGGGGTTCTACACATACACACACACATAGTTAAAAAGTAGTTATTTGAATGCAAGGAGCTTTGGTTGTTCTCTTGGAACAGGGACAAGGATGAGGCGACTCGAGGACAGGGTAAGAGAGAGCTATGCACTGCACTAGGTCCCTTATCTTCTGATTAACATGCCACATAAATATTCAAACAAGGGGGAGAACGACTATCCCAAAAAGTGAAAACGTAATTTCTGCAAATGGCAGAGAGAGAAACAAGGGACCGGCCACTCCTGTTGCTTAGTCATGGGAGCTTTGGGAGAAGGAGGAGGTGGGGGGCATAGTCCAGTCTGTCTGCCCCACAGGGAGAGGCTTAACAGGTTTATATTCTCATCTGCTCTGCCAAGCTCCAGGGAGAAAACAGATATGAAAACCATTTTACAGCTGGAGGTGAGGTCAGTGGGTGAGCCCTCGGTGACCACCGGCCGGCCCAGTTCCTCGTTCTGCGGAGGAGGCAAAACCGTCCAGAGATGAATCTCCCATCCTTGCCTGCTGAGACAGGCCAAGATGCGGGCCCTTTCTCTTCACTCCCATCCACGCCACATGCCCTCCCCCCCCCCTCCAGTGGTCACCCCTGCGAGACTGAAGCGCAGCCCAGAAGCCCAGGAGGAATTGTACACCCGCGGGATCTAGGATATGCCCAGCGTTGGTCCCTAAGCTGCGGCTGGTCAGGATGCGCCAGGACTCCGTGCCGGGGCTCAGGCTGTGAGGCAGCCTCAAAGTTGCACCCAAAGGCCTCGGATGGCTGGTGCTGATGGGAGCTGGGGTAGCCAGGGAACCCTTAATGCATAGCGGTGGCCATCTTGCTTGCACGCTAAATCTCATCTGAGAAGAAGTTTGCTTACTCAGTGATTCAACAGGGGACACAGAGCCCATGCCACGCCACCGGAGATTAAATACCATATTGTCTTCTTTGCCAACGAATGACTTCAAACCCCTCCCTCAATCTCTTTATGTTTGTCCTCAAAACCCACCGAGGCCCAATTCCCCTGCATTAGTGTTTTTCTATTGTTTGCTTGTTTGATTTATTTTTCATTCAGGTTTTAAAGCTGATGATGCTCCAACCCAGTCGTGGTGGCGCACACTTGTAACCCCAGCCTTTGGGAGGCTGAGACAGGAGGATCCTGGTTCCTGGCCAGCCTCAGCTACTTAGCAAGGCCCTTTGCAACTGAGACCCTGTTTCAAAATAAAAAATAAAAAATAGGGCTAGAGGTGTGGTTTGGGGGTAGGATGCCCCTGGGTTCCATCCCCAGTAACACACACACACACACACACACACACACACACACACACACACACACGAAAAATAAAGAAAGGAAAAACAAAGAAGAAAAGGAAAAAAAGCTAATGCTACAAACGCCAGGACAAATCCCTTTTGAACAGAATGCCAGGGGAAGGCCATTTGAATTTGCTAGATTTCACTGCAAAGTGCAGTTAATAATAATCCAGTTCATTATTTTACATCTGATTACTAAAAATGCACCGGTCACACTTTTCCGCATTAGTAAGCGCAGCACGCGGGGCACAGCTTCCATGTCGCTAGAGGTGGCCTGCTGGTCCATCAAGGATGAGGACCCGACACGTGCACCTCGCCCTGGACCTCCCCGGGGCCTTCTCTCCAAATTCTGTTCCAAAGAAAACCTCCATGGACTCCTGTGAAGAGACTCAGGGTCTCCACTGCACTAAAAGTAAACCAGGGGACAGGAATTCTGGACGTGTGTTCTTCTCAACACAGTGGTCAACAGGCCCTGAGATGTACTAGAAACCTAAACTGCACACACATCTCAATGCCACAGTGGTTTTTTAAAGGCTTTGAAGTATCTCATTAATAACTTTAACATTAACTGCATATTGAGCTGATAATAGTTGGGTACATCAAGTTAAGTAAAATATTAAGATTAATTATACCTATTTTTGTTTACATTTTTTTTTTAGTGTGGCAACTATTGAGTATAAAATTACATATGGGGCTTGAATTTTGTATCGGATGGCACCATTCTAGATTTGAAATCGACATACTTTTTTTTTGTACAAATAAAAATTAGCCAGATGGTAAAGACAGTCATCCCTCTGTATCTGTGAAGGACTGGCTCCAGGACCCCCAAGGATATCAAAATCGGTGGCTGAGCAAGTCTCTTACATAACATGCAGTATTTGCATATAACCTGTGTACATTCTCCAAGATATTTTAAATCATCTGTAGGTTATTTATAAGAGCCAATCCAAGGTAAATGCTATGTCCATGCTGTATTGCTTAGGGAATGACAAGAAGAATTTTGTACATGTTTGATACTAATGTCTTCTTTTTATTATTTTTCATCCTCACTTGGTTGAATCCAGGGACCCAGAGGGCTGACTTATTTGGGTGTTTCAGGCCACTTAGCGTCTATGCAGCTTCCCTATGGTGTCACAGCAGCTACAGAGACAACACACAACCAGACATGTTGTGGCCCAACACAACTTGGTTTACAAAAACAGGCCACAGGCCTAAGAGTCCACGAGTCATAGCGTGCCAGCCACTGTTCTAGATTATCAATAATTTCTTCCAGATATAGTTTTGAAGTACATAGAGTAACCAAAGATGTTTGTAAAAAAATTATCACATAGGAGAAGACCCAGTGTGGGATGAAGAACTCAACAAGGGAAGATTTTCTATGTGCGGAGCCCATGGGGCTGACTCTGTATTCTTCTAAGGTACCAGGGCAGTACGTGTTGACATCCTGCTGCTCTTGTTTATTTCAGTAAAGGCCTAAGTCAGATGACAACTTGAAGCTAGGCTGGGCGAGATAGAATTTCATGAACTAAGATGGATTGTTTGAGAAGTGGGAGGGCCATGAGTAACAGCTGAAGCCCTCAGAGCCACCCCAGGACGCGGCAGTGTTTGGAATATAATGCGAGCACGTTGGCCCCAAAGAGGGCCTCCGTCACGCCGTGTGTGTCTTGCACAGAGCATGGTTCGCATCCCCCAAGTCCTGGGGTCTTCAACCTTCAGAGCGTCTCTGAAATGAAGGAATCTGTCATGTCGTGGGCCGGAACAGCTGCTACACCCTGAGTCGTGGCTACTTGTGTTGTGTGCAAAACCAACACCGATTAGCAACACATCACACTCTAAATATTGATTAAGCTGAGACTGATTTCCTGGCTCAAGTCGTGTGTGTGGTTATAAGCTGCTCTTCCTGCCAGGAAAATAAAGCAATTAACTTGAAGAGTTCCGGCCACGGGCATGACACGTGTCCAACCTTCATAGGTATTTTCACATGCCAGATTGCATTAACATAAACTAGAGATGTCCCCATGTGTCCCTTTGACTAGAAATCGGGAAGTCGGCGTCCACGTCCTTGCTGTGTCTCCAACTTCTAGGCTGGCTCGGCCCACAGTAGAAATTTGTCATTTCTTTCTGAAGTGCCAGGCCCAGGTCTCCTGCCAGGTGACTCAGTGGCCCACCTGTAGCTTGAGCCTCATCAACTCCTCCCAAAGACCCCTGACTCTGTGGCATCTCACTGAGCCCCAGGGGACTGTGGGATCCAGGAAGGTGGCACTCTGACACTCGCCTCACCCATCTGGGGTGAACTTCTCTCTGCTATTTCCTTTCTCCAGACCCTTCAGACAACAGCTCCACCTTCTAGAACAATCAATGCCCACTCCTCTCCCCTCTGCTGGACTCCCGTTCATCCACGTGAATGTGATCATGAAAAACACCGGGGCCATGTCTCGTACCCGCCTTTCTCTGCCAGCTTGCGAGATAATGCCTTAAAAGCACAGCCCAAATGGACCGCAGCTCAGAGCAAGAGAGTTGGGGTGAAAGGGGGCGTTTCTGTGCCCCTCGAATCATACCATTCAGGCAGGCACAGGGACGTTCCATCTCGGAAGCTACTGATCTGCTCTGTGTGTGTGTGGAATTGGGAGCTAAAAGATGCCTGGGCCCTGGAGCATCTGTGTATAAGCAGAAGTGAGCCCTAATCAAAGTCAAGTTTGACATCACGCAGTCACCAAGCACAAAGGCCTTTGTGTATATATCATCACTTTAAAAAAATTAAAAAGGAAAGAAATGGATCAGCTAATGAGCATTCGTGAGAGAAGACCCACATTTGGAGTCCTAAATACATTAATTCAGCGTGGGAATTAAGAAATGGATGGATCTGTGTATCTTCTAGATGGAAAAAAAAAATTATCAACATGGTTGGAACTTCTTCCAGGATGACTGCGTTTGGTTCCCTTAAACAAAATCAATACAGAGGGACTCAGTGCAAATAACTCTGTTCCAAAGACCTGGGAAACAGCTCTTTTTTCTATATGGCCCACTCCGTATTTAAGGAACGGAGATTGGAAAGTCTTCAATCATTCGCGCCTCGCCCTGGGAAGTTCATTTACCCTGACACGTGGGTAGGTTTGATATGCAAATGGTTTTAATAATTCCAGTCCAATCCACCCCGTCAGTCAGTCTCCTAAGAAAACCTCGACTCCTGAGTGCTTTCTCTCCAAACTGGCTGGATCAAACTTTCCTTAGGTCAAAAAGGTAATTGTATTGGCTTAAAAGGCCTATTTTTCCTATTTCTGCTGACTTGAAATAAGCAAAAATTGTGTTTATGTCAACAAAGCATACAATTAAGTGGAATGGGCGATGATGTCAATACGGACTTTAAAACCGAGATGTGCCTTGGGAAATATTTCCCAGTCAAGCACTACTTCCCAACCTGAGAGCCAGCCAGCGAAGCCATCACCAAAATGATCAATATTCCCAGCTGTGTGTGATCCATACCCATACAATTTTTCACTCACTTATTTATTTATTGGCACTTTGAATTGAACCCAGAGGCGTTCCACCTCCAAGCTATTATATGCCCAGCCCTTTTTAAATTGTCATTTTGAAACAGGGTCTCACTAGGTTGAAGAGAATCTCACTTAATTTGCTCTTGAACCTGCAGTCCTCCCGTCTCGGCTTCCCAAATACTAGGACTATAGGTACCACCACACCCAGCCACTCCCAGAGAAGTTAATATGCTATTTCTAACTATAACCTGACAAAGGTAATTAAGGTTGGTTTGGGTTTATTTCATTGGGGACCTACTGTGTGCTGGGCATGGGGGCAGGCACATTAAATTTTTTTCTCTCTTCTAGCTTCATCTCCTGACATACAAGTTCCCTGAAATTCTAGCTTCTATTCTAACCTTCGCAACAGCCCTGTGAGGGGACAGAGATCCTGTTTCACAAGAGAGGACACATGCGGCATGGATTCAGAGTGGGTAAGCAACTTGCCCAGGGCCAACCAGGTACAGGGAAGCAGAACCCAAATTCAAAGCCATGTTGGCTGACTTGAGAGTTGTGTGCTTCTTGGCTTCTGGAAACAACCAAAAGAAAGCTCCCGGTGCACATGCTTGCTTCTACCTGTCACTACTTTCTGGCGACAGGTGAGGGAATCCTTCCCATCCTGAATGAATCGTTCCCACCTTGAAAGGCTGGGGGAGGCCTGGCAGCAGGAGGCCTTCTCTAGGCAAGGCTGGGGACAAGAGCCGCACACAGTTGCTTGCGCTGCCCAGCGCCTGCCTTCCGTTCCTCTCTCGGAGGGACGGGCAAGCCAATAAGCAAGGTAACTGAATTCACTCCAGGCTATTTATGGTCCACTCGAGTCTATCCATCTCGGTGAATTGCCTGGATTCTTTATTTCTTCTCTTCTCTCTTTCCTCTGGCTCCTGTGTTTTTGCCAACAAGCAGCTAGAAGAAATGCAGGTGATAGGCGAATGCCCCGGCGTGGGAGATTTTTGGAGCTACGGTCAGGATGGATGGGGCCACCATCAGCTGACAAGAAGTTTCAGGCATCCACCAGGAAGCTCCCGGGAGCTGAGTAACAGCGGGTCTCTTGCCTTGTTTGATCCTTCTGCAGCCTGTGTGGCACTCATAGTTAGGGGCTAATGAATACTCCTAGATGGAGAACTGATGGGCTGTGGCCGCTAACAGAGACTCCATATGAGACCACTGCAGCCGCAGCCAGCTAACGATCCCTACGTATATCTCTGCCGCTAATGTTCTCAGTTCTCTGTCCTCTGGTTGTCTAACCAGTGTGAATGTCCATTCTGAATATCTCGGCTCTCTGGCTGACATCAATATTGGCCACTGTGAGATTTGTTTTCTCACTTAAGAAAAAAAATTATACATTGGAACAGCCAAATGCGAGTGGGGCATGCCTGTAGTCCTAGTATTTGGGAAGTTGAAAAAGGACGATCACAGGTTCAAGGACAGTTTTGGCAACATAGTGAGACACCCAGCCACTTAGCAAGACCCTGTTTCAAAAAAAAGAAAAGAAAACAGCCAGGCGTGGTGGCGCACGCTTGTAATCCCCGCGCTTGGGAGGTGGAGACAGGAGGTTTGCGCAGGTTCGAAGCCAGCCTTGCTGGTTTAAGAGATCCTGTTTCCAAATAAAAATATAAAATAGGTCTGGGAGTGTATCTCAGAGGTAGAAGAGTTTCCAGGAACCCTAGTACCACAAATAAATAAATAAATAAATAAATAAATAAATAAATAAATAAAAACAATAAGCAATAAAAGGGCTAGGGGTATAGTTTAGAGGTAGACTGCCCATAGATTCAATCCCCAGTACCAAAAATGAAAGAAAATAAATTACACATTTGAGGCTAGAGTTCCAAATGGATAGAATTTAGAATTGCCTTCTGAAAGCTCCATCATTCTAGATGGGGCTGGGGCAGCCTCAGGCTGGTTCTAGCCAAGCATGGAGAAAGATGAGTATTCATAGCATTAAAAAGAAAAAAACTAGCTAAAGGGTCTGCCTGAACAAGGTAAGTCCTACACGGGGCCAGCTCCTCAGCACAGGTGACTTCTGCGGAAGCAACTACTCACTCTGCTTTCGGTGACCTCGCCCTCTCTGAGGAGCCTCTCTGCAATCCTGACCTTTGATGACCTCAGAATTTTCTGGCAGTCGCTGGAACCAGGGATCATCTTTTCAGAAATCTGCTTGGCATCGTTCCGTGACTTATCTTTCAGGCCTCATCACAATTATTCATGCTTTGGCAGTATCCTAGCTACAGTCACAGTACAACTCATAGGCTGATCCTGAAGGTTACCCTGTCCCAGCAGCAGAGACGAAAGGCATCCCTCTCCTCCGGACCCCGACCCCGGCACATGCTCCCCATGAAGGCGGGGGCTTCAAGCCATCTGTTGAGAATGCCTCTTTCCACCTCCAGCTCTTGTGGACAGGCTAACACAAAACGAGAGCTGGTCCCCAAATCACCCATGACTTGGCTTTGAAATGCATTCCCGTGCACCCTTGGGACTTATATCTGTGCAAACTCAAATGCTGCCTCTGGACTAGATAAAGACCCTGCCCTTTACTTCCCCACTATCGATGGCAGACAGCTCCTGGTTTTACTTTTTCTACATCCTGCTTCGATTCTGTGGCCTGTGCTTCCTTCTTTGTGTATATTAGGTTACTTTAGACGTGGCCTCACATCCTGGCCAATTGTACAGTAGCTGCTAATTGATAGAGCTTCACTAATGGACCACACATTTGTGCATGGGGGTTACACACAGCAAGATCCAGAAGGCAATAAGCTGGTATGGGTTCAAGCTGGGGCTCTGGAGGTTACATGGATTCAGGTTTAATCTCAGACTATCTGTGTGGCCTGGGGCAACTTACTTACCCTCTCTGGGCCTCTGTCATCTCAACTAAATGGCGAGCCTATCTCAAAGGTCGTTGCTAAGATTAATATTAGATAATGCCTATGGATGACTATAGTGCAATGCAAGCCATTGTTAGACTATTTTAGGCTTCCAAATTACAGAATAGCTTTCTCCTTCTGTCTACATACACCTGAGATCCTGCCTGGCTGTTCTGCTTCACCTCTATCCTCCACTTGGTCACCGCAATCCCCCAACCCATTGCCTCCTTTGGGAAGCCTTCCTGGGTTGAGCAGAATAGACACTGCTTGTGTCTTTTGTGTATTTTCCACACAGAGGTTGACAATTTCCCAAACTCACAACCAAGCTGGTCCCAAATCAAGAAGCCTTACCTTGCAGAAGTTATCTCAGGTAGAACACACTTGGGGAGCAAAAGCCCCAGCACATAGCTAAACATGCAGAACAAATCAGAGAACGCCTTCTACGTCAGGCTTTTGTTACCTGGAGTGTGGAAAACCTTTTCATGAAGCTGTACAGTCTCCCTTGCTATCAAAGAAACAAATCAGAAGCCTATCAGGAGGAGACACACATGGGCAGAAACCACCGACAGGTCCCCTCCATGGTGTTCCAAACTCCATTTCTCCCCTGGCCACACAGATGTCCGCCAATGCTCTGGTTATTTTCCACTTCACAGTACTTCCATAACCTCTTTTCCTGGACCTCGAATCACTTCCCTGTGTCACTTGGGTCCACCGAGACCTCCACCTTCCCTCTGCCTTCGGTTTCCTCACCCCTGCCTTGGCCCATACAGAACTTCTGTGATATGCTCCATCATCCGTCTCAGTTCCCACAGAACACACAGGGTTTTGCACCTGCTACTCTGATTTCTTAAAGTATCAAGAAGTGAGTGGTCCTTCTTTGCCCCGGCCTTGCGATTCCCACATGGAACTTTCCAGACCACCACGTGCACACGAATGCAACCCGAGCTGCTCTAGTACACCATTCCTGCTGCTGTGGGTAGCCGGCAGTGCCTGGTATACAGGGATCATCTGTTTAAGCTGAAACCCTGTCATTTCTTATGGCAGTTTTATTTATGAGCCTGTATGCTGTAACCCTGTGGCATAAATATTAAATAATAATATCCCTTGGGTGAAAAAAAATCATTCATACGAACTGACAACTTCTTAGGAAAACATGAAGTAAAGCCAACCACAAAATTTGGTGCTGGCTAATTTTGAAATACGAGTAAAAAGCACGTATTACTCAACAGGTAGATGCAAAAAAGAATTACAATGTGCATTTCAACATTCTCTTCTTCAAGAAATGAAACCTTTAAAAAGAAAAAGTGTTAAAAAAAGAAGAAAAAAAAAACCTCAGGCTGGGTGGCAAATTTCTTCAGAATCAAATTCTAATTCCTGCCAGTATCTCCCAGGCAGTTTTTAGCTGCTAAAAAGAAGACTACAAATAGTAACAATGCCACACAAATGAAAAGAATTCCGGACAATGACACTGCTCAATTTTTTAAAAAGCATTCTGTGAATTTCCTATTACATCAGTTTCATGATTCAGCAGTTTCCATTTCATTTATTTACAGTAATATATGGCGAGATAACCCAAGGTTCCTGCAGGATCCTGGAACATAAGGTAGGCTGGGCGGCAAGGGTGTCGCCTTGTGTAAATATACTATTGTTTAGGAGAATTCAAGATCCGGAAAAGCAAGCCTCTTAGAAACTGAGAAATACCTCCCCACCTTGTTCTGAGGGTCTCAGGTATTTTCAGTAGGTTCTGAAAAATACACTACTTCTATTCAGTCGACGAGTACAACTGAAGCCAAGAAGTGTGCCGATTGCAAACTGACAGGCAGACACCAAGCATAGCCTCTGAAACCACAATGTTCAAGACGCAGCGAAAAAGTCACCACTCTGGCGGTAAGCGTGCTACAAAGAACTAGATTTCTTTCTGGCATCCGCAACTTGGCTGGACTGACCAAGGAAGACTTGAGGAGCGCTGGAAACGCGGGGTGCGCCGGCACCCGAGCGTCCTGGCCGCGAGGACCGGGTGGAAACTCGGCGGGTCAGGCTCCCGGCAGGTGCAGAGAGGCGAAGTTGGGACCGGGAGGAAGCAGCTTCCACCCGGCCAGAGGGGAGCCCCTTGGGTGGGCAGGGGGCCGCGATCGCTGGGCAGCGGGGCTCCCAGGAGGGGTGGGGGCAGGAGGGGATCTCCGGGGGCACCCGACCCGGGTCTAGGCGAGTCCAGGAGGGAGAGGCGCAGACCCCAGCGAGAGCGTAGCCCAGCGAGTCCGCTCCCCGCGCCCCCCGCGCCTCCCGCGCCCGGGGTACCCAAGCAGGTGCCGGGGCGAGCGAGAGAGCGCAAACTAGCCGCGCCGTCCCCACCCGGGCGGCGGGGTCCCCGGCCGCCCCCGCCCGCGCCCCGGGGCCCCGCCAGGGGAGGACCCGAGCCGGTCCGGCGCTCACCAGGTAGCAGAGCAGAAGCAGCGCGCAGGCGGGGCGGCCGCCGAGGCCCGGGGGGACACCGCCGCTCCGGGGGGCCATGGCTGCGGCCCGGGGGCCGAGCGCGGGCGGCGGGGGCTGCTGCTGCTGCTGCCGCCGCCGCGGCCACCGGAGCCCCGCGCCGCGCCGCTGCATGGCGAGGCCGCCCGGATCCCGGCCGGAACAGGTCACCTGGTGCAGGGACCGGCCCCCGCCCGAGGCGCCACCTTCCCGCCCGCCCCCGGCCGGGACGGCCGCCGTGCGGGGCCACCTGCCGCCGCCGCCGCCGGACCCGCCGCCGCCCCCGCCGCCGGCTCCTCCCCGCCCGGCGCCGCCCCCTCCGCCGCCGCCCCCCGGGCCAGGGCGCCCACGCAGGTGGGCACCGCGCGGGGCCCGCCCCCGCTTCCCTTCCCTCCTGCGCCCCCCGTGCGCGCCCGGCTCTCCGCGGTCCCCTCCTCTCCCCCCGGTCCCTCCTTCCCTCTCCTCGCTCTCTCGCTCCCCCCCCTCTCTCTCTTTCTGCCTATCCCCTCTTTCCCCCCCTCTTTCCCCTTTTCCCTCTCGGTCCTTTCTCCTAAACTCCCTCCCTCCCGCCTCCGCCTTCTCCCGCCCACCCCCGCCGCCCGCCGCGCAGCCCAGTTCCCGCCCGTGCAATGGGTTTTGTTCGGTGGCTTTGGGGCCGGGGCGCCATTCCTGCGGGCAGGGCGAGCTGCAGCCCCTGCAGCTGCACCGCGCAGCGGCCCCTCGGAGAGCCCCTAAGGATGGATTTTGACCCCTGCCAACCTGCACCTGTCCACCTGCAGGGCTGGGGCCGCCTTCCGGCGCGCACGCTGGCTCGGCGAGGCTGCGCCCCACCCCGCCGGCTGATTGCAAACACGTTCTGGATATTTCCCGAGGGTTTTGTGCGGTGCCGGCGCCGCCGCTGCCGCCTGCCGCCCTTTGTTTTAATTGTCCAGAGTATTGGCGCCCAGAGCGGGGTTTGGATTTGATTTGCATCCCTGGGCTCCGACCTCCACTTTGGACCGAAAAGAAAATGAATGAATTAGGCCAGCATCGTGGTACACAAGCCCCCACACGAGAGGGGCAAGGCTCTTGAACTGTGCAAACAGCTTTAAAAAAAAAAATCAGGACATATCCTTGGCTTTGAGGACACAGTTGGGACTGGCTGCCCGCGGACGGGGGTTCTGCGGCCAGCGGGAGAGGGTCCCCGGGATGACCTGGCCGCCAGGTCTTAAGGCCCTGATGGGCGCTCTGGCTGCGGCTGACTGCGCAGACAACTGCTCGGGGGCTGTCTGTTGCTGCTCCGAAACAGTTAACCCACCTTGCAAAGTTCGCTGAAGCTTCCCTTCGGCACTGCTGGATTTGTACGGATTGGAACTAATAATAGATTGGGAGTCTGAGAGGACACAGCCCTCTTCCAGCCGATGTGCCACCGCTGTGGGCCAAGGCAGGACAGGCTGGGGCGCCGGCTGGGCGGTCCAGGGTTGGATAGACCAGCCCCATCCCCAGCCACCTGCTCCACCCCTGGCCACTCTAGGGGTGGGGCTGGCAGCTGAGTCATCCCTTACTTTTGTTTTGTTTTATTTTATTTTATTTTTAGGTCGCCTAAAAGCTGTGGCCCTCTGTGAAGCCCCTGGCCCATGCTCTGAAGCATTTGGCTACTCCAAAGTATCCAAAGTATAGCCCATGCTTCTCAGTCCTGGACACCTGGAGGGACTGTTAGAGGGAGTCCACCCCTAGAATTTCAGAATCAGTGGGTCCTGGATGGAGCTTGAGCTGCAGGCTGTCTTACAAGCTTCTGGGTAGCACCAATGCAGCTGGTACACACACACACACAGTCTTCCAGAGCCAGTGGCTTTCACAAAAGGGTCGCTCCTACCCTCTCAGCCAGCTGCCACCACATTCAAACATTTTGGGGGTTCCACAGATGTTCCCACTATCCCTGTCCCACTTCCACATAAACAAAGCACTTAAAATTCTCCTGTGTGATGTACAAAACTATTTATTCTATTGAGTGTCCAAGGGAACAAAAGATGGAGTGGCTTTGTCCCAGATCTTGTCTAGATTTTTTTTTCCAATCAGGCCAAAATACAGACTATACTTTTGATGTATGCCCAAGGAAAATCATCAGCTGGTGCAGGAGAAAGGGGCTTCAGCAGGCCTCACAGTATTTCTGGGGTTCCTCCCTGTCTTCCTGGGCTTTTTCTCTGGGCTTCTCTCCGCTTCTCCTAGCACCCAGACTCACTTGGTCTTGGGGGAACTGAATGGTTCCCTCAGGTTGTTTGTAATCAGGATTCATGGAATTGCAGTTTTCAAAGCAATGTGGGCTTTAAGCCTTTGCATTTATTCAAGCATAGTCCATGCAGGGGGCAGGGGACTGGGTGTATCTAACCTGGTCCTCTATGCCCAAAGGCTGGCTTGTCTTCTCTGCATTTCTGTGTGACATCAGACCCAGAAGTCAGCAGGACCTACCCAGAAAAACAGGCATGCAGGAACTCAACCCAAACACGTTGGGACCTCTAAAAGAAACTTTGGGGTTGTTCCTCTGCCCCAGGGGCAGGGGGTGGGTTGCCTGATTAATCCTGTATTGGAGAGGGGCAGAGAGAAGTCAGGGTTTCTTTTCACAGTGGTGTGTGACATTTTGCTCCAGAAGACAGAGTCTGTTATTAACCTTGCCTTCTCTCTAACGGCTTGTGTTAGTAATTTGAAGTGTGTGGTTTGATTCTAGAAGACACTTTATTTAAAAAGAAATACATTTCTCCCATTGACCTATGGAAGGGCTTGAAATTTCACCATTACCATTCATTGATTTGAATTAAGTTTTAATACTCCACTAAAATCCAAAGGCCCCTGGGGGAGACTGAATGAATCCGGCATCCCTGATATCTGCTTTCATGTGAGTAAGCTTATCACAGCCCCTCTCAAGACAAGAGGCGGAAGAACAACTTCACACCCAACGCAGAAGGGGACCAAGACCGGAGGAGGGATGAGGCCTGAGCTGAGGAAGCCCAGTAGTAGGTGCAGCAGAGGGCGAGTGCAGAGGGGCCCACGCCGGCTATGCTGGCCTCTACGGGCACTACCCGGCAACCTAGACCTCCTATTCTCAGACTCTCAGTTGGCTTAAGATCAGTAAAATCCCAGGGACCAAGGCAGTGGGTCAACTATTAACACATCAACTAAACTACTTAAAAGCAAACAAACCAAAATACACTATCTTATATCAACATTATTATGTTAGAGACACATTTTTACCCTCAAAAAAATTAGAACAAACCCAACCTCATAATGAAAGATAGTGATTTAACCAGCATATAATTTGCTTGTGAAAAACAACTCCCTTGGGTCTCCTTTTACTGGGGGACAGTAGAAACTTGCCTCTGGCCCAGCATTGTCCACTAGCGCTGGAACGCCATGTTTATATGCACTGAGGATGTTTAAAAAGAAAAAGAGATTTGTCCTTGAAGACACAAATGGCCTTCTGGAAGAAGCAGTTGGGGAGGCAGTCTATAAGACTGAAGCGTGTTCCTTCATTTCCCTCCATGGAAATCAAGTCAAGGGGGCCCAGGCAAACGCCATCAACTCCAGGGGAACCTTCCCTTGTGACCTCGGGTTGGAGCCCAGTTGGCTGGGTTAGAGCCCAGTTGGCTGGTTTTCTCTGTGGCCACCGGCCTTGTGTGATGGCTGGCTGGTCTGCCCATTCTCCTTGAGTAGTCTGTGAATGTCTTGAAAGCAAGGCTTGCTTCTGCATGGGCGTGTCTGTGTACCCAGCCCCATGCCTCCCAACCAGAAAGTTAGACAAAGCCACTGCATGAAACTGAATCCAGCGCGCTTTTTCCTTTTTTTCTTTTCCCCTCTCTGTTCTCCTCCCTCCCTCTCTTTCTTTCCTTCTTGTATCCACTGTTATCTCTCCATCTATTTGCGCACTCAGGGCTCCCTGGGATCCTGTAGTCTTTTTGCCTTCTCCTCTTTGTAATTCCAGTTATTCAAACTGAAGATGAATGAACCGCGACATTTGCCTTTATATCAAAATAGAAGAGAAGAAAGCAGAAATAGAAGGGAAGAAAGCAGAAATAGAAGGCACGCTTGCTTTCAGACAACACACTCCCCATTCCGATAGGGAAATTATGGTCTTTTTTTTTTTCTCCCTGCCGTAGCCAACCTCTGGGATCTAGCTAAATCCGGCATGCCATTTTTTTGTGGTTAGTATTTTCATTTTGTTCGTGACCCCTAGGGGTTACCTACTAGATCTGCTTCAGGTCTCTTCTTTGTTTCACATTCCCCATACTTACCATCTCCATGTTCCACCAGACCCTGTCCTCACCTCCAGCCCCATCCTCTGAGCCTCTGGCTTTAGACCTGACCTGTGGGTGATTCCTATGTCCACACCCCCCACCCCGTGGAACCTGGGGGCTTCCCCTGTATTTTTATGGGGATGTTGAAGGCCTTGGAATCACTTGGTCTCTATCTCTGGCATGCTCTGAAATGAGCTCTATTTCTGGGCCTGTCAAATGAAATGCTGCTGCTCCTAGTTATTTTTGGCTCTTTGCCCTTCTGAATAGGTGCATATTCAGCTCAATTCTCCCCAGACCCTGAGCGTGGAAAGGCAGGCAGCCTCCCTTAGGGCGCTTGCCCTCGGCAGCAGCCAACAGGCTAAGCGCCAGGCTGCTGGGTCCTTGGAGCACCCTGGAGGTGGACAGCAGGGAAATGCACTCTCCAGCCCTCTTGGACCCCTGACGACGAGCTTTGTGAGCTGCACATCCCCGGGCAGGTGCGGCCAGGTGTCCAGAGCCTCCTCACTGGTCGATAGTTTTATCATCTGTTTCCTTCCCTGCTGGAAATAGCTGCAGAAACTTTGAACATCCTAGTAGGGACTTGAGGTATGGTGTGGGGGGGCACTTCCAGGCTCATCGAGTTCAGAATACTTGAGGATCTCAGGTACATGGGATGCCAAAGATCAAGGGCTTGTGCCTCTAGATGGAAGGGCATCTTTGGATGAGCATAAGTGTTCAGAGCATGCATGTAAAAAAGGAGTGCAGAGGAGAGATGTTCTGCGTGCATGTGCAAATCCATTTGGGGCAGAGAGAGGGAGAGACAGAGAGAGACGGAGAGAGAGGGGAGAGAGAGAGAGAGAGAGAGAGAGAGAGAGAGAGAGAGACAGACTGACTAGACAGGGAGGAGAGTATGTTAGTATAAATCACTGGAAAGACAGCAAGTGCAGGTGGGAGCTCTGGGAGAAGTGGGTTGTGTCTACCAGTCATGGCAATATATTATAACTGCATCCTGGGCTGAACTCGTGATACCTGGGTAGGCATTAACATCGATTTAGGGCTCTTAGTCTAGCTGGCAGTATACAGTATCAAACAAAACAAAAACATCATGATCAGCTGGGATGCTTAGTAAGACCCACGTAAAATCAAGAAAAGTATAGAGAAGGGGGCAACTAGACCAGGATTCTTTTTTTTTTTTTTTTTTTTTTGGTGATACTGGGGTTCCTGGAAACCCTTTTACCTCAGGGCTACACTCCCAGACACCTATTTGTTTTTATATTTTTATTTGGAAACAGGGTCTCTTAAGCCAGCGTGGTTGGCTTCGAACCAGCACAATTTTCCTGTCTCTGCCTCCCAAGCGCGGGGATTACAAGCGTGCGCCACCACGCCTGGCAATATAGCTTTAATTTTTAAAAGATTTCTGGCCAGCTGTGTTGGCATACCCCTGTAATCTCAGTATTTGAGAGGCCAAGAAAGGAGGATCACAGGTTCATGGCCAGTTTCAGCCACTTAGAGAGACCTTGTTTCAGAGGCTGGGGTGAAGCTTGGAGGTAGAATACCCCTGGGTTCAATCCCCAATATCACACACACACATACACACACAAATGATTTTTTATTAGTGCATTATGATTATTCACAATAATGAGCTTCACTATGTTATATGTGTACATGCACATACATAATTTGGTCCATTTCATTCCCCTGTCCATCCCCTTTTCCTCCCTTCTGGTGATGTACTTCCTCTACTCTGCTGGTCTCTCTTCTATTTTCATGAACAGAACTCTCTTAATAGTTCCTTTCTCTACAACTTTTTCTTTTTCTTTTTTTTTTTTTTGCGGGTCTGGGGATGGAACCCAGGGGTATTCTACCTCTGAGCTACACCCCCAGCCCTATTTTTTACTCTTTCTTTTGAAACAGGATCTTACTGAGTTGCAAAGGTCCTTACTAAGTGGCTGAGGCTATCCTCAAACCGTGATCCTCCTGTCTCAGCCTCCCAAATACTTGGATTATAAGCATGTGCCACCATGCCCAGAATTTTTGTGTGTGTGGCACCAGGGATTGAACCCAGCGGCATTCTACATCTGTACCACACCCCCAGCCCTATTTTTTATTCTTTATTTTGAAACAGGGTCTCACTAAGTTGCAGAGGGCCACACAAGTTGCTGAGGCTGGCCACAAACCTGAGATCCTCCTGTCTCAGCCTTCCAAGTGGTGGTATTACAAGTGTGTGCCACCATGCCCAGCTCTCTATAACTCTTTACCAAGAAATTTCTTTTTTAAAGTTCTTACTGAGGAGCCGGGCGTGGTGGTGCATGCTTGTAATCCCTGCGCTTGGGAGGCTGAGACAGGAGGATCGCACGGGTTCAAAGCCAGCCTCAGCTACTAAGTGAGGCTTTCAGCAACTTAGTGAGACCCTGTTTCCAAATAAAAATATAAAATAGGTCTGGGAGTATAGCCCGGAGGTATACTTGGGGGTTCCACCCCCAGTACCACCAAAAAAAAAAAAAAGTTCTTACTGAGTTTCATTTGGATGCATTGTTTAATTTATTTAACCTAATGACAATGCTAAGTAGGTAAGGATTATCACTACCATCAACTTTGTTTTATAGATGAAGAAACCGAATGATATGGAAAGTCCCAGGTCTATGGCCAGGAGTCAACACAGTCAACTTGGAGTCTGGCAAACTTATTTATTTATTTATTTATTTTGGTGGTACTGGGGTTTCTGGAAGCCCTTCTACCTCCGGGCTACACTCCCAGACCTATTTTTACATTTTTATTTGGAAACAGGGTCTCCTAAGCCAGCGCGCGCGGCTGGCTTCGAACCTGCGCGATCCTCCTGTCTCTGCCTCCCAAGCGCGGGGATTACAAGCGTGTGCCACCACGCCCGGCTGTCAAACTTATTTATTTTATTAATCCCAGGGCCATGGGTTCAATAAAACTCAGGATGCTGCCCCTGAGCTGCACTGAGAGCCCTGGTTCTGGGAATTTTAGAAAAGGACTGGTGCTCACACCAGCATACGAAATGCTTGCTGTAAAGGGGTGACAGAGAGACAAGTAGATGTTGCATGCTGGGTTGGGGCATCCCACCTGGGGTTTGGACTTAGAATTCTGCCAGGCTTCCCTGGAGCGTGAGAACACGGATTGCCATGTTATAAACACCTATCCAGGGCCCGGCCACCACTTCCTGACCTCATCCCGGTAGAGCCCCTAACTGCTTTTCAATCTCAGCCTCTGTGTCTGTAAAAATGGGGATCAAGTCGCTGATCAGTCATCCCCACAGTGTTATGAAGACTAGGTAAGGCGGAGTAATGAGGCTGTCAGGTGCCAGGCAAATTCTCAAGCTCCACAAGAGAGCCCAGCAAGGTTTCTGTATGATTCACACTTTCCAACTTCCAAAATGGGCCGGCAATGAGAGAAACATCTCTTACAAGATCCTGGAAAATAGAAAACGATTTATAAATACCTGGCGTAGCTTGTCTCCAAAGATGACCTCTCCCATGAACCACATCCCCCAGTTTAACCCTGAGGGCAGAAGCCCCTACTGTTTGCCCTGGGAGAAGCCAGGCGGGGCGAGTGAGCTCCGACCACAACTGTGCAAGGAGAAAGCCCACACTAGTAGAGTGGAAAGAAAGCAAACTCAGCTGTCCTCGTCCTCCAGGCATCCTGGCTGTCCCCAGATCTGTGAATGAGCAAACCATCTTGACCGCCTGAGAACACCAAGGGGAGACCCACTCAGCTGAGCCTAAACAACTCCCCGAACCTTGAAAGATAAGTTGTTCTGAGCCAGATGTGGTGGTGCACACCTGCACCACTGTCTCAGGAAGCTGAGATAGTAAGATCACAGGTTCAAGGCCAGCCGTAGCCACTTAATGAGGCCATCAGCAATTTAGTGAAACCCTGTTTCAAATTAAAAAATAAAGAGGGCCAGGGGCATAGCTCAGAGGTAAAATGTCTCTGAGTTCAATCCCCAGTACTGCAAAATAAATAAATAAATAAATAAATAAATAAATAAATAAATAAATTTGTTTTACATTAATGTTTGGGGTAATTTGTTCACAGCAATAGATACTTGGGCTAATATTAGTATTTTATTGTATTATATTTATTTACTTATTTATTTTGTGGTACTGGTGGATTGAACCCAGAGGCATTCTACCTTTGAGCTACACCCCCCAGCCCAATTTTATTTCTTATTTGGAAACGGTCTCACTAGGTTGATGCAAGTTTCACTACTTGCTGACGCTGTCCTCAAACCCACTATCCTCTTGTCTCAGCCTTCCAAGTACAAGTACTAAAGGTATGCGCCACCACACCCAGCTAATATAAACATTTTAACTGAACAATATATTTCTGTGTGTGGCACTGGAAATGGAGCCCAGGCGCATTCTACCTCTGAGCTATACCCCCAGTTCTATTTTTTATTCTTCATTTTCAAACAGGGTCTCACTAAGTTGCGGAGGACCTCACTAAGTAGCTGAGGATGGCCACGAACTACGATCCTCCCGTTTCAGCCTCCCAAGTACTAGGATTACAAGCGTGCACCACCACACCTGGCATTAAATGAACACTATTATTAAGAAAGTTTACCTGGTGGTTCCATCTGATCCAAGGAAGTTGTCTGCTTGTGGACAATTTCCACTCAGCATCTACTATGCTGAGCCCATCCTAAATGGTGACCTCATCTCATGGGCTAAGATGCCTCCTAACATCATTAGCTCTGAGCTTCCCAGCATTCACAGCACAAAGGGAAGCAGGATGGATCATGAGCATCTTTTATCCTGAGTACTCTGATTTTCTTGGATGGAGAATTCATCTGACTATCCCTTTGTAGTCAAATCAGAATGAAAATTAAACTATCTTCATTTTCATGAAAATCTCTTCTAGCTTTACCAAAATTACAGTCATACAAATTCTATAATTTCCTCAGCTAGGGCAAACCAAAGAATTGTGGTGATAACAAAGAGGCCAATGTCCCTTGATTCTGGCCCAGATCTCTCATACTGTAGCTCACAAACCCATTTGTTCCCGTTTGGGTCTCAGCTCAGCTCATGCCGCATTCTTATCCCCAATTAAGTCACAAACAGGCTCAGTGACTTTGGGGTCCTAAGCAGGCAAAATTAATGATTAAAATAGAAATGCTGAAAATAATTGAAACCAAAGTAGATTGGATGATTTATTCAAACCTCCAGGAAAAAAAAAATTACTATTCATCCCAGAATTGAAATTTAGACCTGAGGTTCCTAACAACTAGAATGCAACTCTTTCTTGGTGAGAATCCCCAGAAAGATAAAAGAAAGAAAAATACATGAAATCCATGCATGGCTATCCCTGTGCCCCATAGAATCTGTGCAGTGGGAGGTCAGGAACAATGTCCAGTGGTCCTCGGAACAGCTCAGTGCTTGCACATTACTGGTGCTTATTAAAGCTTTTCTTCATTAAGTGACCTTCTAAGTCTGCGGGAATCAGAGGCATAAAGATGAAGGAGAGCCAGGCAAGGCGGCGCACGGCTGTAATCCCAGAGACTTGGGAGCTGAGGCAGGAGCATCATAGTGTGTGTGTGTGTGTGTGTGTGTGTGTGTGTGTGTGTGTGTGTGTGTGTGGTACTGGGGTTCCTGGGAACCCTTCTACCTCGGGGCTACACTCTCAGACCTATTTTTATACTTTTTTAATTGGAAACAGGGTCTCTTAAGCCAGTGCGGCTGGCTTTGAACCTGCGCGATCCTCCCGTCTCCATCCACCTCCTAAGCGTGGGGATTACAAGCATCCACCACCACGCCTGGCAAGAGCATCATAATTTGAAGACCAGCCTGGACAAGTGAGAAAGACCTTGTTTCAAAATAAATAAATAAATAAATAAATAAATAAATAAATAAATAAATAAGCAAACCAGGCATGGTGGTGCACGCTTCTAAGTCCAGTACCTGGGAGGCTGAGAAAGTAGGATCACAGGTTTGCAGCCAGCCTCAGCAACTTAATGAGGCCCTCAGCAACTTAGTGAGACCCTATTTCAAAATGAAAACTAGGGCTGGGGACATGAATCAGAGGTTGAATGCCCCTGGGTTCAATCTCCAATATCAAATAAATAAATAAATAAATAAATAAATAAATAAATAAATAGTAGGTAAATAAGGTCTTGGTATATAGCTCAGTAGTAGAGAGCCCTTGGGTTCAATCTCTAGTACCAGGAAAAAAAAAGATGAATGAAAATGTATGATTCCCATTCCCCCTGGTGTTGGTGAGTGGGGATTTCTTGCCTAATGGTACCATTTTTAGAAGTCCAGGTTGCCACATGAGCTATTTGGTCATCTTATTTACCTGGACCCAAATTAGTCCAGGGCATCCTGTTAAGGAAATGAAATTTGTGTTTCTGGCCTTGACCTAATTTTTCTAAGCTCTCCTCCTCATTCATCTTCACACCCTACAGTGGACTTCAGAGGCCTCTGTCCAAACCCCTGTGGATGGCTTACTGGTTGGGAGAAAGGGCCAGACTCAAATCCCAGCTGAATTCCTTATCTTACATTCCTAGGATCCGGACATTTCTCATCCGTATTTCATTCCATCCTCTGAGCAGGTCTCTGTTAAGTTGATTGAAATGGGTTGAGCACTTACCTCTAAAAGCATATGTTGGAGTCCTGACCCCTCCATGGATGTGACTTTATTTGGAAACAGGGGCTATAGAGATGCAGTCAAGTTAAGACAAGGGCATAGGGCATGACTGGTACCCTTCTGGGAAAAGGGAAAAGAGGGAAACCTGGGGACTGATGTGCACAGAGGGAGGATGGAGGTGGGAGACAGAGGCCAAATCGGAGCTCTGAGGCACCAGCTTCTGGCAGCTTCTGGCAAGGTGAGGAGGGCTCCTCTGGACGGCTCGGAGGAAGCACGGCTTTGCCCGCACCTTGGTTCTGGAGCTGTGCAAATGTACATTCCTGTTGTATCAAGACACACGGTATGTAGTACTTTGCTGTAGCAGGTCTAGAAAACAAACACATTGCCAGGTGTGAATTTTCCACTTTTTTTATCCACTGTTATTGGACACCTACTGTGCTCCAGGCTCTATGCTGAATTCTAGAACCCAGACCCAAGGCATCAGGTTGATGCAAAACATGACAATGTTCCTGAGTATTCTGTTGAAGGTCCGGGCTCATTGCACGGTGTCTTAGGCCCCCGGCAGCGCCCCCACATCCAGGCACCCCCACTCATCGCCACGGTCTGGTTCGTGCTCGTATCCACAGCTATGTTAGAGACACGGAATCCTGGGACTGGGAGGGACTTTGGAGAGCTGATCTACCCCCTGGTGTTCCGGGTGTGCAAGATGAGGTCCAGAGGGGTCATGGGACCAGCAGAAAGGCAGCATTGGCACCAAACACATCCTCTCCCTCCCCGACTGTGTGAATTCATGTTGTGAATAAACTCAACAAACGACAAATACTTGTCGAGTAAATACCAAATTATTAATGACTGGTAAAGACAATATATTCTACCTCCCCGAGGTCTTTGAATGGAGAATAATGCCTTTGTTCAGACAAGAGAACATCTATTAGTGGAACATGGTCTCGGGAGTGGGCTGCAGGGCAGGGAGACTTGGGAGGGAGGGCAGGGTCTTTAACTGACCCTTTACCCCACAGTCCTTCTGTGCCTGCCCCAGGACAGGACTGGCTACCTTGGAGAATTCTGGAAGGAGGCTGAGGAGCTAGCTCTCCTATGACCTTTGAGAGGTCGGTGCAGGCTGTGACCAGTGCCCTTCTGAATGCAGGAGGGAGCTCTGAGCTCATTATATGCATGTACCACGACTGCTGTTTTAAACTCCAATACTGCTGAACAATTCAGAAATAGATCCATTATAGGTCTGCTTTAGCCCCAGGGCTTTCACACAGGTCACTCAAAAATCCAAGATTTCACAGTAATTCAAACTCTTAGGAGGGAAAGGAGAAAAAAAAAAAAAAAACTCACTTCAGCAATTCCTCCCCTTCTTCCTCCCCACTCCCTCCTCCCAGGGAGCACCTCTCCATTTCTGTAGTGCTTTGGAATAAATAAATAGCTCTTATGTTGAACTTGAAATCTAAATTTTCCTTCAGCTATTAATTGATAAGAGCAGCTCATTTTACCTCTGGTGCTCTGAAGTTAGATTATAGCGTAAATAAACTGGGTCAGGTTTAGCAGGATGGACGTGAACTCCTCCCTAATTCCTCTTAAGCTCCTGTAAAGGAACAACGAGGATTTGGACGTCAACATTCAATAAGCAATTATGTCGTTCCTTCGTACTCTGTCTAAATTAGTCCACTATTCCCTCAAAGAGAATCCAACAAACCTCGTCTTCGGCTGTAATCTTCTCCGATTGTTCTGGCTGATGAGAGAAGAGCTGAGATGTGGGGTCGGTGGGGGAAGTGATTTGATTTATATTAATTTTAGACTATCAGGGCTTCCTCGTGTGACTTGAAACAGATCAGGGAAAAGGGGTCAGTAAACAAGAGTTTCCTCGACGAGCGATAAACCACACTGTGCTCAGCATTTGCCGGGCTTCTCATGTTCACAGCACATCAGAATCATTATCTAATTATTAATCTCGCCCTAGAGTTCTGAGGAGCTCATGACACCCGCTGAAGTTAATGAAGGTTTTTACCTATAGATCTGGAGCTAAATCACCGTGATTGACTGGGTGCCCACGACATGCTAGGCACCGATGGAAATGACAGACGGGAGGAAAGATCAAGCAGAAGGAAATCACAGACTGGAAGAAGAGGAAGGCGCCGGAAGGGAGGATGGGGAGAACCCAAAACTACATCTTAACTTCCAAACACCTCATTAGACAACTGGGGTAGTTAAGGACGGGCTCGCCAAGTAATCTGCTTAAACTTTAATTAATTATTCATTTATATATATTTATGCGGCACGCTTTCGCTAGGGAACCCAATGTGCTTTGCAAACATATTAAATAATTAACTCGCTCAAATCTAAGTGAAGAGGCAGCAGAATGACGTCATGACTGGCCGGGTGAACTGGAGACTGACAGCTGGGCCAGCGGCTGGGGGCGGCCGTGCCCTGTGCCACGCACCCGCGTGGGGTCTCTCCTGGGCTCACCTATACTATGCGGGCTGTTCTAGTGCCCTCTCAGGATAAACAGGTTCTGCTGATAGGCATAGATGATCGCAAGTAGACAGACATACAGATTGGTACATGTTACCGTAGAAACTGAGAGGAAAACGGGGTACATGGCTTTTTCTTTTCCTTGGTATTAGGGATTGAACCTGAGGGCTCTCTACCCCAGATTTATACATACAGCTCTTTTTATTTTGAAACAGGGTCTTTCTGAGGGTCTTGCTAAGTTTATTTATTTTTTTGTAAAAACTGCCTTCAAGCTGTTTTTATTTTTCATTATTTATTTTTATTTTTACTTTTTATTTTGCGGTAGTGGGGATGGAACCCAGGGGCATTCTACCTTCAAGCTACATCCCCAGCACCCCCCATTTTTTTTTTTTTTATTCCTTATTTTGAAACAGAGTCACACTGAGTTGCAAAGGGCCTCACTAAGTAGCTGAGGCTGTCTGTGAACCACGATCCTCCTGTCTTAGCCTCCCAAATGCTGGGATCACAAGCATGTGCCACCACGCCTGGCTTTTTTTTTTTTTTTTTTTTTTTTGAAACAGGGTCTTGCTAAGTTTCTGAGGGCTTGCTAAGTTCATTTTTTTAAACTGCCTTCAAGCCATTTTTAAGCCACATGGTAATGCATGCTTGTAATCCCAGTACTTGGGATACGGAGACAGGAGGATCATGCATTTGTGGCCAGCCTCAGCTACTTAGTGAGGCCCTTCGCAACTTAGTGAGACTCTGTTTCAAAATAAAGAATAAAAAATTATGCTGGGGGTATAGCTCAGAGGTAGAATGTCCCTGGGTCCCATCCCCAGTACTAAAAAAAAAGAAAAAGAAAACTGCCTTCAAGATAAAAATAAAAGTTAGGGAGTATTTCAAGTCAAGAATATCGATTACAGCATTACATAAAATGAAACTGCAAAGGCCAAATGCCAAATGATGAGCAATAACATTCACTAAGTTGTGTTTGAACACATTTTGAGTTCCTAAAATTGTGTCCTCCGTGTACTCCTGACAGGACGCCATTTTTTTTTTTTTACATGCTTTTTACACAAATGGTGTAAACATCTCTCTGAAGAGTATAAATGTGTCTGCTAAACTAGTCGAGGACAAAGACACAGCCCAGTGAAACACAATTTAGGAAAATTAAAAAACAACAAGTAGTGAAAGTAGCCGCTGCTCGGGCACACCGAGGGGGCTTGGCACAGCAGCCACATTCTTAGCAGAAGATCCACGCCTGCCAGGGCCAAGTCCTGTTGCCCAAGAGTCAACAGGAAGAGACTTCTCTTCGTTACATCTTAAAATAGAAATTGGAATCCACGCACATAGGAGGACAAAGTCCTCAGAGAGATCACGGTTATTAAAACTACAGCTCGCCTTTGTTCACATACCCGTTGCTTGAAGACATATTTCCCAGAAGCTACTGTTGATATTTGGCCAACTAATCTACAGATGTTTCAATGTGGAAGGGAGATGGTGCTCCATAGGGAGAGAGAATTTTTTTATAGCTCTAAACTGAGAGATGAGCTGGGCATGGTGGTTCACATCTGTAATCCCAGCTACTCAGGGCCGAGGCAGGAAGATCACAGGTTCAAGGCCAGCTTGGGCAACTCGGCGAGAACCTGTCTCAAATTAAAAAAATAAAAAGGGAAAGGGATGCCGCTCAGTAGTAGAGCATCGCTAAGTTTATTCTCTAGCATTATAATAATGATAGTAATAATAATAAAAGCAAACAAACTACTCGATTGATTTCCAATTCTACTTGAAATTCTGATTGCTTTCAATTTTTATTTTATTTTACCTTTTTTTTTTAAACATGGAAAACTTCTTTCTCCTCTTTCTCCTTTCCTCTCTCCCTTTCTTTTTTTCTTTGAAGTAATTTAGTGTATAGGATAGAGTGGGTCCAGCTCAGACTCTTCCAATCATTAATCAAAGAACCTTTGAGCAGGTACCTTGACCTTATGAGCCAACTTTATCTACTGGAAATGGTGGCAGCAACTTTCACAACCATCCTGAGAAGTCTATGAAACTGTGGCCGAGAGCCCGGCATTAGATTGGTATCATTTTTGAACAGGAATGAGCCTTACTGTTTAGGGGACATGGTTCTTCACCCTTCTATCATGACACAGACATTCAACAAGGCTGCTTCTGGAATATTCTGGAATCATGCTCCAGCCACGAAGGGTGCTGCATGCTTGTAATCCCAGTATTTGGGAGGCTGAGACAAAAAGATCACACGTTTGTGGCCAGCCTCAGCTGCTTAGTGAGGCCCTCTGCAACTTAGTGAGATCTTGTTTCAAAATAAAGAATTAAAGGCCGGGTGTGGTGGCGCACACTTGTAATCCCCACGCTTGGGAGGGGAGACAGGAGGATTATGCAGGTTCGAGGCCCCTCGCTGGTTTAAGAGACCCTATTTCCAAATAAAAAAATATAAAATAGGTTTGGGAGTGTAGCCTGGAGGTAGAAGGGTTTCATCCCCAGTACCACACACACACTAAAATTAATAATAATAATAAGAAGAAGAATAAGAATAAAAAATAGGGCTGGAGGCATAGCTCAGAGGTAAATTGTCCCTGGGTTCAATCCCCAGGACCACACACACACAAAAAAAAAATTGGTCTCTTATTTATTTCTTGATTTATTCTTTGAACTAATTGGCTAATTTCAACATTAGTCAGGAATTAGCCCTCAGCGTCCACATAAACTGACCAACATTTCCCCTGCCTAATCCTTCTATTCCCATAGCCCAGAACCACAGCACACAGCAGAACCAGCTTTCTCTCATGTCCCTCAGGGCAGGAGACAAATTCTCCTTCCCTGAGGTATAGATGCAAGGAGCCTGTGGTGACTTTTCTCAAGAACCTTGTCACATTCACATCAGCTACATTCTCTAACTCTGTTCATGTTTTAGTAGATGTGATGGTCGGGATGTGTGTCCCTCTCCCCCCAATTCTTCTGTTGAAGCCTAATCCCTGAAGTCTTGGTATTAGGAAATGAGGCTTTTGGTTGTGAACACAGTGAGAAAGAGCCTTCTAAGAACCAGGAAGCAGACCCACAGGATGCCAAATCTACCGGAGCCTCCATCTTGGACTTCCAGCCTACAGAACTGAGAAATAAATTTTTGTTGTTTATAAGCCACCTGGTCTATGGTATTTTGTTATAGCAGCTTTAGATGGTCAACAGGTAAATATAGCTCCTCCCCCCCCAAGGTACTGGAACCAAGGTCATTCTACCTCCGAGCTACACCCCAGCCCTATTTTTTATTCTTTATTTTTGAAACAGGCTCTCACTGAGTTGTAAAGGGCCCCATTAAGTAGTTGAGGCTGTCCATGAACTGAGACATCCTCCCATCTCACCCTCCCAAATGCTGGGATGACAAGTATGCGCCACCACACCCAGCATTATCTTATTTCTTAATCCAAGATACCAAAATCTTTTTCAAATCATGGAAGTCATGGTCTTATTGATAATTTTAGATAGTACTTCTTTATTCACATTATGAATCTATTCAGAAATATTTTTCTGTATCTATTACATATTATATATCTATACTACCTTTATAACTATATATCTTTATATCTATATATCTATCTACATATCTATCTAATGGGCTCAAACTCACCTATACTTAAGTTCAATTCATCAGATTTAAATTTATGGTGGTTATCAGTGTTTCTGTGAGACTTCTAAATCCTGCACCTCCAATTATATAAAAAGAAACATCTGCTCACCTAACCAATTTAACATGAAGTTGTAGGAAAAACCCAGGAAGAGCTGGGCGTGGTGGCGTATGCTTGTAATCCCAGCATTCAGAAGGCTGAGGCAGGAGGATCGTGGTTCAAGGACAGCCTCAGCTACTACTTAGTGAGGCCCTTTGCAACTCAGTGAGACCCTGTTTCAAAATAAAAAATAGGGCTGGGAGTGTAGCTTGGAGGTAGAATGCCCCCTGGGTTCCATCTCCAGTACTGGAAAATAATAAAATCAGGAAGAACTTGTGGGCTTGGGTGGGATGGGGCACTCCTGGACGGTAGCCCTGGATCCCCCAGGCAGCAAACTCATCAGGCTGCACCCATGCTGCCGAGGAACTCCACCACTGCTTTTTATTTTATTTTCAGAAAGGACACCAGAGATCCAGAAAGATTTAACCACGTTTCAAGGTCACACACATGGACAGTATGGTAAACAGGCAGAAAGCCGACCGTGTTCAGCCCGCAGGGTTGCACAGCCACGGCTGAGCAGTGATTTCTGTCCAAGCCGACGACGCCGGGCAGCCGACCCCTGTCAGAGAGCTTTGATCTCTTGGGAAATTTTACACAGCTTTCCCAATTCCTCCAGACCACAGTTAAGCATCCAAATGATTCTATTATGGCTGTTAATGCCCTCCCATCTCCCACCAAGATGGTGTGTGAAAAATAAAGTCTCCAGAGGACCGAGAGCAAACAACCATTTCCTCTCTTATTTCTCTGAGAATGAAGAAACAGCAAGGCCACTTTTGCATTTTGAACTTTAAATTAAAAAGCTGACCTGCAGAATCCTACGCTCAACTTTCTTCAATGGGTAGAATGGGGTCCGCGCTAGACAGGGAGTGCAGGGGTAAGACTAATACTGGTCATTTTTTGTCTCTACGCTCTGTGTCTAAATAATTTGAAAAGTAAAGTTGATTTTGTGTTGAAAAGCCTCAAGCCACATTCTATAGAAGTCTTTTATTCATAACAATCCTTGAATGGTTGGCAATACTTATCTTAATTTTCACAAAACCTTCAGCACCAGGTGTATTAATTATGAATCCTCTATTACAACAATTCAGAAAGGAGAAGGATAGCCAGGCATGGTGGGTGACACATGCTTGTAATCCCGGCATTTGGGAGGCTGAGACAGGAGGATCGTGGTCCGTGGACAGCCTCAGCGACATAGTGAGGCCCTCTGCAACTCAGTGAGACCCTGCTTCAAAATAAAGAATAAAAAATAGGGCTGGGAGTGTAGCATGGAGGTAGAATGCCCCTGGGTTCCATCCCCAGTACCAAACAAATAGAAAGAAAGAAAGAGAGAGAAAGAAAGAAAAGAAAAGAAGGAAGGGAGGAAGGAAGAGGGATTTTGCTTCCAGGAGTCATTTGGCAATGTCTAGAGAAATTTCAGGCTGTCACAACTGGGGGCAGGGGTGGCTTGTTATTGGCATCTGGTGGGTAGAGATCAGAGACATTAATAAACATCATACCATGCACAGCAGGGCCCTACAGCAAAGAAAAATCTAACTCGAAGGCTCCCAGCATTTGGGAGGCTGAGACAGGAGAATCACAGTTCACAGCTAGCCTCAGCTACTTAGTGAGGCCCTTTGCAACTCAGGAAGACTTTGTTTCAAAATAAAGAATAAAAAATAGGGCTGGGGGTGTGGATTGGAAGTAGAATGCCCCTGGGTTCCATCCCCAGTACCGAAAAAAAAAAAAAGAAAGAAAGAAAAAACCGGAGCTATCCCATTCTATGGTAATCACAGTTAACATCTGAGAACCAACATTCTGCCCACCTTGTTCCTGTCTTCTGCCCCTCCAAAGTTTACAGCTACATTAGCCTGCTCTGCATTACAATAGCTTCAACCAAAAAGATTTTTTGTTTTCAGATCTTTTACATCTCCCAATGTTGAATACCTGGAGTACAGAAATGCTATTATGATGTACTTTATTATTAGTATTATAAACCGAGCCAAGAAAGAGCATTTAGATTTTGAATTTGTCTCTATTTAATCTCGATTGTGAATTGAAGCCTGGCACACAGAGGCCACATGTTACCTTTCAGGAGAGAGATTACGCCAGTTGGTTGGGTGCCTTGCATTCTATTAAAGTGGAAACCAGGCTTCCCTGTCAGGCCGTTCCGGCTAAACACATTCGGATCCTTCAGCAGCAAGCGTGGGCTTCTAGCCCAAATGGCTCATTGTGTGCGGAAGAAACAGCAGATCTGGACCACTGGAGCATGTCCCTCCACCATCCCTGAGCATCCTCCCTATTATCCACACGGACCTGGGAGATTGGCCTACCTGACAGCTAACAGCTGCCAGGAGACACCTGTAATTGAGTTCAGATGCCGTCAGGGAGAGCGCAGAGGCAAGAATGACAACTTGTAATCCTCTTCCCTGTGTGCTCCAGTCCTGAGACCCACCCACGCTGTGATGCTGGAGCCCTCCCTGTCTGCCACCTACTCCTCCACGCGCATCAACTTTGCCCTAAGGATAAAGATGAAGCTTTTTGGGGACCCACACAGTCCTGTCCGCACCCTTTGCTCTCACCACTCCTGCCACACTGACCTTCACGTCCTCAGGTAAGTCACGCTCTCTCACCGCAGGCCCTTTGCACGAGCTGCTCTGTTTTCCTCAAGTTTCTCCTCCCACCCCTTTACCTAGTTAACTCACCTGCCCCCCTAACACCCAGCACCCAGTTATCACTTTCTAAGTCACACCCTTCTGGTGCCTGTTTTCATCACATCAGTTCTCCCTCAGCACACTCAATTGTGATGTAGGCTCACAATTATGCACACCTTTATTGAAATAAAGCCTGGTTAGGACACATCACATCCTAAACACTAAGCCCAACACTTGGCAGAAGTAGTTGCTAGGTAACTATTTGTTGCCTAACCACTTAACTTAAAGCAATAAACAAATGAATGGGAGAAAAAAAAAGCCAAAGAATGAATGAATGATGCTAAGATCGAGAACCAGGAACAGAGTCATAGCTAGGAAGCTGGGTGTGTGCTTAGGTCTAGGTCATGGTCCGGACTGTCAGCACTTGGGGTTTAGAATACTTCAAAGGGAAGAGGAACCTTGCCTACAAGACACAGAACTCAGGGAAAAAATGTATACCTCGCTCAGAGCGTCGTTAAGTTAGAGAACAACTCCCACACTCTGCTCTGCGGCGACGAAGCCAACATCCACATTCTCACCGCAGACTCGGCTCCCTAGAATTCCCTGTTCCTCCTTCTCCTGTGCCCGCGGCTCCCGAAACGTAAACTCTCCACGGCCCCATCGCTTTACATTTCTTTCCGGGGAGGCCGGCTTTCCTTCTTGAGTTGCGTGTCCCCGCAATACCCACAAGCCCTGCACTACCGTTTGAGATATTTAAATATGACTTTGAGAAATGAGGCTGTCTTAGATATAAAAGCCCACAGTCACCATGATGAACATGACTGCAATATTTAAAATCCCTAAATAAAGAGATGCAGGGTTCTGCATATTCACCGCTGGAACGAACATTATATATGACGCCTGTATTTGTTAGGATCCGAATAAAGCAGAAGGAAAGAATGGAGATTTACTCATTTTTATCAATAAAACAACTCCATTTAACCAAAGGAAGAAGAGTTTCCTCTAGTATAAAGGGCAACATGTACTCGGGAAGCAGTTCTGTGTCTTAGTCTCTGAGCAAAGCTTTATTTTTACATTATTGTGTCATTTTATGCACAGTCCCCAAGTGCCTTGTCAGTGACAGCCACTCATTAAATCATTTAAACTATCATATAAAAATAAAGATGGATTTTAAGCTAGACTGAGCCAGCCAGTCAGTTAGCAAACGCTGATTGTTCCCCGTGGGGTCCCAAGTATTCTTTCAGGAGAGGAAGGTACATATGCAAGGAGTGCATGGTCCGTTACCCCGAGACGACTCCGGGCCAATCGAAGCGACGAACAGGGGGACCTGCAATAAAAATAAAGCCATTCAGATAAACACCGTCTTTGAAGAAAGGACTGGAGGTCAACAGCAGGTCAGGGCTCGGACCCAAGCAAAACAGTGGCCGGTGTTACATTGAACAGAAGCGGGAGATGGCCCTTGAGGTTGCGACGGTTTGCTGCAAGGCTAGAAAGTCGTGAAACTTAATCAAGAACCTCCCAGAGGTTGGCTTGGTTAGCGAAAAGTTGAGCTCCTCCAAATGGGGACAGGAGAAGCCATAGGACAAACGTGGTATGTCTTTTACAAATCTCATCTTTCTATCCGGCCAAAACATTTGTAAATTTTCAACATGGAAAGAAATACAGCTATCTGTTGGAGAAAAATAAAACTCCAGAAAATGTGGAGGAATAAGAGCTCTCGTAGACTGGAGGTGAGACTGTAGATTGCTTCAATCACTCTGAAAAGCTAGTAATTTTGACTCTCTCATGATAGGCAAGCCAGGCTGGTGGCACACACTTGTAATCCCAGTACTTGAGAGACTGAGATAAGAGGATCACAGGTTCACAGCCAGCCTCAGCAACTTTGTGAGGCTCTCTTCAAAATAAAGAATGAAAATTAGGGCTGGGGGAGTAGTTCAGAGGTAGAATGCACCTGGGTTCAATCCCTAGTACCACACACAAAAAAAGCAAAACTCATTATCCTATAATCCACACCTAGATATATATGTACTGTCCCAAATTCATGTTCATGTACACCAATGAATATTTACAGGAACATTCATAGCAGTATTATTGATAAATAACCAACATTGGTGCACAACTATCAACCATGATATGTATATATAAAGTTTGATGTTCTCGTATACTGGAATACTACATAGTATTAAAACATTAGTGACCCAGAACTACACATCATAGACAAATCTCAAACATTCTACTCAGTGAAAGAAACCGTGCGCAAAGGAAATCATTGGTTTTGATTCTATTTACATTAAATTTTTAAAAGAGGAAAAGCCAAATAGTAGTATCTGTGGCCAGAACAGTGAATGGTTTCCTTGAGGGAAAAGATTTTGAGACACATGCGGGGAGCCTGGGGCATCTGTTTACCTGATATTCTTGCTTCGTCATAATGTACAAAGCTGTATGTTTATTTTTATGTATTTTTTAGAATATGTTATCCTTAAATATTTCCATGATCAAAACTCTTTCCTTAAAGCCTGTGAATCTTTGAAAATAAACACACTAGAAGTCAAAGAAATAGGTTGCTGGTAGGTGTGATGACCTCCCACCCTTGCTGCCACAAACTTTCAGAAGGACACATCCATCCTTCGTGGTTGAGTTTGGAGCCACTGTTACAGGTGGTCACAATGAGGGCCGGGTGGTAATTATCATATGAGACTCAGGGCTGAAAAGCAGCGGAGAACTGGGTTCTCCTTCTAACCCAGGGGGTCCACCAGGGACATATTTCCTGGGGATTGTGCCAGACGTAAGCACTAGACCAAGATTTGCCTGAAGAAGCTGAGGGATTGGAGTTAAGAACAGGAGCCAGAGAGCAGAGCCAGACTGATGGCCCCATGCCAGGTACCATGGGCCAGCAGTAAAGAGGAAGTGACTGGAGAGATGTCATGTCAACCAGAGAGAGTGCAGAAGCAGGTCAGAAGATAAAACGATGACTGAAAACCACGGGGGTGGTTGGGGCTGGCTCGCCTGTTCTGCTGTGTTAGAGCACCAAGACTTCAAGGGGTCCCCAAACTCTCAGTGCGCTTAGCTTGGCTTTCTAGGTGGTGAAGAAGGTGTGTTTGTCAAGCCAGGAGGACAGGACATGTTTTATGGAGCAGTTTGTTAGCTTGATTTATAACTTCTAAATATTTGGCCATATGGCGGGCTGGCCTCCACTCATATTCTTGCCCCAGGGTCCGGGACTATTGGGGTGTGCCTGCCAGAGCTCCAGGCTCCTTCTGTACGAGACACTGCCTCTCTGGCAGATGCATCTCTTGGCCACTACTTTATCTTATCATGACTCTTTCAGGACACAGATTCTGACGTATGATGCCAGTCATTTGCTGTGTCCCGTCTCCCACTAGAGCAAACTCCATGGCCATAAACACACTTCTGACTTCTGTGGTTTGAATGTGTCCCCTCAAAATTCACAAGTAGGAGATTTCATCCCCAAATTCCTATGTTAATGGTGTTTGGCAGTGGGGCCTTTGGAAGATGGTTAGAAGTACATGAGGTATGAGGATGGGGACCCCATGATGGCTTTACAAGAAGAGAGGAAGAAAGGCCAGATCTAGTGTGCTCATGGCCTCACCAAGTGATGCCTTCTGTCCTGTTATGATGTAGCAGGAAGGCTCTCATCAGAATCTGAGCAGATGCCAATAGCACTCTTGACCTCCCAACCTCCAGAACTGGGGGCCACACAAACCTCTAATCTCTATAAATGACCATCTGTGCTATTCAGTCATTGCAATAGAAAATAGACAGAGACACAGTTCAGTCATGCCAATTAAAATGTTGAAAAGGGCCAGGCACAGTGGCACAAGCTTGTAATTCTAGTACTTGGCAGGCTAAGACAGGAAGATATCAGGTTCAAGGGCAGCCTCAGCAATTTAGTGAGGCCCTCAGCAACTTAGTGTTTCAAAATAAAAAAAATAAAAGGGGCTAGGGATATGGCTCATAGATAGAGTGGCCAGTGCCACCCCCAAAAGTGTAACAGGACAGGACTGAGTCCACGGTCTTGTGGTGGAATGTTAGGGTCTCCTGAGGATTGACATCAGCCCGTCCATCCTCACACTTCAGGGGAGTTCATGTGCCCAGCACAACCAGCTGTTCGGTTCTGTCCTACCCATGAGGATGTGGTAAAAAGTTATAAAACTCTGCCACAGTCAATAAATACCTTGCAGGGCTCCTGCAGAGCAGCAAGACAGTGGCCTCACCAGACCTGCCCAGTTCCTGGTGCTCCCCACCCCTGGCCTGCTGAATGTGCTGTATGCCCATCCCGTGCGCCACCGCTGGCTTGAGGAGAGCAATTGAATTTGGCCACGTAATAAAGGCACAGGTACAAAAGGTATTGAGGCCACCTTCAAGGTAATCTCTGGAGTTTATCATCCAGTGGACAAGATGGCAATGACTTTGGAGAACCCAAGGGCAGAGGCCAGCACACTTATCTGGAAAACACCAAATCACAAATATTTCAGATCTTGCACAGCTGTCTCTATAGCAACTACTCAGCCCTGTTGTAAAACCAGCCACAGTACTATTTATAACCAGCAATAGACAGCACTGAATCAAATGGCCATAGCTGTGTCCCAATAAAACTTTATTTACAAAAATAATCAGTGGGCCGAATCTGACCTGCCAGCCCTGGTTTGCAGACCTGCGAGGTGTAATGAATCCTCAAGGTGTAATCCTTTCTGAGGTGTGATTAATCCTTGAGACTGAGCAGAGAGCATTAGGAAGTGGATTAATTTTCTAAGCCAGTGAGAAAAGCAACAGCGATACCGCCACATATCTATGGACCTCACTGAGCGGCTCTGCAGTGTGGAGGTGATCAGAAGAAGCCACGTAAAACACCAGCCTCATTGTACCTTTCCCGGCCCGAGGACCTTCAGGGCTCTCACGCACACTGAGTTCACCCAGTCACCTGCCTTTTTTCCCAGTCTCTTCCCTGTCACCCTGACAGACACCATGCTGCCCAGCCATTCGAGGCTCTTCTCTGCTCTCCCTTGAGCCATGCAGAGCCAGGCTTCCAAACCTCTTCCCACACTGCGCTCCTCCTGCTTTCAGACTCAGACTCATCCTTCATGAGATCATGCAAGTGCTTTGCCTTAGCCTCTCCAGCTCGGGTTCATTTCCCCTCTTCCATGTTCATGGAGCACTTTGCACAGAGCTGTCCTTCGTCAAGTCAACATCAGAGTGACCTCTTCTACTTTATCTGTAATGGTTTAACCTCATCTTGTACAGGATTCTTTCTAATTTGCTCCTTCCTCGCTGGGTTGTGAACTCTTCCTGAACACAGATAATCCCTTACTAATCTTTGTTTACTGCAGGGTTAGCCCCGAATCGAGCAGGGGGAAGGATACTGAGCATATGTGTGCACACTTGTTTGACTCGTTTGTAGATTCTGGTTGAGCCAAGGCCACTGGGATCCTGTGGGATGAGTCACAGTTTAGATCGCCTGCTGTATTCATAAGATACTTTCAGTGACTTAATAAGCAACTCTTCCTGACAAGGCACTGGGGAACTGTTCATAAATGATGGAATATTAAAATCAAATCAAGTTCAGAGGTAAATATACAAATCTCTCCTCCACCGACATCCTACGCTTCCTTCTAATCACAAAAAAAATATAATTGGTTCAGTTAAAACCACCATTGTGTTTGACTTGGCACATGTGTTTTCTCTTGCAAGGGAATCTCATTCTCATATTGGCTGTGGGACTGTGTTACATCTGTTTTTTTTTTTTTTTTCAAAACAGACTTCTAAGAGCGAGCCGATTGGATCTCCAGTTTCGAACACTGAAGGGGTGAGTCATTCTGTGGGACCCCCGTGGACTTAAGGTATGGCTGTAGTTTCCCAAAGCGCCCCTTGGATGATTCCTGGGAGAGTTAAATCCTGGCAAAAACAGGGCTCATAACTTAACAGACATCCCCAGCCTCCACCGTTATACAGGGCAGAGGACAAATTGGTGTTGGAGATGAGTACACCTGAAGCTATTCATCGAACCCCACTGGGTCACCAAGTTTTCTGCAGCATTTGATTTCTGGACACTGTCCTTTCTGCAAAGGAGTAAAGAGGACAAACAGGATAGGGCCTGGGGGTGGGGGACAAAAGTGCAATTCTGTCCTCCCCAGAGCCTTACCCCACAAGGTGTTTGGGGGACAGGCTTCCCCTTACCCTGCCTGGCCTTGGACTTGGGTGGGGGACCAGGGCACTGGGAGTGTACATAAGCATCTTATGGACCAGAAGGGCCTCAAGGAACCTCCAGACCAGACAACCAGCCCAAATGCTTGGCACACCCATCACCCGAGGAGCCCTCGCTCCTCTAGACCTTCAGAGGGCCTCTTTCCCCCTCACTTGCCCCAAGAATTCTTGGTGAAGCCTTAGCCCTCTGAGCACCTTCTTGCTGACAAGTGGACTCCGTCCTGCCTCAGTGAGTCCCACCCTTCAACCCAGTCCTGTCCGCCAGCCGCTCCTGCTCCTTCACGACCATCCCACGTGGACCTCCACTCCAGCCCACGGTGCTCACAGGCCACCTCCTCAAGGTCAGGGAGACTGCAAACCCAGAGACACGAAAAGAGAAGGGGTCGACATGCGTTTCCTACAGGCTGTCTGATCTCCTCCGGGGCTGGGGTTGGCAGGCATAAATAGACTATCAAACCTTTTTACTTGCCCAGGTGAGAATGACATAATCAGAGATTGGATCTTTCTTTGTTTTTTGTTCACAACTTCCCTGGAAGGAAATTCTCTTTGTGTTCTCAGTTACGCTGAGCATTCTTCCTTCTGCTTTTACTTGGGGATTTTCATGCTAAGACCACAGCCTCAGAAGCTAATCAGATAATTCTGTGTAAGTTAATATACACACAGGGGTTTAAACAATATATCTTTTATGATCCTGTATAGGTGGTGTGTGTGTGTGTGTGTGTGTGTGTAGAAATATCATATAATAACAAAGATAATCCTATCATATAATAACATAGATAACCCATTTCAAATATAACCTAGGCTGGGTGGGGGTGTAATTAGTGCTTCAGCACGGACCTGGGTTCAAGCCCCACCACCAAAAACAACAACCACAAGACACAAAGAACAAAAATAAACTTGTTTTCTTTTCTAGGATCTACTCAACCCAGGTACTTCACCCCTGCCCCTCTCTGCCCCAGATGAGAAAGATGAGAATGTGCTCCATCTCCACCTCCATTCTGAGCTCCTGAAATACTTTCTCCTCTTAGTATATAAGTTGCCCTTGTCCCATTCCCAGGCCCATTGCCATGACTCCTAAGCCCAGGCCTGTATCTACCTCCTGCTACACAAGTGAGCACATTTACCCCCCAGGCAGCCCAGCTCAGCTTGTCCTGATGGACTCATGGAACGTTCTCTGTCCCACCCTTGGCCAGGCTGACCTGTTCTTCCAGATGCACCATAAATATTTCCAGGCATCCGAGCGAGAAATCTGCTGCCCTCAGTCAGAATTCTTTTCTTCCAGAAAAACAAGTCTTAAATCTCCCCATGACTATCTCCTTCCTGCTTGTCCACATCTGGGCAGGGGTTTTATTACCCGCCCTTTCCCCTCCCTGCCTAGTTTGGTCCTTCTCGTCTTTCCCGGATCTGAGCAGATTCTAGGGAAGCACAGCATTGCACCATGACCAGAATACCTGTGTTCAAGTCCTGCCTCCACCTGTCTTAGCTCTGTGGCCCAAGTCATGAGACCCACCTCCTGTGTTCCTCAGTTCCCTCATCCTTAAAAAAGAATGATGCCTCATGGGCATTTGGAAGGAACAGGGAACCTTTTCCTATAAGAAGCCAGATAGTAAATGCCTGTATTTGTGGTTCAAAAAAAAAAAAAAAACAAACAAAAAAAAAAAAAGCAAAATTAAAGCCGGGCATGTTTGGTGCACGCTTGTAATCCCAGCATTTGGGAGGCTGAGACAGGAGGATCTTGGTTTGTGGCCAGCCTCAGCTACTTAGTGAGGCCATTTGCAACTCAGTGAGACCGTGTTTCAAAATAAAGAATAAAATATAGAGCTGGGGTATAGCTCAGAGGTAGAATGAGCCTGAGTTCCATCCCCAGTACTGGGGAAAAAGTCAGTGCTGTTATAACAGCAGTGGGTTCTTGACTAAAGGATGGGTCGGATCCCTTCCTTGCTCTCTCTCTGGCATACTTTCTTGCCCATGTACAATGCCTTCTGCCATTCGACGATACAGCAAGAAGGTGCTCGCCAGATGCTACTTTGGGTCTTAGACTTTCCTGCCCCCAGGATAGCGAGCCAAGTAAACTTCTACTGTTTATAAATTTCCCTGTCTCAGGTACTCTGTCACAGCAGCATGAGTTAGGCTAAGAGACCATCCCTGAGGGCCTGGGTCACTCTCCCCATCGAGGTGCTGCTCAGTGGAACCCTTACAGGGCCCTCCTTCTGCTTCTCTAGTACGCGGTAGTTCATTCTTCTTTCCCTTGAAACTATGAATAAACATTCTACATTGCTCATGACGTCTCCAGCTCTGTGCCTGATCACATGGCATGCTAAGTAAATATTGAATGAATACGTGAATGAACCGAAGGCTCAGCAGAAACCCCCTGCTATGGTTTGGGTCTGAAACATTACCCCGAGAGTCATGTGTTGAAATCTTGGACCCCAACGCATCAAGGTTCAGAGGTAGAGCGTGGCTGAGGAGGTGGGTCGCTCGCTGGGGCGGATGTCTTTGGGCACTATATCTGTTTCTGGTGCGCATGCACACAATGTGGTCTCTCTCTCGCTTTCTGCTTCCTAGCTGCCATGAGTTAAGTATCTGTCTTCTGTCATGTCCTGCTGCTGTGATATTTCTGCCTTGGAGCCAGCCAACCATAGACTAACCTTTGAAGCTGTGAGCCCAAATAAGCCTTTCTCCCTCTAAGTTGTTCTTGTCAGATATTTCGGTCATAGCAACAAAAAGCTAACTAATATACCCTCCTTGAGTGCTCCAGTTACCAAGGAACTCTTTGCTTTTGAGTAACCAAAGCATTTGTCCCTCATTGATTTTCTTAGAGGAGGCGCCTTATAGAATAATAATTAAATGCCTTGACTTTAGGCACAAATCCTAGCTCTACTACTTCCTAGCTTTGAAGTTTGTACAAGTTACCTCACTTCACTGAGCTTTTATTTCTTTGTTGGCAAAATGGGAGAGGCTTGGTCTATTTTTTTCCCCTCTATGAAAGAATATCACTGACTAGGAAAATTACAAAAACTAGAAATTTATTTGGCTCACAGTTCTGAAGGTGAGAATGTCTGAGGAGCCACATCTGCCAGGTCTTACCATGGTGAAGGCATCACAAGAAGACAGAGAAGAGGGGCGGGAGAGCAAGAGAAGGGGGCCGAGCTCCTTCCCTGTGTAACTAACCCGCTTCTGTGATAACAGCCTTAGCCCACTCATGAGGGCAGAGTCGTCATGACCCAATCCCTCCTTACAAGATCTACCTCTTCACACTGTTCCAAAGGCTACTCAATTTCAACACGAGTTTTGGAGGGACGACCCCGTGGCAGAGGATGAGACTCACCTTGGTTGTTTGCGAATCAGATGAGACCAAGTGTATAAAGCACTGACCACAGTGAGCCTTCTCTATATGTCTCGACTTTTGCTCATATACATTGAGCAATGACTATTTTAAGCCCTTTTGTTAATTTATAGTTTCTTTCTTTCTTTTTATTTTATTTATTATTATTATTATTATTATTATTATTATTATTATTATTATTTGCAGTCCTGGGAATGAAACCCAGGGCATTCTACCTCCGAACTACACACTCAGCCCTACTTCTTATTCTTTATTTTCAAACAGGAGTTTTCTCTCACTGAGTTACAAAAGGCCCCACTAAGTAGTAGCTGAGTCTGTCCTCGAACCGCGACCCTCCTGTTTCAGCTTCGCAAATGCTGGGATTACGAGCATGCACTACCACGCCTGGCAATTTCTTTATTTCTAGCAGATGTGCTATGAGGGAGTTACCATCGCCATTCTCAACTTACAGAGGAGAAAAGTGAGGCACAGAGAGGTTGTATACCTTGCCTAAGTGACCCAGCCAGTGTAGCAGAGCCAGGATTCACACCCAGGCCCCCTGGATCCAAAGGTGTTGCTAACCCTTGTTGGGAAGTATTTTCCCTGCATAGAGATACGCCTCATTTTCAGGAGTTTGGGCCCTTTGAAGGTCAGGAGTGTGTTATCGAATTCTTTTACCCCTCCTAACTGCCAGCACAGATTCTGTGATTCACTCACTCCTTCTCCACCATGACCCAAAGGAGGGGTCCACAGAGTCTTCTAGAGAGATCTCCTCCTTGCCAGGAGTGATCACCCCTGAGCATCTTTGTTTCTTAGAGAGAGGGACAGGAAGGGAAGCAGAAAAGGAGAGAAACGTCAGGCAGGTGCAGGCAGGGCAGTAGAGAGGGTTTCGCCTGCGTCGGAGGCCACAGTGGAATTACTTCCTCTTTCTACTCCCGCTGCCCCATGGAGCACCAGCCCCACTGCCAGGAGCACTCTGAGGGCACTACCAGTGCAGACTGACTCCGCTGATTATCTGCAACGCGACCGTCCCTCTTAATCAAAGTGATGTCATCCTCTGATTTCAGAAAGTGAAAGATAGCGAAATTAATGATGGCTGGAGTGGGCTCCTAATGGCTGCGGGCCGCCGAGGGGCTGCGGCCTGTCGGGCTGCTGCATTCCAATGATGTGCACAGGGATTTCTTGGCTAACAAGGGTGCCATAAGTCTTAATTACCCAGAACCAAGGCCTCACCTTGCTGCTGTCCCCCGGGAGCTCCCTGTGAAGTCAGTGGGAGCTTTGCCTGTAGTTCAGCCCGGTGGAAACTTGCCTGCAAATGTTTGCAAATTGCCTCGAGTGCCTCTGAAGGAAACAGGAGGGAGTTATTTATTTTTAGAACATTGGCAGAGCCCCGGCCCTGCCTCTTGCCTGTCACAGACCTCAGCGCGGCTCAGATCCCCTCCCCTTACCTCTGATTAATTCTGAGTCGCAGGCCTCTTTCTTCAGGGCTGATGGAGGCACCTCGAAGGTCCTGCCCTCAGCCTGGCGGCCGGTAATGTCCTGTTGCTCCCGCCTCTGCCTTGGCAGATCTCTCTAGAAAGCCTAATGCGTTTCCATTAGAGGGACTGATTTGTCCTTCCCTTTCCAGCAATTGAAAGCAATCTCCCCCATGCAGAGCAGATGGAGAGCCCCTCACTTGCCCTTCATTCCCCGGAAAGTAGGCACTGGCAGGGACCTCTGCGCTCCTGCACCCATCCCCCCTGCGGGAATGTCACAGCTCACAGTTTGCAGCTGGTCCCTTCTCCTAAGACTTACCCAGAGAGGAAGGCCCCACTCACCTGGAAACGCCTAGGAGGGATGCCTTCACTCTGGGGACAGCCCGCAGCCACATCTGCCTGTTATGGGAACGCAGAGGAGCAATCAGGTGCTACAGTGCACGCTCCAGGCTGAGGCTAGACGGCATCTCAGCCTGCCCTGCTTCCCTCACATCTGCCCAGGTGTCATCAGAGAGCACTCCTTACTTTGGGCTCCACACCCATCCCATGGTGCCACTTCCTAAACAGTCCCCTGCAAGCCCAATCATGTCACTTCCCACCCCAAAGTCCTCAATGCCTCCCATTATCCAAACTGCAAAGCCAGGGTCTTAATCCTCCCAGTGCTGATGGCACCCCCAGCCCCACCTCCCATCACACCCGTGGCCTCAACAGAGAAGTCACTTCCTTGGGACACCCTCCCCAGGCCGCCCACTGTGCCGACCCCCTGCCACCAATTCCATCCTGCTGCGGCCCAGCCTGGCTTGCCTTTCTCCCCTCTAGACTGCAAATTCCTCCAGCATTCTTGCAACCTGCCATCCAGCCGGCACACGGGAGACCTTCGGAAATTATCTGCTGATTGATGAAACTGGACCCATGAATGATTGAACTAGATACTTCATATATGTTTTAACATAACAGCCAAATTCCAATTTTAGGTTAACATTAGATCGATATTTGCCTCCTTGTGAGTTACCTAAATCTCTCCTAAAGAGAAAAATTCATTGGGAATATATTAAAACAATTACACGTCTTTCACAGAGACACGTATGCAGGCTCGTTAAGCCAGCTAGTACAATCGATGTACAAATGGACCCTGACGTGCCAAGTTCTCATTCCTTCTGGACCCTCAGCCTGGCAAATCAAAACCTTCCCAGCCCCCACTGGCCTGTCTTGGACTCAAGCAATCCTCCGTTGAATTTTAAATCCCCTGCATGTTTCTCAAAACAACAACAACAAAACAGAAAAAAAAAAAAAAAACTTGTGCAATTCCAGGTGCCAGAATAGCTCTGCTCATCTGAGGAAGAAACCCTTGAACGTCAATGAACCGTGCTAAAAATCTGCCATTTCACTACTCGCTTTTCGGAAAAGCATCACCCTGGGAAGAAGTTGTTCTTGAATGTAAACTCCATGATTGCCAGGATCGTCCAGTGCCCTGGCTTGCCTGGTCCTCACTTCGAAACTGGCTGAATCATCCGGCCGAGGTGCATTAATTCTCCGTGTGCCCACAGACTGAAACGCAAGCGGCATTAACAAATTACCAGTGATGGGTATGCGAAGGGACCAAGGGCAAATATTAAAACAGCCCTAGCGTGCTGCACCGCTACCACCTTGGCTCCTCCAACACATGTGGAAATATTAATCCTCCGGAAACGCTTAGAAATGCATATAGGGTAACATTCTTAAGGAAGCTAATAATTATCCCTTGTTAGCAAGATCAACTAACTGCAGTCTTTCACTACAGGGACAGAAAAATATTGTGACTTGCTATGCTAAGTGAGACACAGTGGCAGGATAAATTAGGACATTGAAACCAACAATCATAAAGACACACAGCCCTAGCTCCCTTCTACTTACAATTGATAAAAATTAGCAGGAAATGGACATGGTATTAATAGAAGAATGCGTCATGAATGGTTGATTGAGACACAAAGGGGCCAACCTTCCATCTCTATGTTGTTACAGCTAATATTTATTAGACAACCACTGTGCATGGGAAGGCTCTTATCAGGGACAGGGATAATAATAAATTACTACCTGTCAACCACATCTACGGTAACTTCATTATGTGACTAGGCAGCACTCTTATTAAGTCTTTGGAATCTATTAAAAGTCTCATTTTGAAACAATGAACCAAGAGGAATTTATGAATTGTAGATCCCCAATATTACTGCAAAGCCTCAGCCTTAGAGAGAGAGAGAAGAAAAAAAAAAAAAAACACCCCTCATTTCTGCCAAAGAAAATCTCAGAACATAAGTTAGCGGGCCGTACCAGATGCCTCTGGCTGTGCTCTAACAGAGATGAGGCAAATATCTAATTTCACAGGGGAAAAAAAATTATAGACTAGACTTTGAATCTGGCAGAGCCCAAACACCTTCCCTGCCAGGTTCTCAATCAAATGTGAAATAAACAGCAATGTCCTCACACACCTAAGATCCCCCTCTGGTCTCTGGATCTGATCAGTTTCGTGTTTATCGCCTGCGCTGATGTCTCCAGACATAACTCACCTCCTCTCGCTAGTTTTGTGTGCTTAGCGATGTCCTAGATCATCAGCAAAGTTGGCCATGACAAATCCTCACACGAGCGTGTGGACATCTCTTTGCAGGGTGACTTTGCACTGCCTCCCATTAGGTGGTGGAACCTACTCCTCTTGGCTGAGAATCTAGGACGGGTTTGTACATCTGCTTTGACCAAAGGGATATCACAGAAGTGACGTTTGGCAACTCTCAGCCTAGGACTTAAGAGGCTTTGTGGCTTCTGTTCTTACTGTGTGTGTGTGTGTGTGTGTGTGTGTGTGTGTGTGTGTGTGTGTGTGTGTGTAAGAGAGAGAGAGAGAGAGAGAGAGATGAGAGAGAGAGAGAGAGAGAGAGAGAGAGAGAGAGAGAGAGAGAGAAAGAAGAGGAGGGAAGGAGGCTGAACCTGGCGGCATTGTACCTCCAAGTTAAACCCCCAGCCCTATTTTTTTTAAAGTCCTTTTATTTTTGAAACAGGGTCTCACTGAGTTGCAAAGGGCCTTGCTAAATAGCTGAGGCTGTTCGTGAACCATGATTCTCCAGTCTCTCCCTCCTGTATGCTGGGATTACAAGCATGCACTACCATGCCCGGCTCCTATTTTATTTTTTATTTTGGAACAGGGCCTCACTAAGTTGCTGAGTCTGACCATTGACCTGTGATCCTCCTGTCTCAGCCTCCCAAGGTCTAGTACTACAGGTGTGTGCCAACATGCCCCACTTACTCTTACTTTCTTAGGACACAGGGCCAGCAAGTAAAAAAGTCCTGCTAACCACCCTGAAGATGAGAATCTCACAGAGCGAGAAGCTCAAACCATAGCCAATACCGACTTCCAGTGCTCTGAGGCCATTTTAGGGTCTCTAGTCCCCCATGTGCTGCCAGGTGAGTCACTAAGTGACTCCAGGAAAGACCAGACAGACCCGCCCAGGTCAGCTCTGTGTGAGTTGCTGACCCTCAGAACTGGAGCAAATCATTACTGTTTTGAGCCACGCACGTTTGGAGCAGTGTGTTACACACCAATGGGGAAATTGACATGGACAGCGTGACAGATGCTGTAGAACTCTACACAAGACAAGAGTGAATCCAACCTGGGTGTGGTGATTGCACGCCTGTAATCCCAGTACTATGGAGGCTGAGACAAGAGGATCACCAACTCTGAAGCCAGCCTCAGCAATGTAGTGAGACTCAGCAACTTAGTGAGACTCTGTTTCCAAATTAAAAAAAATAAATAAGATTGGCTTGGGAATGTAGATCAGAAATAGAAGTCCCCTGGGTTCAATCTCCAGTACCACCACCAAAAATAAAATAAAATAAAATAAAATAAAATAAAATAAAATAAAATAAAATAAAATGTGATTCCACTCTAACCTCCAGCAATACCAGTCTGCAGAACTGTGTTAACTTGTGCTTATGAAGCTAAGAAATTTCCTCTCATTTCTTCCCCGTCACCTCTCAAAGCAGTTCACACTGAGACTGAACTGTTTGACCTTTCTTTGCCAAGGGAATAAAGAATATCGAGGCCTCCAACATTCTTGCTTGGTGATTGACTGATAGCTTGCTGACAGTGAGCTGTATTTAAAGGCAGCCCAGGCCTACACGTCCCACTGTTGGCACCAAGGCCCTGGGGCCCACAGGAGGGCTTCAGTGTCTGGCACCACTGAAGCTGTGTTAGTCAGGGATCTCCAGAGAAAGAAGACCGACGGGAGGTATGTGGTCATCTCTCAGCATTCACAGGTTCCAGGACCCCTTAAGGATATCAGAAATTGTAAGTGCTCAAGCCCTTATATAAGAGGAGGTAGCATTTGCATTTAATCTATGTATATCCTCCCTTATACTTAAATCATCTCTAGATTCCTTGTACTACCTAGAACAGTGAAAGTGCTATCTAAAAAGTTAAAAAGTTTTTATACTGTATTATTCAGAGAGTAATGATAAGGAAAAAAGAAGTCTTTACACATTCAGAACCGATGCCAATTTTTTCTAAATATTTTTTATCTCTGATGTTTGAAGCCATGAATGTGGAACTGGCAGATACAGAATCAGCTGTGTATAATCCACAGGGAGGCTGGCAGGATGGAGACACAGGCCAGGGTTTTAATCCAAGAGCAAAGGCAGCCTGTGGGCAGAATTCCTTCTTCCAGGGAGGCCAGTCTTTTCCATTGAGGCCTTCAACTAATGGGCCGAGTCTCACACACGTTCTTGAGGGGCATCTGCTTCACTCAAAGTCTGCTAGTTTACATGTTAATCTCACCTAAAAGATATACCTCCACAGAAACACATGGAATAATGTTGGACCACATTTCTGGGTGCTGTGGTTTAGCCAAGTTGACCCATGACATGAACTGTCACGGGTTAATTTCCCAAAGCTACGGTGAAATCCTGGCCCTTAGGATCTCAGGATGTGACCTCATTTGGAGAGAGGCTCTTGATAAAGGAAACTGAGTTAATGAAAGACTCATAGGATGGGTTCTAGTTCAATGTCCTAAGAAGGGGAAATATGGACACAGACAGACTTGCACCGAGGGCCGCCGGTGTGAAGACGTACAGGGGGAAGGTGACCATGGCAATGGGAGGGGTGCATCTACAAGCCAGGCAAGCCAAGGTGGCGGAGAAGCAGCTCCAGGAGGCGAGGGGGCTCCACCCCCGGGGCCCTCCGGAGACCAGGGCCCCCCGACACCTGGGACCTCCAGCCTCCACAACTGCAGGACAACAGATTTCCGTTTTAAGCCTTGAGTTTTGGGTGCTTTATTATTCTAGCTCCAGGAGAAGAAGTCAGCCAGACAGCTGGGCCCTTGTTTCCAGGTGTGAGAGGAGACCAGCCACCTGCAGGTCTGGAGGAGGCAGCTGTGGACAGCCTCAGGTGGGCCTTCCTCCTGGAGCTTCTTGAGCACATGGGATGGGCCTTTGACCAATCCCGGGAGACAGGCCCAAAGGGCATTTAGAAAAAAGGGAGAGGGAAGGAATGGGGTAGGAATTGGGTAAGGGCTAACTGGGTGATGTGTGCATGTGTGTCTCCACCATCTTGGACCCCATTAAGATGTATGACTACAGTGCAGCAATAAAAATTTTTTTTTTTTTAAAAAGGCTGGATTTGGCAGAGCAAGCTGGTAATCCCAGCATTCAGGAGGCTGAGACTGGAGGATCGCGGTTCGTGAACAGCCTCAGCTACTTAATGAGGGCCTTTGAAACTCAGTGAGACCCTGTTTCAAAATAAAGAATAAAGCCGGGTGTGGTGGCGCACTCTTGTAATCCCAGCACTTGGGAGGCTGAGACAGGAGGATCGCGCAGGTTTGAAGCCAGCTTCAGCTACTTAGTGAGGCTCTCAGCAACTTAGTGAGACCCCATTTCCAAATAAAATAAAAAATAGGTCTGGGAGTATAGCCCAGAGGTAGAAAACCCCTGGGTTCCATCCCTAGTACCACCACCAAAAAAAAAAAAAAAAAAAAGAGGAAGAAAAAAAGAAAAAAGAATAAAAATTAGGGTTGGGAGTATAGCTTGGAGGTAGAATGGGTTCCATCCCCAGTGCCACAATAATAATAATAATAATAATAATAATAATAATAATAATAAATAATAATAATAATTTAAAAATTTTTTAAAAGAGGGTGGGCGTGGTGACGCACATTTGTAATCCCTGTGGCGGAGACAGGAAGATCGCGCAGGTTCGAAGCCAGCCACGCTGGCTTAAGAGACCCTGTTTCTACATAAGAAAAGTATAAAATAGGTCTGGGAGTGTAGCGCAGAGGTAGAAAGACTTCCAGGAGCCTCAGTACCACAAAAAAAAAAAATAAATAAAAATAAAAATAAATAAATAAATAAATAAATAAGAAAAGAAAGCTTCTCCTTCCTCCTAAGAAGCAAGGATTTCCTTAGATTTCTGAGTTACCAACCAGGGTTGTTGGCTATGGGTTTGGGGGCAGAGACCTCAGCCCAGGCAGTGTCCAGCCCTGGCTGCTGGCCTGCACCCAGCACGCGGCTCTCCTGAGGTAGAGAGCCCTCAGGGGTCACCTGGCAGACGTCACACTCAACTCCCACCATGGCAACAGCGTGGACTCCCAAGTCACCTGAATCTGGGCCAGCTCTGGCTCTGCCAGTCAGCAGTTAATGATAACAGCTGTCTTTTAATCGAATGCTAAGCACTTCGGGCACAAGATCCTGAATGATTCATTTTACAGTTGAAGGACAGAAGCTCAGAGAGGTTAACAGCCCTGCTCAATGTCACACAGCCAGCCAGAGTTCTAATCCAGACAGTCTGACCACCTAGCACGAAAGCCCAAATCCTTAATGACCATACCCCATAAAAGTATGCTAGAGACGCCATGCCCCAGATTAAACCCTTGTGCTTAATCAAGCCAACCAGCAGGCCAGAAAGCAGCCACTCTGGTAGAAGTTATTAAAAGTACCCAAAACAGCAAGATTGGGCCCTCACCCTTGAGGTGTTGCTGGTCTAATTGAAAGGAGAACACCCACTTGGGGATAATTATGAGTGGCGCGGCCCCCTCCTTTGGGAGTATGGAAAGTTTAAGTTTACCCACAGGGAAAGCTTTAGCTACTGGGGACTTCAGCATTTTTAATGAGTTGGCATTTTGCCCTCCAAATGCACCAGCAGGTGAATACATTTTATTAGGAGAAAGAGTTCTAGGGGCGCCGAAAGAGTACAGAACTGAAGGAAGTTGGGCCTTCGCTTAAAATGCTATGCGGCAGGTCCAAGTCGTCGCTAATCACTACCTTAGGCGAAGCGCCGATTAATTCAGATTTTATTTCCCCCGCTTGCCTCTTCTGCACCCGCACTACATACCTGACTCTCAGGAGTGGGCGGGGGCCGGTCAGATAAACGTGCTGTCACAGTCGGCAACCAAAGGCTGCGTGTCTGCCTCCCCCGTGTTATTAAGACAGTACATCAAGAAATGGCTTCCACATTAATCACAGAGGAGAAATCTGGAGACCCGTATCCTGGAAACAGAACAGCCCTGGAATATAAAGGAAGTGCAATGCCCCGGTGCTGGCTGCCCGCTGATGCCGCTAAACACTCGCCCGTCCAAGCATCTGGTGCCAGCGGTGGGGTCGGTAGAGCCACGGGGCCGAGCGCCATCAGAAGACAGAGCTGTCCTACCGGGTGGGTCCCGGGGCCAGGGCGCGGTAACCTGACAACTCCACGCACTGTCTGTCCTGTGGTGAAGAGGGTCCCACCTGAGACGTGGGATGAGTAGGGAGGGCGGGACACGGGCTGCAGAGCTTGTCTGGGCAGCCACAATCTTGGCGAGAGTCAAATAAGCACAGTTTCCAGGAGGCATGGCCGGGGGTAACTACCTGTGTTGCCTGAGGCTGCCATAAAATGGTACCACAAATCGCGTTGCTGCAAATAGCAGAGACTTGTTACCTCACAGTTCTGGAAGCTGGAAGTCTGCACGCAGGCTGTTGGCAGGGCTGGCTCCCTCTGCGGCTCTGAGGAGAATCTCTTCCGGGTCTCCCTCCTGGCTTCTGCTGAGGCCAGCAGTCACCCCAGTGTTTCTTGCCGGCCAATGCGTCACTCCTTGCTCCAGCGGTGCGCCTGTGTGCTAACATTGTCTTCTTAAAGGACACTCGTAACATTGGAGTAGGGCCTGCTCTGGTTTGAAATCTTAAATGTTCTATGAAGACCGGTGTTTTGGAGGCTTGGTCCCCAAGAAGGCACTATTGGGAGATGATGGGGGATTTAAAAGGTGTGACCTCATGGGAGGTCTTTAGGTCATTGGGGGTGTGCCCTCAAAGGGGACTGTGGGCCCCGCATCCCTTCCTTTTCTTCTCTTTCTCTTTCTGGGGAGAGGTGAACGGTTTGCTCTGTCACAAACTCCTGCTATGATGTGCGACCTCACCGCAAGCTTAAAAGCAATGGGGTCAGCCAATCACAGGCAGGAACGTCTGAAACCATAAGCCAAAGAAAACTTTTCTCTTTATAAGTTGATTGTCCCAGGTATTTTGTTAGAGTAACAGAAAGATGACTAACAAAATATAGGGCCTATGCTAACAACCTCATCTTAACTTTATTCCATCTACAAAGACTCTACTTTCAAGAAAGTTTATATTCACAAGTACTAGAGATTAGGGCTTTAACTTATCTCTTGGGGGGCACAATTGAACCTGTACTGATAATCCTAACTGGGCCATTATACTCTCTGGGTCAAGAAGAGCTGAAGGATGCAGGAGTGCTATTTCATTCATTTCATATGCCCAGGGACTAGCACCCTGCTTGGAAAACAGTTAATGTCCAATAAGTGCTAAATGAATAATAATAATCTCATCCAGATATGTATTATGAGTTATTAGCCAAAAAAAATTAGCGCAAAATCCTGACTCCACTGCTTCCTGTCTAGATGGCCTTTAGCAAGTCTCTCTGCAACTCTGAGCCTCAACTTCCTCTCTCTAAAATGGGTATAATACAGGGGAACTCCAGATAATAGAGGAGAGCCTCATTAGAGCCAAGGAGGAAGGGTAGGGGAGGAAGAAGACTGAGGTTCATTAATGGAAATGCTACCTGCCACTGTGTGTATACGTGTGAATATTACACTGTTTACCTGGATACTCGGTATTGGGAGAGAGGAAAATGGGGAGGCAGGGGGGCACCAAGTACTATGTGAATGTATGCCATTGTCAACAGTATATACATTATGTTGTGAAACTATAAAGCACCAATAAAAAATAAACAAAATGGGCATAATACAACATGCCCAGTGGTGAAGAGCTAAGATGATCATATACATAAAATTCCTGGCACATACATAGCAGGGGTATAGCAAATGGGGGTATTATTTTAAAAGAAAATTCCAAATTTAACCCTACATGGTACCCTGCATTTTCCCTTTATACCACATTCACTTCATCATATACATTTTTCAAGATTTAAAATAACCCAAAGGCATATCAGGCAAATCTGATTGCCCTCATGAGAAATGCTCTCAATTTGCAGTAAGACACCCTGTGCCAACACCAGAGCTCACATAGTGCTCTACTCTACTTCCATCATCATGGCTTGACCCAGAGTCCAAATAATAATGAGTTCTTCCTCTGTCTCTTGGAGATGCCCTTATCATGTGCCCCTGATAAGACTGAAATCTTACCCATCTAGCAACTCCAGGAGAAAGAGATGGGCTTCCCCCCCACCTTTGTTGCAACATCAGAAAAGATCCAAGAAAAATTCTGGTTTGCTTGACTTCGATCATGTACCCATCCCAGAACTAGTCACTATGCCAAGAGCATAGGACATGTGAACTGGCCTGTTCTGGGTCCTCTGAATGGGGAAGGGCAGCACCACATTCCTGTGAAACGGGGTCCCCACAGAAGGGTTCTATTTCCAAAAGGGGTATAGAGAGATTCATGCAAGATACATTCTGGTCCTTGACACTGCCCATCGGCCAGAAAATAAATGAGGCAAAAATGAATCATGTTTCTAGAAAAGCACTCACTGCAATTTTCTAAAAACAAACAACAAAAACAGAAGCCATAGCTTACAAGCAGCATCTTTTCTGTTTCAGTATAAACATGCCTTACTGCTGTGGCCCTTGCTGCTCCGAGGGATGGGAAGGGTTAGCGGAAGTTACGCCACCCGAGAGTCTATCAGCGTATCCACTGCTAACAGTGGGATGTCCCGCAAGGGAGACCGGAACATGGCCAGGTGAGGGAACTCCTTATGGGTGGTCCACGGTCCAGCAGGTGTGAGTGGAGTAGGGAGGGGTGAGAGGGAATCCAGCAGTAGAAGGCTGATGTGCCCAGGGGCTCCTGCACTGGGGAGGAGGACCCTGTCCAAATCCACTTAGGTGTGCCTTGTCATGGTTTCTACTTGTTAGTTTTTACTATGGTTTTATGAAAAATATCCTATAACTCAGGTTTAATTTCCCTTGGGGAGATAGCTTTGAAATAACTATCAAATCTTTTTTTCCCCTCTTTTTGCTACTCTAAGCAAACTGGGAAATATTTTCCCCTGAGGGACAATAGTCTGGCTACTCATGCAGTACTCATTTTAATACTATTTGCTTCTTCTTTTTAATAAGTTTCAACTCTGTTTGCATACAGCCTTTCTCATTCTATATTTCTGCAGAATTTCTCATGTATAGGACAGATGACATGTCCATATCGAGGGCGTTTTGAAAAATTCAACTTAAGTTTATAGCCCCGAGAGAGATGAACAACCTGTTGATGAAATGATCACAGTGCTTCACAATGTATCCAGCACACTCACAAAGGCGTTGTGCCATTTTAGAGAGGAAAAATTGAGTCTCCAAGGAGCAAAAGCTTGGTAAGGTATCCCAAAGGACTTGAACTCGAACCACCTGACTCAGAGAAAAAAACTTGACCTTTACTGTGCTAAGCACTGCATTAATCTTCATTTAATCTTCTCAAGAAAACCCAAGCCGGGCGTGGTGGCACATGCTTGTAATCCCAGCATTTGGGAGGCTGAGACAGGAGGATCATGGTTCACAGACAACCTCAGCTACTTAGGGAGGTCCTTTGTAACTCAGTGAGACCCTGTTTCAAAAAAAAAAAAGGAATAAAAAATAGGGCTGGGAGTGTAGCTCAAAGGGAGAAAGCCCCTGGATTTCATCCCCAGTACTGCAGAAGAAGAAGAAGAAGAAGAAGAAGAAGAAGAAGAAGAAGAAGAAGAGGAGGAGGAGGAGGAGGAGGAGGAGGAGGAGGAGGAGGAGGAGGAGGAGGAGGAGGAGGAAAAAGAAAAGAAAAGAAAAGAAAAGAAAAGAAAAGAAAAGAAAAGAAAAAGAAAACCCAGCAAGCTAGGTTGGGTTCATCACTCTCAATTTACAGGTGAACTGAGGTTTAAAGGGCTACAATAAATTGATAAGATTGAAACCCAAATCTGCCTTACTGCAAATCTGCACCTGAACGGAGAACATCGCTTGCCTGTGAACACCCCAAATCGTGTAGAGGTGAGGAGGGAGGGCCAGGCATCAGGCTGCAGAGGGGAGAGGGGTCAGCTGGGCCCTGCCTGGGAGTCGCTGTGGACCAGCTCTTTTCAGGTCTTGCTCTTCAGAATGCTGAGGGAGGCTGGATGGAGCCCAAAGGCTGACCAATTGACAGAAAGCCAAATTGAGCTGTGGCCTGCCTGCCGGCCTCACCCACTGAAAACACAGGAGCCCACATTTGCAAAGGTGCCGCAGGCTGAACGAAACGTCTGGGGGGCAGAGATGCCGCAACAAGTCCAATTATCCACTGAAGCCGATAGTCTGGCTGTGGTGCAGGCCTGCCCTTCCCACCTGGGGTGTGAACCCAGAAGGATGCGGAGGGAGGACGGTACAGCAAACCCTACACCGGCAACAGAGAGCATCTCTCAGCATCCCTCAGCACCCTCCTCCAGTCTCCTCTGAGTGACAAAACTCCCACTTACAAGTTAATCAGAATCTGACCGTGAATGAGAAAGAAAAAAAAAATACTGTTAATTAAAATCTCAGAAGATGCCATTGGTAACAGTGTGCAGCTGCTACTGGGTCCTGGGGGAAGACCCAGCACCAGCGAGCAGTGTAAGAATCACAGGTGTTATGAATTGGAATGAGGAAGAATTTTCACCTTCCTGAAACTCCAAGCTTCGGAGGTAATTAAATAATTAATGAGGAGCGGGCTTTTCCCTTCTTCCCAAGAGAGGTTACGTTCTCCGGCATCTTCTTCAGGCAATATGGTCTCTTGAATGTTTGGACGGCATGAGAAATGTTATTTAACAAGTATTTGTTGAGCACCTCCTGTGTCTGGAACTCTGGAAGGGGCTGGGGCACATGAGGGAGGTTGACGCATGCTTATCTCCTAAAGTGAGGGACAAAAACGAACATACAAGTACATAATTTAAAGGTGTTGGAGTAAAAAGCAAGAGGAGAGTCGGGCGTGGTGGCACACGCTGGTAATCCCAGCATTAGGGAGGCTGAGATAGGAGGATCAGGGTTTGCAGACAGCCTCAGCTACTTAGTGAGGCCCTTTGCAACTCACTGAGACCCTGTTTCAAAAATAAAGAATAGATTACGGGGACTTCCGGGAAGATGGCGACCGAGAAAAGCGGGGCTTAAGAGTCCTGCTAACAACCAATCTCCATTACCACAAAAAGAGCGCCTTTCATAGCCAGAAAACACCATCACCAGAAAAACAAAAAAACCCACCAGGCTCCAGAGAGAAAGCAGACTGAGAACAGAGCTCAGGGCCACAGAGGAGACACACGCGCCCGAGGACGCGGCAGCAGCGCCATACTGTCGGTGGCAGCAGCGAACTCAACGGACGGCTACAGCAAGCCAGGTGAGCCGCTGCGGAACAGCCAGGCGGGATCTTTCGGCGCAGACAGCATTTAAAGCTCCCAGTGGCTGAGCTCAGCACACGCTGCAGGGATTCAGAGTGGAAATCAAAACCAGAGAAGAAAAAATACGCCAGCCTCATGGCCGAGGGCGTGGCAGAGGCGCCATATTGCCACCGGCGGCGGCAGCAGCAGTGAATTCACCGAGTCCAGTACAGCTACATCTGCGTACTCAAGAACAGTGAGTCAAATTGCGGGCCACAAGGAGAAATCTCAGTATTGGGCCTCCTGGGACGTGACCCAGTGAGGGAGTGGTGGTGGCAGAGATATCACACCATAGGAGAACGTGCAACCTGGCACCCCCCATAGTTTAAAGCAGCCTCTATCGACTCCCTGGGTCGGAGACTCTGTGATACAACCCAGTAAAGGAGTAGTGGGGTCTGAGATAATACAGACTCGAGATCCAGAGCACCTTAAGTGAAGCCATAGTGACCCAAGGGAAGAACCCAGAGAAGGCACAAACCTCCGAAATCATGGGAAAGAGGAATAACACTGGAGTAATGAATGTGCACAACCCCACAACATCAGAACCTGATAAAACAGAAAATCAGAGATTTCTAGAAGATCAAATCAGGAAAATAACTGTAGAAATAATAGAGGTGCTTCGAAAAGAACTCAGAGAGAGCCAAAAAGAGATAAAGGATGCAATTAATGAAGTAAAGGCCTCAATTCAAAGCACAAACAACCGATTAGACCACATGGAGAACAGAATCTCGCTCTTAGAAGATGAGCAATCCAAAAATGAATGCATAGTTTCTAATCTAGAAAAAAATATCCAACAGCAGGAATCTGACATTGAAGAAATATGGGCCCATCTTAAGAGAGCTAACCTAAGAATAATTGGAATAGAGGAGGGAAAAGAAAGTGATACCAAAGGGATCAACAATCTCTTCAAGGAAGTAATAGCAGAAAATTTTCCAAATATAGAGCAAGAGGTTGATACACAGATCCAGGAAACTTATAGAACTCCCTTTAGACAGGATCGGAGAAGAGGATCCCCACGCCACATAATTGTCAAAATGACCAATGTGGAAGCCAAGCAGAGAATCTTAAAGGCAACAAAAACAAAGGGCCAAGTGACATTCATAGGCAAACCAATTAGAATCACTCCAGACTTCCCAAACCAAGTCATGAGAGCCAGAAGGGCTTGGAGTAACATATTCCAAACTCTGAAAGAAAACAACTTCCAGCCAAAAATTTCCTATCCAGCAAAACTTTCTATCAAATTAGATGGAGAAATAAGAAGCTTCCATGACAAACAGAAACTGAAGGAATTTATGTCTTCAAAACCAGCGCTAGAGAAAATACTCAAAGAGATTAACTACAAAGAAGAAATAGGTAACACTCACCAGAACCAGAGAAACAAGAGTTTCCATCCAACAGACAACTAAGATTGGTTATCTGTGGAGATTCATTATTTATGTTAGTCTTTTACCTATCTCTAAGTTGTATTGTTTGCCTTTATTGTTGTTAATTTTTAGGATTTCTAGTTGGAATATTAATATACCTTCAGATATAGCATTTGGAAATATTTTATCCAATTCTATTAGTAACTTTTAACTCTGTTTACATTGTCTTTGGATATACAATATTTTCTTTTATTTTTTAGGGAGTTTGTATATTCTTCTGTTGCCTGTGCCATTGAAATCATATCCAAGAAATCACTGCCAATTTCAATGTTGTGAGGTTTTATGACCCAGATTTTCTCCTAAAAGTTTATAGTCTTAAGATTTATATTTAGGTCTTTTATCTAGTTTGAGTTAATACTTGTATATGGGATTAGGTAAGGGTCCAATTTTATTCTTTTCCATGTAATTATTATGTTTCAACAATATTTAGTTAAAAGATTATTATTTCCACCACCAAATGTTCGTGGAAACCTTGTCAAAAATAACTTGACAATATAGGGAAGAATTTAGCTCTAGGCTTGTATTTAACTCCAATGGTTTATATATCTGCCTTTAGAACAGTACTACACTGTTTCAATTATTGTAGCTTTATATGGTTTGAAATCAGAAAATATATATCTGCTAGCTTTGTTCTTTTTCAAGATCGTTTTGGGTATCTAGAATTCATATTCCATAATAGGATAGATTTTTTTCTGAAAAATAAATATATAAATATATGATAGTTTCACCTAAAAAAACAGAAAAAAATATGCTCTAGTAAGAAAGAAAGCAAAAAGAAATATTGAAATGCTATCTTTAAATCATCAAACACTTGGTATCAGACAAATGAAACTGTTATGTGAGATTATCATTTTTAATTTTGGATAAATTGCTATAATACTAGATGTCAACCACTAAGCCAAGCATGGGAAGGAGGGATGGGGAGGGAATGGGGTGGGGATCGGGTGGGGGCTGACTGGGCGATGTGTGCATGTATGTCTACAAAAGTTTGTATCCCACTATGATGTATGAATACAGTGCACCAATAAAATAAAAAAAAAGAAAAAAAAATAAAGAATAGAAAATAGGGCCAGAGGTGTAGCTCAGAGGTAGAAGGCCCCTGGGTTCCATCCCCAGTACCACAAAATTTTAAAAAAGCAAGAGGAGGAATAGAGAGTGGAGAGAGGCCAGGACTCCTTTAGACCTGCAGTCAGTGACGGCCGTCCCAGTCCATTTTCTGTTACTATAATTAAATGCCATGGACTCTTATGATTTGAATCTGAAATGCCCCCACCCCAAAAATGTATGTGTTGGCAGTGCTGCAAGAACGGTGTTTAGAGGTGAAGAAATAAACCCATGAGGGTTCTAACTTCAGTGGATAAATCTATTTGACCAATTAATTTTTTTTTCTGATACTGGGGTTCCTGGAAGCCCTTCTACCTCCAGGCTACGCTCCCAGACCTATTTTTATCCTTTTTTTTATTTGGAAACAGGGTCTCTTATGCTAGCACGGCTGGCTTCGAACCTGCGTGATCCTCCTGTCTCTGCTTCCCAAGCGTGGGGATTACAAGTGTGCGCCACCACGCCCGGCTGCCAAATAATCAGTTAAATGGAGGTACTGAGTGGTAACTATAGGTAGGTAGATGGAAGAGGTTGGCCACGTGTTGTCTTGGGGGCTCTATCTATCCCTGATCTCCCCCCTTCCCTCCTTCCCTCCCTCCCTCTACTTCCTTCTGAGCCAAACAGCTTTCCTCTGTCACACCCTGCTGCCATGGGAGCATTCCTGGCGAGGACCATACCTGGTGGGGACCATACCTGGCGAGGACCATACCTGGTGGGGACCATACCTGGCGAGGACCATACCTGGTGGGGACCATACCTGGTGGGGACCATACCTGGTAAGGACAATACCTGGCGGGGACCATACCTGGTGGGGACCATACCTGGCGAGGACCATACCTGGTGGGGACCATACCTGGCGGGGACCATACCTGGTGGGGACCATACCTGGCGGGGACCATACCTGGTGAGGACCATACCTGGTAGGGACCATACCTGGTGGGGACCATACCTGGCGAGGACCATACCTGGTGGGGACCATACCTGGTAGGGACCATACCTGGCGGGGACCATACCTGGCGAGGACCATACCTGGCGAGGACCATACCTGGTGAAGATCATACTTGGTGGGGACTCTATACAAGTCCCAAGGCAGCACGTGGTGAGACATACGTCCCTGCTTAGGTCTCTCCTGCTCTCCTTATAAAGCCACAGTCCCACTGGCTTAAGGCCTCACCCATATATTTCCTCTAACCATAATGACCTCCCACAGGTCCCTCCTCCAGACCACAGCTGGATTAATTTCCCACCCACCTGATCCCTCACAAGGGGAATTAAATTTCAGCATAAGTTTTGGTGGGGACATTCAAGCTATAGCAATAATACCTCTTGAACGGACACCTAATTAACGAGCAAAGCTAGGCCAAGAGCCCAGAGCATTTTCAGGAAAGAGAGCCACAATGCAAAGACCCTGAGGCTGCCTCAGACTCGATGTGTACAAGGACAAGCTGGAAATGCACGCCGTGGGCTGTTGGTGCAGGAGAATGGATGGCAATGAGGTGGAGAGGTAGGCAGGTCGAATCACCCAGAACCTTCTAGGACATCAGAATATGTCTGAATAGGATTCAAAGCAATTAGGAAGCTTTGGGAGCTTTGAGAAAGAGGTCATATCAGCTGATTTTAATTCCTGAAAGTGTGCCCTGGATGCAGTGTGGATGCAGTACGGGATGGGGTGCAGAAGGGAGGGGACCTACAGTCCATGTGCAGTATTGCATCTGAGATAACCCTAGTGACATTTTTCATTGACCTTCAGCCCACCAGAAGCTGATCTTTTCAGAATGGATTTCTTTAGGGCTTGGCAAAATTCCATCATTTCAGACTAGCTAGGGTATCATGATGGTATTTTTTAACAAGCTGATGCAACATTTTAGCCCCCTAGGGGCTAAGGAGTAGACTTGGACTGAGGAGAATTGGCTGTAAGGAATTAAGAATGTTGGCCAAGCAGGCTGAGCTGGGAAACACTTTCCTAACCCCCAAAGATGTGCAGGAGCTGCATAACTGTCCTTGAAAAACCGAAGACGCACTTGCTCTGTACTATCCAAGCACAAAGCCACCATTCAGAGATGATGTCCTTCAGAAGCATTGTGGGTCTGGGCAGGAGATAGCCTTATGAGTATAGAGGATACAGGAGAGGAAAAAAAAATCAATATTTCCATTTTTCACACTGACTGTTCAATTCACATTGCAGAGCTGAAGCTGTTTTTCCAACTTTTGGCCCAACAATGTCTTTAAGTTATACAAGGACAGAGGTATAAGAGGTTGTTTAAATGTAAAACATACTGAAATTTTATTTGCTATCTCCTTGGAAATGAGGTTTGCACTTATCTTAGTATCTTCTTCTCCACAGAGAGTGGCCTTGCACACATAGATGGATATTCCCAGGATAAAAACAGAATCTTCTAAAACTAGGATCTCGCCATGCGGGGAGAGATGGTGCTTGTTCGTAATGGCAAGCAAATCCATATTCACTTCTAGCTGGGAGGAAGCAGGCCAGAAGTTGAGAGCGGTGGGGCCCTGGCCTGGGTAGATACGCTACGTGAACCATAAGCCACCATCACTTATCCTGGCAGTGAGAAAATTGGAATTGGGAGGGAAAGTTTTGCATCAGGCACTCAGATTCAATAACTGCTTGCATTCCTCGCTGAGCTCCCGAACACCGCGCTCTGGGCATTTAGAGGATGCTCGGTCTGAAACTCTGGACCATGTGTTGCCTGTAGCCACCTGGAACAACTGCTGACAGCACTGGGCTAACACTCCCTTTCCTTACTGTATTCTTTCTTCTCTCTCCCTTCTGTAGATTGATTCCTGCATATTACCTTAGTGCCTGCTATGAACGAAGCGTTTGTGTGGGTCCCCTCTCCAGGTTTTATGTTGAAGCCCTCACGTGACAGTATTAGGAGATGAGGCATCCTGGAAGAGTCCTCACGACTGGCGTGGTGGCCTTAATAAAAGAGTGGAAGAGTACTCTTTAACTCTCTTTCTGCCACAGGATACCATGAGAAGATGGCTATCTGCCACTAGGAAGTGAGCCCTCCTTCACCAGACTAGGGATCTGCTGTCACCTTGGTCTTGGCCTTTCTGGCCTCCAGAACTGTGAGAGTTGTCTGGGCATGGTGCTGCATACCTGTAATCCCAGGACTTGGGAGGCTGAGACAGGAGGATTGCAAGTTCATGGCCAGCCTCAGTCTTTACTGAGGCTCTCCCCAACTTAATGAGACTATGTTTTTAAATAAAGAATATAAAAATAGGGCTGGGAGTGTAGCTTGAAGCAGAATGTCCCTGGGTCCCATCCCTAGTACCAAAAAAAAAAAAAAATGTGGATTCACAAGTGGGTTCAAATCCTGGCTCTGACACTAGTGGATTTTTACAACTTTGGGCAAGGCTGATTCTCAGTATGTCTCAGTTTCCCATTCTGTAAAACAGGGACTCTATCCATCCTGTCAGGGTACAGATTAGATGTGCTCCTATGTTGCAGTAGATGAGGTCTGTGCATGGTACAGGAACTTTGTTAATGTTTGTTGTGGTGGTGATTAAACTAAAAGCATTGCATAAATAAAATATACCATCTCAGCTGGATGTGGTGGCACAGGTCTTTAATCCTTGGGAGGCTGAGACAGGAGGATCACAGGTTCCAGGACAGCCTCAGCTATGAGATTTTCATCAGTCTAAAAATAAAAAATAGGGCTGGGTGTGTAGCTCAGAGGTAGAATGCCCCTGGGTTCAATCACTAGTAGCACACACACACATGCACACACACACACACACACACACACACACACACACAACACAACATCTCATCTTGTGCTTAAAACTTAGCATAAGAGAGAGAGAAAGACACTTAAAGAATTGCAATTCAAAGCAAAAGGTGGCAAACACTGTAACTGGCATATAGTAAAAGCACCATAAAAGCTGTGGAGGACTGCAAACTCCCTATCTCTGCTTCTGCTAAGAGGTGGCATCTCCTCCTCCTCCCCTAGAAACTGGTCTGGTCACATGGCCTGCTTGGCCCATGGAATACAGCTGAAATGACTACGATGTCTTCCAAGGCTGAGCCTCCGGCTCTGAGGATCTGGGGTGCTCCTTCTTGAAGCAAGGTGCCATGCTAAGAGACACCACCTGAGCATGGTGCAGTTGGCACCCCAGGGAGCCTCAACCATCAGCTGCAGGAGTGAGTTGAGTCGGATAGTCTAGTCCATCCCAGCCAAGGATCCTAGATGACTTTAGCTGTCCTGATCCTGATTTCCAGCCACATCTCACGTTCTGTAAGAACGCCCAATCAGCCCACAGAACTGTGAGAGGTGACAAATCATTGTCATTTCTAAGCAGTACATTTGGTCTGGTAAGTTATGCAGCCATAGATGATCCAAACAGGAGCTTCAGAAGAAAAAAAAGAGTCAATTTCAAGTCAAGAGATCATGCTCCCAGCGGAAGTGGGATTCAAGAATGTCCTTGGAGAGAAGAATTGTGGTAAGTAGGAAGAATGTCATTCAAAGGAGAGGAAAGAGCGAGGAATCTGGAGGTGGCCACAGACAGCAGTCAGCCCCTCGAGCAGCCCAGGGGTACTAGTGGAGCATGGGGAGGGAGAAAGGAAAGCCCAGAAGGTTGTGCAGGCCACATCATGTTGGCTTTCTTATTTGTTTGTTTGCTTGTTTGTTTTGTGGTACTGGGGATGGAACCCAGTGACCTTCTACCTCTGGGGTACATTCCCAGACCTATTTTATATTTTATTTGGAAACAGGGTCTCACTAAGTTGCTAAGAGCCTCACTAAGTAGCTGAGGCTGGCTTCGAACCTGTGTTATCCTCCTGTCTCAGCCTCCCAGTGCTGGGATTACAAGCGTGCGCCACCACGCCTAGCTTTCAGGGCAAGCAAAATCAGGAAGCAAAACTCATTCCTGTTCTTCCAAATGAAGGTATCTTATGGGAAACAATGGCACCTTCGGGGTTAGGGAGACAGGAATCTGTGGCAAGTATAGAAAGCACAAAGCAGCTGGGCCTCCCAAAAAGATGGCAGAATTAGAAAGCTGCTCAGGAGCCGCCCAGAGGCTCCCATCTGAGACAGGGTTGGATCCTACGTGCTCTGCATGGTGTGTGAGGCTCTCGGCGTGGCGCTCCTGCCCCAGCTGCTTCGCCAACCTAGTTTCCTTTCAGTGTCCCCTTTACCTCCTCTGCAGCCACACCGAACCTATCAGTGATCCTTGAAGAGCAAGGACATGCACTGTTTTTGCATCTACAGGCAATTCCCTCACCATCAGCTCACTACAAGCTTTTCCCTCCCTGCTTCTGCGAACTCAAACCTGCTCTCTCCCAGTGCTTCCTGCACGCTGCCCCTGTCTGTGCTTCTGACCACCTTCTGTTCCTGCAGCAACCTCCGGACACTCCCTGACTTTCCAGGTGAAATTCCAGAGGGGGAGAATTCGGTTGGGTTAGCTCACTCTCTCCATGAAGACACCTAAGACACCCCTTGGGCTGCATTCTGGGTCAAAGGTCCAGGTCGATTTCATCAGCTGTGGCTGCAGGCCCAGAGCACGGCAGCCTAGGTGCAGAGAGATATTGTTTCCCAGAGCAGGGGCACTTGGATGCTGCAGGTGCCTTTTATGATCTGCTGATCATAGCCTGAGGGCCATTTGAAGAATTCATACTTTATTTATCTATGTAATTAATTTATTTATTGTCCATGGTACTGGGGATTGAATCCAGGAGTGTCCCATGCCCCCAGCCTCCTTTTTTATTTTTTTTATTTTGAAACAGGGTCTCACTAAGTTACTGAGTTCTTGCTAAATTACCAAGGCTAGCCTCAAACCTGCAATCCTCCTGTCTCAGTCTTCCAACTGCTGGGATTACGGCCTTGTGCCAGCACGGCCAGTGGAACTCATACTTTAGAAAGAAACATGGAAAGCTTCTAGGACAGACTGATGTTTTCAGAAATAGCTACTGCTGTAGTTTGGGTATAGTTTGAGTATTGGAAGTGTGTTCCGGAGTGGTGATATGAGAAGGTGGTGGACCCTTTAAGAAGTGGAGGCTAGCCGGGCGGGGTGGCACAAGCTTGTAATCCCCGAGCACTTGGGAGGCTGAGACAGGAGGATCGCACACTGAGTTGGCTTAAGAGGCCCTGTTTCCAAATAAAATATAAAATAGGTCTGGGAGTGCAGGCTGGAGGTAGAAAGCCCCTGGGTTCCATCCCCAGTACCACCAAAAAACTATAAAAAATAAAAAAAGAAGTGGAGGCTATAGGGAGGTGATTGGGTCATTGGGAATATCCCTCAGAAGAAATTAAATGAGCTCTTAGCCAGGCCTGGTGGCGCACGCTTGTAATCTCAGTACTTGGAAGGCTGAGACAAGAGGATATGGGTTCGCGGCCAGCCTCAGCTACTTAGTGAGGCCCTTTGCAACTCAGTGAGACCCTGTTTCAAAATAAAGAATAAAAAATAGGGCTGGGGGATAGCTCGGAGGTAGAATGCCCCTGGGTTCCAATCCCAGTACTGCCTAAATAAATAAATAAAAATAAATAAGCAAGCTCGCCGGGCGTGGTGGAGCACGCTTGTAATCCCTGCGCTTGGGAGGCGGAGACAGGAGGATCGCGCTGGTTAGAAGCCAGCCTCGCTGGCTTAAGAGACCCTGTTTCCAAATAAAAAATATAAAATAGGTCTGGGAGTGTAGCCCGGAGGTAGAAGGGTTTCCAGGAACCCCAGTACCACCAAAAAATAAGTAAGTAAAAATAAATAAACTCTTGAGGAATACATTAGTCTTCAAGAGTGAGTTGTTATTTAAGTACAAGATTTATCTCTCCCCACACTCTGGCTTCCTGTCTCACCATGGAAGATCCTATGTACAGGTCCTTTTTACCATTGTATCGATACCCTCACTGGAGCCTGAATTAATGGCACCATCTTGGACTTTCTTCCAAATCATTAGCTAAATAAACCAATCTTTTCTTTTAAAGTACACTGTCCAGGTATTTTGTTACAGCAACAGAAAAGAGACTAATACAGCTACCCTATGAATGAGATGGCTTACTGAGGGAAGAGAATGGCATTGCACGGCTGGTTAGGAAGCTGTGGCCAGAGGAGGGGATGAGGCCTCAAGCCATGCTGAGGGCAGTGGTGGTGAAGAGGGACAGGAGCAAGTGGTCTCATACCTGAAGCTGTGCCCCAGGATGGAGATGCTGGAGTTCAGCCAAAAGCCTGGATCTGCATGCTCTGGAAGTCATTAAGAGCCGAATTCACACTGGGGGAGAGGGTGTGTAGCATAGTAAGAGATAAGCCAAGTCAGATATTTAGAGAGCTCTCTGACATGGAAATGGCACAAAAAAGAAAAAACAAAACTTACCCGGGCGTGGTGGTGCACGCTTGTAATCCCAGCATTTGGGAGGCTAAAGACTGGAGGAATGCGGTTCACGGACAGCCTCAGCTACTAAGCGAGGCCCTTTGCAACTGAGCTAGACCCTGTTTTGAAATCAGAAAGAATAAAAAAAAAAAAAATAGGGCTGGGGATGTCTCTCAGAGGTAGAATGCCCCTGGGTTCCATCCCCAGTACCGGGAAAAAAAAAAAAAAAAAAAAAAAAAAAAAACACTTGAGAAATGATCCATATCAGCAATATTTATACAGATAAGTAGAGACCTGGTGAGTCATAGCACCCCATAAAAACAGAAGCATCCTCCCTACTTCCTCTCTTATTCTCAGTAGCACCAGCTCCCAGGATCCTGCATGCACCCACACGGATCCAAACCCTGAATTTCCAGTCTGTTTCCCTACTACTTCTTGGGAATCTGCTCTATTCTCAAAACACAGCTGCGGTGCTACAATTAGTGAAGCTCTGTCCCAGGAAAGCCTCGTCACCATTTTGCTTAGATCAGAGAATGGCTTAACTTTGATGTCTGCCTGCACCCCGTGCGAGACACCACCGGCGGTCTACTCCCCGCAAGCATTCAATCTTCACATCCAAGGGGAGAAGGGAAAAGTGCGGGGTAGGAGCCCAAACCAATTTTTTTCTCTGTGATTGAGATGAAAATATGCACCGTAGGGTTCCTGACATATCTGACTTGCATCCTGTCTTGGGCTTTCCCTCTCTTTGCACAAATACCTTCCCCCAGATCCAAACTTCCTCTGGCTTCCCAAACATCAGCACAGCTCTGAAGCCCCACACCCCTCATCCAGGCCACATGTTGGAGGTAATCGAGTGGATTCCTGTGTCTGTTAGGGCTCCTGGCGGCATGAACTGAGACAGACGCAAACCAAATCAAGTTCAAATAGAGTTTACTAGAAGCACATGGGAGGCCTAAAGAACGTAAAGAACTTTCCAGAAGGAGGAGGGGGGAAGGAACAACCCGGGAAGCCTGAAGATCATCAGCGGGCAGGAGAGGTACAATAACCTCATGAGAACATTAGCAGTGCTCTGTAACAATGCTATCTTTGCGTCACATTCTTCATGAATCTTATTTCTGGGAGGAAGAGATTAATTGCACTGGGCTGGACCGTGCCCACACCCAGGCAGCACAGGCTTGCCAACTCTGCGAGGTATTTTAGGTTGGAGGTTAAGAGCTGGTCCCTGGAACCTGACAGTGTGGGTCTGAATCCTTGCTCTATCACTAGCTGTGGGACCTTGGGCAAGCCATTATCACCATGTCCCTCTTCCCCCTCTGTACAAGCACATGAGAACTAATCAAGAGAGTGATTGCACGGGGCGAGGATTCCACAAGTCTCGCTATGAGTACAGTACTGTGTAGTTGCATAAGGCCCCTGGATTTACAGTCCAACCAAGAGTGCCAAGAGAAGTCAGCCTTCAGAAGACATCAGGAGCTATCATCAGGAGAGGCCCAGGGCCTCACTATGCTCTGCCATCGTACCCCTCCACCAGACCGCGGGCTCCCTGAGGATGACAGACACTGCTTTTCTATTCACTGGGGCCTCCGTGAGCACCTGAAGCGTCTGGCACTCTGGGCCTGGCTCAGTGAACCCCTGTTGGATTTTAGAACGTTGAAAAATTCCTCTGCATGTTCCCAGTCAGTGGCTACAAAACTCTATCTGGAGAGGGCACGCAAGAAGTATTTGCTGATTGGATGGAAAGGGCTATGGGAAAGGGAAACCAGGGGAAGTATGGTTTTCTCAGAAAGAAAGAACATTGGGACTAAAGAGATGAACTTGCATCTGGCAGGACTTGGTGGTAGGCAAGTGATAAGTAACTATTTTCTGATGTGATAATTATAAAAATGGCATAGATGAAGCTGGGCGTGGTGGCGCACGCTTGTAATCCCAGCGCTTGGGAGGCCAAGACAGGAGGATCACACAGGTTCGAAGCCAGCCTCAGCTACTTAGTGAGGCTCTCAGCAATTTAGTGAGACCCTGTTTCCAAATAAAATATAAAATAGGTCTGGGAGGATAGCCCGGAAGTAGAAAGCCCCTGGGTTCCACCCCCAGTACCACCAAAAGAAAAAAAAAAAAGAAAAAAATGGTATAGATGGTCTGTCTAATCTTTTCTTCTGAACATCTAATGCCTTTAGATCAGTATGACAGGGACAGAGAAGCCACAAGTTACTTGCCAAATCATCTTAGAGAAGGGGTGGCTCATCTGCCACACCTATCCTGTATCTGCCCTGAAGGGATTCCTGGCATCTCACCAGGCTGTCCCAGCTTCCTCACGGGCTTGCAGAGCCCAGTGGGTAGAGTTTACCTAGCTCCTGTAAGCTTGCTCACCAGGGACCAGGAAGCACAAGAGATAAGCCCTCAACTGAAGTGTGACCCTGAAAAAGTTCACTTCTCTGGCTTTTGGTGACCGAGTCTATAAAATAGAATAATCCTTGTCTTGCAGCTCATGGAAATGTGCAACAAGTGCAGTCACATCCCTGGGCATTTCATCTGGAACCCAACTCAAACTGGCTTGAGGGAAGGGGGACTTTGTTGGCTCATACTGAGCAGTCAGGAGTGGATCTTGGCCCAAAGGCAACAGTAGCAGGTGGTTTCTCACCATCTCTCAGCTCTCCTGCTCTACTGACTTCATCCTCTGTTCCTGAATGGTGTCCCATCATCCCCTGAGAGCTCCAGCATCTTATACTCTCACATTCAAATTCAGTTTTCCAGTAGATCTGGGATCAACTAGGTTAGCTCAAATTAGATAATATGGCCAGGAAGATGCAATTAGATTGGCCTGAATCCAGAGCCAGTCAATCCACATATAAGGAAGATGGGTTGGGGTGGCTATGTGCCTGACTTTCAGCTGGGAAGAAATAGGATGAGGACAGGGAGCACCAGAATAATACCTTGCGGTCCAAGAATGAGAGAGAAATGGCATTCCAAAAGATATTTAGGGTACTATGAAGAGGAAAAAGGAAAGTGGATGATGGGTTGCTAAAATAACAAATGCGTGCTACGCCTAGGCATTTTCTATCATGTGATACAAAGCTTGTATCTCAGGTTCCCTCTTTGCTGTGAAGTCTTCCCTCCTTATCCACAAGCTCCTGTGGGTGCCCGAGGAGCAGCCACCTCACTACAGTCATCCGTCTTCCTCCTCTGCACTTCTGTAGCCCGCAGCACGGTATCACTCATCGGCAACGGGCTGTGTCGGCTATTAGTTATCTTTTCATGTACACGTTCTGTGGCAGAATCCCGGAGAGTAGGGGTCACGTCTTATTCATCTTGTGTCCCCCACAGCACTTTGCCTGGTGTTTGGGGCATGGCAGATAGTCCATAAATCTGCTGACAGATCAAACAACTGATCTATATGCTTCTGGAGCCACAAAGGTAGATGATAGCTTGATTCAACTACAAAACTACAAAGAAAGAGGAAATCATGTTCTTCACACCATTTCAGGAAGATTAAATCTTTTCTGGGCTAAATAATGCCAATGGGGTCAAGATTACTATCTTTTTTGGTCTCAGGCCTCAGCTGCTGGCATCTTTCTATCTACAAAGTATTTAGTGAAGACCTAAGGCATTCTGGTCTCAGTGCCCTGCCCCTGAGGATGATTGCCAAGGATGGCAATCACAGAAAGAAAAAGCAGACATCTGTCCTCAGTGGCCCCCATCTCAGCCAACAGGCCAGAGCTCCAGGATCCCATCAGTGGGACTCATACTGGTTCTCTGCCCTTCCCCTAACCCCCCTAGTCTCTGTCCTCATTGGTAATTCTGGCGTACCAGCACAAGGAATAGGGAAAGGAGATGGAATAAGGGAGTCAGAAATGACCAAGTTTGCAGGGGTGGTGGTGCACGCTTGTATTCCCCAAGCTTGGGAGGCGGAGACAGGAGGATAGCACAGGTTTGAAGCCAGCCTTGCTAGCTTAAGAGACCCTGTTTCCAAATAAAAAATATAAAATAGGTCTGAGAGTGTAACACAAAAGAAAGAAAGAAAGAAAGAAAGAAAGAAAGAAAGAAAGAAAGAAAAGAAAAGAAACGACCCAGTTCAGATGATGAAAGTCCTCTGCTCCCAGGCTAGTCTGGGTTCAGGAGGCCAGTGGCTTGGGTTTCACACCCTGGCAGACCATCCCAGGCCAGGCATTTGCCCACTGGTCTCATCCGATCCGCACAAACCTTCCTCAGGGACACCCAGCTTTGGTCCTCTCAACTGTAAACTGAGTCAGCTGACATGAGAATTAACTGAAAGAGATACAGAGAGCTTCCAGCTCGTGGTGAACACTCGCTAAATGCGAATGAATGGCGGAAGGAGGAGAACCCGCGGTTGGTAACGGAGGGGAGAGGTCTGGAGGTCGTGGCATAGGGAGGAACCAGGGCCACGGCAGGGAAGGGGACAAAAAAGAATCCGCGGGACCGGGACACCACAAAAGGACAACCAGCTGTCGTCCCGCCGGAGCCGACAGCGAACGACGGAAGGCGGCGCCGAGGCCACGCCCCTAGTCACGCCCCGCACAGGCCACGCCCACCGAGCCCCGCCCCGCCCCGCCCCGGTTCTGCCCCAGCCCCGCCCAAGACCCGGAAGTAAAAGCCGCTCCGCCTCTTCCGAGCGGGGTCAGAGCCCGGCGGCGAGAGCGAGGTTCCTGAGAGTGCGGCGCCCTCCGCGCCCGGGCAGCCCCCGGCCCAGCCATGTCCCGGAACCTGCGCACCGCGCTCATTTTCGGCGGCTTCGTCTCCCTGATCGGCGCCGCCTTCTACCCTATCTATTTCCGGCCCTTAATGAGGCTGGAGGAGTACCGTGAGTGACCTCTGACCCCGCGCGGTGACCTGGCCCAGTCGCTAACCCCGTCACCCCCACCCCGACCCCATCAGCGCCTCGTGATGCCCTGGAAAGAGCTCAGGAGTCCGCCACAGCCGGGTTCGGATCCTGCCTTGGGCAGCTTTGTAACCGCGGACAAGTGGCTCAACCTCTCGGATCCTCAGCGTTCCCAGCTATAAATGTCTATATCTGCATTATCAGTAATAAACTTGTGGAGCCTCCCGAGAGCATTAGAGGTGGTGTTATATACGAAAGCAGCCGCACGTAGTAGGTCGACATTAAGTACCAGTTCACACTGAGTTAACAAACACCGGACGTTTAACATGTCGGGGTACACATACCTTGGTCCGTTTAATTTGCCCACTCTTCCCCCAAGGTAGTTGTTATTACCTATTTTACAAATGAGGCCACTGAGACTCAAAGAGGTTGTGTAACTTGCCCAAGGTCACACGGCCAGTAAGTGGCTAGGCAAATATTCCAGGCCCCTGTCTCCAGAGCCTCCTCCATAGCTCAAACTGGGGATGGTGATGGGGGGGGGCAGATGGGATCCTGAGCTGAAAGGCGTCTTTATTGCACTTCATTTTCACTCCCAAAGATATCTGTGAGCAGAAATACTCCAAATCTAAACTGTTAACCAGAGTTTTTGAGGTTTCTCTTCTCTTTTTCTTCCTCAAGTCGTTTTTCAGATTCTGCTGGTTTCCTTCATTTGAAGCTGGTTGCTCACATGACAGTGGTGACTGTCCTGGGAGTAATTTTCCTCCTTAATCATTCAGGTCCTATCATTCTAAAAGCCAAACTCTCCTTCCTTGAGACCTATACCTCGGCAAGGATTAGCACTTTGATACATCTGAAACCATCTGTCAGAGAGAAAATATTAGGCATTAGAGGCTCATTTTGTTCTCCAGGAAACCTGAATCATCCTGAAGATGGAAGAGGGCCAACCCTGCCCCTTGAGAATATTAGCAGAGGCTGAAAGCTTGGCAATGTGAAGGGAAAAGCTCCGTGTGAATGCTCTGCCCGTTACAAATGCTACAACATTTGGTTTCTGGAGGCAGAGCGTTTTAAGCACACACTCAGATTTCTGTGTAGCTTCTTTTATCAGTCAAGGCTGAAATGGCCTCTGTGCATTCTACCTTTCAGCCCATCTGCATGTGCTGGGTGGGGGTAAAATTGGGGTGGTGGGGAGTCCTGGATAACCGACTTCTATGTGCCTCCTCACTAGATCCCCGCCCCGGGTGATTGCAGTATGGCTTCTAGGCTGGAAGGAGGGACAGAGTTGGCTTTGGGTCCTACTGGAAAAGCTTCAGTTATCAGGACCAGCGCATTGGGTCTCAGCTGGGGTTGCTTTGTCCTCGGGAAACATTTGTCCCTATCTGAAGACATTTTTGCTTGTTGCCGCAAAGGGAGAGAAAGGGAGGCAAGTGCGCTACTGGTATCTACTGGATAGAAGCCAGGGCATGCTTTCTGCAATGCATTGGTTAATCCTCTGTGGCAGAGAATTAGCCAGCTTCAAATGTGAGGAGTATCTTGGTCTGAGGAGAAAGCCAGTTTTACTTTGAGCTTTGGCTGGGAGGGGCGGGAGAGCCAGGACGAGGAAAGGTACCAGAGAGAGAAAACAGTTTTTAGAGAGGGAGGTGGCATGGGCTTCTGAGCTCAGGTAGAGAAAAGATCCTTGGGCTGGAGGCAGGGCACCTCTTCTTCCTACCCAGGAATACTCTTTACATTCCTAGGGGGTTAGACATCCTGAGGAAAAGGCCACAGTTCTTGGAAGGGCAGAAGCCAGGCCCTGATAACTGAATTACTAGTCAAAACAGATTTGGAGCCAGAGGCTGGCAAGTAAGTAGTCTCAGCCATGTAGAGTAGGAGTGTCCAGTCACCTTAGGTTTTGTAGCTGAGACAGTCTGGGTATGGGGACCTGGAGGTTCTGAGGTCTGTGCTGGAATAAGCTACAGGCAGCAGAAAAGAGGAGGAAGGCTACTTAAGATTAAAAAAAAAAAAAAAAGCTGAGGAGATCTTCCATGATTGCTAAGCAGACAGGCAGGCTGCTGTCTCAAGTCTGTCTGTCTGGGCTTCATTTTGACAGTTACTGCCATCCACAGTTCTTTCATTCATTCAGCAAGCCTTTACTAAGTATTACATGAAGCACAAGGTCAGCCCACGCGTGATACCCCAAGAACGGCAGAGTGCAGAGAACACTGGGAAGGTTGCATTTGGCCTTGGGACGATTGGGGGGGGGGAGTGGGAATCAGTGGCCGGATACTAGAGGTTTAGGTACGGTTGTGCTGTGCTTCTGGAGGGGGCCCCGATGTTGCTCTTGGCTTTTGTCCTGTTGCACAGTGTGTTTTGCCGGAGGAGGGCATGTGTAGGGAAGATTATGCATGGGTGAAACTAGATGCCTAATCTTTGTTATGTCTTTATCTCCTAGAATAGGCGGTGATCCTGGATATCTTCATTTGAAAAAGAACAAGCCTTTTAGGCATTGAGACCAACTGGTTAAGCGAGACAGGATGAAAGATCACTTTTGTGACCCTGTTCATCTTTAGTTTTAACTAGATGTGCAGAAGCATAGACTCATAGGGTTTTTGCTGGGGGGGGTCTTGCGCTTGTGAATTCCCCACATCTAGGGTGGCTTGTCCAAGGTTACCCTGCACATTAAGGTCCACCTGCTGGGTGGACGCCAGACCCTGCCTCCCCTGACCTCATCAATACCTTGTTATGGTACCTTTAAGACGATGAAGAAGGTTTAAGACTCAGCCAAGTCTAAGTTCATGGAAAGAGCTTGGGGGGGACCTCGGTCCTACTGTTGCTCCGTTCTGTTCTCTTCCTGTTGCACCTTGATGCCCCAGCTGACATTTGAGGTGGACATAATCTTACCTCACTTGCTAAGTGCTTAGAATATGCTTTCCAGCCAGACGTGGTGGCGCACGCTTGTAATCCCCGCGCTTTGGAGGCTGAGACAGGAGGATCGACAGGTTCGAAGCCAGCCTCAGCTACTTGGTGAGGCTCTCAGCAACTTAGTGAGACCCTATTTCCAAATAAAAATATAAAGTAGGCCTGAGAGTATAGCCCGGAGGTAGAAAGCCCTTGAGGTTTAGTACCCCCCCGCCCCCCACACACACATCTATCTGCTTTCCATGCCTTTCACCATATATACAAATGAAATGCACAGACTGAAGTCTTGTTTTCTAACATAAAGCTGCCTGGATCCAGACTTTCTGGTAAGGAAACACGTTTAAGGTGTTTGTCGGAGCCAGAGCCGCTGATCCACGTGCCCATTGGATCCCCTTCCTCCAGCTGGTCACCATGAGCTGTTCTGGTGCTGCGGTTTCTCCTCGGCCACTGGTTCACGACTGCTCTATAGCTGTTTGTTCCGGCAGGCCAGCTGGTGCACACTGGCTGCCCTGGTTTCTCTCAGCCAGCTGGCTCACACTTGCTGCCATGGTGGTGTGGTTTCTCCCCACCTCGCGTCCACACCTGCTTTAAGGCCCTTTGGTTTCTCTCGGCCAGCTGGCTCACACACTTCCCTTTGTGGCCGTTTCACAGGCAGCGTTATCAGCAATTACTGCTTTACATTTACTTTTGCCCCCTCAGGCTGTGATTGATACTGCTGTCAGGACCACTAGGTCCCTCAGTCACCGCTGCCCACGAGTGTTTGGCCGCCCTCCGCCTCTGGTTCTCACCTGCCATCCGTGCGTATCCAGTCCTGGATCCCCCGGAGGCCCTGATGTGTCTAGGCGACAGCAGCCAAACACAGAGAAAGTGCTTTCTCTAAAAATTTGTATTAGCTACTCTCAAACGTTTACTTGGGGTAATCATCACAGAGCAGTCACACTGGTGTTGGATTTTCTTACGTGTGCATTTCGCAGTTGCTTATTTTTTTTTTTTAAGAGAAAATCCAAACCGACAGAAAAGATCCGAGAGTAGTGGAATAAATTCCTCTGTATCTTTCACCTAGATTTACCAGTTACTAGCATTTGCTACATTTGCTTTCTTCCCTGTAGGTAATGTATACACATAAGTATATTTACATGCTATTGTTACTGCTATTTGCTGAACTTTGTGAGAGTAAATTGAGGACCCTCATTTTAAATACTTCAGCCTGTATTTCTAAGAGCATTCTCTTATTTTAATCACAATACAGTCATCCAATCCAGAGGGTTTTTTTAAAAATCTTTTTGGTACTGGTGTCTAGGGACATTCTACCTCTGATCTAGACCTGCAGTCCTGTTTGTTTGTTTGTTTGTTTTGTAGAACTGGGATTAAACCCAGGGACATTCTACCTCTGATCTAGACCTGCAGTCCTGTTTGTTTGTTTGTTTGTTTTGTAGAACTGGGATTAAACCCAGGGACATTCTAACTCTGAGCTCTACCCCCAGCCCTATTTTATTTTTATTTTTTTGTGGTACTGGGGGGTGGAACCCAGGGTTTTCTACCTCCGGGCTATACTCCCAGCCCTATTTTTTTATTTTATTTGGAAACAGGGTCTCACTAAGTTGCTGAGAGCCTCACTCAGTAGCTGAGGCTGGTTTCGAACCTGTGCGATCCTCCTGTCTCAGCCTCCCAAGTGCTGGGATTACAAGCATGCACCACCATGCCTGGCTCCTATTTTATTTTTTATTTTGAAACAGGGTCTCGCTAAGTTGTAGAGGGCCTCCTAAGTAGCTGAGGCTGGTTATGAACCTGTGACCCTCCTTTCTCAGACTCTCAAGTATTCAATCCATGAAATTTAATATCAGTACAATGCTCCTATCTGATGTATAGTCCGTGTTTAAATTTTGCCATTGTCCCAATTCACATCTTTCTTTTTTGTGTGTGTGGTAGGGGGATAGAACTCAAGGGCGTTCTACCTCTGAGCTATACCCCCAGCCCTATTTTTTTATTCTTTATTGAGTTGCAAAGGGCCTCACTAAGTAGCTGAGTCTGGCTTCAACCACGATCCTCCTGTCTCAGCCTCCCAAATGCTGGGATTACAAGCGTGCACCACCATGCCCAGCCATTGCCTTCATTTCAATTGTTTATTGGCAGAAGATGAGGGAAGTAAATTGCTAAGGTCCTATTTTTGCACCAGATTCTATCTGCTTTTTCTGTTGGGTTTCTTCCTGTTGGCCCTCCATGAGGACAAACTCAAATAGTACTTATAAGGCATCCGAAGGAGCTGGCACTTAAGTATACTGCATGTATTTGCTCAGCTGTCAGTGTTAAATACAGTAAGTCGCACACTAGCTCTATTTCCTAATATGAATGTTGACTATAAAAATATGTTTTCATTTCCAAAGACTTAAAAGTCATTAGGTAGATTCTTTTACTACCATAAGAAATCGGCCCACCTGCATACATAAACAGCCTAGCCCTTTGGAGATAAAGATTCTCAATTAAAACTGCAAATCAAATCACTGCCTCAGCACCAGGGGGCAGAGTCGGGCTTGCTGAGACACTGGAGTGGGGAATTTTCTAACCTTGTACCATGGTTGGGTTTTGATCATCTCACCCTGATACAAACGTGCTCACAACTGAAGTGAGTAATTAGCTCATTTGTTTGTGTAGTTAAATCCCTGGCTCCTGCCATTGCCCTTTTTCAGAGGTTTATTTACATTTGCAATAACTCCAGTGATAGCGAAATACAAACCTGTCCCCATCATCGAAATGGACTTGTGGAATCTGAGAGACTAGTTTCTGTTTTCCTTTTAGCATATTCTGCCTTCACAAATAAAGTGTCTTTGTGTGGTATCATGAATTTACATAAGACTTCTTTGGCCTTAGAGTATTTATAAAACATTAATGGATTAAAGAACCAGCGGATATAGATAGGATGCTAATACCTGGTTATCACTGGGTAGGAATTGGTTTAAATTGCCTGTCCAGGCCAAACTACAGAGGTGGTTGCATTAGGACAAGGATTAGGAAGAGATTATGGTCTATTTAAAACAAATCCTTAGTCTCTTTCAAACCTCATTAGCAGTTAGCAAGAAAGTGTGAAGACAGGGGCCCTTTCTCTTCCTGGGTTCTCCATTGCATCGCAAGAGGTTAGGACACAATTAGGCATTCTGTCCCTGCCACCCAAAGTTGGCCGCCTCCTGCCCTTGGCAGCCTGCTGGGCCTTTGGCTCTGCAATACCTGCGTCTTAAAGAATGTATTTGGTGTACCAGGATGACTGATTTTCTTAAATCTATACATCTAGAATACTTTCTGGCAGTGAATTATTTTCAAAACTTATCTCTTCTTCCATAATATCAGAGAATAGGCCTTTTAGGTCTAGAAAATTATATCTATTTTTGTTCCCAGCAAGACTGATGACAGTGTGATCTTTTACACATTGGCATTTCCTAAGAGCATGTTGGAGACATCCATACTTTGAAACGTCCATGTTGACAGCACAGTAAAACTCAGTCCTACAAGAATTTAAGATCGTAGGAAATGACAACATGTTTTGTGTTATTTCAGAAATGTGAATACCTTTGAAGCTCCATATTCACTTAGGTTGGAAGAAGGCCTGATAGTCCTGGTGCAGAGGCCGGGTCGCCATGCACCAGCCCCTTTCAGAGGGGCGCGGTGAGGCAGAAGGCCCTTGTCTCCATTCGGCCCCTTGAGCTGACTTCTCCATTGAGACTGCCATAATCCCCACTGCCCGGTGCTTTATTTGCCAAAGCAAAACTTAGCCTTGATAAACCGTCAGGTAGGCCACTTAGGATTGACTTTCTGTCACATCGCCACAGAGGCAAGCCCAGTAGATATTAGAAGAGGTAAAACCCTGTTTCTGTACTTTTATGTTTGTATAACTTTATGAGAATCCAGAGGCCCAAATAAAGAAAACAGCCTAATACTAAATAAGAGCTAAATGTGGATTTAAAGAAACACTGTCTGTCTGATTAAAACAAAGGTCTGATTACAACATTTAATTACTATAATTTAGTAGTAAACATCCTTTGGCTCCAAGCCTTTCTTCCAAAAAGCTGCCATTTGTCAAGATACTTAAAATAATAAGTCTTTGTTGTCTCAGACCTGGAGTTTATTCTAAACCACTTAGAAAGATGCGTCAGAGTGCTTAAAACCCACAGTCATAAAGTGCCCGGCTTCTCTTGGCCCATGCTGGTTGGACATATCCAAAGAGACCGCCTAAGCCGCCGGAGCTACCACGTGCTTACTAATTGGCACAGCACCTGCAATCAATTAGGGAAGCTTCAATTATCCAAACCAAAGCCGCCCACCCAAAGATTAATTTTCTGCTCTATTTCCTATCAAAAACATAGCATATTTAGCTCCGAGTCTGGTCCTTCGGTGGAGTGCATTTAGACATACAAACTACATCGCTTTCTTGATAATTGTACTTGTTCCTCCATTTCAGCAGCCTTCCGCTTGTAACATCACGCCCACCCGTTCTTTCAAAATTGTTCTTTTTCTGTTATTTTGTTGCCTTTCCAAAATGCTGAGATCTCAGGAAAAAGATGTTCGTTGGGAGCTTTTCTTTTGAAGTTGCAAGCTTTCTTTATTTTATCGAAAATACCCAATCTGTCTGCATTATAAGATCTAACTTTCACAACCTGAAAGCTTTGAGTAATGGCATCTCTGAAGTTAATACCACTCATAAGTATTGTTTCTAATTGTCCTGTGTCATTGGCTCATGTAAATACAAAGATTTTTGCCCTTTCTTCTTTCTGAAGAGTAATTGTTCTGTTGTGTTTTGCAGAGAAGGAGCAAGCCATAAATCGGGCTGGTATTGTTCAAGAAGACGTGCAGCCACCAGGTACACTTGAAAAAAATCAAAAGGGAATCTCATTTATACCCTTGTGTGGTACGGTTGTATCTCTCTGCTTTGCTGGGGAGAGAGGGAGGATGCTTTTTGGCTCTGAGACTAGACTGTGATTTTGCTACTTCTTTTATAACAGTTGCATTTTATAACATTTTATAGCGGCTATCCAAGACTTCCTCTTAAAAATTCACTGCAGAATACTTTTTGCAAGTTTGTTGGGTTCCTCTTTTGCATCCGATAAGTGGGTATAAAAATGTAACAAGTGTGCAATTAAATATGAGGCATGAATAGCTGTTTTGCCGACTTATTTACCAAGCACCTACTTAAAAACTACCCTCTTGGGAAAACCGCATTTACTTGTGAGCTATTTTAATTGATGTGAAATTCATATTTATACAAAAGTTCCCAAAAAACTCCCTTTATGGCTGAGAGGGTCATTCTTTTGAGATGATCTAAGTTGGCTGAGAATGCGAGATTTCCACTTATTAACCCAAACTCTCATAATCTGTGGCAACATTTTTATCTGTTTATTTAAATTTTAACTGAGCCAGATACATATCTTCCTGTTATGGGGCAATTTCTGAGCCACTTAACAGTCCCTTGTGGCTGCCAGGCCTCCCGGCCATTTCATTCCAGGGCTCCAGCGGCTGCTGCTCACTGTCTGAAACCACACGGAAATTGCTCAGTGCTCGGTCGGTCCTTTAAAAACGAATCCTGTCTTATTCGTGTTTCTTTCCATAGGGTTAAAAGTGTGGTCTGATCCATTTGGCAGGAAATGAGAGGGCTGTCACCAGCTCCAATTATGAAAGTAGACATCTTCATGCTTTTGATTCTGCATGGAGAACAATAAGTCACCTCATTATAGAAGGATGGCTGGAGAAGAAAACTCTGCGATGCTGTCAATGAGAATACGTGTAATAAGAGATTCTGCACGAGGATGCATATTTCCCTTAGTAGCAAAAGAACCCTGGAACAAATTACATCATTAGGAAGGTTTTCATGATTCCGTTGACTTTTCAAAAAGGAAGCTATCTGCGAGGCTGTTTGCAGGAGAACTGCTTACTATTCCGTCTTTATCACTTACTGAGCTGTGATATGAATGCAAGTAACTCGTGGGCTTAAGAAGGACCGTGCCTGATCCGCCACCTCCAAATAAGAGATTGCTGTGGAAACCACCATGCTGAGCTCCTCGCAAGTGGTCAAGTTGCTCAAGCTCTTGGAGGGCAAGGTACTCGGTGTCGTTTAAGAATGCGCAGTTAAGCCGAACCATCTCTGGTGAAGATTGTTCCATGTTGGAAGATAAATAAACACGAACCAAGTCAAACCATACCGGTGTACGTGCATAGTAGAAATCAGTGGTGAATTAACAGAAGTGAAGATGTGTATATTAAAATGATTTATTTTTATTTCACAGAGGTATATTCACTTTTTGGTAAATCTTTTTTTGCAAACTAAATTATAGTACTGAGAAGTGCTATTTCACTTGATATTTGTATTGTGTTCATCTGTTTGTATATAGCACTTTAAAGGTAAATAGCATATTTGTTGAGGCAAATATTTATTGGATGTCAGTTCTCTACCAGGTGCCTTCCCAGGTGCTACAAAGATGAAGGTGAGAATGGAGTCTTCTTCCTTCTTCTCTTCCTTCTCTCCCTCTCTCTATCCCTCCCTCCTTTTCTCTCTCTCTCTTTTTTTTTTCTGTCCTGTCCTGTTCTGTAGTCTCTCTAGCCCCTTAATAGATTATATGTTTCTGAAGAGGCATCCTTTTTATTTGTACATCAGAGTACTGGGGAATGAACCCAGGGGCATTCTACCTTTGAGCTCACCCCTATTATTTATTTATTTGTTTCTTTCTTTCTTTCTTTCTTTCTTTCTTTCTTTATTTATTTATTTATTTATTTTTGGTGGTACTGGGGTTCCTGAAAGCCCTTCTACCGCCGGGCTACACTCCCAGACCTATTTTATATGTTTTAATTTGGAAACAGGGTCTCTTAAGCCAGCGAGGCTGGCTCCGAACCAGCGTGATCCTCCTGTCTCCGCCTCCCAAGCGTGGAGATTACAAGCATGCGCCGCCACACCCGACTTATTCTTTATTTTAAAGCAGGATCTCACTGAGTTGCTGAGGGCCTCACTCAGTAGTTGAGGCTGGCCGCAAACTGGGATCCTCCTGTTTCAGTCTCTCAAGTACTGTGATCACAAGCATGTGCCACCACGCCCGAAACTAGATGAGCCTCTTGATGACAGAATCTTACAATTGTGAGCTTACCATTTTCTTAACCGACAACTGGCCCAGTTATGTAATCACTGTCAAAAAGAAGATTGGTAATTTCAAACCCAAAGCCATCATTTTTGTAAGCAGTCCCTAATACTTAATAACATAGAGTTAACAACCCAATGAGGAAGTTGACTAATTAGGGGTTCATTTTGCCCAGTGTTTTCCTTGGAGAGGTCACCAAGAAGTTATGTAGTTTAAAGTTAAACTTCTGCAGCTGCTTAATTGAGATTTGTTTAGGAATGAAGCAAGTGGGTGGTACCATGTGCTTTGGAAGATGTCCAGGCTGCAGTGACTGCGTTTGAGTTCTGTGAAGAGAACCCTGGGGCCTTGACTGACTGTCCTTGAGGGCACATACCCAGATTGGTCTCTTGAACAGGATCTGTGTCTGGGCATACCCCTACCCCCAGTCTACCTCTTTGCCGAGATAAAGGAGCTCTCTGTCCTGCTCAGTTGCCTTGATGTTTGTAACCGGATCACCCTTCATCCTGTCAGACCTGTACCTTCACACTGCTGTCATACTCAACAGAAGCTGAGTTGTAAGAGATGCTCTTCATGAGGAATGACTGAGGGTCATGCTGAGGACTTGAAAGAGGGCATCTTAGATACATTCAAGAAACAGGTGTATCGGTGAATTGGCTTCTGTTTTTGTTTTGTGGTGCTGGTGATTAAATCTAGAGGTGTTCCACCTCTGAGCTATACCCGCTCCAGCCCTGTTTTTATTTTTTATTTTGAAACAGGATCTCACTAAGTTGCTGAGGCCGTCCACAAACTTGTCTCCCAAGTGCTGGGATTCCAGGCATGTGCCACCATGCCTGGCTAGTGTATTGCCTTCTAACTGCCTGATTTTCAGGAGAAGCAAAATATTTCCCAAATATATTGGGTCATAGTATTTTCCACTTCTGGGACTTATGACCAATAGCATCTTTTAGGGGAAATTTTCTATTAGACCACTGATTCTTCAACTTTTTGGACTTAGCATACCTTTATACTCTTAAAACTTTGCAGGAACTCCAAAGCAATTCTGTTTATGTGGGTTATATCCATAGGTATTTACTATATTAGAAATTCCTTAAAAATTAAGATTATATAATTTAGAAATACCAATAATAAACCCTAACGTTAACAGAACATACTTTTTGTGAAAAATTTTTTATGATGAAGAAAATAATTTGCAATCTTCTTTAATGTCTGGCTTAACAGAAGACAGCCCAGTTCAGTTGTTTTCTGCTCTGGATCTACTGTGGTACAGCACCACCTGGCCTCTGGAATCTCTACTAAGCACACATGGGGATGAATGTCTGAAAGGCAATGAGCTTTAGTAGTATATTAAAAAATGGTTTTAACCATGCAGACCCTCTGCAAGGTCTCAAACTATTAGAGAATCCTGGACCATACCTAAAGTCCTGTTTTCCCAAGCTCTTGGATGTGGACTGTTTGAGAATTGTGTGTCTGGACTACATTGGCTCTCTGAAGTTATTTGTAGTGAACTGTTTTGGCATATCCGTGTGGAAGAGGCTGTAAGGGGAGTGGAGAAACAGGCAACCTTCCTCACACTTATCATTGAACTAAAGTTTAGACCCTTCGTTTTCAGTGCCAAAGAGTATCTTCTTTAGGATGACTTGGGTTGCCATTAACTCTCAGAACCAGAAATCGCCTACAGTGCTGAGTAGTTGGTGCTTATCCTGTGAACACTGAATTGTGTAACTTGATTTTCTCTTTGCACTGACTGGTAGGACACTCAACCGCGTTTGTCGTTCAGCTCTTTACAAAGTGACCACAACCTTGTGGAATGTATTTGAGCCGTTATGCTACTTCATCCTTTTCTTTCCTGTCCTTGTTTTCTCCCTTCAGTTTTCTGTCTTATATGTTAGGTCCTTCAGACTTTTTTTTCCCCCCCCGGTACTGGGGATGGAACCCAGGGCGACACCCCTAGCCCTATTTCTTATTCTTTATTTTGAAAGAGGATCTCACTGAGTTACAAAGGTCCTCACTAAGTAGTAGCTGAGGCTGTCCACGAACCATGATCCTGTCTCAGCCTCCTAAATGCTGGGATTAAAAGTGTGCCATGGCCAGCTAGGTCCTTCATTTTAAAATGAGGTAGGACATAAATAATATGTATTCTATTGAAAACCCTGCAGTGTGACAGGAGTTGAACTGAAGTATATTTACAAGATTAAAATAGTCAGGTGTGGTGGCACACATTTGTAATACCAGCATCTAGGAGGCTGAGACAGGAGGATTGCAGTTCGCAGACAGCCTCAGCTACTACTTAGGCCCTTTGCAACTCAGAGAGACCCTGTTTCAAAATAAAGAATAAAAAATAGGGCTGGGGGGTAGCTTGAAGGTAGAATGCCCCTGAGTTCCATCCCCAGTACTGTAAAAGAAAAAAGATTAAAAAATATGGACTATTAAAGGTACCTTTAAAAAGTCAGAGTATCTACCAACTCTGGACATAACATAAACTGTGCCCTTGCATTCAGTTCCTATTTGTAGTTATATGGCAACAATGTGCCCACACGTTCCTCAACAGACATGCAGCAGGATGTTCATAGCAGCCTCTGGAAACTACCCAATGCCTATCAACAGTACACTGAATGAATAAACTGATATATTTACACGATGGAGTAATGAGAATGTATAATGTAATGAATCTCACAAACTGCTGAATAAACAAAGTGATTTGAAATAATATGTACTTTGAGGTCCCGACAGATGAAGAATAGAACAGGCAAAAACAAACCGTACAAATAGAAATCAGGGTAGTGACCCCTTTCTGGGAGGGGAGGTAGTGACAGGAAGGAGCAGGAGGAGGTGTTTGGGTGTGACCTGGTCTTATATAGGTACATGAGTGTGTTGGGTTTTTGAGTATTCATTGGGCTGTACAAATAGTATACTTTTCTAAATGTGTGTCATATTTCAATAAAAAGGTTTAAAAAATAATGGCAGGAATTGGCTTTAGGAGTAAAAGAGGTTGTATCTAATTGTGGAATCAGAACCAGATTGTTTGGTGGGGTTGTTGGGGAAATTAGGAACATTGTACAGAGGTGCCTCTCACAATACCTACAGCATGACAGGAGACACATTAGTGATAACTATCATCATAGATGGACCAGCTGACATTTGAACAGAGTTGTTGCCATGGCTTGATGTGGTCCTCCAAGGCTCTTGTGTTGGAAGGGTGGTCCTCAGTGTGTTGTGGGAGGTGATGGCGCCTTAAAGAGGTGGGGCCTAGTGAGAGGTCCATAGGTCATTGGTGGAGCTGCCCTCAGGAGGGTTTAAGGTAGCTCTTTGGGACCCCTGAGCTCTCAAGGAAACAAGCATAGGCTGTAAGAGTGAGCCTGATCCTTGCATTGCTTTGGGGCTGCCTGTTCTGATGCGATCTCTCTGGAATGCACCCCAGCCACGATGCTGTTCAGCTCTCACCAGAACCGAACCAACAGGGCCACCCAATCTTGGACTCTCAGCCTCCAAAACTGAGCTAAGTAACCCTCTTCATAAAGTCTCCTTGCCTCAGATACTTGGGTTATAGTCAAGAAAAATGGATTAACACAGACATGGAAATGTCTGGGCTTCAGATACACAGTGAATGACACAGTTTTGTTAAAAGAGCTATGCATAAGCCGGGCATGGTGGCACAGGCTTATAATCCCAGTTCTTGGGAGGCTGAGGCAGGAGGATCATGGTCTGTGGACAGCCTCAGCAGCTTGTGAGGTCCTCTGCAACTTAGACCCTGTTTCAAAATAATAAAATATAGGGCTGGTGGTATAGCTCAGAAGTAGAATGCCCTGGGTTTCGTGCCCAGTACCACACACACACGCACACACAGCCACACACATGCTTGACCGGGCTTTGGTGTGGATATAGGTTTTCCCTGGGCCTTATCTGTCCATATGCCACTGTCGCTTTCTTCCTGGTGTAGGCTTGGGATGCAGCAGGTCAGTAATGATGGGTTGAATGACTCCTTGAAAGAAAGAATTAACAAATGAAGGGACTAGTAGTAGCACCCTGTGGTGGACACCGTTAAATACCAAGCTGATGACTCTTTTACTTAATTTAAGAAATATGTGTTTTGAGCGGGAATTGTACCAAAATGTTCAAAATGAAGCCCAGAGTTCTGTCCCCAGAGAGTTCTGACCGCAGTGGTGTCCTGAGCTCTTAGAGCCATTTGCTTCTTGTCCACACTGAGGTCAGTACGGAAATGAAGAAACGGCGTTTGGAAACTTCTGATCTGACAAAAAACTTAGGCTTGCATTTTGTATTTTTACATTTTCAGTGCGATTAAATGTTCTGTTTTGCAGTGGTGCATGATAGACTAGTAATTAGAAACAAACACAAAGCCGGGCTTGGCCTGTGTAGTTTGAGAAGCACCAACCTCAAGGCTGGGTGTGCAAGGGTGTCCCTGGGTGTCAGCCATTCTGAGGCTTAGAAGTCCTGTGTGCTCTGCACCCTGAAAGAGCTCCCTGCCTCTGAAGCTGTGCTGTTCTGAAGCATCAGCAGATCAAAAATCCCTTGTTTCTCTGCCCTGGGCAGAACTCCACACACGGGCAATTTCACTCTCCTGGGCTGCGCTCACACCTGCTGAAGGCAGTTGCTTCTGCCTGTCAGTAGCCTGTGTGCAGCCCCGGGCATCCCGGTGGTAGATGGAGCTTGGGGCAGGCTGCAGCATCCACTCACGGAGGCTGCAGGCAGGCAGTAACCCTGCTGCCCTCTCCCTGGAGCCAGGACCTGAGCCGGGAGGCGGCAGCTGCGCCACCCTGCCCAGGATCTCCCAGCTGGTTGGCAGCAGCATGGTGCACCTCGCCAGGCATGTCTGCTAAGTGGTCCTCCCACTGTGGCTGAGCACGAGAAGTGAGGACTCACTGCTCCCCCAGCCCAGGAGAGCCTGGCTGAAGAGACTCCACAGCAAGCTCTACCTGGGATCTCTGTCACCACTATGATTATATATATATTTAAAGGAACACTTTTCCCAGACTCTTGGTTGGGGCAAACCCCAAATTTTGCTAAAACTACTCATGTAATTGGAAACTCCAGTTGCAATCATTTTTTAATGTAAAAAAATAATTATATACCTTTAAACGTGAATATCTGTAAATAGTCACACTTTTAATCTTCCTTTCTGAGGCTATTTTCAGAAATTGGTAATCTTAAGTACTTTTTTTTTGTACTGGAGATTGAACCCAGGGACACTGTTCCTCTGAGGTATACCCCTAGCTCTCTTTTTCATTTTGAAACAGGATCTTGCTACGTTGCAGAAGCTGACCTTGAACCTGCAATCCTCCTGTGTCAGCCTCCCAAGTACTGAGATTACTACCATGTATCCCTGTGTCTGATAATCTTAAGTACTTTATTTTTTCTTTTGTTTTTTGTTTTAACAAAAGCTTTATGTACAAAGATGTTCATAGGATACTAACAAAAACTTGGAATAATCGAAGTATAGAACTATGTAAATTTATTTGATGGCCTTTAAGATGGTCATTTTAAATTTTGTTTAAATTTTACTTATCTCTTTTTTGCATTGTTCAATGAGCATGTACTTATAATGATGTGTATGTATCATAACTATTCCATCTACACATGTTTACACATGTGTGCATGTGTGTGATACAGTGTTGGGAATCTTGAAACATTATCAATTACCAATGAATTACCACTAACTCATCTACTTATTAAACATTCATTGCATACCTAAAGAACAACAACAAAAAAAACAATAAAAATAATTTCTTAAAGCTGGGCATGGTGGCACATACTTGTAATCTTAGTACTCAAGAGGCTGAGACAGAAAGATCGCAGGTTCGAGAACAGCCTCTGCCATTCAGTGAGACTTTTAGCAACCTACTGAGAACCTGTTTCCAAATAAGAAAAATAATTAGTCTGGGTGTGTAGCTCAGAAGTGGAATGCCTCTGGGCTCAATTCCCAGTTAATAAATAAATACATACATAAAGACATAAATAAATAAATAAAAATAATCTTCTACCCTGCTTTTGCCCACCCATCCCCCATTCTGTCTCTGTGCTATAGCTGCAGCTGGCTTCATCCCAGGCTCCAGGAAAAGCCATGTGGCCCACGTTTGACCAGTCAGAACCCTGGGCAACTTCTAGACACAGGGGTAGGATCCAGGAAGGACCTATGTTAACCTTGCCTGTCGATTTGTGTGGTCTGACTAGAGGGAGGTCCCTTGTTCATCAGATTTGGAGCTTCTGGCAGCAGTTGTGATGCTGAGGGCAGAGCCAGTCTGAGATGGGCATCAAAGTTGAAGGGATCGGCCCGTGAGAGAAGCCAGGCCCTGATGAGATTATTCAAACCTCCCGGATTCACTGAAGTCTGAGGCAAGGAGGTCTCTGGATTAGTAAATAAAATTCTTTTTTGTACAAATTTAGGTTGGGTTTCTCATCACTTGCAAATACTACTTGATATGGCATCCTCAATTTTGTATTTTATTTTAACCCTTTTTTCTGAAGCGTACACCGCGCGTCATTTATACCTCTATTAGAAGATGTTAGGCATGCTTCAGTCCTCTTAGGACTTTGGCTTATTGGTCTCTCACAGCTGGCCTGAGGGGCTGCTGGGGAGGGCTGATTGCCAGTCCCTTCTGTGGTTGGGGCATGGTGTGCTCTTCAGCTCCCTGGCTTTTCTGGTTTTCTCATCTCTGCCCTGCTTCCCAGCTGAGGGTAGCAGGCTCCCCTTCCTCTCTGATTTGCTACCTCTGGTCTGCAGTGAAATTGGAAGGCAGTTGCCCCAAATACTGGAATCTGGCGTCAAATGAAAGCAGTGCCTTAATGTGGGTTTCAAGGCTCTGGTATGGATAAATCGCAATGGCTTTGTGGCATGTTGGCCGCCTCGGGGATTTTTGGTATTTGCTTTCCATTTCTGCATTGTTCTGGACAGATGAGGTTTCCTGATGTTTCTGTGGGTAGAGATTTTTTTTTTTTTTTTACCGTAAACAAGATTTTCACACTAAAGGACTGTGCGGTGCTTCTGCTCTGATGAAAATGTTTTATAATTTAGCAAAGTTATTTTGTTTTCTTCAAAGAAGGAATAGTAACCCACAGCAGTATTCTGAACCTCCGGCTGACCTTCAGCTTCTTTTTCTTTTTTTCTAAAAGAGCCTTTTATTTTTCAACCTCTAAAAGCGTTCGCCCTCTTGCAAGGGGCGGGGGGGAGCGTGCTTGAATGAGCGGGAGCGGCTTACTTAAGACAGATGTGGAATCAATTGAGGAAAATGTGAGTTGCCGGCTTCTGCACTTTTCTAAGTCTATGCACCCTGGAATACATCGTAGCCATTAAGCCTCATAAACGCGATGCTGGGATATTGGGTAAACATGTGTGAGGGACACGCGGCTTGTCACCTTCTCTGGGCAGAGTGAAAACCCAAAGGGCACCGTCCCTCCCTCGGAAAGCTCAAATGAAGGAAGCTGTGCTTAGGGAGAAAAAATAAAAAAGCCACTGTCTGGTTTTGAAATTACTGGACAAATGGCAGCAGAGCTGAGTCGCCTTATGGAATCAGCAAAATCTACCTTCTGAAATGGCTTTTATTTTTCTTTTTGCAGTACTGGGGATAGAATCCAGGGGCATTCTACCTCCAAGCTATACCCCCAGCCTTATTTTTTATTCTTTATTTTGAAACAGGGTCTCACCAAGTTACGGAGGAGAAATGCTATCCTTTAATTTTTCCTCTACGCGGCAGACATAAAATGCCCAAGCACGAAGCCATGCATTGTTTTTTGAAATCGAGAGAGCAACACTTGGGGTTTGGGCCTCCCTGCCTTTTAAAATTAGTCTGTGGCCTTGTGGCCTTGGGGAACAGGTCCAGCAGGCAGGGGACAGAGAACCCCAAAGGGCCGCCCAGTCTCTGCGCTGACTGCAGGCACACCTCATGTGTTGGTTCTCCATCTTCACAAACACACACCAGCTCCTGCCAGCACCATGGCTCCAGTGATGATGTGGGTAATCACAGTGAGTGTCAGAGGTCTTGGGACGGTACGTTCCCAGGGTCTCGGCCTCCATCCTCCTGGATGTGTGTCCAGTAAAGGAACAGGAGGAAAAATGAGTGCAGCTCCCAGACCTATTTTATATTTTATTCGGAAACAGGGTCTCACTGAGTTGCTGAGAACCTCACTCAGTAGCTGAGGCTGGCTTCGAACCTGTGCAATCCTCCTGTCTCAGCCTCCCAAGTGCGGGGATTACAAGTGTGCACCACCACGCCCAGCTCTAAAGTTTTATTTTTTCATATTAGGTGTATTCATGGGTCATATCAGAAACATGGGTAGAAACATCATGGTGGCACACTCACTTGAGAGGCTGAGAGAGAAGAAGGATTGCAGGTTTGCAGCCAGCCTCAGAAACTTATGAGGCCCTCAACAACTTTGTCTCTGTTTCAAAATAAAAAAATAATTAAGTCTGGAGGTGTAGGTTATAGGTAGAATGCCTCTGTATTCAATCCAGAGAGAGAGAGAGAGAGAGAGAGAGAGAGAGAGAGAGAGAGAGAGAGGGTCAAGATGCTCAAATTCATAGAAGACAGCCTCCAAACAGAACTCTGCTTTGTCCCTGTCCCCCATGGCAGCTGGCATCCTGTGTGCTCCCTTCCTGAGAATGGATGGGATCTGTAAATATGATGGATGTCAAGCTACAATTAAGTTATTAGTTACTTGACATTCGGGGTGCTCTCGACTGCTTCTTATCTACTCAGATAAACCCTTTAGAGGAACTGGGTTCTTTCTAAGGAATGAGATGTGAGCCGAGCATGGGGCATATGTTTGTAATCCCAGCGCTTGGGAGGCTGAGACAGGAGGATCTCAGGTTCTCGGCCAGCCTCAGCTAATTAGTGAGGCTCTCTGCAACTTAGTGAGACTCTTTTTCAAAATAATAAAAAATAGGACTGGGGATATAGCTCAGAGGAAGAATGTCCCTGAGTTCAATCCCAAGTACTGCAAAAAATAAAAAAATAAAAATAAAGAGGTGTGATGTGTGGGAGGGATCCTTCTGCTGGCCTCAAAAAGCAGAGACCCATCTTAGTAAACTGTCTATGGGGAGGACCATACTCCATCTGGAATGGCGAGGGCCTGAGAGTGCCTTAGATCCAAGAGCCATCCTTGACCAGTGGCTGTCCAGAACATGGCTGTCAGGCCTACAGCCACAAGATGAATTCTGTTAATAACCAGGGAGCTGGGGAGAGGGTGCCAATCCTCAGGTGGGACACCCTGAATTTAGTCTGCTAAGACCTTCAAAATGCTGATCCGGGAGACCGAGGTGAAATCCCTCTGTAATTTTAACACTGGTAAATTTTCAGAAATCTGCCATGCAACATGGATAGCTGACATAGCACAGTCTACTCTCCCCACAGGAGGCAGAGGGATCAGATCAGGGTCCGGCAGATCATGTCTCATTTCTTCTCAGAAGTCTCAGGCCTGAGACTCCCATTGCCCATGGTTACAGCCAGCATCCTCACCACTGCAACCGAGCCCCTGACAGCAGCACTTAGAGGAAGGTTTATTTGCTCACAGTTCTGGACATTCCAGAGGTTTCAGTGCATGTTAGGTCCGGTCACATCTGCAGAGCTGAGGGCACAGCAGCAGGAGAGCTGGAGGAGGGGCCTGTGGACAAATATAGTCCCCAAGGCCACACCCCTCTGCCACACCCCACCTACCAACAATAACTCTATTCCAATTAGTAATCAATGGACTTATCCACTGATGAGATTAGAGCCCTCATGGCCCAATTATTTCATCCCTGAGCATTTTGGGATTTCCAGTACATGAGCTTTTCTAGGGGATATTCTATATCCAAACCAGAACTCCCTGCAATAAAAGCCAAAGGCTTCGAGTGCCACCTTTCATGGCCTGAGCTTGCGGCCTTTTACATCCTCCTGGTCTCTCTGCTCCAGGCACAGTGGCCTCTGGCAGCCCCAGGAGTGCACAGGGCATGCTCATGCCTCCCCTGGAGGCTCTCTCCACCTGGAATCCTCTCCTGCCAGCCATGGCTCATTCTATTTACTCTTTTGAGACTTTCTTCAAGGAGGGTCCCCAGTCATCGCATTTGGATATAGCACCCTTGATCCTGAATCTGCCACCTTCAATTCCTTTACCTTCTTTTAGCCCTGTATAATTTACGTATGTGTTCTTACTGATATTCTGTAACACTGTATAATGCACTTATTGTGTGTTTCATGGTTTTTTTTTTCTTTTTCTGTTAGAATGCACATCCAACAAGTTCCAGGATGTCTGTCTCTTCTGTTCATTGTTGTATCCAAGCACCTAGAACAGTGTCTAGCGATCAATAGCCGCTACATGAGTGGATGGATGTTCCTTGTGACTTTTAACAGTGAGGCGCTTTCTGTTTAGAGTCTAGAATATGCTGTTGATGTCCCGCCCACATCCCATTCACCTATCCTGGAGGTTATATGTGGATAGTTTCCAGCAAGCAGATGCATCCTTGGTCTCTGACTGTGCCCTCATGGGGCAGGTGGGAATTTCTGGGGAGTTAACCCCAAGGGAGAGCCTTCAACCAGCCAGCTGGGATGGGAATTAATGGAGAAATACCCCAGCCTCCTTGTCTCGGGGTGCACGGTATCAACGCACTCCCCTAAGTGCTTTTCTTCTTTTCCTATCTCTTCTTACATCACCTCCCGAGTAAAATAACCTGCACCATGGATCATGTTTTGAGGTCTGCTTTGATAAAGGGACCTGGGCTAAGCTAGACTCCTGGTTTGGAGTCTAGGAGGTTCGAAGGCACATTCCAGAAAAAATGGTTTGGGGATTGATCGGTAAACAAAACCTTGAATATTGACCTTGGAAGAAGCTTCCAGGATTCACTCTCATAAGAATTTCTGGACCAGAGGAACTATAGAAATCTTTTAGCCCAGTAAACTGGGCATGATGGTACATGCTTGTAATCTCAGTATTTAGGAAGCTGAGATAGGAAGATCACACATTCGCAGCCAGCCTCAGCTACTTAGTGAGGCCCTCCGCAACTTAGTGAGACCCTGTTTCAAAATAAAGGATAAAAACTTAGGTCTTGAGGTATAGCTTGGAGGTAGAATGCCTCTGGGTTCAATCCTCAGTACTGAAAAAGAAAGAAAAAGAGAAAAAAGAAAAAAAGAAATCTTTTAGCCCAGTAGAGCCCAAGGCTTCTTGGGTAGGTTAGGGGCAGCATTCCCTCAAGGTGGTAATGGAGATCTAAGAACTGTCCTCAGTATTCTAGAAGCCTGAGAGAAGCCGTCATTTGCTTGTGACAAAACCATGTGGGGTAGATGTTGACGTTCACTGTTGGGGCTGGAGGCTTTTCACCTAATGGCATAATTATTCTGATCAGATCAGAAGTTATTACCATTATGGATGTGTGATTAATTTTACAAAGGAAGGAGACAATTAATCAAAAGCGTTGGTGTTTGAAGGAATCTTTCTAAGCAGAGGCTTTTGGTAGAAGCACATTTAGAATCCACCCACCTAACCTGACCCCTCATCCGTCTATACAGGAGGCTTCTGAGGCCAGGAAGGCCAAGGTCCCTCCACTGGGGTGAAGAACCAGGACCAGAACCTGGGCCTCCTGACTCCCAGGTCCATGCTCTTATCCGTTTACACTGGGCAGAAACGACATACCATGGCAGAATCTGGTTGATGTTGTTTCATCTGAAGAATATTATAATGGAGTCAAAATTTTCCTTAAAAAGCACAGTGAGTGGATTTTGCCCATTAAGACATAACTGAACAACAATGAAAAAAATGACGAGTATTTCCAACACTGAGTGAGCTTCCCTGTGGGAAACAGCTGCGTGGACTATGAAGGACAGTAGTTAGGACACAGTCACTCATCCGGAAGCCGTGTGGCGTAATCACGTGCCTAGCGTGGTACTTGGCACCTGGCGACTCTCAACACTTAACTCTCCCACCAGACATGAGTCACTCGACTCCTGTGGCTCTCTTACCTCCCGTGTAGTGTGAGCAGGAGGGGCTTCATATTCTACGGGGGGGACCCAGGTTCAAGCCTCAGCTCTGTCATGGGGTTCTAGGCAAGTCACTCCATCCCCCGAGCCGCAGTTTCCATATTTGTAAATGGAGAGTTGACTCCAAACTCTTGAAGGTCCATTTCAGCCCTGAATTCCAAGTCCCCACCCTGGATAGTCCCTCGCATCCTTTCCAACTCTCACACTTCTATTGGGCTTGGAATTGATTTGTTTCTGAGATTGATGTTTTTTTTTTTATCACCTAAGTCAAAATAAAATGACCCCTTCCTTTCAGCTCGGCTAATTCCAAGCAAATGGCTCAGAGATGAGCAAAAAGGTGTCAAGTAGATAGAAGGGAGGGCAGCCACAGTGGGGGACGTTCCAGACCCTGCTTGCTTTCAGCAGAGGTGAGCTCTGTGCAGGGTACCTTGCTCCGTGCCATGGCAGGCAGGAAAGGCAGGTTCCCTTGAAGCTTCTTGAAGGGAGGAGACCTCCTCAGGGTATGGTTTTGCAGCCAGCATCTTTCATTGTGCCACTACACTGACCTGGGCCCCTCAAGGTGGGTGCTCCAGGAGCAGCGACCAGGAAAGAGCTATGGGAAGAATGCTGCAGAGAAGCCTGTCTTAAGTCAAGATTCCTTTTTCCTTTTTTTTTTTTTTTTGCGAGTCTGGGGGATGGAACCCAGGGGCATTCGACCTCTGAGCTATACCCCGAGTCCTATTTTTTATTCTTTATTTTGAAACAGGGTCTCACTGAGTTGCAAAGGGCCTCACTAAGTATCTGAGGGTACCCCAAAACCACGATCCTCCTGTCTCAGCCTCCCAAATGCTGGGTTACAAGCGTGAGCCACCATGCCAGGCGTAAGTCAAGATTCCATTCTTGACCTGGGATTTGTGTGTGTGCACACGCATGAAAGAATGGTGATAAAATAATCCAAATGATTTCTGTTTTCAAGAAAGCTTTCTCTTTTTCTCTTTCTTCTCCTTCATTCCTTCTTTCCTTCTTCCCCCCTCCCCCCTCCCTTCCTTTCTTTTTCTGGTACCAGGGATTGAAGCCAGGGGTGTCCCACCTCCAAACTACACATCTAGTCCTTTATTTTTTTTAATTTGAAACAGGTCTTAATAAGTTGCTGAGGCTCTTGATACATTGCAGAGGCTGCCCTTGAACTTGAAATCGTCTTGTCTCCTCCTCCCAAGTACTGGGATTACAGGCGTCCACCACCATGCCTGGCTTCAGCAGAACTTCAGCTCTATGTTCAAATGATCAGAAACCTGGGATCGTGTATACACTGGCACCGTCAGGTGGCAAGGCCACCCCCCTCGGGATGGTCACTTTTGAAATTCCCCTCTCAGACTGGTTTTTGGAGTTGACAGCAGCAGTTTGGGGGGAATTTCCTCAGTGGTAGAGGAATGAGATCTTTTAGGTCTGAGTTTGAGTTTGGGAAGTAGCTCTAAGTCACTCAAAGCAAAGACTAGTATTTAAAATGAACTCTCTGACCGCTTAAAAGAAGACAGAAGAATTCTGCTTGATATATATGACAGGAATGAGAGAATTAGAAAAAAATCATTATTTTGCAACTCCTAGAGAATGATTGATTCAGACAATGGCCATCAATGGTTGAACACGTTAGATGAAAGGTTGATGAGCGACTTGACCGCAGAGGGACCAGGCTGTCACTTCCAAACCGATGATCAATCTTCATGTCATTGAAAGCAGGACAGGCTGCTTCTCTCGAGGTAACACAACAAGCAGCTCACAGGCTGGCCAGAGTGTTCCTGCCAAAAATACCAATCGCTCCCCTAGAGCTAGCTTCCATCCGCAAGGAAAATCAAGGGCTGGGGTATGAGGAGAAGGACTTACACGACACCGCAGAGAGGCACCGAGAAAAGTCCAGAGCAGAAGAAATTTACGGGACAACTATAGACGTGTATCAGTCAGAGGTGTGAAGTAAAGAGGGTAATGGTGTATCCAAGATTAAAAGACGGCAAAAAGACCTAACAACCAATCGTAACGTTTAATCTTTCTGAACAAACCAACTGTAAAAATAATGAGCACTTTGGAGACTACTGGAGAAATTTGCTTGTGAGCGGAATCTAAGACAGTATCAGAGAATTATTTTGTTAGGTAGAATCACGACTTTGTGGTTTTGTGAAAATAGTGTTGACATGTTTTAGAGCTGCGTGTTGAAAGACTTAGAGGTGACGTGCCCTGATGTCAGGGGTTTGCCTTAAAACAGATCAGCCAAGAATAAAAAACAGAAATGGCAGGTATACAGAGACACATTAGCAAAATCCCAGTCCTCGCATCTGAGCTCCGAATGTTGGAGCACCGTCTTACTCATCTCCTTATTTATGTTAGAAATATTTTAAACTAAACAACGGGAGTGTATCTCAGTCTGTTCTCTGTAACTAAAACTGAATTCCACAAACTGGGTCATCTTGTAAAGAATAGAGGTTCTTTTAGCTCACAGTTCTGGACACTGGGGAGTCCAAGGTGAAGGGGCCAGCCTCTGGTGGGGGCCTTCTTGCTGTGTGATAACATGGCGGAGGGTATTATGTGATGAGAGACAGGAAGTGCTCAAGCTCAGAACTCTTTCTTAAAAAACCACTAATGCTAGCAATACTCCAGTGTGCTTGGGTCTGCAGTGCCCCTGTGCATTCCTACAGTGCTTGCCAGAATAGTCTTGAGATGGTTTGAGGACTTGCCCTACTCTATCCAGATCAAGGTTATAGAAATTTCAGACAATTACCAACTCCCAGATCCAGCATGCTGGGCATGGTGTGAATCATGTTAAAACTCTTTCTTAGTTGGGTGTACTGGTACATGCTTGTAATCCTAGCATTTGGGAGGCTGAGACAGGAGGATCATGGTTCACAGACAGACTTAGCTACTTACTGAGGCCCTGTACAACTCAGTGAGACCCTGTTTCAAAATAAAGAATAAAAAATAGGGCTGGGGGTGTATATTGGAAGTAAAATGCCCCTGAGTTCCATCCCCAGTACTGTAGCAAAAAAGAAGAAAAGAAGGAAGAGGAGGAGGAGGAGGAGGAGGAGGAGGAGGGAGGAGGGAGGAGGGAAAGAGAAAACCACCAATGCCATCATGAAGCCCACCCTCATGATCTTATGTGATCCCAATCACCTCCAAAGGTTCTGCCTCCAAATTCCACTAACCTTTATGAATTAAGTTTCTAACACATAAACTCTAGGGGGGCACAGTCACACCACAGCAGAGGGGACGTCAAGGTGACTTCAAAGCTGGCCCTGCTGATGATGCCCAAACACAGGCCTGTGAGCTTGTATTTCTTTACAAGCGAGAGGGAAGGAGAAGAGGAGGAAAGAGAAGAAGGAGGTGGAGAAGGAAGGGTCTTCCGGTCACGTGAAGCTGGGGACCACAAATATCAAGGCATCGTGGTGTGAGGCGGAGGGCAGCATGGGCTGTGCTCCTCACATCATGGAGGCCAGAGCAAGAGAAAGAAGGGAGAGGAGGACCCATAAATAATCTCTAAGGTTGCACCCCCAGTGAACACCTCCTCCACACAGCCTACCGGCCGCTGGGTACCATCCAGGTAGATCCATTGCAATGGGTTCATTTACTTCTGGGATTACAACCCTCATGACTCAGTTACATTAGCTCCCAACATTAATAAATGAGCATATTAGGGGACATTTTATATCTAACTATATAAAATATATAGACGTGTTTATATCTTACAGAGGGGGAGCAGGAGGAGGACGGGCACTCCAGAGACTCTGGTAGGTAAAGACCTCCAGGATCTGTCTGTTGTGGTGCAGAAGGAGCCAGAAAAATAGGCAAAGGAGGCTTACAGTGAAGAACAGGTGTGTATGTATACATCCACCCTTCTCTAGAAGGATGCAAAAAAAAAAATTCAGAAGTTGCCTCAGCACAGAGAACCTGGTTGTTGGGCCAGAGTAGGAAGAAATTTACTCTTACATCATACGTTCTTTTACCTTTGAATTTTGTACACTGTGTATGTATTGCCTGCCTTTTTTTAATGTAATTTTTAAAAAGCCATGGCCAGACATGGTGGCACACACTTGTAATCCCAGCATTCAGGAGGCTGAGACCAGAGGATCGCGGTTCGTGGACAACCTCAGCTACTTAGTGAGGTCCTCTGCAACTCAGTGGGACCTGGTTTCAAAAGAAAAAGAAAAAAAAAATAGGGCAGGGGGTGTAGCTCAGAGGTCGAATGCCCCTGGGTTCCATCCCCAGACCTGCAAAAAAAAAAAAAAAAAAAAAAAAGCCATGCATGTATCCCTCAAATGTAAGCAGGGCTTTTCTAGTCTAGTCTAGAACAAGTTATAAGCTGTGAAAGGTTCTAGGCTGATAGAGGAGTAGGGGGGCATCTGCCTCATTTAAACCCCTCTTCTTCTGGAACTACTCCCTACTTCCCCCACAAACACACACAGAGGGTGCATAAGGGACAGACCCAGGTGGCATCATGGGGTCACTGCAGCAGCAGTTACTGAGCAGGACAGCCCCCTAGTGACCAGGACCCACCAGATTCCCACCATCTGCCAAACCATTCTTGCATTTTTTTTCACGCGCGCGCGCATGTGTGTGTGTTTAATGGTGGCAAAACGTGCATAATATAAATTTACCATCTTAACCATCTCTAAGTGCAGTTCAGCTGTAGGACATTCTAATGCTGTACAACCCATCTCCAGAACGCCCTTCGTCTCACCAAGCTCAAATTCTGTGCTCATTAAATGACGCCCATTCCTCCTCCCCAGCGCCTGACAGCCACCTTTCTCCTTCCGTCTCTGTGAATTTGCCTCCTCTAGAGATCCAGTATAAGTGGAATCATCTAGTATCTGCCTTTTTGTGACTGGTTTACTTTACTTAGAATAATGTCTTTCAGGTTCATCCATGATGTAGCATGGATCAGAATTTCCTCCCTTTCTAAAGCTGAATAATATTCCATCCTATGCCCAGTATATGCCACATTTATCCATTTATGTATCAATGGGCACTTGGGTTATTTTTAGCTATTAGGAATAATGCTACTCTGAACCTGAATATACAGATATCTATTTGAGATCTTGCTTTCATTTATATTTGGTATATACCAAGAAGTGGAAATATGTTTACTCTTTTGAAGAACCCCCATACGATCTTCCATACCAGCTATACCATTTTGCATCCCCACCAATAGTGCATTACGGGCTCCAACTTTCCACACTCTTGCTCACACTTGTTATTTTGTGTTGTGTTTTGTTTTCATAGTAGCCACCCTGATGGGCACAGGATAGCATCACATTGTGGTTTTGAGCAGCATTCCACCGACATCCTGTTTCTTCTTCTTGACTTGACCCATTGTCTTCCGTCCTGTGTTCTTGCTACAGCCCTTAATGACTCTTGTCAGCTTCTTGAGGGTTTTGTATTTTCCAAATGCACCCAGATGTTCATTATTGGCTTCTCTTTACAAATTCTGGTGGCCGAGGACTTTTCTGATAGACACTGTACAGTCTGTGGTTTCAAACAGCGTCTGGCACCAAGCAGTATGGCAGACAGAAAGAGCGAGGGGACCGGGCAGCTCCACACAGCTCTGGGATGAGCTGAGTTTACAGCAGGTTTGCCTTGTCCTGGTGAGTCTTTGTCAAGGCTTTAGGTGTTGCTTCTATGCTGGGCAGAATTTGGTCATTTGCCGAGGCACTGAGGGACTGAGAGTGAATGTATTCATTAAAGCAGCCCACCCCACAGGAATGCATTATGAAGGGAAGGGTCCGGGGAGCAGGGAGGACGATCATTCCAGCGAAAGGGCATAGCGAACACAAATGCCTGGAGGCAGAAACTTGCCTGGGACTCCTGGAATGGACTCAAAGGCCAGAGGAGCTGGAGCATCCCTTTGAGAGAGGGAAGGGTGAGGGGTGGGGTGGGGGCAGGCCGTAACCATGGTGATCATAGTGATGAAGGATGATGTGTTTCTTGGGAGTACCAAGCAAAGGAACACAGACTGGGTGGCTTTAAATAACATGCATTTGTTATCTCCTAGTTCTGTTGGCTAGGTGTCTAAAGTCCACGAATCTGAAGAGTTGGTCCTTCTAAAGGCTGTGAGGGCTTCAGCAGGCAGCAGATGTCAGCATCCCTTGGCCTGTAGCTGCACCTCTTCAACAGCTACCTCCCTTGTCACAGGACACCATCCTCTGTGCATGTTGGTCGCTGTGTCTAATTCTCCCCTATATGGACACCAGTCATCTAGGATTAAGGGCTCAGTACCCTCCAGTACCTTATATCAGCAACCACTCTGTTCTCAAATAAGGTACATTCTGCATTGCTCTGGGTTAAGACTCTAACATATTTTGGGGGGAACCTTTTTTTTTTTTTTTTGCAGTACTGGGATGGAACCCAGGGACATTCTACTTCCAAGCTACACCACCAGCCCTATTTTTTATTCTTTATTTTGAGACAGGATCTCACTGAGTTGCAAAGGGCCTAAGTAACTGAGGCTGTCCTCGAACTGTGTCCTCCTGTCTCAGCCTCCAAAATGTTGGGATTACAAGCATATGCCACCATACCTGGCTTAGGGAAGAACCCATTTCAACCCATAATGAAGAGTAGTACTTTGCTTTTTTAACCATAAGCTAGCAGAGGCCCGCACATTGAAAAAAGGCCCAGAGTCTCTCTACACCTAGTAGTTCAAAGAGCTCACAGCCAGAGGAAAAAGTGAAACCAGCGAATAAAGGCCAAAGGAACACTTGGCCAGTTCATTAAGTGTTTTGGGCAACTTGTCCCAACACAAATGAAGGTCTGTTTTCTGATCAGCAGGTTGGAATGTGGCAGCGTAGTATAAATGGTAAGAGGAAGGATCCAGGACTATACTTTCTGGGCTCAAATCTAAGCACTATCATTTGTAGCTGTATGTTTGTAAACAAATTCTCTGTTTTTATTTTTTATGGGAAAAGAATAGGATCTGACTCAGAGATATAATGGTTTGCATTTAGAATGCCCCCTAATCCTTACAGAAACAAAGTAGCAATGTTAGAAGAGGGGCTTGGTTGCTAAGGAGTGGTCCCTGGGGGTGTGGCCTTGGGGATCAGATATCTCTTCCTCTTGCTGGCTCTGTTTCCGGCCAGATGTGGGAGTTCACATTTTCCTCCGTGATGTGAGAGTGGACCCTTGAACTCTCCCTCTCTCCACTTCCCTCTGCTATGCTTTGAGCTCTGCAAACCCGGGCCTCACATGCACTGAATACCAACTCTTCAAGGAAACTGTGAGCATATACATTTTCCTTCCTCTAAGTCGTATGGTCAGTCCTTTAGGCTTATATCAGTGAGAATTTGGCTAAAAATTAGGGTATCTATGAAAATCAAATTTGTCAATAGGAAAAGCACTTGGTTGACTCTGGCACCACGTCACTGTCCACATGCATTAAACTGGGGTAAGGCAGGGGAAGAGTCCTGCTAGAGTGACTCTTTCCAAGTAGGAAGATAGTTCATTTGGCAACTTAGTAAGATCCTGTTTTAAAATAAAAAATAACACAGCGCTGGGGATATCGCTCAGAAGTAGAATGCCTCTGGGTTCAATTCAATCTCCAGTATTCCAAATAAAATTCAGACTGAAAATACTGTTTTCTGAAGCTTGGGCAGAGTGAGACTCACGCTAGTCACTAAAACATGACAAAGGAGGCAAGGACCAGCAGCAGCAGGGACGATGGGGCCAGAGCAGAGGCAGAGGCAGTGGAATCTGATGAGAATCTAGAGCAAGGCTGCCTGGCCATCCCATGGTCATAGAAGAGGAGCCACAGGCAAGCCACAGCTCAGCAGGAATGAGGGGTTGCAGAGCCTTCTCCTTCTCACTCTTCCACCTTCCCCCTCCCTGCCAGTGACTTCTCAGTCCTCATTCTCCACTGACTGAGCCCAACTGGAGGTGAAAGAGCACAGCAATCCAATGATTCAGGTCCCAGAAGGACACAGTGTGGATCTGAAAAGCAAGTGGAAAATTAACAGCACATCTCCTATATTAGTCCATTTTAAGTTGCAATAACAAAATGTGTGAAGTGGGATACATCATAAAGAAAAGAGTTTCACTTAACTCATAGCCCCATTTGCTTGGTCTCTAGTGAGGTCTGAAGGCAGCTGACAGTATCATGGTGGGAGTGTGTAAGGAGGACTACATCTGCACTGTGAGACAGGAAGCTAGAAAGTTTATAGCGGTAGGGCTCACTCTTTTATAACAACTCGCTCTCAAGGGAACCAACTGGGGACTCATATGGATGACATTAATTCCTTCTAAGGGCAGCATGCTAATGACCTAACTACTTTGTACCATGCCCTGCTTCTTAAAGATTCACCACCTCTCAACACAGCCACACCCAGGGCCCAGCTTCCAGGAGAGGACACCTGGGAGACAAACCACAGCACCCCAACACTGATCTTACCGGTGAGTCCAGGGCAACTCCATGGAAGGGGGGTATACTCCCTGAGCCACATCAATGGGGGAAGGAAAGCAAAACACAGAGTCCCTGGCATTTCCCTCAGTCAATCTAGGGCCACGGGACATGTTGGTACTGTGGTCTAAGTGGCAGTGACACCTGTCATGTCCCAACCAAAGCAGTTAAGAGCGAGTGTGCCTCTTCCATCTCTCTGTCCCTTTCTAGGAAGCCACAGTTGAAAGTAGTACCACAGTTCCAAGAGGGAGAGGAGAGCTCAGATCACATTAGACTTGACATAAACTAAAAGAAAACTTTTACCAGGCTCGGCCTTGGAGATCTGGAAATGTCTCTATTCCAGCATCATGACTCATCTGTCTGGACTGATGAGGAAGATGACCTGGGCTTGGGGATGTGCCAGCAGTGTAGACAAAGGCCTGCTGAGAGCAGCAAGTAAGTTAGGAACAACGAAAAAGAAAGAGCCTGGCTCAGTGGCGCACACCTATAATCCTAATACTTGGGAGGCTGAGAAAAGAAGATCACAGGTTTGAAGCCAGCCTCAGCATTTTAGCAAGACTCTCAGCAATGTAGCAAGACTTAGTGAAACCATGTTTCAAAAATAAAATAGGGCTGGGATTGTAGCTCAGAGGTAAAACTTTGCTGGGTTCAGTCTCTAGTACCACACACAAAAAAAGAGAAAAAGAAAGAAGAGAGAAAGAAAAAGAAAGATAGATAGAAAGAAGAGAGAAAGAAGAAAGGAGAAAGAAAGAAGAGAGAAAGAGAGAAGGAAGAAAGAAAGAGAAAGAAAGAAAAGAGAAACTCCATCTGAGAGTACAGTTGGAAAAGTTGATGGTCTTTGTGATTAGGGTCTCAGCTGCACCAGTGCTGTGCCTAAGTCCTGAGGAGGAGGGAGTGGGGGCAGGGAGTGGGGAAAGCCAACTGAAGGTACAGGCTGCCTGCAAGTCAGGGCCTGAAGCAAGGGAGTGGGGGCTGGTGATTTCCTCAGTGTCCTCCACCTGGCAAAGGCTCTAATTAAATTGGTGCATTTCTGCAACAGGGCAGGTTTCTTTGATGGCGCCTGGCATGGAGGTAAGTATCACACCCTTTGATGATCGCTTTGGGCCCAGAACATCAAAGGATAAGGAGGGCCACTTTCTGAGATTTTAAATGTAAGGCTTTACCACTCCACATCTTGCTGGGGTTTTAAATTAAAGTCTAGAACATCACAGCACTCTCAAGGGGGCGGGAAGGAAGCAGAAGGCTGTGAGCTGGGCCTGAGGGAGCAGGTGCAGGGTGGATGCGGGTAAAAGCTGATTCCAGTCAGAGAGAGCCTGGAGCCCCAGGCATCCAGGGATCAATCAGTGTGGAGCTTCTGGATCAACGTCCAGCACCGAGCGATGGGAGGCTCCAAACCTCTGCAGTCTGCAGAGGCAGGAGGATGTTTAGCAGCTCTCTTGGCCTTCACATAAGGTCTGTAGATGCCTCCTACTTCAATAGTACAACAAAAATGTCTCCAGACATTCCTAAATGTCCTGGGATAGAGCTTACGTGTGTGTGTGTGTGTGTGTGTGTGTGTGTGTGTGTGTGTGTTGCCCCTTGTGGAAAATAACCACCTCTATAGAGCTATAGGTTAGAAAGCCACTCCTTTCTCTAAGTCACATTTGTCAGCCCAGCAGGGAGCTGCTCTGAGCAGAGTATGCTGCTCCGAAGACTAGAGACATCTTGCTAGCACTTGACAGATGCTACCTAAAGGTATAAGGCAGTGATGTTCCTATAAGGTCAAAGTCACAGACCAGAGTTCTTTGTTTTAAAGGAACATTGTAACAGCAAATTCCAGGTGGCCTCTTGGCCTGAAGAATTCCCCTAGAGGCAGGATCTCTGCTATGACCCACCCTCTCCTTTCTTCTGGTACTATCCCAGCTCCTGGAGCTAAGCTGAGCCAACCAGAGCCCTGTGAGCCTCTGGTCTCAGTGATTGGTTCTAGCCACAGTCAGGTGACCTGAGCTGAGCCAATTAGAGCCCTTCCTTAGGAATTTTGACCTGGAACTGGCAAAAGAAGTAACTTTCCTCCCTGGCTCAGGAGGGACTAGGGCATGGGTGCCAAGTTTGTAGGTGACTTTGTCTCCTGCTACATGGGGTAACCTGATCTGAGAGAAGAATGCTAAGGAAAATGGAAAAGAGAAAGAAACAGAGAGAGTTCTGACAATGTTGAAATTCCTGGTCCAGAAGCCTCCATCTGCCTCGGTCCTTCCTATGGTTTTACTATATGAGACAACAACATCCAATTTTTGCTTAATAAATTGTGATTAGTGATAAGTTATGTATGTATTTAGACCTTCTCCCAGTTTCTTGGCATATAGTTTCTAGAACTCTTGGAATCTCTGCAGCCATAAGAGTGTCCTATATGCTAATGAGGTGGCTGGTGGATGGCAGCCCTGGGTACCTCCAAGATGGGGGCTGGTCACAGGAAAGAAAGGGATTAAATTAGAAGGTTGGAGTCCAGCATGGTGGTGCAGGCTTGTAATCCCAGTTCTTGGAAAGCTGAGACAGGAGGATCATGGGTTTGTGGCCAGCCTCAGCTACTTAGTGATACCCTCTACAACTTAGTGAGACCCGGTTTCAAAATAAAGAATAATAAACAGGGCTAGGGTATAGCTTGAAGGTAGAATGCCCCTGGGTTTAATCCCAAGTTCTGAAGAAAAAAGAAAAGGTTGGGACTTTTCAGCCTCATCTCTTCATCCCTGCAGGGAAGGAGAGATAGGCTGATAGTTAATTTAGTCACCAAGCATGCCTATGTAATGATGCTTTCACAAAAACCAAAATGTACTGAGTCCAGGGAGCTTCCAACTAGCTGAACATATGCTGCTTCCCACAGGCTTGTGTACCCAGAGAGGGCACAGAAGCTACTCCCTTCCCACAGGGTTTACTGAGTGTATCTTTTCTTCTACCTGCTCATTTGCATCCTTTGCAGTAAATGGGTAAACTTAAGTAAAATGTTTATCTAAATTCTGTGAGCTGCACTAGCAAATTAATCTAACCCCCAAAAGGGGCTGTAGAAACCCTAATTTATAGCCAGTCTGTCAAGACATCCCAGAGGCCCATGTGAAGTGTTTGGGGAGTGGGGGAAATCTTAGGAACTAAGCCCTCAACCTATGGGATCTGATGATATCTCTGTGTAGATGGTGTCAGCATTGAATCGAATTAGAGGACTTTGGAGAATCTGCTGTAGAGTTGCTTGCTTGCTTATTGGGGAAAGATCCCTCCTATATCTGGTCACATAAATGTTCTGTACTGTGCTATAATAGTGCATATAATAGGAAAAGCAGCAGTTGCTTTTATTCTACACATAAGTGCATCTTAGATTTCTATTGCCTACATCAAAAGAATCCGGAGTTATATCAAGAAGGAATAGGAACAGGGGCAGGATTAGGGTGAGGAAAGTGAGGTACCCAAGGCCCCACATTTGAGGAGACTCTTGCTTTTAGGCTCATGCAAGAGCAGGGCTGTAGCCAAGGTGAACACCTTCTTAAATGTTGTGTCTCAGGCACTTCTCTTGCTCCACTCTTCCTGGGTGGCAACCACAGCATTTCATCATGGATCAGTCTTGACTCTCTGCTAAGTGCCTTGGGAAACTCAAAACTATCCCCTAACTCATTTGTTTATTTGTTAAAAAACAAACAGAATACAGAGTGCCTACTGGGTGCCCAGTGCTGTGATAGTTGTTGGAAGTGGCATCAAATGAGATTTGTTTTCCTAAGACTAACAGACTAACCAAGAAGGCAATTGAAAAAATAATAACTTGAGTGAGATATCTTAGAGGAGAATAGTGTATGGTGTGTGTGTGTGTGTAAGAGGACATGGAAGTGGTGCTTAAGCTGTGGACTACAGGAGAATATGATTCGGAGGGAAGAGAGAGAGAGAGAGAGAGAGAGAGAGAGAGAGAGAGAGAGAGAGAGAGAGAGAGAGAGAGAAGGAAATCCTACCTAAATAGTAGCACACGCTCAGATGGTTGCCAGATTCCACCCAATGCACATTCTTCAAAGCCTGTTGGGAACCTGACGTGGATCAGCTTTAGGGTTTGGACATGGAAATCACCATTTGCCTTCAAGGCATGAAAAAAACAGATTCGCAGACCTTGACCATGTACATCAGTGAAGTGGGTTCTATAGAGCCAGAATATAGTTCAGTTCAGCCAGAGTAGGAAAAGGAAGGCTTGCAGGAGGTCTAGAGCTTGCCTGAGTTGGAGCTTGGAAGATGAATAGGTATTAAGCTGGCAAAGAAGAGAGGTCAGGAAGGTACCAAAAAGAGAGTACAGAGAGAAAAAGGAATCTTGCTGCAGAGGTGCAGGTGTATAGTGCGATGCTCTAAGTGATGATCAGGTGCCTAGGCTAGCCCACGCAGTCCAATATGGACTGGAAACGTTGTACATTTGCAAAGATTAGTAGAAATGGTTTCTAGTAGAGTCACATTTACTTCATCTTTCAGTTAAGTCCCACACATTAGCTTTTCTTTAAGCATAGAGTGAATACCCATCTCCTACTTGATCACAGGATGAAGCAGTTGGCTTGGATTGAAGGCTTGTCATACATGAAAAGATACATGTCTTTAAGTGAGAATAAAATTCAGTGCCCCAAGATGTACCATTAGATCTGAGAAGCTAGACAGAATTGAGATGGACCCAGAGAACCTCAGATACCATGTTCTCTCTAGAGCATGGCTAATTGAGGAGATGGCCCATAATTTCCTGTACTTCCAAGTAGTCTCTCTCCCTAATTACATAGACTTGGAAGTTTACATATGATGCAGTTCTGCTATTTGTTGGGAGCATAGCCTCTCAGGAGAACAGATGCTGCAGGAACCTGGCTTTGAGTCCTAGCTCTGCTTTGTAATCATGTGCCCTCTGGCAGGTTACTACTCTTTACTACAATCTCCTTATCCATAAAATAAGGAGAATAATACTGATAGGAAAAATAAGTGATTTGACATATGGAAAGGATTTAAGTACTTTTAAATAAGAGTTGTTGACATTGTTCTTATCAATTGAAGGATCCCATGTGCCCATTTTATCATCATTTCAGATAGCTTCTTTGGGTAAGGTGGGAAGGGGCCAGTTTCCTGCCCCAGGAACCACTGTTGGAGTGCTGCTGCTGTATAGAAAAGATGTAGGACATAAAAGTTGATGCTATGGTTTGGATTTAGAATATCCTCAGTCCTTGTATACTAGAAAAAAGGGCCATGTTGGAGCCAGGGCTTGGTTGCGAAGAAGGGGGTCTTTGGAGTATGGTTTTCAGGACTAGACATGTCCCTCAATTCCAGCCTTTTGCTCTCTTTTTTTTTCTGCTTCTGGCCTCACGATGTGAGAACATAGCTCCTCCTCCCATGCTCTCTCTGCTTCCTGACACCATGCCCTGAGCTCCAAAGATGTGACCTAGCCTAACATGCACTACAACCTCTGAAAACTTCAGAACTGTGAGCAAATATATCTTCCTAGCTCTAGGTTGTGGTTGTCAGGTATTTGGGGTCACAGCAGTGAGAATACTGACTGAAACAGTTGGGATGGGGCTTGGGAACCAGGTGGGGAGAATAGGTAGAATGGAGCCCAAGACTCAGATCCCCATCCCCACCCCCACCATCCTGTGTGTCAGGCTCCAGGTCAGCTCCTTTGGTCCATACCACTCCTAAGCGCGAAGGCATACACAGCCATGTCTCAGGGGTGGCTGAGACTACTGGGCCAAGTTACAACCAGCAACTCTTCAGTGTGCCCATAGCTGACTTGGGCGCTTTTGCCCAGAACAAAGCACTAAACATGTCATCAATTATCAAGTGACTGATAGACGGTAGGTTGTCTTTACTGTGTCTCTCCAAGCTCCTCAGACACGCTGCATTCCTTTGCACCTGGTCTTAGCCCCACAAAGCCCAGGGTGTTTATATAAGAAACCCAAGCCTGGCTGCCTCAAACTATTTATGCCCTCTCACAACCCATAAAAAACCCAGGTCAGATCCTTCTTTCTCTCTTAGACTTTGTTATTCTGTGGCTTGGCTACTCCAAGTATGGTTTTCAACCTCCCCCATATCACCAGAAAGCCTGTTGGAGATGCAGGATCCTACTGAATGAAACCTGCATCTTTATATAGCGCCCCTAGGTAATCTGCATGTGGTACTGTTTGAGTAATGCTGCCCTAAGCTATGTGGTTGCTTTCTTTGTTGCCTGCTCTCCAGTGGTTCTTACCAACTGTCTGAAAGCTGGCTAAATCAGCTGTGTAGGGCAAATGGCCCTTCTAATACTGTCCTGTTAGATGATGGATTGGATCTTACCATCTCAAAACTTTAGTTCTCCAGCAGCTGTGCCCTTCTGACCCCACTGATCTTGAAAATACTGCTTTCCCTTGAATTTCCCACAGCAGTGTATACCACTTTTGCTGTAGGCTTGGGTTATTAGACTATAGCAGTGTATACCACTTTTATTGCAGGCTTGGGTTATTAACTCAAATATACAATAATTATACTTAAGATTATTCTTTAAATCATTACATCATAGCTGGGCATGGTAGCACATACTTGTAATCCCAGTACTTGGGAGGCTGAGACAGGAGGATTTGGGTTTGCAACTAGCCTCAGCTACTCAATGAAGCCCTCTGCAACTTAGTGACACCCTGTTTCAAAATAAAGAATAAAAAAAATTGGGCTAGGGGTGTAGCTTAGTGGTAAAAGGCCCCTAGGTTCAATCTCCAGTACCACAATGAATAAATAAATAAATAAATAAATAAATAATTATATCACACCAGAGTTTAGAAAGTTAGTAGAGGCTAAAAAATACAAACAAAAACAGTTCTGCCTTCTTCACCTATATTCCTAATTGTCTCAGGACAAGAGATCATTCTCTTAGGTTCTTCTGGTATAAACTTTAATATGCTAAATAAATTTCTTGATTCAGTAAATTCCATACTTTATCTCTTGGATTTCTATGTTAGTACATGAGGATTTAGCTTTTTTAAAAGTTCTTCTGCCCCCTTTTTCATTCTATAAATATAATTTCATTATGATTTTTTACCAAACCAATATTTGGTGTTCATTCATCAAAGTGTTCCTACAGCCAAGAAACTCAGGCCGGGCATGGTGGCACACGCATGTAATCCCAGCATTTGGGAGGCTGAGACAGGAGGATCCGGGTTCGCGGACAGCCTCAGCTATTTACTGAGGCCCTTTGCAACTCAGTGAGACCCTGTTTCAAAATAAAGAATAAAAAATAGGGCTGGGGGTATAGCTCGAAGGTAGAATGTCGCTGGGTTCCACTCCCAGTGCCACAAGAAAAGAAAAGAAAGAGAAAAGAAGGAAGGAAGGAAGAAAGGAAGGAAGGAAGGAAAGGAGGAAGGAAGGAAGGAAGGAAGGAAGGAAAGAAGGAAGGAAGTCAGGCTTTCAGTTTAGGCTAATTTCTGGTATTATTTCTATAATAATTTTTCCTTCTGCACTGGCTTTACTGTTTCTGTCTGGAATACCTATTCATTTGTCTTAATGTAGTATGTTAATGTCACCTGTCACAGAGATAGTAAGTGTTCCAGATATTTAATTTTGTCCAATTGTTTGTTTCTATAGCTAATCATTGCATCATTCAGTTAATTTCTTTGAAACTATGACTAAGTTTTCCATATCATAATATGGCTCTGTGCAATGTCTTGGTTGGAAATTATTTTTTGTTTGCATTTTTGAAGACATTACCCAATTTTGTAAAAATTTCTAGCATTACTATTAAATGTCACCATTAATTGTCCTTGTCTTTTGTGTACAACCCTTCTTTTTTATCATTTGTTTTTCACTCAGGAAGCTTGTAGTGTTCTGGTGGTTTTGCCATTTCTTTGTGAAAACAAAGATGCCTTGTTTTCATTCATTGTGATGGGCATTCAGTAGCTCTTTTGTTTTGTTTTGGTGCTAGGGACTGAACCCAGGGACATTCCACCTCTGAGATACACCCCGGGCCCTTTTTAGTTCTTTATTTTGAAACAGGGCCTCACTGCCGGAGCCAGCCGGCAAAAGTACGAGTTCTGAAGAGAGGCGTGAGGATGAAGAATTTAACTCTAAGAATTTGATTCTCAGAATCAAATTTATTTTAATGTGGGGGGGGGAATCGCCAGCCTACTATCTCTACTGGCCAACCCCTGTTCTTGGGTCAATATTTCCTACTGGTCGACAACTATGCCTGGGTCAGTATTCTCTATTGTGCTGACACTGGGTTTGTTTTTCCAGAGGTTTTTATACAGTTACAGGTCAATCAACATCCTCATGCTGCCACCACCAGAATACAATAAAGACCAATCCAAAGCACACACATTACAGGTAGGTTAATCAGTACCCTCGTGCCATCACCATCTGATCTTCTCCCAGACCTTTTACTCTGAACTTTCCATGACTCTGGGCGAAGGACAGTCAGCTGAGTCAGAAACATTAATCTAAGGGAAGGCCTTAATGGTTCCCCACATCTCACTAAGTTATGAAGGGCCTCACTAAGTAGCTGAGGCTGGCTGTGAACCCTCTATCTGCCTGTCTTAGCCTCTCAAGTACTGGGATTACAAGAGTGCACCACCATGCTCTGCTCAGTGGGTCTTTTTAATCAGTTTGGGAAATTAGTTGTGAAAATAAGCTTCTGTGAAGATAAATTTTCTTGTATTATTTCTTCAGAAATGTTCTCCATACTATATTCACTATTTTCTCCTTTTCATTGGAAGGTGATTCTTCTGAGTCAACCTTTCTAATTTTTAAAACATTTACATTCTATTTTTCATTTTGTCTTTTTATAAACTTTCTGATAAACAAATCTGACTTTTTCTTACAATCCTCTTAGTTTCATATCCTAGTTTTATATTTTAATATCCCAGAGCTATTTTTTAATTTCAATATTATTTTTCCTTCTTTCTTTTTTTTTTTTTTTTTTTTGGTGGTACTGAGGATGGAACCAAGGAGCATTCTACCTCTGAGCTACACCCCCAGCCCTATTTTTTATTCTTTATTTTGAAACAGGGTCTCACTGAGTTGCAAATAGGCGCACTAAGTCCTCTTTGCTAACCGCAATCCTCCTGTCTCAGCCTCCTAAAAGCATGTGTCACCACATCTAAATATTCTGATGATTCTTCCCTACCTGTTTATATTTAAGATCAAGGTTCTCAACAGTTGATTATAAGCTCAATGCTTATTAGAATTTCTGTGTTCAAAGTGGGGTGGGGTACTTGTAAATGAGTGAGATTTACTCCTTACTGCTTAAGGAACCAGTTGAATAGATCAGGGAAGAAGGACTAATAAAGATATGTGAGGGACAGGGCTGGGGATATCACCATTCCATAGATTTTCATGTTTTCTTTGTTTTGAGCCCAGCGGCCCTGTGCCTGGTGTCTTGAGTCTGGGGCCTCTTTCATCCATTTTTTTTTTTTAGAGTTTATGTTTTACATCTATACTGGCGGGGTGTGCGGACCTGAAATTCTAACTGCTCCTTATTTGTCTTTCTAAAGAAGGCTCCTACTTCAGCCCACAGCCATATCTCTCCTTCCTGCCTACGCAGCACCTCTTTTGCAGGGTGGGCACATGGACTTGATTCTCTGCAGGCTCTTCCTCTCAGGGCCCTGTGTTTATCTCCTCTGGTTCTGCCAAGAGGTTCGTCATTCCTTTTTTAACTTCCTCTATCTGCTTCCTATGTTCTCATATTGTCATTCAGGGTTACCGGGGCTCTCCAGGCTGCACCAAAGTCTTTTCTGTTTGATGGTTTTTATCCTTTTTGCAGCTTGAAGGCGATTTCTTACACAAGAATGGGGTGTGCCTTTCATCTACCTGAACATATTAAAATTCAGTGGGCAAGTTAAGCATTGCCTTCCCTGAAGCTCCTCAGCCATTCCCACCAGGGGGGACTACCGCTGGCCTGGCTCTCTCCTCAGAAGCTGGTTGCCTCCTGTGACCCTGGTCCTTTCTTCCTCTGCTTCTTTTTATTCCGCTATGCCATTCCTGTCCCTCATTTTCTCATGCACAACTGTTTAGCCTTCTCTTTCTGCACCCTCCTTCTTTCAGGCTTTCTCCAGGGACCTTTCTTTTCACTCAAATGGTGTATTAATTTGCTAGGGTTTCCATAACACATCCCCACACCCTGGGTGGCTTAAAACACAGGGGACCTTTTCTCTTTCACTTGTGGAAGTCAGACAGCTGAAAATCAAGGTATCTGCAGGACACGCTCCCTCTGAAGTCTTTAAGGAAGGATTCACCTTTGTCTCCCTAGTGTTGGGGGATTGCTGCTGATGCTTGGCCTTCCTTAGGTCCATCGCTCTAAACCTGCCCTTATCCCATGGCCTCCTTCCTACAGGTGGCTGTGTGTCTCCAGATCACCTCTTCCTTCTAAGATCAGGGCCCGTTCTAACCCACGATGACCTCACCTTGCCTTGACTATACCTGCAATTATCTTATTTCCAAATAAAGCCATATTCTATGGTTCAGGCAGGCATAAATTTTGAAGAAACACTTTTCAACCCAGAACAAATGGTTCATACAATGTTCTGCTGAACAAAGACTCCTAATCGTCAAATAATGTATTTCCCCCCTCACCACAGTAATTCTTTCACCTTGGACCTTTGTTTCTCCAGGTACTCTGGAGTCACATTAGGCAAAGGAGTAGCAGGTGCTAACTGCTGATGTTCCAAGAAAGTCTGGGTCAGTGCTCTGTACACAGTGGGTGCTTTATGAAGACCAGAAAGGAAATTCCGCCATATTTTTGCTTTGTCTCTTGCCTTATTTGGTGCTCTTGTGGGACAGTGATCTGATGTACTCACTGTCTCTAACAACTGGTGACTGTTATCCTCCTAGGATCTAGGTCCAGTGGACAACCTTCTGTGGGTTCCCGGTGATCACCAAATGAAATTCAAACCAGCCCAACACGATCTTAGCATATCCACTGGGAATTAGGGGAGGGGAGGAGGGACCAAACTGTATCGTTTCAGAGTCGGTCCAAGGTGACAACCTTTTATGGCTTCTAAACTTTAGCCAGGCATGGTGGCACACGCTTGTAATCCCAGCACTTGGGAGGCTGAGACAGGAGGATCTCGCGGGTTTGAAGCCAGCCTCAGCTACTTAGTGAGGCTCTCAGCAACTTCGTGAGACCCTGTTTCAAAATAAAATATAAAACGGGTCTGGGAATGTAACCCGGGGAGTAGAAAGCCCCTGTGTTCCCTCCCTAGTACCACAATCCATCCATCCATCCATCCATCCATACATACATACATACATACTAAACTTTAGATAGTACATCTCATCTCCCGCTTGGCTTTGGATGTCTAGTCCATTCTCCAAACCAGCTGGACTCTTTCCTAACTCAGTGCTTCTGCTTTGCCATACTCCTCTCTTCCTGTGGCCCCCATCTTTCCCTCTTGGTAAACTTCTACTCATCCCTTTATAGGACCCAGTATAAAAGCCACTTCCTCTGCAAAGCCTTTTGAATTCCCATAAGCTGAATTTATTTCTTCTGCCTTGATGTTTCTCACCTCTGTGAATACAGCTCCATTTTAACATTTGACACACTATGAGAGAATTCTTAGTGTGTACATCGCCCACTCTTAGGCTACAAGGTCCTCTGATTTCTGTTAGGTACAGTGCAGGGTAGGCAGTACACTTGACAGTGTTTGTCCAATGAGGCCATAATGGTGCATTTGATGGCAAACAGACAGGAGACTTTTAGGGCTTCTCAACACCTAGCTGGGAACTAGTGCACACTTTCTTAGCATAGCCACTGGGAATTAGGGAAGGGATGGGGCCAGGTAAGTGATCCAAACTGTATTATTTCAGAGTGGGTCCAAGGTGACAATCTTTTATGGCTTCTAAACTTTATATAGTACATGACAGTCCTTTCCCTGTGGAAGAATTGGAAGGCCTAGAGTCCTGGAGAAGAGGGGTGACTCCTACATCCTCCATTAGTGTTTCTGTTTAACTCAACAGAATTAGCCCAAGTCTTGGGGCTTATTGTGATGAATCTGAAGAAGAACAAAGATATAAAAACAAAACAAAAGCCAGAGAGAGAGCTCAGGGGCTGACTTCTCTCCCAGGGTTTCCCAGGGGCTACAGGCTATCTGTTGTGGGTCCTCTGGGGAAGGCAGACACTCTCAAGGTCTTGTCTCCATCCCACAGACTTCTGGTGTGCTTCCAGTCATTCCGGGTGCCAGTGTCTGCATCATTTTTTTCTGGAGTCCCAGAAAGCAGGTCTTCCCACAAGTGTAAGGAGACTTGAGGCTATGGGAGCAGCTCTCAACCCAAGACTTTCAGAAGTGGCTGTACCAATGCCCCCGGTGCCTTGATCTTTGACAGGATAACTTTCCGGTGTGCACAGTACAGTTTCCTCTGGATGAAGCCCCAGTTGTCCACTTCCGTGGCTGGCTCAACAGCGCATCTTTTATTGGCTGTTTCCCCCTCTTTATGTCACTTGCGCACTCCTCTCCAGGACCACTTCCTAGGTAAATCACTTCACTCAAAATATTTTCTCAATGCCCATGTGAACGTAAATCAAGTGCCGTAGCAATTCCGCTCTTTCATTTTGCCCAATCCCTTCAACTTACCTCTAACAAATATAATGTTTTTAAAACCTTAAAGCTCTGCTTTTGGCTGTCTTTTGCTTATTTATTTATTTATTTAGTGGTACTGGGATGGAACCCAGGGGCTTTTCTACCTCCGGCTATACTCCCAGACCTATTTTATATTTTATTAGGACACAGGGTCTATGTTGCTGAGAGCCTCACTAAGTAGCTGAGGCTGGCTTCGAACCTGTGTGATCTTCCTGTCTCAGCCTCCTAAGTACCGAGATTACAGGTGTGCGCCACCACGCAGGGCTTGCTTATTTATTTTAATACTTGCTTCTTTATCATAACGTGTACCTCATAGCCCTTACTTGCCCAGATCTGTCTCTTCTTAAACATTCTTTTATTCATTATCCCCATTGCTAAGTGCCTCAGTCTTTGCTAGTTTCTCAGTTCAAATCCTCCTTAGGGAAGAGATTTGACAATCCAGCCATATTTATTTGCATGGGGCATAGGCCAACCCGTGGATTGGCTGTGCTCAGGTCAGCTGATTACCCCTGGTCCAATCAGCTGTACTGGGGGAGGGAAATGGGCAGGAGCGTGCCAGAGGTTTAAGGGAGACTCTCCCACTAGGAGGGGACTCTGCCAGTTCTAGCCCCGTTCCCACTCTTTTGTGTGGACCATTGATGTGGTCTCATTTTTATTTTAAATATAATTTCAACTTCTTTCCAAATCGCCCCCAAGTCTCCAATATTGAAATTCTGAAGCCACCATAGGTGTGTATAAATGACAGCAGGGCTGAGAACTGGCCCCACACAGGGCAGCAGCACTGTCTTCCCCAGGAAAGCCGGTGTATGTGAGGCTAATGATTTTTGTCAGGTTAGTCCCTAGACTTTCCAAGGGGGAAAAACAGTGTACTTTTACATGACTATAAAAATCTTAAAAAATAAGCCAAACATAAGAAGGAGGGAGGTGGTGGGAATAGGGTGGGACTAGGGTAAAGGCTAATTGGGTGATGTGTGCATGTATGTCTCCACCATCTTGCATCCTATTAAGATGTATGACTACAAGGCACCAATAAGAAAATGTAAAAATAGAAATTAAAAAAATTTAAATATAATGCACCAATAAAAATTAAAAAAATTAAAGCTTAAAAATAAATGAAAAAATTAAATATATTGAAAAAAAGCTGGGAAAATACAGAGAAAGTACAAAGGAAGAAAATAAAGGCTATGGGAAATGCCAGCCTCAGAGATAATTGCTCCTTGAATTCTAGGGCCTTTCTGTGTGTGTGTGTGTGTGTGTGTGTGTGTGTGTGTGTCTGTCTGTCTGTCTGTCGTCTCTCTGTCTACTTTTAAAGGGAAGTATTTCTTCTCCATAACAGGAGAATCGCCCCACATATGCTGCTATTGATAACTGCATTTTTCACCTTATTGCTGAACATTTTTCCGTGTCATTAACTATGCATCGCCAGCCTCATTTGGGTGCCAGCCTACACTTCAGATGTGGGGCTTCCTGCCCGACTGAGCTGCCTTCCCAACCCTGCTCTCCCCAGGACACTCAGCTGTGAAAGGCTCCGATTTCCACAGGTAAATGTAATGAGCTCATCTCACCTCCTCTACAGAATTTAGCTAATCCTAGGCCTGCAGCTGCCAGTGTAAGGCCAGGCGTACAACGGCAGGAGCTTCCCTTCCAGCCCTGACTCTCTGGGGAAATCACCAGTCAGCTCTCTCCAGCCTCCTCATTTCCCACATGCTTGCCACAGCTCAGGACACTGTAAACGCAAATTATCAAAAGCCTGAGCTCGAGGCTCCCATAGGAAGCTGCTCCAGACCACAGTTAGGAGTGAAGAACCAGGCTGGGAGGGGTGGGGCCGTGGCTCACCCACGCTCAGCTCATCCCTGGAGCTAGAGCAGGTCAACACTCAAGTCGTGTGGTTGTGGCAGAGCCCGCTGTCTCCCTTGCCGCTTCTCATGTCTTTTAGAAATTGGGGTTCTCTCTTCTACCCATCGGTCCTGCAGGGCAACGTCTCAGGGTGAGCTTACCAACTTAAAAGCCCTAGCCCAAGGCTTGACATGGGAGAAAGGAGCCCAAATCCTCCTCTGGATCAAGTCCCAGTTTCACATCCTGGAGTGTGGTGTGGCTGAGTAAATGCTCCCATCTTCAGGGCCCATAAATATATAAATATATAAGTATATTATGCTTCGGGGTGGTGAAGTATGTCACTAGCCATGAAGACCCTCCTTCAGCCTCCAACCCATCAGGTCCATGAGGTTCACAGTGGTGGCTGGAGCAGTCACAGAAACCTGGGACACCCCTGCCCTTTCAGTGAGCTGTCACTTGGAGATGGCTTCAGGGTCAGACCAGGGGCCTTTGGTGGAGTCTCTGGTTACCAGGGAAACCTGGAGGCAACTCTGTCTGGCAAGGCTGAAGGAGTCCTGCTACAACTCAGTGAAACCCTGTTTTAAATTGAAGAATAAAAAATAAAGCTAGGGGTATAACTCAAATATAGAATGGCCCTGGGTTCCATCCCTAGTTCCAAAAAAAAAAAAAAAAAAAAAAGTAAGTCACTCCTAAGTGGAAAAAGTGGGGCTGAAATTCAGGTCCTGGGGCCCAGGCCCCACTATGGGACCACGCTGTCCTTCCTAGACATTGTCCCTACAGGACATGACAGCCAAGGAGAACCTCCTTCCAAGGAACTGAGGAGATAGAAAGGAAATAGGCAGATAGGGAAAAGGCCTTGGTTCCTGAGGGGCGACAAATGCCTGAAATTCCAAAGGCTCCTGAGATAAGAAGGCCAGAGCTTCACAAAGCCATCCTGAATTTCCTAATCAACAAACCCAGGAGCAAGTCTGGCATTCCTGAAAGGAGACCCTTCAAAGGACTTGCAAATGCCCTATGCAAATTATCCTTGGAATCCCAAAAGTCACCCTAACCAAAAACGAACTTGCAAGCGGTCAGGCATTGGCCAGTCGGATAGCAAAGGGGGACTTTCCCGCTCGGGACCCCCTCCCCTTTTGGGGAGCTGTTCTCTCTCTTGCAGGTCATGTTGGCCCTGAGATAAGGCAGAGTGCATCTGAGGGCACTTGGCTCGGGCGACACTCAGGTAGTGATCCTGAAGGCAGCTACTGGACCCCGGAGTTCCGACTGCCCCTATGGGGAGTTCGGCCACTTTTCTCTATTCCCTTCTGGCAGATCGCGTGGACTCTGGAAGAAAGCAGCCTGCACCTGAAGGCAATTCGGCTTGGGCTACTCTCAAGTATTGTCCTGAAGGCAGCTGCTGGACCCAGAGTTCCAGCCCCTTTGGGGGTGTTCTGCCACCCTTGTCCCAATCCCTGCTGCTTCCAATAAACCTTTTACTCCCCTTCCTGAGGTCTGCAGGTGTCATTCTTCGCTCACCGTAGACAAGAACTCGCCAGGTTTTCTCTCAAGAAACCCCCGTTTCAGAATTAACTTCCTGTGGCAAAGGATGTGCTAAGCAGAAGTATGGAGAGAGGTATAGCCAACATTTGAAAATAGGCAAAAAGCCTCCTTATGGAGGAGAAGCCGGCGTTGCTAGGGAGTTAAATTAAATAACAATCCTAATAATAACAGCTCCCACTTTCTCCGTATTTGAAATGGGTCAGGCACTGTGCGCTGCTTTTCATGTCTACTTTTACAGCCCAGGATGTTAGTACTGTTTTGTGATTTGTGGAGGAGAGAGAGCCCAGAGTCACAGAGCTCCACTCTCTGAGCCGGACTCAAACCCAGATCTGTCCAAGGCCACGGCTTCCAGCAGCCATCACATACAAGTGTTCCTTCTCCCCCAAGATGCTATCATTGTAAGACTCCATGGGAAGATGATACTGCATCTGCTGGTGCAGTTTCCTTTTAGCCTGTGTTGATATTTTAACTAAGAGCTTGGAGCCTGCTGGAGCCCACAGAATCTGTTCCCTGCCATGAGTCAGTCCTCTGGCTTGTTGGACCAAACCCTGGCCAGATTGCTCTGATTCTTTGTTCCTCCCATTTTATAATCTGGACATTGTTTAAGTGACAGCGAAGGCCCATATTTCTCATTTCATCTGTGTTTGACCAGATGGCTTTGTGCTAATATGTTGTTCAGAAAAATTCATGAAATCTCACTTTCTCTAAGCCAGCAAGTCGATGGCACCTTCTGGACACAGGCTGAGCCCCAAGAAGCCCCCTTTGAAGTCACAGGGCCAAAACCACAGCTCAAAAGGCTTTCACTTAGCCGGGCGTGGTGGCACACGCTTGTAATCCCCGCGCTTGGGAGGCGGAGACAGGAGGATCACGCAGGTTCGAAGCCAGCCGCGCTGGCGTAAGAGACCCTGTTTCAAAAATATAAAATAGGTCTGGGAGTGTAGCCCGGAGGTAGAAGGGCTTCCAGGAACCCCAGTACCACCAAAAAAAAAATAATAATAATAATAAATAAATAAATAAATAAAAAGGCTTTCACTTAAGGTCAAACTCATGGTTCCTCCAACTCTCTTTTCATTACCAAACCAGTTTTGGACTCTGTTTCTGGCCCTGGAACCCTGGACACCAATAGATCCCTAAGGATCTGAGACTCCTAACAAACATGTGCCAGGATGCAGAAATGTCTGCCCAGCTAGACACCAGCTAGACACCCAGCTCTTCAAAAGCTTAATTCATGTCACCAGTACTTGTTTCCCCAGGCTGCCATAGCTAAGTTCCATAAGCTGAGTGGCTTCAAACAACAGAAATGCTTTTTGTCACAGATCTGGAGACCAGAGGTCTGAATGGAGGGGTCTGAAGGTCCATACCCCCTCGGGGCTCTGGGGATGAACGGTTCTGTGTCTTTTACTTAGCTTCTAGTGTTTCCTGGACTGTTCATCCTTGGCTTATGGCTACATCCCTATAACCTGTGGCTTCTTCCTGTGTGATTCTGTGTGTGTGTGTGTGTGTGTGTGTGTGTGTGTGTGTGTGTGTGTGTGTGTCTTTTCTTATTAAGTACAGAGGACGGTAAGCATATTTGATGAATGCCTTTCCTAACTGTATATTTCTTTTTCTTTTTTCTTCTCTTGTGTCAGTACTGGAGAGGGAACCCAGGGTCATTCTACCTCTGACCTATACCCCCAGCCCTATTTCTTATTCTTTTGAAACAGGATTTATTTTGAAACAGGATTTCACTGAGTTGCAAAGGGCCTCACTAAGTAGCTGAGGCTATCTGTGAACCATGATCCTCCTGTCTCAGCCTCCCAAATGCCGGGATTACAAGCGTGCGCCACCACGCCTGGCTATATTTATTTCTTTAACTACCATCATCATATCAGGATTGGTCAGCTGGCATCTTATTGAGGATAAGATAGGTGCTGTTGTCTAGGGTAGGGAATAGCTTCGATTCATCCAAGATATTTATCCTTCAGACCTGTTGTTTTGGAAATCCAGGTAACTCGGAGCAAGGGAGATGAATACAAAATAGAGGCAGAGGTCAAGTCTTTCATCCTGCTCTTAGCTGCCTGCTGACATTTGCAGACAAAAGTGAAATAAGTCATTATTACAAGCCCTGCCTGACTTGAACAAGGCTGGCATCAAGGGACAGAGGCAGACTGTTGTACCTGATTATGAATTACTTAGATGCTGGGTGAAATGAACGCATTTTCTTCTGGGCCATATGCATCAGAGACTTCACTAATAAATGATTTTAAAGTGTGGCGTGATGAGAGCTATTGAATTTCACTTGTTCTTCCCAGCACCCTCCAGCATCACCAAAGATCCCAGGCTCCACAAAGGCCAGAGTGAGTCTTGAAATAACTTCTTCTCGGGCAATTAAACCACATCCAATTTTATAAGCCTGAATATTTCAGAGGATCCTGTTACCTCTATCTTCGGCCCGGAGGCCAACATTTTCTCATAAAACCTAACTGGCTCGTAAGAGGAGCCGCCATCTGGGTGATAAAGCGGAGGTGTCTCCTACCTGCTCCTGCCTCCTTCTGATTATTGGTTGCCACACAGCTTCAGCCTGTCTCTGGGGGTGCTGGGGTTTCAGGAATTGAGAGGAAGCTCCCTGGCCCCAAGCATCACAGGCTCCTGCTGTGAAACCAGTGATTCCTCTAACACAGGTCAAAACCTTTCATTCCATTTCAGAAAGACTAAGCTTAAAATCCAAATGCCTCAGGAAAAGCAAAGTGCTGGTTTAAATTAACACAAAAGTGTAAATGAGTGAGAGTAGGCCTTTCTTCCCTGGAGGGCAGGTTTTCAAAAGCCATGAGAGGTGAGATGGTGTAGAATGAGAATGGACTTTGTCAGGTCCCAGCACTTCCCTACTGTCCTTGGGACTTTGAATACGTTAATTAACCTCTGGTCTCTAAAGCCAAGAGCTTGGGCTGCTATGGCTAGATGTGGTTGCAGTCAGCTCCCCAGGGTGCCCCTCCCACCCCCATCTCTGAGTTTCTCAGCAATCTCTCGGCCTGGAAAGGCCCTGTCTCCTCTTTGCACCTGACTTTCATCTGTCTTCCCAGGGTTGGACAGACAGCCCCATGTTCATTAGTGCTACAGTGTGGATGTTGTGTGTCTCCTAAAAGTTTGTGTGTCTGAAGCTTGGCCCCTGTGGGGTCGTGGTGACATGGTGGGACCTTTAAGAAGTGGGGCTGGCTGCGTGTGGTGGTGCACGCTGGTAATCCCAGAACTTGAGAGACTAAGACAGGAGGCTTGAAAGTTCATGGCCAGCCTCAGCTACTTAGTGAGGCCCTCTGCAACTTAATGAGACCTTGTTTCAAAATAATTAAAAGCAGTGGTGGGGGTGTTGGGGATGTAGCTCAGTGGTGGAATGTCCTTGGGTTCAATCCCCAGTACCACAAAAATAAATACATAAATAAATAAATAGGGCCTAAATCAGGCATGGTGGCACACTCTTGTAGTCACAGAATTTGGGAAGTTGAGACAGGAGGATAGCAAGTGCAAAGCCAGTCTCGGCAATGTAGCAAGGCTCTCAGAAACATAGTGAGACCCTGTTTCCAAATACAGAAATTAAAAAAAAAAAAAATGGGCTGGGAGTATAGCTTGGAGGTAGAATCCCTCTAGGTTCTCCAGGGCCAAAAATAAATAAATAAATAAATAAATAAATAAATAAATAAATAAATAAATAATAATAAATAAATAAATAAAGGTGGAGCCTACTGGAAGGGAATTAGGTTATAGAGAGTTCATCCTTGTGAATGAATCAATAGTTATCTTGAGGGAGTGAGTCAGATCACTTGGATTAGTTCCTGAGAAAATGGGCTGTTAAAAAGCAAGTTTGGCTGATTCCGCTCACATTCATTCTCCTTTTCAGTTTCTCTGCTAAACTCTGGGGAAGCCAGCAGGCCTTTGTTAGGACACCAGCACCATACTTTTCGGACCCTCTATTCACCAGATTTGTGAGGCAGGTAAGCCTTCTTATTTTAAAAGTTTTCCAGTTTCTGGTATTTTGTTATAGCAACACAAAACAGGCTAATACATACAGAAAAGTTGACTATGTACTTGTCAAGTCACTCTCCCTCCTACCCCTCCCTTGACAGATCCCAGTGAGAATCTGCAGAGTAGGATTCCTTATGCTCTATGCTTGTCCAGGTTCCCATGAAGAAACAGCAGATACTGCCTCAATAACTGAGAATTACTTATGTTAAGAAGAACTCGCCCTAGACGGGCATGGTGGTACGCCCTTGGAATCCTAGCATTTGGGAGGCTGAAACAGGATGATCACGGTTCGTGGACAGCCTTCAGGTACTTAGTGAGGTCCTTTACAACTCAGTGAGACCTGTTTCAAAAAATTAAAAAATAGGGCTGAGGGTGTAGCTTGGAGGTAGAATGCCCCTGGGTTCCATCTCCAATACCACCACACACAGAAGAAGAAGAAGAAGAAGAAGAAGAAGAAGAAGAAGAAGAAGAAGAAGAAGAAGAAGAAGAAGAAGAAGAAGAAGAGGAGGAGGAGGAGGAGGAGGAGGAGGAGGAGGAGGAGGAGGAGGAGGAGGAGGAGGAGGAATAATTTTCCAATCTTTAGTACCACAGGGAAAAAATATTATAAAACTTGAAAATAAAATGAGAAAATGACCTCATGCCTTACTTTTAATTTTAATTTTTCACTGACAATACTAATTGTATATATTTATGGGAAAGTGTTTTGTTTATTTATTTTGGCAATAGAGATTAAATCTAGGGGCATCCTACCTCCAAGCTACACTCCCAGCACTTTTTTATTTTTTTAAACAGAATAGATTCTCACTAGGTTGCTGAGAGCTTTGATAAGTAGCTGAGGCTTTCCTTGAACCTGTAATTCTTCTGTTGTATCGTCCCAAGTACTGAGATTACAGGTGTGCACCACCATACTAGATTATTTATGCTGTTCTTTTTTTTATTGCTAGTACTGGGGATGGAACCTTGGGGCATTCTACCTCCAGACTACACCTCCAACCCTTTTTATTTTTCATTTTGAAACAGGGTCTCCCTATGTTGCTGAGAGCCTCACTATATAGCTGAGGCTGTTCTTGAACCTGTGATCCTTCTGTCTCAGCCTCCCAAGTACTGGAATTACAGGTTTTCACCACCATGACCACCTAATTATGAAAATTTAAATGTGAAATTTTGATAGATGCTTACTGCATGTCCTTTCAATGTCTTGCCCAAACATCTGGGTCCAGCGGGACATGGTGGCACATGTCTATAATCCCAGTATTTGGGAGGCTGAGACAGAAGGATTACAAGTTTGAGGACAGTCTCAGCAAATAGTGAGACTCTTATCATCTTAGGGAGACCCTGTTTTAAAATAAAAGTAAAAAATAGGTCTGGGGGTGTAGCTCAAAGGTAGGATGCTTCTGGATTCAATTTCCAGTATACCACACATGTTATGGTTTGGGGAAACTGTCTCTGGGGACCCCTGTTAGGGTCCCAGACACAATTTCCCTCAAACCACAAAAAGATAAAAAAGATAAAAAGAGACTTCTGGGAAGATGGTGACCAAGAAAAGCAGCATTTACGAGTCCTGCTAACACTTGATCTCTATTGCCACAAAATCAGCACTTTTCATAGCCAGAAAACACTATCAGCAGAGAAATAAAAAATGTAAACACAATGGACAGAGAAAAAGAAGACTAGAAGAACAACCAGAGACCAGAAAAGAAACCAGCCTGCATTGCAGAGCCACATAGGCGCCATCATGCCTCACAGCATCAGGCTCCAGAGAGGAAAGGTAAATAAGGAGCTGAAGTGAGCAACTATGGATCATTCGGGTGTAATTCAGCAGTTCTTTCAGCGCAAAGAACATCTAAAACTCCCAGTGGCCAAGCTCATCACACCTTCCAGGGACTCAGAACAGAGCTCAAAACTAAAAAAGAAATACACCAGCCTCACAGCCGAGGGTGTGGCAGCAACGCCATATTTCCAGGAGCGGTGGTGAGTTTGCCACGCCTGCGACAGCTCCAGATCAGCATGCACAAAAACCGTAAGTGAAATTGTGGCCCCTATAGGAGAAATCCCAGCACTGCACCCCCAGGGACTTGCACAGCTTTGAGAATCTCCCTGGGTCTGAGATTTTAAAGTCCAACCCAGTGAAGGAGTAGTGGTGGCAAAGATACCACACCCTAGTCACAGCTCCTCGTGGGAAAACACGCAGCTTGGCACCCCCACGGTCTCACGCAGCCTCGATTAACTCCCTGGGTCTGAGACTTTACGATACAACCCAGTAAAGGAGTAGTGGAGGCTGAGATTACCACAAACTGGAGATCTAGAGCACCTTAAGTGAAGTTGTGGTGACCCGGGGAAGGACCCAGAGAAGGCACAAACTTCTGAAATCATGGGAAAGAGGAACAACAATAGAGCAATGAATGCCTACAACCCCATAATATCAGAACCTGATAACACAGAAATTCAGAGATCTCCAGAAAATCAAATCAGGAATATAACTGTAGAAATAATACAGGACTTTCGAAAAGAATTGAGAGTCTAAAAGAAATAAAGGATGCAATCATTGAAGTAAAGGCATCAATTCAAACTATAAACAATCGATTAGACCACATGGAAGATGGCCAAGCTCATCACACCTTCCAGAAGATGATCTCCTAGAAGATGATCACTCCAAAAATGAATGCATAATTTATAACTTAGAAAAAAATAAGACAGCAGGAACCTGACATTGAAGAAATAAAATATGGACCCATTTTAAGAGAGCCAACCTAAGAATAATTGGAATAGAGGAGGAAAAAGAAGGTGAAACCAAAGGGATTGATAATCTCTTCAAAGAAATAATAGCAGAAAATTTTCTAAACATAGAGCAAGAGGTTGATACACAGGTCCAGGAAACTTATAGAACTCCCTTTAGACAGGGTCAGAGAAAAGGTTCCCCATGCAACATAATTGTCAAAATGACCAATGTAGAAGCCAAGCAGAGGCAAACAAATTAGAATCACTCCAGACTTCCCAAACCAAGTCATGAAATCCAGAAAGACTTGGAGTAACATATTCCAAACTCTGAAAGAAAACAACTTCCAGCCAAATATTTTCTACCCAGCAAAACTATCTACCAAATTCGATGGGGAAATAAGAAGCTTCTATGACAAACAGAAACTGAAGGAACTTATGTCTTCAAAACCAGCACTAGAGAAAATACTCAAAGAGATTAACTACAAAGAAGAAATAGGTAATACACACCAGAACCAGAGAAATAAGATTTTCCATCCAGCAGACAACTAAGCAAAGAAGAATAAACAGTATTTCAAACATAAATAAAATATTTACATGTTAGGAATTAAAAGTTATCTCTCAATAATCACACTGAATGTAAGTGGCCTAAATTCCCCAATAAAAAGACATAAAGTGGCAAAATGGATTAAAAACCAGAGTCCATCCATCTGCTGCTTACAAGAAACACACTTTACAAGTAAAGATAGTAACAAACTCAAGGTAAAGGGCTGGAACAAGGTAATTCATGTTAAGTAGCCATCATAATAAATGTGAATTAGTATTTCACTATAGTTTTTATTTGTATTTCCTTAATTATTAGTTATATTATGATAATGATGAGTGATATCCATGTGTTTATTGGTCATATAAAAATCTTTGAAGATTCATTATCTATTTTAGTCTTTTACCTATTTCTAAATTGTACTGTTTGCCTTTATTGTTGCTAATTTTTAGGATTTATATTTGGAATATTAATATACCTTTAGATATAGCATTTGGAAATATTTTATCCCATTCTATGAGTAACTTTTATTCTGTTTACATTGTCTTTGGATGTACAATATTTTTCTATTTTTTATGAAGTTTGTTTGTTTATGCTTTTGTTGCCTGTGCGTTTGGAATCATATCCAAGAAATCACTGCCAATTTCAGTGTTGTAAAGTTTTATGACCCTGGTTTTCTTCTAAAAGTTTAAAGTCTTAAGATTTACATTTAGGTCTTTTATCTATTTTGAGTTAATATTTGTATATGGTGTTAGGTAAGGGTCCAATTTTATTCTTTTTCATGTAGTTATTATTTTTCAACAATATTTAATGAAAAGATTATTATTTCCTTCACTAAATGTTCTTGGAAATCTTGTCAAAAATAACTTGACCATATATGGAAGAACAAACAAACAAACATATCAAAGTTAATCAGGAAACCAAGCATGGGAAGGAGGGAGGGGGAGGGAAGGGTTAGGGATTGGGTAAGGGCTAATAGGGTGATGTGTGCATGTATATCTCCATAAGCTTTTATCCCATTAAGATGTATAACTACAATGCACCAATAAAAATTTATTTAACAAAAAGAGATATAAAGATTAAAAAGGCGCGGGTTCTTGTCCTGAGCTAAGGATAAATACACATTAGCTCGGACTCTTGCTGAAGATTTAAAGAAGTTTATTAAAAAGATAGAAATACAGAAGACAGTTACAGCCCCCTGCCATTCAAGAGTGGCATGGGGTGGGGGGGGTCAAATGAATTCACCAAAGATACAACATGGGGAGCCAGACCAGATCTGTGGCAGGTCCTTTGATATGTAGATGTGCTGCCCTATCTCTAACTCAGGTATCCTGCTCTCTGTCTCTGACCCAGCCAGATCCACCCCCTCTGAGGGAGGGGGGCAGCTCTGTCTTGGCACAGGCCCCACACCTTTTGTTACACTCCAAAATGTGTTAAGTTGCTTCTCCGGAATCTGGGGTTTCCTCACATCCTTGAGGAACCTTGCCTCTCTTTAGAAATGTAAAAAGGCCCTATTTCCTGAAGCTCCTGACTTTCTTTACTACCAAAGATATATTTTAAAATTGGATATCTTTCCCAATACTGGTATATTAATACATTTTGAAACCTCTTCCCAACACTGGTACAATACACACACACATACACACACACACACACACACACACACACACACACACAAAACAACCACAACAAAGCACCTGGATTCACCAACAATTATTTAACTCTCTTTGTTTACTAATTGAGCCCAAACACAAAATGTCACATATTAATATGCGAATTTTCATTTTGTAAAGATGGAGAGAATTTCTTTCTGGTAGAAAAATAGCCCATGGTTTTATTGCCATGTAGAACATTAACCAGCTTAGTACTTAACCTAGCAATTTTATTCTAATGCTCTTTCTTCCCTTCTTCTTGCCTGTAAATACCTCAAATATTATATAAATAAATGTTTCCCTCTTACTGGTTTCCCGATTATTCAATGAGTTGAATAATAAGATGTTGACACATATTTATTCTACATTTTATTAGAGCCATGCTTTTAGCTTTTAGAAAACCATATTTTGATATTGTGCAGGGATTTTGAAAGGCCTACATAATAGCAGCTCCTAAGCTTTGTGTTTTCTTAAGAGCTAAGCATTGTGCTGAACACTTCATATCTGCCATCTTGTTTAATCCTCATCGCAACCTTAGAAAGCAGATCTTTATTTTGTTAGGCAAGACTCTAAGTTCAGAGAAACTAATTTGGCAGAGATAGGGCCTCACACTGTGCCAGGAACTTTATCGATTCTCTTTAGGCCTCATGACAACTCCACAGCCTAGGTATCATGATCCCCATTTTGTTTATTAGAAAACTGAGGGTTCATTACTTATAGCCAAGTTAAGATTAGAAACCCTACAGTTACCTATTTCTCTACACTTTTTTTCCCCATTGACCAAGTGACATGTGGGAATATCTACAAAGGCCTGGCACATTTCAGAAAATGTTCATTTCTCTATTATTGGAGAGTTTTGTGGTAAATTAACTGTGGTTGAGATTGTTAGATAGCTTCATGAAAATGTATCCATTTCCTCCTTGTTCCATAAAAATAAATCCCAAAATTAGCTGTGCTCTGACCATTCCAGATATATATGCCATTTCCCAGTCGGCTTTGCAGCTATGTGTGGATATTGGATTAAATTTTGGCCAATGGGAAAGAAGCAAAACTGTAAGTCACATGGGACATTCCTTAAAAGACAATGGAGGGACACCTTTTTCTCTGTGCCAGCAACGTGGGTGTGAGGTCTGGCATGGCAGCTGTCACCCTGCACTAGAAGAATGATCCCAGGTCTCAGCAAGGTAGAGGCCTAAATTAAAAGGAGACTGAGTCCCTAAGGGCTTGGTCAAGCACCCAACCATCCCTGGGATTCTGACTTCTAGACCTTAATGAGAAGAAGAAATAAACATCTATCTTGTTTAAGCTACTTTCCTATTGCTTGCAACCCTAACTGGTATATGGCAAAAAAGTGGAGAGAAAGTCTCGGAAACAAAGGTGACATTCAGACTTGCACAAAAATGGATGGTATACAGAACCAATCAAAAAGGCCCTGGAACTGGGTGCAGTGATGCACCCCTGCAATCCCAGAACTTGGGAGGCTGAGAAAGGAGGATCAGTTTCAAGGCCACCATCAGCAACTTAGTGAGACCCTCAGTAAGTTAACAAGACCCTGTTTCAAAAAAAAAAAAAAAAAAAGGGCTGGGGGTGTAGCTCTGAGGTACAATGCCCCTGAGTTAAATGTCCAGTACCAAACAAACCTAAGTCCTGAAGGGTTTGATAGGGAGGCTGTCAAGGACACATATTGCATGGGTCTGATAGGACTAGCCCTTGTGTCTCTGTACCTCGGTCAGGACTGCCCCACCCACCAAGTTTAGGGCATTAGGAGCCACCTGCAAAGACATTACAACTCCACCCAGGCTCTTACCCTCTCTCTTCTTGTGAGTGGAGAGAAATGGCACATCACCCAAACTGCAGAGAACTCCTCAGCACTGGCTCCTCTTCTTAGCGAGCACGAGGAGGAAATGCCTTTCGTTCTAACCCCTGGGCTCTGCCCATTGACCACGGAAGGGAAAAAAAACCCACATTGGTTTCTTCAACAGAGACCCTCAAACAGAGCACAAGAGCCTCAGAACTTGCCAGAAATGCAAAATTTAGCTTTGCTTTTCCCCAGGTTGCTAGAGTTGCAGAATTGGATTCCTTTACAGATGAAGAGCCGGCTTGGGAAGGCTGTGGGGAAATTATTCAGCCAGGAGCATTGAGAGTCCTTGGATGAAGATTCCAAACGAGGTATCTGCCAGGCCTGCATCTGCGTTGGCTCCTGGGCCCCGCTGCCTCAGGCGATACGCTGGCATGGCTCCGTGCTTTGCTGCGTGAGCCTGAATACAGTGTTCCTGTGCCTCATTCCCTCACCTTAAAATGAAGATCACAGCCGTTTCTCTTCCAAGAGGCTGCTGTGAAGACGAAGGGAGTTTGCGGATGTCTGACACCGTGCTAAATGCTGCTTGATGACATCACTATGGGGTGATAATCACACAAGCAAACAAAGGTCTCTCCCTGTGCTGGGCCCTCTATTAAGTCCTACGGAGATATAAACTGTGTTCTTCCTCACAACCACTTCGTGAGGTCCACCACTATTACCATGGCCCCACTTTATAGATAATAAAACTGAGGCACAAGTTCAGGCTCCTGTCCCAGGGTCTGTTCCCTTACTGCTAGAAAAGGAGGCAGCTGAGGGAGATCCTGGCTCCTCATGGGACTGCCAGCCCTTCCCTTCGGCCTCCACACACCCTGTCCCTTCCCTCCTCCGCCCTTAAGCACCCAGCCTCCCTCAGAGTCTCCTGGGAACCTTCTTAACCCTCTTCTGACCCTAGATTTCTAGACAACAGCCCCCTCTTGCTTTCTTTTCCTTGGATCCTGGTTCACTTGGTGCAAACTTCTTCATTTGACAGTCTTGTTCTTCTGCAGATTAGACTGCAAGCTCCCTGCAGGCAGCGGGACACCAGCTTTGCTCCTGTGTGCTACACACAGTAGGCGTTGTTATGGTTGTAAATGGTGCTGTGGGTTCTTTTTCTTTATTCAACTAAAGTTTGCTGAACAGGAAAATTAAAACTAATAGGCAGCTCGGTACAACTTTAACAAGTCTTTATTACAAAGTCAGTAGGAAATAGAGAAGAGGAAGAAAGAGCCTTGTGCTGGCACGCACGCTGGAGAGCCCGAAAATGGAACTCTCCCTCCCCGCTCCTAGCCTTGAAATAGATTTTGTACTGGTATCTTCTTATCAGCATCACCAAGGCAATGGGCTAGTAACTTATTTCTTTGGCAAGTGATGCCTCTGCCTCCAGATGGTGCACTTACTAAGTGCAGGGGTCCATAATCTACCTGGCTTTCACCTCTGTTGTATTGGGCAGTTCTGGTTGCTCATCAACTGTTGAGTGCTTTAAAGCAGGCACATGGAGCTCACCTTTCCCACACCCAGGCCTGGTCACAGAGGAGAGGAGGTAAACAGAGGCACTGATTGCCTCTCTATATATTTTAGGGCTAAAAATGATAGATATTTAAAGGCTTCAATTGTCTCTAAAGCTTTTACTGTAGGTTAAACATTAGTACAGAAAGCAAAGAGAGAAAGAAACTCTGCATGGTAACAGCTGCCACCCCTCCCTACCTGAGTACCTGCGCAGCACCCAGGCTCTGACTACTTTTTACATTTTGGAAATTAATATCATAGCAAAAAGCTGGGTGGGGTGGCACACACTTATAATCCCAGCATTTGGGAGGCTGAGACAGGAGGATCTGGGTTCGCAGCCAGCCTCAGCTACTTTGCAACTCAGTGAGACCCTGTCTCAACAAAGTAAAGAATAAAAATGTAGGACTGGTAGTATAGCTCGGAGGTACAATGCCCCTGGGTTCCATCCCCAGTACTGCAAAGAAAATAATAATAATAATAATAATAATAATAATAATAATAATAATAATAAATAAATAAAAAACCAAACCAATTTTCCAATACCAACACAGGCATGTAATAAATATTGAGGCCAAGAGGAAGGAAGGAAAGGCCACAGCAAGGGTCCCCAGTGACAGAGAGGAGGGTCCCCAGCTCCCATGAGCACCAGCACTAAGACTGCCTGGCACAGGAAGTCAGGGTCCCAACCCTGAGCCCGGGCACAGGAATTGGGAGACCCAGACCCAACTGCAGCCCAGGGCACAGCCTCATGCCTGGCACCGGAAGCCATAGGACTAACCTCTAATCCCCACACAGCCTCTAACCCCAGCACAGAAAGTGGAAGGCCCAACTGTTATACCATAAGCATAGAATAAAGAAATCGAAGCCGGGCGTGGTGGCGCACGCTTGTAATCCCAGCATTTGGGAGGCTGGGACCTGGGGGATCGCGGTTTGTGGACAGCCTCAGCTACTTAGTGAGGTTCTCTGGAACTCAGTGAGACCCAGTTTCAAAATAAAGAATAAAATAAAAAAAAAAATAGGGCAGAGGGTGTAGCTCAGAGGTAGAATGCCCCTGGGTTCCACCCCCAGACCCACCAAAAAAAAAAAAAAAGAAAGAAAGAAATCGAGACTCTCACTCAGGAGAGGCAAGAAGGTTATTTTAATTCCACGCGGGGCTGCCATCCTCCCAGCTAGGCAAAATGCGACAGCAGCCCCTATTAGCTCACAGACCCCCTGTATGTACTGGTATTGGGAAGAGGGTTTAAAATGTATTAATGTGTCAATACTGGGAAAGATGTCCAATCTTAAAATATATCTTCTTTACTAAGAAAGCCAGGGTTAGCTAACATGTCCTTGCATTCCTAAGCACAATTTAACACATTTTGGGGGAGAAGACGAAAGGTAAAAGCCTGTGTCTGGAGACAGAGGTGCCTCCCCCTCCGGCCATAAATCTGGGCCTGTGTTTGGTTTGATCCCGTGGACATGAGAGGGGGTCCTGTGGCTCCTATAAGGCCCTCTTCCTGATTGTTCTGTCCCATTTGTGCTTTAGATTCTGTTTTAGCCAAAGCTGCCACAATAGCCTCAACCTTGCACCTTTTAAGTAATTCTGGATGTTCCCATAAGTAGAAAAACAATTGAAGATAAGCTATCTCTGTCCATTTACCCTCTTTTCTACAGAATAGGTCCAATTGCCTTAAAGTATTGTAATTGAGACTTTCCTGTGGGGGCCACGTGTCTTCGTCCCCTAGCGCATACTGCGGCCATACTTGGGTGCAAAAAAATATGAGAGCTTTCTTATCCCTACGTAGGCATAGGCAGCAAAGATCTTACCCCCGCAGGGTACGGATCTCAGATCGCGTACTGGCCGCCACTAAGCCTTGTAGTAGGCCGGGAGGAGGTTCTCAGTCCTCTATCGTCCCCTACACTATTTAATGGGAAATTCTCCCTTCCCCTGGAGATTCTGCCATAGCTAGGCCGTGGCAGGGGGGTCTCCATGGTTCCAGAGAGCTCATTGGCGCCGGCAATCCAGTCATCCTCTGAGATCTGGTCCCATTTTAGGGAAGGTTACTGACCTTCAAGATGCAGTGGCTTTAGAACCACCGTCGGCTGGAGTCACCTGCAGCTGTAGATAGCCCCACGTTGGGCGCCAAATATGTTGCAGGGGATAGGTTGGGAGGGGGGATGTGTGTGTTGTGTGTGTGGAGAAGTAATCCCCCCCACTATCACACAGACAGACAAATAGAAAAGCCGTGGATTCTTGTCCTAAGCTAAGAATAAGTATTCATCGCTTGGACAGCTGCTGAAGATTTAAAGAAGTTTATTAAAAAGATAGAAACATAGAGATAGTTACAGCCCTGTGCCGGAGCGGGGCACAGGGGGGCAATTCGAACAAAAATGCCAAAGAACACCAGTTTACTGAGTTTTTGTCCTGTCTAAGTCCAGCAGGTCCCTCTGATTTTTGGAGATCATGTTACCCCTTATCTCCAAACCTGGCTCTGCTTCTGTTATCTCTCCAGCCGAATTTATGGCCTAAAAGGGGAGACATCTCTGTCTCCAAACACAGGCCCAGATTTATGGCCTGAGGGGGAGGCACCTCTGTCCCCAGACACAGGCTTTTACCTTTCGTCTTCTCCCCCAAAATGTGTTAAATTGTTCTTAGGAATGCAAGGACATGTTAGCTAACCCTAGCTTTCTTAGTAAAGAAGATATATTTTAAGATTGGACATCTTTCCCAGTATTGACACATTAATACATTTTAAACCCTCTTCCCAATACCAGTACATGTATATAGTGACCACAAGCACAGGCACAAGAATTCGTGCAGTAATCTTAAATTTAGCCAGTTACAGAGAATGTTTTCTTTTTTGGAAGCAGGGTAAAGGGTAGGTGTCCTTTCAGTTTGCCGGGCTTTCTGAACAAAGAAAAGACTCAGAGGTTACACAGATTTGACACAGAGTATTACATTCACAGATTTGACAGAGGCATTACACAACCTGTAACCCCAGCATGGAAGTATGGGGTCCAGCCTCTATCCCTGGCACAGGAAGTAGGAAGCTCAACCTCTAACCTGCTCTGCCACCAGGGGCCCTGCACAGGAAGTGGGAGGCCCAGCCCCTAACTGTGGCAGAGGCGGCATGGGGCCAAACCCTTAACACCAGTGGGGGGCCAGGAAGTGGGGGTCTCACCTCTAACCCCCACAGGTTAAGTATGGAGCCCAGCCCTTAACCCCAATACAGGAAGGAGGGTCCAGCTTTAACCCCTCTTCCTCACAGGCAGTGAGGAGCCCAGCCGCCAACATCAGGAAGCAGAGCATTGCTAGGAGTGGTCATGGGGCAAAGGAGACTGTGGGGAAAGAGAGCGGATTTTTTTTTTTTTAAGCAGTACTGGGGATTGAACCCAGGGGCTACTCCCCCTCCCCCCCCAGCCCTATTTTTTATTCTTTATTTTGAAACGGGATCTCACTGAGTTGTGGAGGGCCAAGGCCAGCCATGAACCTGCAATCCTCTTGTCTCCACCTCCCAAGTACTGGGATTACAAGCGTGTGCCACTACACCCAAAGGGGAAAAAAATGTATGGAAAGTATCAGTGCATCTGAGTAGAACTGAGAAGAGATTCCTCTTCAGATGCAACACGTCTCTGCTGTCCCCTGCCCGGGCCAGGCCCCGTGTCTGCCTTTCCTCCTTACCTGGACTTGTTCAAAGCACCTGACACCCTCATCACCTTGAATCCCCTTGCTGGGGAGGCTATCAGCTATCAGAGGGCTTGAGCCAGCAGACTGGGTAGTTTAACCTATGGAAACTTCTTACAGTTCTAGAAATCCAAGATCAGGGTGTTAGTGGGTCAATAGGGATGTAGCCTTAAAAACTATTCTGTCCCTGGATGGATCTCTCTTGATCCCCCCCCCCCCCCCCGCGGAAGTAGGGATGGAACCCAGGGGCATACTATCTCCGAGCTACACCCAAGCCCTATTTTTTATTTTGAAGCAGTTTCACTAAGTTGCAGAGGGCCTCCCTAAGTAGCTGAGGCTGGAGTGAACCTGAGATCCTCTGGTCTCAGCCTCCCAAGTGCTGGAATTACAAGTATGTGCCACCTTTTCTAGTCACCTTTTTTTCTTTTCTTTTTTCTTTTCTTTTCTTTTCTTTCTTTCTTTCTTTCTTTCTTTCTTTCTTTCTTTCTTTCTTTCTTTCTTTCCTTTTTTTTTTTGTGGTACTAGGGGTGGAACCCAGAGGCTTTCTACCTCTGGACTATACTCCCAGACCTATTTTATATTTTATTTGGAATCAGGGTCTCACTAAATTGCTGAGAGCCTGAAAGTAGCTAATGCTGGCTTCGAACCTGCGCGATCCTCCTGTCTCAGCCTCCCAAGCGCGGGGATTACAAGTGTGGGCCACCATGCCTGGCTAGTAACCTTTTTTTAAAGCTCTGTCTCTACACACTAAATAGTCACTTTCCAAGGAGTTACTGGGGATTAGGACTTCAATATATGAACTGGAGGGAGACGCACTTCAACTCATGACAACACAGAGCTGCGGTCCAGTTTTCAGTCGAGGACACACACGAAGGCACAGAGAGACTGGTCAACTTTCTAGGTTCACAGATAATTCTAGGTTCACAGATAATAGCGGGCAGAGCCTGGGGCTAGGGACACAGTGCAACTATATCGCCTGAGCACGGAGCCGCTGTCTGTACCCACCACGGCCCGCACGGGTCAGGCTCGGCCATCAGCCTCTTCCTACCTACAGTTGATAAAATCAAGGACTCAGATGTGACACCTCTTATGTGACAGGAACCAGAGCAGGAGCTCCAAAGCCCGGTCCAGCTCCTGGCAGGACCCCACTCCATTTCCCCCACAGGGCTGCTTCCACATAAAAAGGGAATCGCAAACTGCCCCAAGGAGGGAAAGAAGAGTTTGGGGATAAAAAAGCAATTTGACTTTTCCTTTGCATTACAGAGAAATTAATGAGAAAATGGTTCCCTCTAGTGCCTCTGAGGCCAGCCTTTCAGGAGTGGAACTGGAAGCCCAGAGCAGCCCCAGGCAAAGCAGGCGATGGTGGAGCTGGCCTCCCTCTGAGAGCCCCACTGCCAGGCAGACTAGGTCTCTCTCTCCTTCCCCCTGTCCCCTGTCCTCTGCAAAGAACCACCGCCTTACAGTAATGCCAGCACTTACCAGTATTACTTACAGTAATGCCAGCACTTACCAGTATTACTTACAGTAATGCCAGCACTTACCAGTATTACTGCCCTCGGCCCCGTGGTAAGTCCTTTGAGATACTACTAGTTTCTTTAATCTTTTCAATCCCATTAGGTAGGGTTCACATTGAGACTCCACCCCTTTTTGCAGTACTGGGATGGAACCCAGGGGCATTCTCCCTCCATGCTATACCCCCAGCTCTCTTTTTTAAATTCTTTATTTTGAAACAGGGTCTCACTGAGTTGCAAAGGGCCTCACTAAGTATTAGCTGAGTCTGTCCACGAACTGTGATCCTCCTGTCTCAGCCTCCCAAATGCTGGGATTACAAGTGTGCACCACCACACCCAGCAGAGACCTCCTTTTCTGTGGTACTAAGGATCGAACTCAGGGGAATTTTACCTCCGATCTACAATCCAAGCTCTAGTGCATGTGCGTGTGTGCGTGAGTGTGCGTGTGTGTGTGTGTGTGTGTGTGTATGTTATTTTACCTCCGATCTACAATCCAAGCTCTAGTGCATGTGCGTGTGTGCGTGAGTGTGCGTGTGTGTGTGTGTGTGTGTGTGTATGTTACTGGGGGTAGAACCCAGGGGTCTTCTGCCTCTGGGCTATACTCCCAGGCCCATTTTATTTTTTATTTGGAAACACGTGCTCACTAAGTTGCTGAGACTGACTTCGAACCTGCAATCCTCTTGTTTCAGCCTCCCAAGTACTGGGATTACATGTGTATGCCACCATGCCTGGCTCCCCAACCCCTACTTTATTAGGGGCTCTAAGTTGCTGAAGCTGTCTGCAATCTTCCTCTCTCAGCCTCTCAAGTACTGGGGTTACAAGAGTATGCCATAAGCCGGACGTGGTGGCACACGCTTATAATCCCAGTATTTGAGAGGCTTTGACAGGAGGATCAAGCTTCGCGGCCAGCCTTAGCTACTTAGTGAGGCCCTTTGCAACTTAGTGAGACCCTGTTCAAAATAAAGAATAAAAAAACAGGGCTGGGGGTGTAGCTCGGAGGTAGAATGCCTTTGGCCTTGGGTTCCATCCTCAGTACCGAAAAAAAAAAAAGAGTGTGCCATAATACCCAGCCCTCCATAGCTATTTTATATCCAAGGAAGTCCAAGCATGATAGCAGGTGCCAGCTGGGTATAAACCCAGGCAGCCTGGTTCCCAGGCTAAGTTCTCCTCCATGCTTCATGATGGCCACCAGGGAGTTAAGGGGTTAACTCCCCTGAACTAGTCCTTCACTTGCTTGTACATGCTAGAACTGAGCTCGCCTACGGGGCTCACTCTGATCTATGCTCAGGCCTGGTTCCTCCCTTGAGGGCCTCCGTCTTGCAGGGCAGGGAGACCCTTAAACAGATGACACCCTTCCTTTGCAGGTGGATTGTGTCCTAGATGCTCTGGGGCAGGGAAGAGTGGAATTTCCAGTCTAGGGAAGACAAGGAAAGCTTGATAAGGGAAGGGATAGCCCTGCTGGGTCCTGACGGGTCAGGGGCAGTTTGCTGGTGCATGTGGGGATGGTGCAAGGGAGGGGAGAGTCCAGAGGTGACGCGGGCTGGCGTCATGCTAAGGAGGGGTTTCATTTCTGAGGCCACAGCATTTTAGGGCCGGGGGCTTGAAACCATGTGGCCTTCAAGCTGTGGTTTCCCATCATACTTGGGCCACTAGATGAAAGCCGAAGTGCCCCCTGCGGCTCCGAGGGCCGCCACCTTTGACCTCACCGTCTGTCCTCCAGCTGTACTGGCCTCCTTGCTCTTATTTGAAAAGGCCAAGCTCATGGCAGACGCTGCTACTCACTCTGCCTAGAATTCTCTTCCCCTTTAGCGTAGTTCTGTTTAATCAGCTAATTACTTCCAGTAGAGCGTCAGTGAGACTCTCCATAAAGGCTTGTTAAATGAATGAATGGCGTCTATTTTATAATACTCCAATTCATTGAGAGTGAGTCTGTAGAGAGCTCCCAGCCATCCCATCCTGCTGAATGGCTAGCCAGGGCACGCTGCCCCCTCGGGGTGTCCCTCCTCACCCCCTCACATCTGAACTGTTCCCAGGTCACCAGCAGGGCCTTTGAGTGGGTGTGGGTTGCCGGCAAAGCCAGGCTGCTTAGCAATTTAGCTTCTCAGCCTGCGGCTGCTACATGTAACAATCCTGCTGCCACATAAGGAGGCCATGAAATTGCCTGAATTGGGGCTGGTGGGAAAGTAAAAAGGACCTGTCCAAACCCAGCTAAATTAAAAGACAAAAAGGCAGTTCCTGCAAGCCACTGTCAGCCTGTCCAGAGGTTTGGACAAGGAGGGGGGAATATCTCTCCCAGTTCTTACCCAAACTCCCCCCGACTCCCAGCACCCACAAAAGAGGAAGAATGACAGGAGCTGAGGAGTGCCTTAAAACAACAAGAAATCCCCAGCCCTGTTATTAGGAAAAGATGTTCCTGACAAATTTTGGATAGTGGAAATAGCAATAAAGCCTTTGATGGAAAAGACATCGAATATCCTATTTCTCTCTCTCTCTCTCTCTCTCTCTCTCTCTCTCTCTCTCTCTCTCTCTCTAAGTGGACTGTCAAGATCAGTTGTTTTGATATATATGAATTAATTCATGCCCATACCAGGTGCTTCTGTCTCTGTCTCTCATCTAATTCAGAACAACAACAAAAATAATGGCGGGTTCCCTAATTCAGTGCTCGCGTTGGTTTCTTATGTTGTTATTCTTTCCTGTTTAATGGTAACATTGCTTAATTATAAACAAAACACGATCCATTTCTAGCAGTTGTAGCTAAAAGTTAACTTTCCGGGATTGGATCCAAACACAGGGTGAAAAACAGCTAAGTCGTTTATGCCCAGAATCCTGGTGATGAAAAAAAAAATAGGGCTTAATGAACCCCCAAACCGCCAGCCCCTTCTTCCTTATAAGGAGAAAGATGTGGCTCTAAATTTTAAATGTGAACCAACAACTGTTTTTGAAATTGTTGCGAGAGAGCGCGGCGCTGGGGACTCTGGGAAGCAGATGTCTTCACACCTCGTGAGAGAGATTTTTCTCTTAGGGAAGACAGGTATCCCTGGGAGATTCTGAGGATGAAATTTGGACCCCGAGTTTCCTGTAATTCTGTGCATGCGGATGGTGGGTTTAAAACGGTTAGACTGTCCAATTTGCAAGCGCCCCTTGGGGGTGAGGTAATTGCCTGGCAGCCTCGGCGGGTTCTACTGGCAATGGGCTCAGAAGATTTACTCCTTGAAGATTGAGAGGCAAAGTGATTTCCCAATATTTGCAAATTGGCAAGCTGTGAAGTTTTTGAAAAAGCAGATGGAGATTGGAGAGCTCAGTGCAGTGGCTGGAAATCCCAGCTCGAGAGATGGTGCTCGGAGTCAGTTCTCCATTGGGCCACTAGATGGCGCAAGCAGACTTCCCCGGGAGGAGCTGCCTCCTTGCTCCCGGGGAGAGGCCCAGGAAGTGAGCGAAGGACAGCAAGAAAGGGCTTCCCTCGGCTTAGGGAGCCCTGGGCTAGGGTGTAAGGTGGTCGGTGGCGTGTCTTCTTGATAGCAGCATGCGGGCTGATCCGAAGGTTAAGAACTCATGGCCGTCTTGCGTTGCTTCCCAATTGCTTCTAATGCAGAAGGGCGGCTTTCTCTTTTTTTTTTTTTTTTTTTTTTTTAATTTTATTTTATTGGTGCACTGTATTCATACATCATAGTGGGATACAAACTTTTGTAGACATACATGCACACATCGCCCAGTCAGCCCCCACCTGATCCCCACCCCATTCTCTCCCCATCCCTCCCTCCCATGCTTGGCTTAGTGGTTGACATCTAGTATTATAGCAATTTATCCAAAATTAAAAATGATAATCTCACATAACAGTTTCATTTGTCTGATACCAAGCTTTTGATGACTTAAAGATAACATTTCAATATTTCTTTTTGCTTTCTTTCTTACCAGAGAATATTTTTTTCTTTTTTTTTAGGTGAAACTATCATATATTTATTTTTCAGAAAAAAATCTATCCTGATATGGAATATGGACTCTAGATACCCAAAACAATCTCGAAGCAAAAACAAAGCTAGAAGATGTATATTTTCTGATTTCAAACCATATAAAGCTACAATAATTGAAACAGTGTAATACTGTTCTAAAGGCAGATATATAGACCATTGGAGTTAAATACAAGCCTAGAGCTAACTTCTTCCCTATATTGTCAAGTTATTTTTGACAAGGTTTCCACGAACATTTGGTGGTGGAAATAATAATCTTTTAACTAAATATTGTTGAAAAATAATAATTACATGGAAAAGAATAAAATTGGACCCTTACCTAATCCCACATACAAGTATTAACTCAAACTAGATAAAACACCTAAATATAAATCTTAAGACTATAAACTTTTAGGAGAAAATCTGGGTCATAAAACCTCACAACATTGAAATTAGCAGTGATTTCTTGGATATGATTTCAATGGCACAGGCAACAGAAGAATATACAAACTCCCTAAAAAATAAAAGAAAATATTGTATATCCAAAGACAATGTAAACAGAGTTAAAAGTTACTAATAGAATTGGATAAAATATTTCCAAATGCTATATCTGAAGGTATATTAATATTCCAACTAGAAATCCTAAAAATTAACAACAATAAAGGCAAACAATACAATTTAGAGATAGGTAAAAGACTAACATAAATAATGAATCTCCACAGATAACCAATCTTAGTTGTCTGTTGGATGGAAACTCTTGTTTCTCTGGTTCTGGTGAGTGTTACCTATTTCTTCTTTGTAGTTAATCTCTTTGAGTATTTTCTCTAGCGCTGGTTTTGAAGACATAAATTCCTTCAGTTTCTGTTTGTCATGGAAGCTTCTTATTTCTCCATCTAATTTGATAGAAAGTTTTGCTGGATAGGAAATTTTTGGCTGGAAGTTGTTTTCTTTCAGAGTTTGGAATATGTTACTCCAAGCCCTTCTGGCTCTCATGACTTGGTTTGGGAAGTCTGGAGTGATTCTAATTGGTTTGCCTCTGAATGTCACTTGGCCCTTTGTTTTTGTTGCCTTTAAGATTCTCTGCTTGGCTTCCACATTGGTCATTTTGACAATTATATGGCGTGGGGATCCTCTTCTCCGATCCTGTCTAAAGGGAGTTCTATAAGTTTCCTGGATCTGTGTATCAACCTCTTGCTCTATATTTGGAAAATTTTCTGCTATTACTTCCTTGAAGAGATTGTTGATCCCTTTGGTATCACTTTCTTTTCCCTCCTCTATTCCAATAATTCTTAGGTTAGCTCTCTTAAGATGGGCCCATATTTCTTCAATGTCAGATTCCTGCTGTTGGATATCTTTTTCTAGATTAGAAACTATGCATTCATTTTTGGATTGCTCATCTTCTAAGAGCGAGATTCTGTTCTCCATGTGGTCTAATCGGTTGTTTGTGCTCTGAATTGAGGCCTTTACTTCATTAATTGCATCCTTTATCTCTTTTTGGCTCTCTCTGAGTTCTTTTCGAAGCACCTCTATTATTTCTACAGTTATTTTCCTGATTTGATCTTCTAGAAATCTCTGATTTTCTGTTTTATCAGGTTCTGATGTTGTGGGGTTGTGCACATTCATTACTTCAGTGTTATTCCTCTTTCCCATGATTTCGGAGGTTTGTGCCTTCTCTGGGTTCTTCCCTTAGGTCACTATGGCTTCACTTAAGGTGCTCTGGATCTCGAGTCTGTATTATCTCAGACCCTACTACTCCTTTACTGGGTTGTATCATAGAGTCTCCGACCCAGGGAGTCGATAGAGGCTGCTTTAAACTATGGGGGGTGCCAGGTTGCACGCTCTCCTATGGTGTGATATCTCTGCCACCACCACTCCCTCACTGGGTCAAGTCCCAGGAGGCACAATACTGGGATTTCTCCTCTGTGGCCCGCAATTTGACTCACTGTTCTTGAGTACGTAGATGTAGCTGTACTGGACTCGGTGAATTCACTGCTGCTGCCGCCGCCGGTGGCAATATGGCGCCTCTGCCACTCCCTCGGCCATGAGGCTGGCGTATTTTTTCTTCTCTGGTTTTGATTTTCACTCTGAATCCCTGCAGCGTGTGCTGAGCTCAGCCACTGGGAGCTTTAAATGCTGTCTGCGCCGAAAGATCCCGCCTGGCTGTTCCGCATCGGCTCACCTCAGCTTGCTGTAGCCGTCCGCTGAGTTCGCCGCTGCTGCCAGCAGTATGGCGCTGCTGCCGCGTCCTCGGGCGCGTGTGTCTCCTCTGTGGCCCTGCGCTCTGTTCTCAGTCCGCTTTCTCTCTGGAGCCTGGTGGTTTTTTTGTTTTTCTGGTGATGGTGTTTTCTGGCTATGAAAGGCGCTCTTTTTGTGGTAATGGAGATTGGTTGTTAGCGGGACTCTTAAGCCCCGCTTTTCTCGGTCGCCATCTTCCCGGAAGTCGGCTTTCTCTTTGGGGCTGTTTTTACCCCGCCTAGATGTACTCCGCAGCACAATCCACTCTCCGCCAGCCTCCAAAATGTGACTCCTCTGCTTGGACAGAAGCTGCTGTGTTCCCCTAATATTTGTTTTCTCCTTCTTCCTTAGTAATAGAAACCTCCTCGATATGGGGCTCTCAGCAACCAGGGGTCCTGGGAATGGAGTTTACCAGCACAGGTCAGGGGTGGCACTAAGGGGCTCCCTGAGAATCTCAGACAGCACCTCCTCGTTCTGGACATATTGTGTGTGGTATGAGTGCAGTGTCTGACGTCAGCTATCACTCCCCAACTTGGGTAGTGTCTCCATGAACAAAGGATCACAAAGAATTGTCTGTGTGAGCCTCAAGTTCAGATTGTAGTTTAACATACCATCATTCTTGGTCTGTCACATGACTTTGTTTACTCTTTAAATCCGTATTCTCTTTCCCATAGGCAACTGCTTTATTGTGATTCATAGATATCCTTGAATTCGCATTATCCATTGGGGAAAAATGTTATTAAAATGTGCATGTGTGTGTGTGTGTGTGTGTGTGTGTGTGTGTGTGTGTATGCATGTGTAGTAAGAATGCACAACATCCATATAAACTAGAAATCTACACCCCAAGGAAGATACAGAAGGAGCTCAGGTTGAAGCTGGGCATGCTATGCTGCGGCACACTTCTAATTCCAGCATTTGATTGCAGGTTTGCAGCCAGCCTCAGCTGTTTACTGAGGTCTTTCACAACTTAGTGAGACCCCGTTTCAAAATAAAGAAAAAAAAAATAGGGCTGAGGGTGTAGGAGGTAGAATGCCTCTGGGTTCCATCCATAGTACTGCAGGAAAGAGAGAGAGAGAGAGAGAGAGAGAGAGAGAGAGAGAGAGAGAGAGAGAAGAAGAAGAAGAAGAAGAAGAAGAAGAAGAAGAAGAAGAAGAAGAAGAAGAAGAAGAAGAAGAAAGAGGAGGAGGAGGAGGAGGAGGAGGAGGAGGAGGAGGAGAAGAAAGAAGGAGGAGGGAGGGGGAGGGAGGGAGAGAGAGGGAAGAGGGAGGGAGGGAGGGAGGGAGGGAGGGAGAAAGAGGGAGGGAGGGAGGGAGGGAGAGAGAGAGAGAGAGAGAGAGAGAGAGAGAGAGAGAGAGAGAGAGAGAACACGTACTGAGGTTGCACATGGGTTATGGCAGAACTTGACCTCCATCCTAAGTCTGTCCTTCTCCCTCCACCAACATGCATATATTTTTAATTCACCTACCTGATTTATTTGTCAGGATCTAGTAAGAAAATCAGAAATCACTGTAGGTATTTTATTTTTATTTTGTATTTTTTGTGGTACTGGGGATGGAACTCAGGGCCGCTCTTCCTTTAAGCTATACCCACAGCCCTATTTTTTTTTTTTTAATTTTATTTTGAAACAGGATCTAAGTTGCAGGGGGCCTCACTAAGTAACTGAGGCTGTCTGTGAACCACAATCCTCCTGTCTCAGCCTCCCAAATGCTGGGATTAAAAGTATGCACCACCTTGCCCAACTCCCACTATAGGTCTTTTAGACAGAGGGAATTTAATACAGGGAAATGGCTATACAGGTGTGGGTGAATTGAGATGATTATGGGAGATGAGGCTGCCTAGAGAATATCCAACATAGGAAATTGAGCCAAGCCCCAGGGCCACAAGGCAACGGGAAGAGAGACATTGCTGGAGTTCAGCAGCTCAGCCTCAAGGCTGGCGCTCCACTGCAAACTGCGGGAAGGGCCTGAAGCAAAGGCAAGCCCTGCCCCTGTCCTCCCACCTCTGGTCTCCAACTAGACTCTCCCATTGCCAGAACCAACCCCGACCCCAGAGGAAGAGAAGGTGCGGGTGGCAGTTCCTTGTGCTACAGAGAAGAGCAAAAGGGCAGAGATGGGTGGAGAGCAAACTGGCAGCTCACAGGCAGGGCAGTGGTAGGCTATAGATCTTGCTGTTAGAGTGTACGTGTGTGTGTGTGTGTGTGTGTGTGTGTGTGTGTGTGTGTGTGTGTGTACACATGCTCCTATGTATGCATGTAGTGTAGTATAGGATGGAACACATAAATTGCCTGATTCAAATCAGTCCCTTCCCCCAGCTGGCTATCTAAAATGGGTGAGTCACGGCAGCTCTCTGCGATGAGGATAATGATTCTGTGCACCTCGTGGGCTCTTGTGAGGACTAAGTGAGGTAAGCGACATCAAGAATGGGGAACAAGCTGGTGTGGTGGCGCATGCTTGTAATCCCAGCATTCAAGAGGCTGAGATTGGAGGAGCGAGGTTTGCAGGTAGCCTCAGCTACTTAGGCCCTTTGCAACTAAGTGAGACCCTGTCTCAAAATAAAGAATAAAAAATAAGGCAGGGGTGTAGCTCGGAGATCGAGTGACCCGGGGCTCCATCCCCAGCCCTCAGCATTTAGTGTTACCACTGTGGCTTTACGATCCTGGCAGGCCTCTGTGACTGTGCATCTAGTGTGGGGCTTCTTACTGTTGCAGAGAGGGCCCCAGCATGTGACCACCACACTTTATTTATCCAGGGAAGCACAAGGCAATTGGCTGGTCCCCTGCTCACTGTCTTTGGGCGGCTGAGTGGTAGGCATGTGTCGGATACAGGCAGCAATCTATTTCAGAAACTAAACTAGTCAGAGCATATTCCTGGGGTATGAGCATGGACTGAAATCCAGGAAGGCAAGTTAATGTCACTTGACTGGACTTTATTTTTTTGTAAATGGAGTCAACCTGACTCTGTTCTTCTATTAGAAAGCAAGTTTCCTAAGGGTGGCGGTGTTTGTGTCTCATGATAGTGTTACTAATGGATTTCCTCCCTGGGTCTCCACAGCTGTCCTATGACTTAGCTATCTTTATCAACCCAGAAAATCAAAGTTCAGAGAGGTTAAAAATACTTTTTAGTGGCTGAGTTGAAATTGAACCTAGACTCGTGCTTAACACCTTCTGCCATACCACCTCCCTGAAGACGGCAGAGGAGCCTGGCCCGAGGAGAGGGAATTCATTTTTTGTTTGCCGCTGGGACTGTGGGTTAATCCCATGGGCAGGAAATTGGAGAAGGAGGACCAAGATCTTTTGCAGACAGCCAATGGCCACAGCATGACTCTCGATGGGGTCAGAGCCAGGGGTGTATCAGGAGGGACTCCAGGGCTAGAATCATCCAGAAAGATTCCAAAAATCCTTGCCTAAACCGGGCCTGGCAGCGCATGCTTGTCAAAATCCTAGCATTCGGGAGACTGAGACCAGAGGATCACGGTTCACGGGCAGCCTCAGCTACTTAGTGAGGCCCTGTGCAATGCAGTGAGATCCTGTTGCAAAATAAAGAATAAAAAATAGGGCAGGGGGTGTAGCTCGGAGGTAGAGTGCCCCTTGGTTACATCACCAGACTTGGGGGGAAAAAATCCTTGCCTAAGGGCAAAGCCGGCCAGTGGAGGGGCGGCCTCAGAGGGCCAAGGTCTTGGTGGGAGAACACATAGTCAGCGACTTTAATGATTTCATTGACTGACTATTGCAGTGTTCCATTATGTCACTGCAAATGAGTGCATTTTGTAATTGGAAGCTCCGCCGGTATAGAGGATGGTTCATTTGGACACTTCCAAGGATGGATGTGGACCATTTATCTATGCCTTGTTGTCTCAGCAGGTCTGGAGTCAATGCTAATGAGAACAGATCCATTTTCCTAAAGCACCATTTCCATTATATTGCACCTGGGTTAAAAGCCCGCAATGCCGGCCCATTACCTACAGGGAAAAGGCCAAATGCCACATTTGGAATGGCATTACAACTCCAGAGTTGGCTGGCCTGTCTTTCCAGCTTGACTTCCCTCTGCCTCCCACACATGTTTCAACTCCACAGAATGGTCTGTGTACAGCTCCCCATCACCCTACCCTCAAAATGCTGCCTCAAAATCTCCCAACTCCATGCCCACACCCCAGCCTTCTACCACCTGAAACACCCTCCTTCGCACCCAGGCGAGGATATCGTCATGCTCAGCACAGGGAGACCCTCTGCAAGGTCTTTTCTCCTGTCCCATTAAAGAAGCAAAGAAAATTAAACCACGTAGGTCCAACTGCACAATAGCAGGTGCTTACTTAATATTGGATACCGACTATATGTTGGGTATTGCTAAGTTATAATAAGTAGTAGTTTTTGAAAACAAAAAACAATCTTACATAGAGTGTATATTAGCTTCCTGTGGCTGCCACAAGGCACCCCAAAGTGGGAGCTTACAACCACAGAAATTTATTCTCTTGCACACCAAGAGGCCAGAAGTGTGAAATCAAGGCATTAGCATTGATCAGCAAGCTACAAGGGGACCTGAAATCATTCTAGAGCTGCCAACAGCCTTGGTGCTCTTTAGCTTATAGGTGGACCACTCAGATTTCCGGCTCCATTTACATATCAGTTTTTCCTCTGTTATCTTTTCTTCTCTTCTCTTCTCTCATAAGGACACTTGTCTTTAGATTTAGGGTTCACCCTCAATCAGGATGATATCCTCTCCAGATCCTCAACTTAATTACACCCCCAAAGACCCTTTTACCAAATAGTCCCATTCACAATTTCGAGGAAGGACACATGTTTTGGGAGGAGACCATCCAGCCTACTCCACAGTGTTTTAAATAAAAAGGGCTTTGTTCTTCTCCCTTAGTGAGAAGTTCAAAGGCCGGCGGCTACCTGCCAGCCCTGGTTTTTCTGCTCACATCTCTGTGGTTCTGTTGTTCTCCTATCCTCATCTTTTAAGAGATCAGCCTCGGCTTGTTGCCAGGTTGAAGATTTTAATATTATTCTCAGCATCTCAGTTCTTACTTCTCTGCATGGAAAGCGTCCATGCAGAAGAGCATGAGTAAGGAGCACAGGAGGTTTTTTCAAGGACGTGATGCCGCTATGTGAGGACAGCTTTGAAGAAAAGAAAGGGGGGTATGCCCCAGAAAAAAAAAATCTGGAATGGGCCATTTTCTGGGATCTAAAACGGTCTGGAACTTCCACAAGGCAAATTTTATTGAGCCTGGAAACATTTTCCCTAATGCATATTAATTAATGCATATGCATTTGGGAGGTCACTGTCTCTTTCCCACCACACCTCAGTGACTCAGCACTGTCTTTTTGTGTGTGTGTGGTACTAGGGATTGAACCCACGAACATTCTACCTCTGAGCTACACACCTGGCCCTATTTTTTATTCTTTATTTTGAAACAGGGTTTCACTAGGTTGCAAAGCACCTTACTAAGTAGCTGAGGTTGTCTGCGAACCGTGATCCTCCTGTCTCAGCCTAAATGCTGGGATTACAAACTGCGCCACCATACTCAGCTTTCAGCACTGTCTTAACCCTTCCTCCAGGTAGGCTTAGCTTTCTGCTAGCTCTGCTTCTCATCCACCCCAGCCAACTCTATCAGCTTATGTCCAAATAGCTAACAAGCACTGGACATGGTGGCGCACACTTGTAATCCCAGCATTTGAGAGGGTGAGACAGGGGGATCACGGTTCACAGCCAGCCTTAGCTACTTAGTGAGGCCCTTTGCAACTCAGCGAGACCCTGTTTCAAAATAAACAATAAAAAACAGGGCTGGGGGTATAGCTTGGAGGTAGAATAGTCCTGGGTTCCATCCCCATTACCACAAAGTAAATAAAATATAATAAATAACAAGCTCACAAGCTAACAGGCTCACTGTAACAGTGCCACGCCAAAACTGTAATGGTATGAGATACAGCTGCAGGTTCTTGTTCTTAGCTGCCTTAGAAAAGAATAGCTAGAACTCTACTGCTGTAAGCTTAAGCAGTTTTTATTATTATAAAGGCAAAAAGAAGGGACAGAATAAAGCACTGCATTAAATAAATAAATGCGGTGGAGTGCCTTGAAGGTAAGACACTGAATTTTTTGAATAAAGAACAGTTTTTATAAATATTCGTTATCCTTCGTCTTGCCCAACCAATAGTCTTCTGACCCGACTAGGTGTGAGCCCACCTGCTAACTCTGTGCAGGCCCCATTTTTATGATTATGGGGATTTCTTCCTCAATCAAGGCAGCCTTCTTCCTGCCTTGATGGAGGTATGGGCCCAAGCCTTTGTGAAGACTTGAGAATGTGTTACTTACTTAACAAAGTCAGGAGTCACATGGTATCTGCCCCCTTTGACAAAGACCAGTACCATCTTCCTGCAGCCTTGGGGAATTTTAGCCTATCTGCTAGAGGTTATTTATTATGTAAACCTGTCTTTTAAGCTATGAAGGCCCTAGGTCTCAACTCTTCTGTGTACTTGCTAATCACTTTTGTTGAGGGAACTCTGCATTATAACAAGTGGCCTGAGTGCCTGGCAGCAAGCAGGCCTTGGCTACCTTTTACATTTTGAAATTAATTTCCAATACATTCATACCAAAGTCACTTTCCAGTACATTTTGAAGGCATTCCTCAATACCGGCACACTCACCACATTATGTCTGCATGGACAGCACCAACAGCAGTCACATTTGTCCTGTGGTTACCAAAGTCTTTGACACCACCCTGTAGATATCTTCTCAGAAAGAAAGTGTCAAAGAGAGCGGGGCGTGGCGGTACAAGCTTGTAATCCCAGTATTTGGGAGGCTGAGACTGGAGGACCACAGGTTTGAAGCCAGCCTCCGCAGGTTAGGACATCTCTCAGCAACTTAGTGAAACCCTAAGGTGTAGGGTGAAGATAATGACATTTCTAGATTAAGACTGTATTTTTCTCCTTTCTTTCCAGTTTGCTTTCTTTTATCTCTTATTTTTATTTTTCCTATCCTACCTCACTGGGATTACAGCTGTGTGCCATCTCATCTGGCTTCTTTTTTTAAGAAAAAATTTAATTTAGCATTCACTAAAGAGATATAATTTATAGATTTGGTGCCTGGAATTTGTTAAACATTCCTAGCCGGGCGTGGTGGCGCACGCTTGTAATCCTATTGCTTGGGAGGCTGAGACAGGAGGATCACATAGGTTTGAAGCCAGCCTCAGCTATTTAATGAGGCTCTCAGCAACTTAGTGAGACCCTGTTTCCAAATAAAATATAAAATACATCTGGGAGTGTAGCCTGGAGGTAGAAAAGCCCCTGGGTTCTACCCCCTAGTACCACCAAAAAAAAGAGTAAAAAAAATTAAATTTAATTTTTAAAAATTCCTGAATATTTGGGGGGGGGAATAGATACAAATGAAATAAGATTAATCTTACAGGGTAGAATAGGGGAAATAAAATGTGAGATAGAAAGGAGTTGAACTGGGAAGGAAAGGGGAAATATAGTTTTAAAATCCAGAAACTTTCTAATCCTTAATTTCACTTTACAGGGTCTGCTCTTTCTTAGGCAAAAGCCTTAAATAGGCCACACTTTCAATCACAATCGTGCATCTGGCTTGTCCTTTCTTAGGCAAAAGTCCTCAACAGACCTATACTTTTTTTTTTGGGGGGGGGGGTCTCACTGAGTTGCAAAGGGCCTCACTTAGTAGCTAAAGCCATCTGTGAACCCGGATCCTCCAGTCTCAGCCTCCCAAATGCTGGGATTACCCCACCAAGCCCATAGTTTTTAATCAAGATGGCCTATCTTCCCACCTGAAATTTCTAAGATGCTTAGTCAACAAAAAATCCCCTCCAAAAACGTCAGACCTGTCCTCAAGCCCTGGGACCACCCAAACCCACCAATAAAATGGTAGGAGTCTGAGAATTCATAAAAAGGGGACCAGACCCATCCCTGTCATGCACACCTACATCCTCCTATGGAGGTAAAGATACTGAAGTCGCTCTCTCCCTCTTGAGCTGGCCCATATTCTCTCCTGAATGCGTAACCCCACTTTCCCAAATAAAGTTCTGTCTTTGTCTCTGACTGGCACATGCTGAAATTCTTTTCTCCCACAGAAGCCAAGGAGCCCACTGATCCTGCGTTCCTGAGGTGAATAATGAAGCCCTCACCTCAACACTTGTTACTAGTAAAAACCGAGAGCTTTTATCAGACTTAAGAGACATATCAACCAAAGGCAACGTGTAGATCTTGCTTTGATTCTAATTCAAGTAAATCATGGGTGAAATCAGTATTAGAGAGTTAACAACCAAATTTCCCCAAAAAGTCAGTCTCAATTGGCATTATAAAGACTCCTCCCTCTGCTTACACACACACACACACACACACACACACACACACACACACACACAGGCAACCTATGTTAATCAGATTTTTGTGTGTGTGTGGTACTGGGGGTGGAACCCAGGGGCTTTTCTACCTCCAGGCTATACTCCCAGACCTATTTTATATTTTATTTGGAAATGGTCTCAGTAAGTTGCCGAGAGCCTCACTAAGTAGCTGAGGCTGACTTCGAACCTGTGCTATCCTCCTATCTCAGCCTCCCAAGCAGGGGGATTACAAGTGTGCGCCACCACACCCGGCAATCAGTTATTTTTCTAACGTCCTGTCTCTGTTCCTGCTTTACAAGGAAAGTAACTTTGAAATGACCAGCATACTTTTCTTTGTTTCTTCTTCCTTTATCCCTTTTCTAAACATAAAACCAAACTCCTCTGCTGGGTTCATTAGAACACTCAATCTATCTTACGGAAAGAATTAAAAATTGAGCCAAGTAAGGCCTTTAAATTAAATGGGTGTGGCCGGGAGTGGTGGCGCACGCTTGTAATCCCTGCGCTTGGGAGGCAGAGACAGGAGGATCGCGCAGGTTCGAAGCCAGCCACGTGCGCTGGCTTAGGAGACCCTGTTTCCAAGTATAAAATGTAAAAATAGGTCTGGGAGTGTAGCCCGGAGGTAGAAGGGCTTCCAGGAACCCCAGTACCACCAATAAATAAATAAATAAATAAATAAATAAATAAATAAAATAATTAAATTAAATGGGTGTGATTTTGTCCCTTGACAGCTCATATAAAGCAAAATGTTCAAATCAACTCCCCAGGATAGATGCTATTACTATCCCCCTGTAGAGATGAGAACACTGAGGCAGAAGGTTAGAATACCTGGTGGGGATCAGCAGCTACTGGACTAAGAATCTTTCCAAGGCAGTTAAAAAAAATCCTCAAAGAAAATTGCAAGAGCTGGGTGTGGTGGTGCACACTTGTAATCCTACTACTTGGGAGGCTAAGACAGGAGGATCGAGGTTCTCAGACAGCCTCAGCTACTTAGTGAGGCCTTCTGCAACTTAGTAAGACCCTGTTTCAAAATAAAGAATATAAGATAGGGCTGGGGTTTAGCTCAGAGGTAGAATGTCCCTGGGTTCTATTCCCAGTACTGAAAAATAAAAATAAAAATAAAAATAAAGAAAGGAAGAAAAGAAAACAAAAAGAAAATTGCAAGAATTAGACTAAGTTCAGGCACCAGGGCACCATCTTGTCTCATTGTACCAACTCCAAAGATGGACAGGAAAACAACCAAGGACCTGAAGTAAGCCGCTGCAGATCATCTGAATTGTTAGGTTACAGAGACCCTTGTGATCACCATCACCTCTGATTTCCCACAGCCCTTTATAAGCCACCTCCCTTTCATCCAAGGATATGATCTTGTTTGCTACTTCCCAAAGGAAACAGTTGGGGGAGGAAATATTCTTGTTCCTATTGGCCCCCGAGCCCACCCCTTTCCCGTCCATCCTAGAATTCCACCGAAGGAGCTCCTCTTCCTGTCTAAGGCTCCCATACTCTGACCTCCCAGAAAAGTCAATATCATTTATGAGTCTCCCTCCCATACCATCTGTATTAGTTAGGGTTCTCCAGAGAAATAGAACAAATAGGGTGTATAAGGAGAGAGAGAGAGAGAGAGAGAGAGAGAGAGAGAGAGAGAGAGAGAGAAAGAAACAGGCTCATGTGAAGCTGGGCATGGAGGCACACAACTGTAATGCCAGTATTTGGGAGGTTGACAGAGGAGGATCACAGGTTTGAGCCAACCTCAGCAACTTAGCCAGACTCTGTTTTAAAATAATATCTGGGGTATAGCTCAGTGGCAGAGCACCCTTAGGTTCAATCACCATTATAAATAAGAGAGAGAGAGAGAAAGAAAGAAAGAAAGAAAGAAAGAAAGAAAGAAAGAAAGAAAGAAAAGAAAGAGAGAGAGTAGAAACTGGCCCATGGATAAGGTCAGCACGCTGGAAACCCTGGGAAAAACTGGAAGTTGTAGCTTTGGCCTGAAGGCAGAATAATTTCTTTGGCCTAGGGGATCTGATCCTTTCTCTCTTCAGGCTTTCATCTTATTAGGAGGTCCATTCACATTATAAACCGTCATCTGCTTTACTCTGAGTTTTAAATGTTAGCCAGACATGGTGGCACACACTTGTAATCCCAGCATTTGAGAGGCTGAGACAGGAAGATCGCAGTTCGCAGGCAGCCTCAGCTATTTAATGAGACCCTTTGCAACTCAGCGAGATCCTGTTTAAAAATAAAGAAAATAAAATGTGGCTGAGGGTGTAGCTTGGAGGTAGAAGGCCCTGAGTTTCATCCCCAGTACTGAAAAAAAAAAAAAAAAAAAGGCAGGCCTCAGCAACATAGTGAGACTTAGCAACCTAATGAGAACCGATTTCAAAATGAAAAATAAATCCAGGCATGGTGATCCATACTTGTAATCCCAGTACTTGGGAAGCTGAGAAGGGAGGATTGCAGGTTCTTGGCCAGCCTCAGTAAGGCAGGTCCCTTCACAACTTAGTGAGAACCTGTTTCAAAATAAAGAATAAAAAATAGGGCTGGGGTATAACTTGGAGGTAGAATGCCCCTGGATTCAATCCTCAATACTGCAAAAATAAATAAATAAATGAATTAATTAATTAAATAAAATCTGACTTCCAGGAAGATAGTGACCGAGGGAAGCAGCACACATCAGTCCTGCTGACACTTGATCTCCACTGCCTTAAAAACAGCGTTCTTGTCTCAGCCTCCCAAGTACTGGGATTACAAGTGTGCGCCACCCCGCTGCCAGCCTCAGCTACTTAGTGAGGCCCTTCGCAACTCAGTAAGACCCTGTTTCAAAATGAAGAATAAAAAATAGGGCTAGAGGTGTAGCTCAGAGGTAGAATGCCCCTGGGTTCAATACCCAATACTACATACAAAAAATAAAATAAAATAAAAAACATCATTCTTACAAAAGCCAGAAAACACCACAACTTTAAAAAGAACAAAAATGACAGAAAAAGAAGGCTAGAAGACTGATAAGAGAGCAGAAAAGAATCCCTCTTGCCTCGCAGCTGTGGGCACTGCAATGGTGCTATCTTGCTTCACTGCACTGGACTCCAGAGATGAACAAGAAAACCAACAACCTGAAGTAAGCAGCTGCAGATCACTGGAATCGTAAGCTATCAGTTCCTCCTGCACAAACACCGGCTACAACTTCCAGCAATGGTGTCCGAGCTCACCACGCCCTCCAGAGATCCAGAGCAGCCACTCAACAACACCAGAAAAGAAACCTGCCCGCCTTGTGGCCACGGGCACCACAGCAGTGCCTTCTTACCTCACTGCACCCGAGTCCAGAGACGAACAGGAAAACAGCCAAGGACTTGAAGCAAGCAGCTGCAGATCATTGGAATTGTACATTATCGGTTCCTCCTGAGCAAACACCGGCTACAACTTCTATTAGTGGCGGCCGAGCTTACCACACCCTCCAGAAATCCAGAGCGGAGCTCAACGCCACCAGAAAAGAAACCTGCCGTTCTCGCAGCCTCGGGCACCACGGCAGCACCATCTTGCCTCACTGCAACCAACTTTAGAGATGCCAGGAAAACAATCAAGGACTTGTAGTAAGCAGCTGAAGATTACTGGAATTGTAAATTATTACTTCCTCCTGTGCAAACACTGGCTGCAACTTGCAGCATTGATGGCAGAGCTCACCATGCCTTACAGTGTTCAAGACCAGCACTCAGTAACACCATAAGTGAAGCTGCCGTACCCATGGGAAAATGCCCAGTGTGGCACCCCCAGGGACTCTTGCACAGCTGTGGTAAACTCTCTGGGTCTGAGACTTTGAGGTTCAACCCGGCAAAGGTGAGGATGGAGTTTGCTGTTGGACATAGCAGAGGCTCAGACTCAGGCTCTGCACCAGTAGAAAGCATGAGGGGAGACCTTCGCTTAAAACTAGATCCAACTAGTAGGATCTCCAGGATCACAAAAGACCATCCAATCCTGGTGAATGGAGAGAAGTTAGATCAGCCCAGCCCTAACTATGTAGAAAAGAGACTCTTAGATTGAGTTTGGTCTCAGAGGCATCTGCCACTTATAGAGGGAGGGAGAGATTGAGACTCCACAACTGTGGAAAGCAGGGAGAGCAATCTGTGCTTGACACTACGTACAGCCCCAATGATACCGGTCATATGCATAGACTGAAAAAGACTCAGAGAACCAGGCTTACAGCAGGAAAGGTGCCAGTGGCACTTGGTGTCTGCACAGAGAGAGACTGCAGAGGCCCAGTCAGCGGAATATTCATGTATCTGTAGGGTTGCATTATTCTGTTTATGATTTTGTTTTGTGTGTATGTGTGTGTGTGTGTATGATTGTTTGATTGCTCTATTCCCAAACTCTCTCCCAAGCTTCTTCCCTTGTACATACCTACTCTCTTCTCTCCATCTCTTTTATTTTTTTTTCTTTCTTCTTTTCTCTTGTCTTATATTAAATCCACTTAATACCACTAAACTAAAAACTCTACATTGGTTACTAGAATACTACTAAATATTCACTGTGTCTAATCTCTACTATATGCTACCTTACCAAACTCATACTTTCACTCTCTTCAATCCTATTTGTGGCTTTATCCTATTCTTACATTTACAACTTTACTTGCTCCTCACTCAACCTTCACTGTTGAATACAACACAACTTGCCTTTGGATATACCAGCTGACACCTAGAGACTGAGAGAAATCTACCAAAAGCAATTGATAAAAACTTCTGAAATCATGATAAGAAGGAATAGCAAGGAAGCAACGAGCTCCCACAACCCCACAATAACAGAACCTGACAACACAGAATTGCAGAGATCTCCAGAAGGTCAAATGTAACTGTAGAAATAATACACGACTTCCAAAAAGAGTTTAGAAAGAGTCTGAAAGAAACAAAGGATGCAGTCATTGAAATGAAGGCATCAATTCAAACTATAAACAATCGATTAGACCACATGGAGAATAGAATCTCTTCCTAGAAGATGATCACTCCAAACATAAATGTATAGTATATAACATAGAAAAAAGCAATGTGACAGCATGAATTGGACATTGAAGAAATATGGGCCCATTTTAAAAGAGCTAACCTAAGAATAATTGGCATAGGAGAGGGAATAGAAGGTGAAACCAAAGGGGTCAACAATCTTTTCAAAGAAGTAATATCAGAAAAATTTCCAAACATAGAACAAGAGGTTGATATACAGGTACAGAAAATGTATAGAACCCCATTTAGACAAGATAAGAGAAAAGGTTCACCATGCCACATAATAGTCAAATTGACCGATGTAGAATCCAAGAGAATCTTAAAAACAACAAAAACAAAAGACCAAGTAACATTCAGAGACAAACCAATTAGAATCACTCCAGACTTCTCAGACCAAGTCATGAGAGCCAAAAGCCCCTGGAGTAGCATATTCCAAATTTTGAAAGAATACAGCTTGCAGCCAAAATTTCCCACTCAGTGAAATTATCTCTCAAATTAGATGGGAAAATATAAATCTTCCACAACAAACAGAAGCTGAAGGAATTTATGTCTTTCAAACCAGCATTAAAGAAAATACTCAAAGAGGTTAACTGCAAAGAAGAAATAAGTAATACACACCAGAACCAGAGAAACAAAAATTTCCAGCCAGCAAACAACTAAGCACATAAGTCCCAATACAATAATACTGGGAGACTTCAACACCTCTCTTACACCATTAGACCATTCTTCTAGCAAAAGGTCAGTAAAGATGCCTCAGACCTAAAGAACACCATCAACCAAATGGACCTTTTAGACATATATAGAATATTCCACCCAATGACAGCAGAGTTCACATTTTTCTCAGAGAAAAAAAGGAAAGAAAAGCAGATTAAATGGTTGGTAATGCTACAACATACAGCATATACAGAAGTGGCAGAGAAAAATGGTAGAGAAAAAAATGCTAAGTTTTCCAGAAAGTAAAAAGATCAAGTTCCCGGAACAGTGATGTTGCAGAGTACCTAAATAGAAAACCTTAAAGGCAATCAGAGAGAAGAATGAGAATATCAAAAAAGAAACCAGTTAGGCATGGTAATTTTCCCACAAGCAACAAAAGACATCAGAGATAGTAATGAGGACAGCTAACACATGAACGGAACTATGTGCCAAGGCCATATCAAGCACTCTATGCATATTAATTAACTCTTGCAACAATCCTATTATATAGGCTTCTTATTATCCCCCTTTCATGTCTGAGGAAGCCGAGCCAAAGGGAAGGTCAGTATTTCTTGTTTAAGGTTTCACAGATAGTGAGTAGAGGAACTGAGATCAAGCTAAGTCCCTCTGGCTCCTGCAGCTGGTAACCACTGCTCTGTCCTGCATCACAATGTAGAGCAAAGACATCCAATGTGAGGACAGGAAGGAGATGACAGCCTAGGATTTTATTCACAGAGAAATTAAGGAGTGTTTTGGCATACAAAGATTAAAAATGTACAATACTCACACATTCATTAAGTTATTATTAATATATATATTCTTTTCTTTCTTTTTGTGGTACCAATGATTGAACCCAGAGACATTCTACCTCCCAGCTACACCCCCTGCCCTATTTTTATTCTTTATTTTGAAATAGTGTCTTACTAGGTTGCAGAGGGCCTCACTAAGTAGCTGAGGCTGTCCACTAACTGCAATCCTTCTGTCTTAGCCTCCCGAGTACTGGGATTACAAGTAAGCATGTGCCACCACGCCCAGTTAATGCTTATGTCTCAACAAGAAGAAAAACAAACTCAATGGGGAAAACATGGGAATCAAGAATCAATGATGAGCTGATCATCTGCTTTGGTAACTATGAAATGTAAAAATAGTGATTTTTTTAAAAAAAACTCACTACTTGATGAGGCCCTTTTCAATTCAGTGAGACCCCATTTCAAAAAAAGAATAAAAAATAGGGCTAGGGTATAGCTCAGAGGTAGAATGTCCCTGGGTTCCAACCCCAGTATTGCAAAAAAAAAAAAAAAAGTATAGTTGCAAGCAACAGTAAAAGATAAAAATAGAACATACAGCTTCCATACCAACAGAGAGAAGAAAAAAAAAGAAACATATAAAGCTATAGCTGGGAATGGTGGTGCACACTTATAATCCCAGTACTTGAGCTGGGCGTGGTGGCGCACGCTTGTAATCCCCGCGCTTGGGAGGCTGAGACAGGAGGATCACACAGGTTCGAAGCCAGCCTCAGCTACTTAGTGAGGCTTTCAGCAACTTAGTGAGACCCTGTTTCCAAATAAAATATAAAATAGGGCTGGGAGTATAGCCCGGAGGTAGAAAGCCTCTGGGTTCCACCCCCAGTACCACACACACACACAAAAATAATAATCCCAGTACTTGGGAGGCTGAGACAGGAGGATTGTAGGTTCAAAGACAGCCACAGCAACTGAGCAAGGCTCTCAGTAACCTAGTGAGACCTTGTTTCCATGTAATAAATAATATCAGGCTGGGGGTGTAGCTTGGAGATAGAATGCTTCTGGATTCAATCCCCAATACAAAAAAAGCCAAAAAAAAAAAAACACCAACAAAAAAGCCAAACAACTTTATCAATGCAGCAGAATAAATAGAAGGAAAAAAAGAAACAAAGAAAAACAACAAAAAAATGCAAATAGTAAGAAGACCTTAAAATATATCAGCAGTCTCATAAATTGCTGGGCCAAGAGGACACTGGGAAGAGATAGGATGTGATGATCGGTCCACAGTAGGACACATGACCGAGGCCAGGAACAACTAGTTCTGTCTAAATGGGTGGGATCTTCTGCAGAAAAAAAAAAATATTTTTTATCTATTCTGCACATCTGTCTCCTTGTGAACAGTTAGAGGGTGAGGGGCAAAGCCCATGTCCAGCTGTCTCCATAGCTCTGAGCTTAGCATGGTGCTGTACCATGAAACAGCCTTAGAAAATGGTGAGTGAATGAGCAAGCTCACAGGACCCCAACCAGCAAGCCTGGAGGAGCCACTCCTTTCCAAGGACTGTGGACCCCTTCAGCTGCTCTGCAGACCTCAGCAGGGGAATGATGAGCAGGAAGCAAGGGAAAGAGATGTGACTGAGATCAAGGGGACCTTTTGGAGGACAACTGTGATGTCACCCAAGGTGGCACACTCTGGGTATGCTCTGAACTCTGTGCACACTGAACATGGCTGCTTCCACCAGGCTGGTGTTCTCCAGTGTACACTGTGGAGGTCCTCTGCTCCCTGAAAATGAGGGCTGCTTCCTGTTCCACCCAGCAAGTATGGGAAGAGGGATGGATTCTCTTTCACTTCAGAATAAGTGGTCCCACCTCTGAAATACAGACAGAACCCTCAGTCCTGCTCTCTTCATCATCAATATCACCACGAGGTAGGAAAGATATTTTTTTAATTAAACACACTTGTAATCTCAGCACTTGGGAGACTGAGACAGAAGGATCCGGGTTCTCAATCAGCCTCAACTACTTAGTGAGGCCGCCTGCAACTTAGTGAGACCCTGTTTCAAAATAAAGAATAAAAAATAGGGCTGGGGTATAGCTTGGAGGTAGAATGCCCCTGGGTTCAATCCCGAGCAACACACACACACACACACACACACACACACACACACACACACACGTATGAGAATCAATTAGCAAACATTCACATTTGGATAGCACAAGTTGATAGAAATATTTGAGGAGAGAGGAGAGAAGAGTGTCTATGGCTTTGCCCACGCCATGCCTCAGCATTTTTGTTTTTCTTTTCCTGATACTAGAAATTGAACCCAGGGGCATTCTACCTCTGAGTTTATGTCGCCCCCCACACACACACACAGCCATATTTTATTTATTTATGTATTTATTTATTTAGTGTGGCACTGGGTATTGAACCCAGGAGTGTTCTACTTCTAAGTGATACCCCTCAGCCTTATTTATTATTTATTTATTTATTTATTTATTTATTTATTTATTTATTTATTTAGTGGTACTGGGAATTGAACCCAGGGGCATTCTACTTCTGAGCTATACTCCCAGCCCAATTTTTATTTTATTTTATTTATTTATTTATTTTTTTGCAGTACTAGGGATGGAACCCAGTGACATTCTACCTCCAAGCTACACCCCCAGCCCTATTTTTTATTCTTTATTTTAAAACAGGATCTCACTGAGTTGCAAAGGGCCTCATTAAGTAGCTGAGGCTGTCTGCGAACTGCGATCCTATACTCTGAGCTTCCCAAATGCTGGGATTACAAGCATGTACCACCATGCCCGGCTCTTCTTCCAAGTACTAAGATTACAAGCGTGCGCCACCACTCTCGGCTCTGATTTTTTATTTTGAAACAGGGTCCCACTAAGTTACTGAAGGTCCCACTAAGTTGTTGGGGGTTAGGTTCAAATCTGTGATCCTGATATCTCAGCTTCCTGAGTACTGGCATGATAGGCAATGCCCAACCATGCCCAGATCATGCTTCTGCCATAACACCTTCTTGTCTTCTCCTGATACTCAACTTTCCTTTATCCTTTGAGGCTCATCCCTTATCCCATTTTCCTGGGGATGCCTTCGATGGCTCTCCCTGGGGATGCCTTTCATGACCATCTTGGGGGCCCTTCCCAGATCATCTTTAGGTGTTCTCTGAACTCCTGTCGCACTGTCATGAAGATCTCCTCTCTCTCTCTCTCTCTCTCTCTCTCTCTCTCTCTCTCTCTCTCTCTCTCTCTCTCGTGTGTGGTCCTGGAGATGGAACCCAGGAGCATTCTACCTCTGAACTATACCCCCAGCCCTATTTTTATTCTTTATTTTGAAACGGTTTCACTGAGTTGCAAAGGGCCCTCACTAAGCTGAAGCTGTCCTCAAACTGTGATCCTCTCATCTCAGCCTCCCAAATGCTGGGATTACAAGTGTGCGCCACCATGCCCGGCTCTGCTTCCCTTTTTCTGTCCTGCATTTTTTTTTTCTTTTGGGAACTTTCCCTCCTCCTCTCTTTGGTATTCTAATGTGCTATCAGTTAAGTGGCCCCCTTTCTGCCACGTGAGTGGAAGTAGACCTCTAGCTGGCCAGAAAGGAATAACAGTCACCTGGATGAAGAGTCCAGGTCCACGTCAGGTGAAAGATCAAAGTAAGTCCTGGGAAAGAAGGTGTCTCTTCTCAAACACCATGCTGTGGCACAAACACCATGCTGCGACACATGAAGTTGAGCTTTTCTACAATCTGGAGTATTAGGCAACCAGGCTCCCAGGGTAGAGCTCAGCTGAGCTACAGAGAGCGAGCTGTTTATATCACAGGGCACTTGAGCTCATCCATTTCCTTGGACTTCCACTACTTCGAATCTGGGTTGCTATCACTTAAATCAAGAACCATGACCAATTCAACCTATGACGTCTAAGACCACACCTTTACTACATTACATTGCGAGCCCATGAAGCCAGCTTCTTAAAACATTTGCTTTTCTATAGCAAGCTGTAGCTGATCTCTGCTACACGTCACGGAGGTCAGGCCAGGCTCCTGGTTTCTTTCAGTATCAGCCTCTTATTTTTGACCCCCTTTTTTTTCCTCCATAGGGTTGATTCAGCTTTGGCATCAAAATAATTTCGAGACATATCAAATGAGGTAGATTATGCAGGATTTCCATTGCTTGCTGCCTTGCCCAAAGACTTTTGTCTGAGGTGTGCGTGTTTATGTGTGGGTGTGTGTATGTGTATTTGTGTGTGTGTGTATGTATACACTGTGTCCTTCCTTCCCCCACCTCTCCAGCTGAGGAATAGGGTGCACAACCTCACCACCCCATTTCCCAATGTCTCTTTCCCAGCCTGACTGGTTCAGGATATCTGCTAAGTGAAAGGTTCGAGTCGCCCCTGCCCCACAGGGGGCGGGGCCGGAAGCTAGGAGGTGGAGCTCTGCGATTCCGGGAGGGGACCAGGCCTCCCGGTCAGGAAGAAGAGGTTCAGAGTTCGGAGAGGAGCCCAGGAGGGAGGGACGCACTCCCCCCACCCCACCACCACCAGCCCCCGCGGCCACGCGGGGTCTGGAGGCCAATCTCCCACGAATAAAGACATCCGTAATACCGATTATGGATCTCCGCGTGTCTCTATGCACCAAGGGAACTCGCCAAACCTTTTACTAAGAAAGAACCCCTTTCCTAAGCCTCCAAGGGCCCCTAGATTTCAGACACCACCAAAATCTCTGATCTTTATCAGGAGATACTACTTTCTTTTTTGTGGCACTGGGAATTGAACGCAGGGGCAGTCTACCTCTGAGCTATACCTCCAGTCCTATTTTATTCTTATTTCAAAACAAGGTCTTACTAGGTTGATGAGAGTCTTACTACTTGCTGAGGCTGTCCTGGAACCTGTGATCCTCCTGTCTCAGCCTCCCAAGTACTGGCATTATAGAAGTGCACCACCACACCCAGCTCAGGGTGCTGCTTCTCATCTGTGGTGATAGAGCAAGGAGCTGAGGGTCTGGCTGATTCTTCTGGTACCCGTTGTCAGGGCCCACTCGGTTAGACCGGGATGGGGTGGTGGCTCAAGATGGCGCCTAGGCATGTTGCCAAGTCACGAGGCTCACGAGGCTGGCGGTACCCTGAGCCTGCGCAGTGAGCCCTATCAGGCGCCCTACGGATGATCAGTGACACAGTGCCTCGTGCTACTGAGGAGATAGAAAGGAAATAGGCAGATAGGGAAAAGGCCTTGGTAGAAAAAAGTTAATTTCCTGAGTTTCCTGAGGGGCGACAAATGCCTGAAATTCCAAAGGCTCAGGAGATAAGGCCAGAGCTTCACAAAGCCATCCTGAATTTCCTAATCAACAAACCCACCGAGCAAGTCTGGCATTCCTGAAAGGAGACCCTTCAAAGAACTTGCAAATGCCCTATGCAAATTCTCCTTGGAATCCCAAAGTCACCCTAACCACAAACGGACTTGCAAGCGGTCAGGCATCGGCCAGTCAGATGACAAAAGCGGGGACTTTCCCGCTCGGGACCCCCTCCCCTTTTGGGGAGCTGTTCTCTCTCTCTCTCGCAGGTCGTGTTGGCCCTGAGAGAAGGCAGAGTGCATCTGAGGGCACGTGGCTCAGGTGACTCTCGAGTAGTGACCTGAAGGCCTCTGCTGGACATCATGGCTGACCAGGCCCCTAGGGGTGACCTGTACCTCTTTTCTGGCAGATCGCGTGGACTCTGGGAGAAAGTAGTCTGCAACTGATGGGCACTTGGCTCGGGCGACACTCGGGTAGTGACCCTGAAGGCAGCTACTGGACCCCGGGGTTCCGACCGCCCCTATGGGGTGTTCGGCCACTTTTCTCTATTCCCTTCTGGCAGATTGCGTGGACTCTGGAAGAAAGCAGCCTGCACCTGAAGGCAATTCGGCTTGGGCTACTCTCAAGTATTGTCCTGGAGGCAGCTGCTGGACCCAGAGTTCCAGCCCCTTTGGGGGTGTTCTGCCACCCTTGTCCCAATCCCTGCTGCTTCCAATAAACCTTTTACTCCCCTTCCTGAGGTCTGCGGGTGTCATTCTTAGCTCACTGTAGACAAGAACTCGCCGGGGTTTTCTCTCAAGAAACCCCGTTTCACTACCACCAGCCCACCTATGAGAGGGTTAGAAATGTGCATGCCCTAGCTGTGGGAAGCTTGGGGTTGGTGGAGTGATGAGGGAGGGGTTATGAGACTGATATATATTTGCCTGCTGTGCGCATTGAAGGGGAAACATTAAAGAGGAAGCATCATCAACAGACTCAGCGTTTGTGTGTTCTTTCCCAGGGCTCTGCAGGACGGAGCCTTAGGGATGGGACACCATCTCACTCTCTGCCTTACTCACCCCCCATTTTATTAAATGAGCACTCACTACAGAGCTCACAATGGCTCCCTACTGCTACCCATGTCCAAATCAACTTTTTGCCAGAAATTGTGCTGCTTGGGTCACCTTCCTTCCTGGATGTTCTCCGTCCATAGAGTCAGACTTGGAGGCTGACCCATCCCTGCTTCCCAGGAGTATCAAGCCATTCTCCACTGTGGTTCTTGGTGTTCCTTCTATCTGGAATCCCCTCCTCCTTGGTCCTCCGCCTTCACATCCTACAGACCCATTTTGAGTTCTCCTTCTTCCCTGCAGCATTCCCTGGTCCTTCTAGTCTGTGATTTACGTCTTTTCTCTACCCTCAGAACGATGTGGCTTACCAGCACGTTGCGGCACACTTTGGGATTTGAATCCGCCTGGCCTTCTGGCTGAAATATCTGTTTCTCAGAGGCAAGAACCATTTCTGTACTAGTATTGGGAGAGAGGTAAAAATGTATGAAGGTGCCAGTATTGGGAAATATTTTCAAAATCTATCAATAACATCAGTATTAGAAAGCCCAGAGCGTCAGAGAAAAGGCTGCAGAGGACCCAGGCGCCCAGGGTGACTAGCAAGAGAATAAAGGAAGCCCAGAAGCCTCGGTCTTTTACATTTCTAAGAGAAGCAAACTTCCTCAAGATGTGGGGAAATGCCAGGAGTCTCCAAGAGATCCCAGACTCCCGATAATCAACTGACACATTTTGGAGTGTAACAAAAGGCATGGGGTCTGTGCTGGAGACAGGGCAGGTCTACAGGAAGGAATCTCCACACCAAAAGACCTGTCCCAGATAAAGGGCAGATCTAGTTGGGTCAGATGACTGGTTATAAAACTACTCGATATCCAAAAGACTTTTAGTGACTTCTTTTCAAGTCACCCCCCCATACCATCCCAGGTAGAGGGCTTTATTAAACCCTGTTCTATATTTCCATCTTTGTAATAATAAAGTAGCTTAAGCTTACAGAGTTTGGGCTACAGTTTTCTTTACCTAGTTCAGAACAAGAACCTGTCTCTCATTGGAACAGCTTCGGGAACAGATCCCAACAGGGTCCCCGAAACAGTTCCCGCACTGTTACAATTTCTTATGCATCTTTTATTTTCCTCCCCTTCATCTCAGTATCCCACAGGTGTTGGCTTGAAGTGCAGAGATGATTGCTATACTTAATTGATCAGAAGCACAGCTTTGGGAATTTTTTTTAAAAATTTAAATTTCCCAGACCCTCCCCTGGAGACTCAGACTTAATTGGTTTGGGATAAGATGCCAGGATCTGTTTTGTTATTGTTGTTGTTGTGTGTTGTGTGTTGTTTTTGTTTTTTTATACTAGGGATGGAACCCAGGGGCCTTCTACCTCTGGAGCTACACATCCAAACCTATTTTATTATTTTATTTTGTTTGGAAACAGTGTCTCCTTAAGCTGCTATGGCTGGCCTTGAAGCTATGATCCTCCTGTCTCAACCTCCCACATCCTGGGATTACAAGCATGTGCCACCATACCTGGCCAAGAATGTATATTTTTGAAAGCACTATGATGTGAGTCTTTTTTGAGGTAAAACAAGTTTACAGTGAGCATATTGCTGGATTCCAATTCAAGACACTTCTCTGACACGTTCAAGTGTTTTATGGGAAACAACACAGCACGTTTTAAATATGTAGGTTCTGGAAGTTTAGGGCTTGTGGTTCTCCTGTGCCCTGCGGTGCTGTAGGTTTCTTGTAGGTTATCTAGGGTGATGGCTGAGAACAGGGTCTTAGAATCTGACAAAGGCTGGAATCCCGGCTCAGCTGCTCATCATGGGGACTGAGACAATATATGGAACTGTAAGAAAATGGGAACTTCAAAGTTAAGGGAGAACACGAGCTTTCCCAAGAGGGTCTCACAGTTCTTTTACAGAAGAACCCGTGAGGAGGTGGGTAGCAGCGAGTGGCAGGGGTGAAGGTCTGGACTTCCTCAGGATCCTCAGGTTCCCGGCAGTGGTGGGTTGTGGCCAGGTGGTACCTGAACTTGACCTTCCTTAGGGACCCTTTGTTTACTAAGCATCTTAAAAATCTCTGGTGGTGAGCCAGGCGTGGTGGCACATGCTTGTAATCCCAGCATTTGGGAGGCTGAGACCGGAGGATCGCAGTTTGCAGACAGCCTCAGCTACTTAGTGAGGCCCTCTGCAACTCAGTGAGACCCTGTTTCAAAATAAAGAATAAAAAATTGGGCGGGAGGTGTAGCTCAAAGGTTGAATGCCTCTGGGTTCCACCCCAGACCCGGAAAAAAAAATCTCTGGTGGTGGTGAGGGGCCTTTAGGATTAAGGGTGTGGGCCTACTAAGGATTTTTGCCTCAGAAAGAAGCAGGCCCTGAAGGGTGAAGACAGTTACGAAGTTTCTAGATTTATTTATTTATTTATTTATTTATTTATTTTTATTTTTGTGGTACTGGGGATGGAACTCAGGGGCATTCTACCTCCGAGAAACACACCCAGCCCTATTTCTTTATTGTTTATTTTGAAATAGGGTCTTACTGAGTAGCAAAGGACCTCATTAAGTAACTGAGGCTGTCTGTGAACTGTAATCCTCCTGTCTCAGCCTCCTGAATGCTGGAATTACAAGTGTGTGCCACCATGCCCGGCTATATATTTTTTTTTATGATACTGGGAATTGACCCAAATGCACTCTACCTCTGAGCTGCACCCCCAGCCCAGTTTTATTTCTCATTTGGAAGCAGTCTCACAAAGTTGCAGAGGGCTTCTCTAAATTGCAGAGACTGGCTCTGAACATGCAATCCTCCTTTCTCAGCCTCCCAAGTACTGGGATTATAGGTGTGCACCACCACGCCTGGCTCAAGTTTCTAGATTTTAAAAACTATATTTCCTGCTTCCTTTCCAGTCTGTGTCCTTTTTTACCTATTATTATCATTTTTAAATTTTTCCTATCTTAGCTAATAATCTCCCCGAAGCTCAATTTCCTATAGGACTTGTAATGGAAGCCACTTGTCAGGATTGCTGGATGCATTAAACAAGGCCTGTTATATGAAGCACCCAGATCCACGCCTGGCACAGAAGGCATACCTGTAACAAGTGCTGTGGCATTGAGATGCTAAACTAGGAATATGGAAATTCAGCCAGGTGGTAGGATAAAGGAATGCTCTGTGGCAGAGGCTTGGGCTGCACAGCCTTGAAAAGCAAGCTCTGAGCATATCTTCCTTCAAGGCCTTGCGTACCTGTCATCTGGGGACCATGAGACCCCCCCACCCCCCAGCAAGAAGCAATTGAAATGCAGACAGAGAAGTTAAGTGCTCTGTTTCTTATGCAAAGCGGGCGTGGGGGCAGCACGCCCTTTGCTGGGTTGAGAGCCTTTTCCTTCTGCAATCCATATTTATGAAGCACCACAAGTGGAAATTAGTATTTGTTTTTGAGAGGTATTGTGTTCCCTGATTCTGCCTTGTTCATAAGAGTGGGGGAGAAGGCAGCCATGGCAGGAGGGCCCAGAGCCTGGTAAGACTTGGAGGCCAGGCTTGGTGGCACAGGCTTGTAATCCCAGCATTTGGGAGGCTGAGACAGGGGGATCACAGCTCGTGGCCAGCCACAGCTACTATTTAGTGAGGGCCTTTGCAACTTAGCGAGACCCTGTTTTAAAATAAAGAACAAAAAATAGGGCTGGGGGGTATAGCTCAGAGGTAGAATGACCCAAGGTTCTATCCCCAGTACCACAAAAAATAATAATAATAAAATAAAATAAAGGAGACAGATATAAAACAAAGGGCAGAGAAACCAAGCTTTCCTCCTCCCACTTTTAGTTCCACAGAGCATCTGCAGGGCCAAGTGAAGAGTCAGCAAGAGTTAGCAAGAACAGGTGTGTGTGTGTGTGTGTGTGTGTGTGTGTGTGTGTGTTACTACGGATGGAGCCCAAGGGCTTTCTAACTCCAGGCTACACTCCTGAGACCTGTTTTATGTTTGTTTGGAAACAAGGTCTCACTAAGTTACTGAGAGCCTCATTAACTAGCTGAGGCTGGCTTCACACCGTGTGATCCTCTTGTCTCAGCCTCCCAAGTACTGGGATTACAAGTGTGCGCCACCACACCTGGCTAGCAAGAGCAACTCCTAACTGCCTGTTACAGTCTTCCTGGGGAAAGTGGTGCTGGGCTGGGTTGTCAATCCACTCCTGTCACTGGGCCAAACACTCCTGGCTGGCTTTGGAGAACATGGGCCCGGTCTCTCCTTCCATGCTGAGACTAGACCCTCTCCCCAGTGTCCCACAAAGAAGATTTCTCAGTCCAGAAATTCATACTCCCAGCCTTTTGGGTCCACTCACAGGGCCGCCTCCTTGGCTTCCTCGCCATAGCACTGCGTCCTGTCACCTGGCACCCTGACACGGCCTCTGAAGTTCCAGGCTTCTGCTGTGTGCAGGTGCCAGGTCGAGACTGCCAGAGCTGTCGCTCAGCCAAGTGGGTGTCCTGCGCCCGGCCCGGCTCTGGGATGGAGGGTGAGGCAGCCTCCCAGCCCGTTCCTCAACCTTAGCAGCAATGTGGAGCTGCAGTCCACACGAGGCGGGGAATGCAGCTTGCTGGGATTCTGAGCTAAAGAGGCTTTGAGAGGGGAGCGCAGGGGAGCCCTCTTCCGCAGGCCTGAGGGACCACAGTGAGTGAGGCCTTCCGAGACTCCTTGAGGAGACAGGACTTGGCAGAGCCCAAACGGTCTGGCAGCCACAGCTTTGTATTTTAATCTATAAATGTCCATGTCTCACGAAGGAGGGGAGGAAAAGGTGCCAGGTCAGAGCCACTGGGTTAGCAGCTTTGCTGACTGTGCCAATGTCTGTGGATTGCAGATATTATTCTGTAAAGGCCAGAGGATGGGAAAGAGGTGGGGTTCAGGACTGCACTTATAACTGCAGAACAGCTTTGACATCAGCAGAGCTCCAGAAGCTTGCCCTGCCCTTGACGTTGAATCCTTTCTCTGCACTTCTGTGTCCTCTAGCCTCCCCTGCAACCCCAGCCGCTGCCAATGCTGAGGACTCCTCTGGCTGCCATTTCCAAAGCCAGGGCTGGCCTGGCTCCAGATGCAAAGGGCTCTGGGTTCTAGAGCATGATTCCCCCTCCTGGGCTAGAGTGCCCTCCTGCAAAACCTTTCAAATTTAATGTGCCTAGGAACTATCAGGGCTTTGGCTCATAAGTAAAGATTCTGGTTCAGTAAGTTTGGGTAGATCCAAGGTTCTGCATAATCTAGGAAGTTTCCAGACAATGATGCTGATGAGGAGAAAAATGCTAGAAGGCTCAGCACCTATTGCTATGGGTCAAGGACAGAGGTCCAAGTAGCCTTCATTATGACCACTTTCATTGTAATGACCCCTGTGCTCAGAGCAGGCCAGGCCCTCCCAAGCTTGGTGCTATGGTTTGGATATGATGCATCCCTGAGGGGTGCAGATGTTGCAAGCTTGATCCCAGTGTAACGGTATTAAGAAGTGGTAGGACCTTTAAGAGAGAAGCTTGGTGGAGGGAGGGTCATTAGGTCATGAGACACCCTCTGAAAGGATAAATGCCCTTTTTTTTTCAGTACTAAGGATGGACCCCAGGACCATCCTACCTCTGAGCAACACCCCCAGCCCTACTTTTTATTCTTTATTTTGAAACTGGGTCTCACTGAGTTGCAGAGGGCCTCACTAAGTAGCTGAGGCTGGCTGCGAACTTGCGATCCTCCTGTCTCAGCCTCCCAGGTACTGGGATTATACACATGTACCACCAAGCCCCTCTGATTAATGTCTTTCTTTAGGAAGTAGGTTAGGTCTCATGAGACTGGAATAATTATGGAAAAAGCCTGTTTTTACGAAGTGAGGTCTCAAGTGTTTGCCTTCTTCTCTGTGAGTCACCCTTTGTACTTGATCATGACCCCGCCTCGTGATGGCATTCCTCATGTGGCTCTTGCCAGATGAGGCCGCTGAGCTTGGACTTTTCAGCCTCCAAAACTATGAGTTAAAATAAGCATCTTTTGCTTATAAAGTTCCCCGTCTTGAGTATTTTGTTATAGCAACACAAAATGGACTAAAGACAGGTACCCCATATCTTGAGAGATAAATTGTACAACATCAACTCTTTGATGGGTTTTTAAGAGTTATTTCCCACTATCTACCCTGCCTTTGCCTCAGCGTTAGATTCCAACTTTTTGGATTGGCTACCCTCTCCACTTCACCTTCCCATGTAAGGCAAAAACTGACCTCCTGGGGGTTGGGGCCGAATGCCTGCGTACCCCCATATTACACGGTGAAGCCCTTATTCCCAGTGTGATGGTGGTGCCTTTGGGAGGTGATTAAGTTTAGATGAGGGTGGGGCCTCATGTTGGGATTAGTGTCCATACACAAAAAGGAAGAGACCAGAGCCCCCCCCCCCACTTCTGACATGTAAAGAAATAGCAAATTGGAAAGTGAGTCAGCTGGCACCTTGGTCTTGGACTTTCCAGTCTCCAGAACTGTGAGAAACAAGTTGTCCTTTAAGCCACCAGTCTGAGCTGTCCCGCTATGGCAGCTCAAGCTGACCACAACGCTGCAGTACCTGGCTCGTTCGCGGGCAGCCCTAATGAATTCATTCAGCGGTCTCTCCCCATTCCTCGAAGACTCAGCCCCTGTGACTCCTGCTGGAGACCTGCTGGAAAGATCAACACCTGCCTCGTGCACACTGCCCATTACCTGGACCACAGACCATAATATTAGTCATGGTGTGGCTGCAATTCTGCAGCTGGGATTGGCCATTCTGCTCTCCTTGTAGGCAGAAGTAATAAGGCAGAGCTGTGTGCATAACACACGCTAGCAGAATAGACTGTGCTGTTCCTCCTGGCCCCTCTTCCTCAGGGGACCCCTCCCTCACACGACGGGAGACTTTTCTAGTCCAATAGCTCCGATTTCTTCAACCCCATTCCTTCTGTTTTCTGGAGTTTAAGAAACGGGTTCTCCAGCTTGGCTGCTTCTAAGAATCAACAGGGGAGTTTTAAAAATCCTAAGCCAACCTCCCCACCCTCCCGAGAGTCTGATTTATTTGGTTTGGAGTGTGCCCTGAGCATTAGGATTTTTCTTAAAACCCCGATGAAGCTAATGTGCTGCCAAGTTGGAGAGCCCCTGGGAGTCAGGAATTTTAGGATACTGCTCCATGCCAGGGTCTGCTCTCAGCACCACCTTCCGGGTCCTGCTCAGGGATTCTGCAGCCCAGGGAGCAGGCTCCGGCTACAGCTCTGAAGCTGAGTTCTTCAGGGAAGGGAGGCCAAGGGACAGGGAACAAACCTGGTTTAAGTCCCACTATAGCCAGGCTTGGTGGTACACGCTTGTAATTCCAATACTTGGGAGGCTGAGGCAGGAGGTTCGCAGGTTCAAGGACAACCTCAGCAATTTAGTGAGGCCCTTCACAATTTAGTGAGACTGTTTCCAAATTAAAAAAAAAAAAAACCTGGGGGCCTAGCCTAGCAGTAGAAGGCCATTGGATCCCACTCCTAGTGCCATATAAATAAATAAATAATAAATAAAATAAATAAATAAATCTCACTGCCCCACTTAAAGAGACATTTGGCTTGAGATAATTTTCTTAGTCTCCCAGAGTCTGGGTTTCCTAACCAACTGTGTGGAATAGTGGTGTAACCAGTTTCTACTAGGTAATAATCCTCCCCTCCAAAATTAGTGACTGAAAACACAAGTGTTCTCTGTCTGTCACAGGTCTGTGGACGGCTGGCCTGGCCTGGTCTGGTCAGGACTGGCTGGGCCGGGCTGGAGGGTCTCCTCCCTTCCTGGGCTGTCTGGCTGTTGGCTTTCTACCTGCTGGAGTGGTAAGGATGGCTCGGCTGGTGTCTGTGTCTCCTGCCATTCAGCAGGTGAGCCCAGGCTCATCCACAGGTGGCCCCTGGGTCCTCAAAGCAGGCTTCACGCCTGTTTGCTTGGGAACAGCAGCCCCAAAGCCAGCCTGGAAGAAGCCGACCAGAGAGCATGGCTCAACTTTCTACGAAGATGTGCGAGTCAAAATAAAGTAAACCTCCACCAGGCGTGGTGGCGCACGCTTGTAATCCCTGCGCTTGGGAGGCGGAGACAGGAGGATCACACAGTTTTGAAGCCAGCCATGCTGGCTTAAGAGACCCTGTTTTCAAATTTAAAAAGTATAAAAATAGGTCTGGGAGTGTAGCCCGGAGGTAGAAGGGTTTCCAGGAACCCCAGTACCACCCAATAAATAAATAAATAAATAAATAAATAAATAAATAAAGTAAACCTCATTTTCATTCCAGTAACTAGGACCAACTGGGCTCTCTTCCTTAGTACTTCTGTGCTTAGTGACCATGGAATGATGGTGTGAGAGGTGTCAGAATCAGAATCATCACGGTGTCAAACCCTAACCAAAAACACCTCCAGAGAGCCAGGAGGCCGTGCAGGGAGCGTATCTCGTGCACATGGGGCCAGTAACAAGAAGTATCACGAGAGATGCTGCCAGAACCACAGCCTTGTACAAAGCATACTTCCGTGAGGATGTCTGCCCAGAAGTGCCGTGAACCGTCCACCCTTGGGCTCCGGCCACTCTTGGTACTGATCCTTGAAACCAAGGCTAACTGTTTCAAAACGACACAAGTCAACCTTCTCTCTTTTACCTCTGATGACTCTGGTGTTCATTTGCCTCCCTGAAAATGTTCATGATTCACTAGAGTCCACGTATTCTCCTTGTCGTGTTCATTGCCGAGTTACCCTTTTCTCTGGAGAATCTCTCTCTATCGCTATTTGGTTAACAATGGTCACACCCTAGATGGGGCCCCCGGAGTTAAGTCACTGATGAGAATTGCTCTGTCTCATTCTTTTGTGTGTGATACTGGGGATGAAACCCAGGGGTGTCCTACCTCTGAGCTACACCCCACCCCTATATTTTATTCTTTATTATTATGAAACAGGGTCTTGCTGAGTTGTAAAGGGCCTCACTAAGTAGCAGAGGCTCACAATCCTCCCGTCTCAGCCTCCCAAATGCTGAAATTACAAGTGTGTGCCACCACACCCAGCTTTGTCTTTCGGTTTATTTTTGTTTATTTTTGTTTTGTTTTTGCGATACCAGGGATGGCATTCTACCTCCGAGCTACACGCCCAGCCCTGTCTTTTATTCTTTATTTTGAATCAGGGTCTCACTAAGTTGCAAAGGGCCTCACTAAGTAGCTGAGGCTGTCCGCGAACCACAATCCTTCTGTCTCAGCCTCCCGAATGCTGGGATTACAAGCGTGCGCCACCACGCCCGGCTGTCTCTCAGTTTTAGGTTTTACCACAGATGTGTTTCTGCAAGTCATGCCATTAATTCATTTATCTACCCTAAAGATTAATTCATTAATTCCTACCCATTATAGAGATCTCGAGTGTCCACGATGTGGCAGGCATTGTACCAGGTGTGGTGAAAGTTTTAAAATGAGTGGAAATGGCCCTTTCTCCCATGAGCCTTCACATCCTCTGGGAGAAGCAAGCAGGTACAGGGGATTTGGAAGTGAACTTGAACTTCACATTTGTATCTGCCTGGGTTTTCTCTGCTTTTGCTTGTGGCACAGAAACCCTCTCCTTTAGAATTCCACATCAGACAGATGTGTTTGTGTGCAGTGTAGACTCCACAGAGGAAACATCAAGGTGTACACTGTGCCCATTGCACGGTGAGTGCCTCAGTCTGCTTTCTGATACTGTAACAAAATAGTTGAGACTGGGTAAATTATGAAGAACAGATACACCTTACGGGCCACACTGGATCCACAGTAATGGCCACTGGCTTGAGCGACCCAGCGGCTGCTCATCCCCAGGGGGTTTTCTTTTCTCTCTGACTGTCCTCAGAGAAGCTGCCTCTGTCCCCTTCTCAGATTCTCCTGCAGAGTCTCTGCCTTTCCTCTCCATGATACAGTGTAGCACAGCTTTTCTGTATTCTCCATGTGAAAATATTTCTTCTCCTGTTTGCAAACTGAGTCACACGATGTAGAAGTCACAGTAGGAACCACCGTGTGCGTTGGGACCATGGTCCGTGTGGACCATGCTCCTTGAGATCTTACCCCTAACCCAGCCCAAAGAACCCACCAAGGTCTTCATTCTAAGGCACTCCCCGAGCAAGTTTTTACAAGTAAAAATGTTCTCTATCTTCTCGAATATCTAAAATCAAGTATATTAGATTTTGTGCAAGAGCAATCAGAGGAATGATACTCTCTAATTAACACGAAGAAAGGCTTCCTGGAGGAAGCAGTATTTGAACCCAGCTTTAGTGGAAACTTTTTTTCTTTTTTTTTTTTGGCGGTACTGGGGATTGAACCTAGGAGCATTCTACCTCCAAGATTAAACCCCCAACCATATATATATATATATATATATATATATATATATATATATATATAATTTTTTGTAGTACTGAGGATGGAAGCCAGGGGCATTCTACCTCAGAGCTATACTGTAGCCCTATTTTTTTATTCCTTATTTTGAAACAGGGTCTCAGTGAGTTGCAGAGGGCCTCACTAAGTAGCCGAGGCTGTCCATGAACCACAGTCCTCTTGTGTCAGCCTCCCAAATGCTGGGATTACAGCATACGCCAGCATTCCCAGCTCCTAACCCTATGTTTTTCTTTATTTTGAAACAGGTTCTCACTAAATTGCAGAGAGCCTCACTAAGTAGCTGAGGCTGGTCTCGAATCTGCGATTCTCCTGTCTCAGCCTCCCAGGATGACAAGCGTGCGCCACCACACCCGGCTTGATGGAACTTTTTTGAGAAGGCTAGCTCTAGTTTCAAAAAGAATGATTTACACACTCATTCATGCTTCTGCTCGGGGCCCAGCCCATCCAATCATGCCAGCTTCCATCCTGTCTTGTTCTCCTCCTTACCATAGAACTAGAGGAAAGGAATTGAGTTTTTTTTGAGTGTGCTATCAGGAGGGGGAGACAAGCCCAGCCTCCACTTACCCATAGTGCATAGAACAAGAAAGAAAAAGCATTGGCCCTATAATTTCCATTGTCTTTCCAGAATTTCTGCATGTCATTTGTTACTTTGGTTTTGCTGGGCAGGAACGTGTTGTTGCTTCCATACTTTGGATCTAGACTAAGCTCGGCACTCGGAAGGCCCCCTGGCCTCGCAGAACTCGATGCCTGAGTCGGTCGTTGCAAGCCACCAAGGATCTAAGTGCTTTCTCCAGTGGCTGAGTTTGTCCTGTGTGTCAGAGTGGGTTAAGTGAGAGAATTCATTTAACTTTCACCATGCTATGAAGGACAGAGGTAATTTTCTTTATAGGTTTCAGGGCTAAAGTAGATTATCTTATGGATTTCCATGTAACATTTAACTAAAACTAAAATTCACACACACACACACACACACACACACACACACACACCTTCCTTTTGATAAGATCATCCCCCAAAGTAAAAAAAGTAATATCTCACATGGAAGATACAAAAATTTAAGCATGCATGCATTTGTGGCGTGTGTGTGTGTGTGTGTGTGTGTGTGTGTATTTGTGTTTTAGCACTCTGCCATTTGTAAGATACAGCAACCCAACTACAAGTAGCTTACGCAAAATGAAAGTTTTGTTCGTGTTAGGAAAGCTTGGGACAAATCCGTCTTCAGGCCTGGCTCGATCCAGGTGATCAAATGATGGGTAAATTCTCTTTTACGGATTTTTGAGAGAAAATGTTACAGTTTTGGGGAAACTGTCCCCAGAGATCTTTGTTAGACCTCTGGGAATAATTTCCCAATAAAACCACAAAAACAGAAAAAGATTAAAAGGCGCAGGTTCTTGTCCTGAGCTAAGGATAAAACACATTAGCCCGGATTCTTGTTGAAGATTTAAAGAAGTTTATTAAAAAGACAGAAATACAGAAGACAATTACAGCCCCATGCCATTCAAGAGTGGCATGGAGGTGGGTGGTTCAAACGAATTCACCAAAGATACAACATATGGACCAGACTTTTTATACACATGACCTCCATCTTGTTCACGTAATTCTGACTAGTAAACGTCCCTGTAAGTTACCTCCCATTACTTTCCTGCCAAGGTGTCTCTTCAGGAAAGTCATGGTCGAAGGTCGACCCCTCGTCCCATCCTAGCTAGATTACCCAGTTATTATGTAAACCTGTCTTCAGAATGAGGATGAGGAAGTCCTAGTTCCCCTCTCCTATGGACTTGCTAATTACCTTTAGCTAGGTTAATTTACATTGGAATAGTTGCCTGCTTCTTTTGGCAGAAACCAAGTCCTTTCACCAATTTTTGAAATATAATAATCAGCGCTTTCTCAAATCTTCCTAGGCCATTCCCAATACTGGTACATTCCCATCCTTCTCTACCACTCTTCTCTGCTTCCTACTGGTCAGACAAGCTCTCCCCATATGATGTCAGTGAGACCATTAGCCGCTTCAGGCTTACCTTTTGCCAAATAATAAACCCTGGAGAAACGCATGCTTCCTTCCCAAGAGTCTTTGCCAAAGGCCCAGGCTCACATCTCAATAGCCTAAATCAGATTTAGTACCCATTCCTCTGCCAATCTTGGCAACTCGAATTGACTAAGCCTCGATCCCACACTCTTAAAGCAACATGGATCAGGCAGACCCCAGCAAAACTACAGGGTCTGCAATTTGGGGGAGCATTGATTCTCTTTAAAAAAAAAAAAAGAATTAGCTAACATAACCAAAAGGGAAAATGTTTGGACAAAATTATGAGATACCTTTTACAGTAGAATGCCTACTTACTGGTGAAATAAAAAGATGTAGGAGAATAAAGGCAGTTGGTAGGGTGCTGGCAAAGGCCAAACAGGGCTTTACTAGAGGAATCGGGGCTGAAGGCCTGGGTTTCAAACCAGTTGCATGAATGAATGGTAAACCAGTATCCTAAGATTCCAAACACGTTACATTTCATCTGTGTGTCTATTAACGCCTGTTCTTGTGGGTGTCACTGTTACCCTAGGTTTCTGGCCATCCCTGGACAGCCTGGTATGCCATCCATCAAGACTAAAGCGAAGAGGTTCAAAAGCAGAGAAGCTGAGAATTTGGCTCAGGCTACGCGCCACGGAGGAAAGAGGAAAGATGGAGAAACCGGGGTGATTTGTTTTTAGTATTTTTGCTTATTCTGGATGCCGTGAAAGCTGCCTATACTGGCTCCTGACTAATGAAAGCCGAGGGGAAGCCAGGCTGGAAACCTGGCCGTGTGTCTGTGCACAATTAGATTTGTTTGTTTAGGTCTCTTTTTGTTTTCAGATGACTCAGATAGGAATCCTGCAGGCCTTTCAAAGCCAAGTGCGACTATGTGTATTTTGGGTCGGGCTTCGCCAAGTGCAGAAAGGCTTGGCTCCCCGAGGTTATTTTCCTATCCAGGGGTTTTTCAAACTTTCAAGTGGAGCTGGGAGAATGCTGCAGCAAACCAGGTCATTTTTCTTAGCAGACTCCAGCCTGGGGTCGCAGGGGGGACAGGGATTACAAGCACACAAATACAAAAGCCCCCCAGTGGCACACAAGGGCACCCACTGTGCTGATCTCCTGCTGCTCCTCCCTGATGGCTTCACCACCCGCCATCCCTCATCCTCTCTCAGCAGGCCACCAACACCAGAGCTGGGCTCTCCCTTCCTCCCTCTCCAGATGAGCCTATAAATGCTTCCGCTTTCAAGATTCTCCTCTTTCACCACAGAGGGGAGGTTTGGACTCTGCAGCTTCTTATAAAATACAGGGATGCTTACAGGCTGGAGATCTGTCAGGCACCTGGCTGAGCTCTTCCCCCTGAAGGTAATGGCCCTCCTGGGATGGTCTGCTACCAGCCGGTGGATGTGGCGTTCAGGGCCTTGGGACGAGGTGGGCAGTAATCACCTGCATCTTCCTACAAGAGCAAGATGCGTACAAGGCCAAAGGAAGAGTGCTCGGTCTCCCTTCTTTGAGACTCCTCTCCTGCAGCGCGGCCTCTGCGTGAATCAGAGGAGACAGATGAGTGGTCCGGGTTGTTTTCAAATATTAAGAACTTATGTGGGCAGCAGAAGCAGATTTCCTACGCTCCGTAGAAGCTGGATCCCAGGCGAGGAGACTCCGACAGTCTCCCCTGCTTGGCTGCCTTTGTAAAAAGAAGAGACTGCCCGTGTGCTAGCTGGAGGAGCCTTACCTTAGTCACTCGGTGAAACTTTTCATACCCAAGATACCATTTTTTAGTGTTCCTTTTCTTTTGAATCTTTCCATAGACTCGTCTGCTTTTTTTTTTTTTTCTACCTTCTACCTCCGGGCTATACCCCCAGATCTATTTTATATTTTATTTGAAAACAGAGTCTCACTAAGTTACTGAGAGCCCCACTAAGCTGCTGAGGCTGGCTTCGAACCTGCGCGATCCTCCTGTCTTAGCCTCCCAAGTACTGGGATCACAAGCGTGTGCCACCATACCTGGTGTCACGTCTGCTTTTAAGACTCTTTTTTTAGTGTTCCAATTTTCAGTCTGAAGCATTCTGAAACTTTTAGGAGAAAAACTCATTCTATTGAAATTCACCTATTTCAGGGCTTTCATTTTTTCAAACCAACATCTTCCAGAACTATCTCCCAGGATCAAATGCAATTCTGCCAGTGTCCTGGACCCCGTGCGGGTGCGCTGCTAAGCCAAGCGCAGCGACCACTGGAGAGCGCAGCTATGGCCCTGGGTCAGCTGAGCCTGAGACAAGGATTGGGTGTAAGTAGTTTAGTGGGGAGGTGAGCCCAGTACTAACTCAAAATTGTACTGAGCCCCAATGGACTAGACTAAAACCCCAAACGGAGCTACTCACAGAAAAAGTCAAACCAAAACTGAGTTGTCTGACCTTCCCAGAATCAGAAGAGAAAGTGATAACAGCCAACATTCCCAGATGTGGTAGCTGCAATCAGCATGACGGTGAAGTCCCCTCTTCCACTTGACTTTAGCCAGTCAGTCCTTTCTCTGTTCTGTCTCCTAATCTTCACTTTACAGGGAAAATCACTTTGAAATCAAGTTGCTTTTCTTTCTTTGTTTCAGCCTTTCTCTCTCTGTAACACCATCTCCTGCTCATCCCATTGCGAGATTTGGTTTTACTTTATGGAAGCCAGGGTTGCCTCTTTCCAGACTCACTAAATAAGGTCAGTTGAGAACTTCAAAACTGATTGTTGGGGTTTTTTGCTTTGACTCCAAGGACTCACTCAATGCGGAAGCCACCCTGAGCACTGGAGACTGAGTCACCTGGGGACCATGGCTGCCCCTGGAATGTGCCTCAGATTGTCCCTGGGGGGACAAGGAAGCATGCTAACTGGTTGAGGCTTGCTCCGCATTTGGTGCTCACAGTCACAGCCAGAGAACATCCCCAGGCAGAGAGAGTGTGGCCCTCTCTGAGGCCACTTGTGTGCAGGTTGAGGGCCGTGGGAAGGGCACCAGCCATGTGGATCTGTGAGAAGTATGAATATCTTTTCCATCAAACAGGAGTTCAGATAGTAGCAGACAGAAGCCATTTCAGTTTATATAACTTTCCATTTCCCAGAATCTCAAGTTTCTGTCCTTATTACACTGCCAAAGTCAAAACTCCCACCTGTCTTGAAACTAGCCAATAGTACAGAGCTGCGATTTAAACCAGCCAGTCGCTCAGAGTTGGGAACCCAAGCCCCCACCAATCAGGACCTGGGGTAGGATCACGTTGGGATAAATCTGCTCCAGGTGTCGGCTTTCCAGACTTTTCATGGGCTGTGCCCTTCTGCAGAAGTCAAGGTTTGTCTTGCTGAGTGGCTCGTTGAGTGTTTATTTCTATTGCTAATCCATATTTCCCACAACAGGGATAAGGAAAACCTAAAACAAGCTAAAGGAGGTACCAGTCATTGGGATAAAAAATCTTTCACTCCACGTTGCTCACTGAGGCCAGGAAGGAGATTACTAGGAAACGTAACTAGCACTAGTTGAAATAACAAGGGCTGAAAGTAGAAGGCTTTGACTCAGCCCTCAGTTTGCTGTCTATTCATTCACTTAGCAAATATTCACGGGCTGTTCTTTCTCTTGTAGGGCTGTGTGTGTGTGTGTGTGTGTGTGTGTGTGTGTGTGTGTGTGTTGATTGAGAAAGTGATCTCAGAGGACCTGCACAACCATGCTTCCTGTTTAGCTTGTATACTCAGCACAAGGAGGACTGATCTTTTTTTATTTTTATTCTGGTACTGGGGATGGAACCCAGGGGCATTCTACCATCAAGCTACATCCCCACCTCTATTTTTTATTCTTTACTTTGAAACAGGGTCTCACTGAGTTGCAAAGGGCCTCACTAAGTAGTAGCTGAGGCTGTCCTTGAACCGTGATCCTCCGGTCTCAGCCTCCCAAATGCTGGGATTACAAGCGTGCGCCACCACGCCTGGCTGATTTATTATTTAGTTAATATTTATTTATTTCATTGTCTCTTGAATCCTGCAGCTTCCCTCGAGGTCTGTCTTCTTTTCTTCCTGAAGATCTTCTTCTAGTAGCTTTTAACTGACATCTGTGAATGGCAAACTTTTTCAGTCAAGGGCAGCTTCATTTTTTTTTTTTTATTCTGAAAATGAGGCAATTTGAGGCTCTCTTCTAGAAAATTAATACAAGCTATGATTATAAAATTAAGAATGAAGGCTGAGCGTGGTGGAACACACTTGTAATCCTAGCATTCAAGAGGCGAGACCAGAGGATCAAGGTTCTCGGACAGCCTCAGCTACTTAGTGAGGCCCCTTGCAACTCAGTGAGACACTGTTTCAAAAATAAAGAATAAAAAATTAGGGCTGGGGATGTTGCTCAGAGGTAGAATGCCCCTGGGTTTCATACCCAGTACTGAAAAAAAAAAAAAATGAAGCCTGTAATCTCAGTACCTAAGAGGTCGAGACAAAAGGATCACAGGTTCAAAGTCAGCTTCAGCAACTTTCTGCAATTCAGTGAGCTCTTGTTTCAAAATAAAAAATAAAATAGAGTTCGGGGTGCAGCTTGCAGGTAGAATGCCCCTGAGTTCAATCCCAAGTACCAAAAAAGAAAAAAGAATGAAAGTAAATATTAAAAATGAGAAAAGAAACCTCAATGAAATTATAAATTTTAGAAAGCTGACAAATAAAATGAACATTGCAGTGCTGGGTGTGGTGGCGCACGCTTGTAATCCCAGCATTTGGGAGGCTGAGACCGGAGGATCGCTGTTTGAGGACAGCCTGCGCTACTTAGTGCGGCCCTTTGCAACTCAGTGAGACCCTGTTTCAAAATAAAAAATAAAAAATAGGGCTGGGGTATAACTCAGAGGTAGCGTGTCCCTGGGTTCCATCTCCAGTACCGCCCTCACAAAAAAAGAAGATTGTAAAATCTAGAAAACAGTTTTATCAGTTAACCACCCCCTCCCACAGCCTTTTCACTTTCTACTCACGTTGGTGCCACTGGACGGCCGTGGCATTTGGACATTCGACCCGGGAGAAGATGAGTCAGCCTACATGAACTTTGGGTTTCGTGGCCCAGACTCGCTGGATTTCAGTTGTTTCCCTGCATAGTTTACTTCGGGGTGTACAGATGGTGGAAAGGCTTCCAGAAATACTTCTAACTATCCACACGTTGACTTGCGTGAAAAGCTATGTTGGCGCATGAGTGGAGAAGCCCACAGTCCTGGGGTCCCCCGCACCAAGAGCGTGCAGAGCGGAGAAGCAAGAGGTAACGTCCAAAAGCAGAGGCAAGTCTGCGGAAAATGATTCTAATTGTCAGATATATAAAATTGCATAAATGGAGGACTTTCTGCATTCAATATCTTATAAAAACTGAACTTTTATAAAGAATATATTTCAGAGCCGGGCGTGGTGGCACAAGCTCGTAATCCCAGCATTTGGGAGGATGAGACAGGAAAATTGTGGTTTGTGGATAGCCTCAGCTACTTAGTGAGGCCCTTTGGAACTCAGTGAGACCCTGTTTCAAAAAATAAAGAATAAAAAATAGGGCTGGGGGGGGTAGCTCAGAGGTAGAATGCCCCTGGATTCCATCCCCAGTACCACAAAAAATATATAGATTTTAGGATGCCGTGTATACAATTATAACCACAACATAGTCCAGGTGTGGTGGAAGAGGCCGAGACAGGAAGATTGCAGGTTCAAGGATAACATCAGCAAGTAGTGAGATTCTCATCAACCTAGTGAGACCCTGTTTTAAAATAAAAATAAAATAAAATAGAGCTAGGGCTGTAGCTAAGAGGTAGAATGCCTTTGGGTTCAATTTCCAGTATCAAATAAGTAAGTAAATAAATAACCATACCATATACTTATAGCTCATATGTGAAATAAATTTCATAAGTGTTTTCTTACAGTTGACACCAAGATAAATATTTATATGCCAGTTTCCAAAAGTGAATTGTAAAGCTTAAGAAAAGCACTTATTTTATTTTGGTATTGGGGATTGAACCCAGGGGCATTCTACTTCCGAGCTAAAATCCCAGCCTTATTTTTATTATTTTGAAACAGGGTCTCACTAGGTTGATGAGACTCTTAATGCTTTTCTAAGGAAATCCTTGAACCTGTTATCCACGTGTCTTAGCCTCCCATGTACTGGGATTACAGGCATAGGTCACCATGCCCCGCGTAAGAAAAATATTTAAACTATCAGTGATAAAATATATTTGTGATCAGTTATGTTGGAAGGAAGAATGAAGTGTCTTCACTCTCCCTATACTGGCGTTATGAGATTATCATCAGAAGAGGTGATTAAAGGAGATGTAATTACAAGTGAAAGAATAGTAATAAAAACAGCATGATATTGGCATAAAAACCAACACACAGATCAATGGAATAGACTCAAAGATACATAAATAAATCCTAATACTTTCAGCCAGTTGATTTTTCACAAATATACCAAAAATGTGCTCTAAAGAATAGACAGCCTTTTCAACAAAGGGTGTTGGGAAAACTGGCTATATATTGTAGAACAAGGGTCTTAAACCCCAACTTCCTACCCTGCACAAGGTTAACTCAGACTTGATAAAAGACCTGGAGATTAGGCCAGAGACTTTGCAATTGTTAGAAGAAGTCATAGCACCAACGCTTCAACATATAGGAATTGGTAGAAACTTCCTCAGTAAGATTTCCCAAAGCTTAGGAAATTAGAATGAGAATTAATCAATGAATGGCATTAAGTTAAAAAGCTTCTGTGCAACAAAGGAACCCATACGGATTTAAAGAGAGGGCCTTAAAAAAGAAACATCTTTGCTAGCTACTCCTAGGATAGAATGATAAGCCGGACATGGTGGCACACACTTGTAATTCTAGTACTTGGGAGGCTGAGACAAGAGGATCACACAGGTTCTTGGCCAGGCTCAGTTATTCAGTGAGATACTATACAAGTTAGTGACACCCTATTTAAAAATAAAGAATAAAAAATAGGACTGGGGATGTAGCTTGGAGGTAGAATGCCCCTGAGTTCTATCCGCAGTATAGTAAAAAAGAAAAAAAAATACTAATATCGAGAATATTCAAAGAACTTTTAAAAGTCAACACTAAAAAAAAAAAAACCCAATCAAAATTTAAAAAATAGGCATTGAACTAGACACTTTACCAAAGGAGAAATACAAATGGCCAATAGATATATGAAAAAACGTTTCACATCATTAACAATAAAGGAGATGCAAATCAAAACTACACTGAGAGTCCATCTAACTTCAATTAGAGTGGCAATTATCAAGGGTACAAACAACAATTAATGCAAGCAAGGATGTGGGAAAATAGGAATCCTTATACACTGTTGGTGGGATTGCAAATTAGTGAAGCTGCTATGGGGATAAGTAGAAAGGTTTCTCAGAAGACTGGGAATAGAACCACCACATGACGCAGCCATAGCACTCCTGGGTATCTTTCTAAAAGAATTAAAGTCAGGACACCAGTGATACATGCAGATCCATGTTTATAGCAGCCCAGTCCACAACAACCAAATTATAGGACCAGCCTAGGGGTCCATCAACAGATAAATGGATTGCAAAACTGTGGTGTATATATATGTGTGTATATATATATATATATATATATATATACACACACACACACACACACACACACACACACACACACACACACATTTTCTCTCATGTGTGGACGCTAAGGAGAAACTGGGATATGGGAGGGGAGATGGAGAAAGAGAAACCCCAGTGGAGCAGTGAAGAGGGTATAGGGCTGGAGGTGTGTGAGGGGGAGACAGGATGAAAGAAACACTTCAAGTGGCATTATGTCCATACACGAAATTATCAGTGCCAATCTCAGTATCATGTGCAGGGAAGGGGGTAGAGTGGGGTGGGATCTGGGGGAGGCTTGCCAGGTGCGGTGTGTGTGTCCCTGTCCCTCTGAACTACGTTATATGTGTGATTACAATGCACCAATTAATGCATTCTTAAAAAAAAAAAAAGAAGAGTAAAGAACTATTTCACTTAAGCCACCCTTTATTGGGCTTCCTGTTACATGTTGCTGAGTCTTGTTCTAACTGATGTGGCACCTGACGCTGTCTTTCGGATCCAAGGTCAGTGCCCTGTGGCCCATAAAGGATAGGTAAAGAAGACAGGCGTGGTGACGCACGCTTGTAATCCCAGCATTTGGGAGGCCGAGACAGGAGGATTGTCATTCCAGGACAGCCTCAGCTACTTAGTGAGGCCCTTTGCAACTCAGTGAGACCCTGTTTCAAAATAAAGAATGAAAAATAAGGCTGGAGGTGTCACTTGGAGGTAAGATGTCCCTGGGTTCCATCCCCAGTACCGCATCCCCCCCCCCAAAAAAAAAGGCGCATTGGAGGCTGCAGAGCCTGGGTTTTGGCTTAACAGCAAAACAGAGCCACTGCTGGGGGTTAGAGAGAATGTCAGTGTTGGAGCTTAGCTTTATGAAGCAGTAGGTGGACGTTATCTCCCCGCACTGAAGAGGGAAGTCTGAAGGCGGAAAACAGAGAGAGAGCTGATGTGGCAGTCTCTGCAAGCAAGGACAAGATCCTGGAATAAGGCCTGTCAGCGCAGCGTGGGGTCCCCTCTGGGCTTTGCCCTGAGCAAACCACTTGGCTTCTCCATGCCTCCGTTCCTTCCTATTCCCGGGCGATTTTTAAAAGAATTCAAGAAGGCCATGTGCGCACAATGCTCAGAAGAGTTTTGGCACGCAGCAAGCCCTCACTAAATTATTATCAGTGCTGCTGAGCCCGCGGCAGAAGTGACACATTCCGGGCGGGGAGGCAGAGCTGGATGCAATCAGCAGAATACCAAAGCCCGCTGGGTGGTGGCAGGGGTGAGTGAGAAAGAGAGGGGAGGTAGAAATGTCTCTCAGATTTTTGCCAAGGAAATATTTGGGGAGGAAGACCATGGGGTTCGTTTGAGGTCCCTGGAGTTGGTGGTATCTCTGCCATCGGCATAGGGCTGACTCATGTTCTCCTGCACTCGAATGCGGAGGGGCAGGGTCTGTGCTGGAGGTAGACTGGGGGTCCTAGGGAGAAGGATGGGCTCACAGGCCTCAGCTGAGCATGTAGAATGAAAAGAGAAGACGACAACGATGACGACGACGACTACTACTAATAGTAGAAAGAAAAGCGAAGACAGACCAGCGTGTGGCACACACCTATAATCCCAATATGTGGGAGGCTGAGATGGGAGGATTGTATTTTGAGGACAGCCTTAGCAACTTAGTGAGATTCTGCATCAAAATAAAAAATAAAAAGAGCTCTGAGTGTCTCTTGGAGACAGAATGCTCCTGGCTTTGATCCCCAGTAGCAAAATACAAAAAGAGAGGAGTCCAGACGGGCCCTGAGAGTGGTACAGATGGATCAAAAGGAGCTACCAGGGAGGTGCGCAAGACCGAATGTAATGTCCTAGGAGAAGCTCTGGACGCAGTCCCAGGAAGCTTGAGGGAGACTGTGTTGGTCAGCTTTTTGTTACTGTGACAAAATACCTGAGAAAAATTAACTTAAAGGAGAAAAGATTTATTTTGGCTTCCAGTTTCAGTTCAAGATTGGCTGGCTCAGTCAGGCGAGGTGACGCACCCTTGTAATCCCAGTACTTGGGAGGCGGAGACAGGAAGATCACAGGTTCACGGCCAGCCTCAGCAACTTGTGAGGCCCTCTGCAACTTAGTGAGATCCTGTTTCAAAATAAAAGAAAGAAAATAAGGCTGGGAGTGTAGCTTGGAGGTAGAATGTCCCTGGATTCAATCTCCAGTACCGGAAAAAGAATAAAAGCCAAGTGTGGTGGTGTACACTTGTAATCCCAGCATTTAGGGGCTGAGACTGGATAATTGCGGTTTGTGGACAGCCTGGCTACTTAGTGAGGCCCTTTGCAATTCAGTGAGACTCTGTTTTGAAATAAAGAATAAAAATAGGACTGGGGAGTATATCTTGGAGGTAGAATGCCCCTGGGTTCCATCCCTGGTACCAGAAAACAAAACAAAACAAAACAAAATAAAAAACAAACAAACAAAAAGATTGGAGCTGGGCATGGTGGCACACACTTGTAATCCCAGCGCTTGGGCAGCTGAGACAGGAGAATCACACAGGTTTAAAGTCAGCCTCAGCTACTTAGTGAGGCTCTCAGCAACTTAGTGGGACCCTGTTTTCAAATAAAGTATACAAAAAGGTCTGGGAGTATAGCCTGGAGGTAGAAAAGCCCCTGGGTTCAAGCCCCAGTAACACACACACACACACACACACACACACACACACACACACACAAAGATTGGAATTGGTGGGCTCCATTGCTTTCAGGTCTGTAGTGCAGAGAAGGTGTGTGTGGTGGAGCAGGGATGCTCCTCATGGCAATCAGGAAAGAGGGAAGGAGGAGGGAGTGGGTAGGGGGGGAGAGAGAGAGAGAGAGAGAGAGAGAGAGAGAGAGAGAGAGAGAGAGAGAAAGAGAAGGAGAGATGGGGCAAGACATCCCCTTCCAGGGCACACCCCCAGTTCCCCAGTGACCTACTCCACCCAAAGTTGGCTATATAGCTACAGTTTCCACAGCCTCCCAGAAATCCATTTGACACAGAACCCCCACCAATGAGTTAATGCAATGATGCATTCAGAGCCCCGTGTGACCCAGTCACTTCCCCAAAGCCCCATCTCTGAACGTCACTGCATTTGGGGACCCAGTCTTCAACCCATGAGCCTGGGGCGGCTGCGGGGGGCAGGGGGAGGAGACCTTCCAGATCCCAACTGGAAGAAAGAAAGGCTTTTCAGAAAGAAGTGTAACTAGGACCGAGTGGTACGGAAACGGCAAATCAAGCCTGGGAAGTGGGCGCCGTGCTGCGGGGTGGCGCTCTCTGGCTGTTGGGAATCTCAGCCCGTGCAGGCTTAGGGTTGTGATGGGGCTGGATGGCGGCGTGTGGTCTCTGCAGAAGAAAATGAGGGCCAAGGAGTCGGGAGCAGCCCGTGGAAGGAGAGGAGGGAGTTACACACTGGTGGGAGGTCAACAGGGGAAGAAAGTGGAGGGAAAGAGAGAGAAAGCTGAGAGCTGCAGGCCTGGTGTCCATGAGACAAGCCCAAGCTGGGCCAGAGTATAGAATACCGCCCATGGAGGTATTGGGAGCCCCGCTTGCTGCCCAGCAAGGACAGGATGAAAATTGTGGAGAAGATCTCCAGTCTGAGCCTCCGTGGGCAGAGGAGAGCAGAGGGGGAGGAGAATGGTCATGCCGTTCTTCCTGAGCAGTCCCTGTGCCGGGTGCACAGTGCCAAGACGGGGCCAATGAAGCTGTGCAGGAGCCCCTGGGACTGTGGTTTCACTTTTCATGGTTTTAGTTACCTGCAGTCAACCATGGTCCAAAATAATTTATGGACAATTCCAGAAACAAATGCAAACTTTAGTTGCTCACAATGTGAGGAGCATGATGAAATGTCATGCTGTCCCAGTGTGAATTACCCCCTCCTCATTTCTCCACCCCACCCTGTTAGCGCTATAGCCTTTTCAGTTATCAGACTGACTTAAGTCACGATATCACTATATCATGGTGCTTGTGTTCAAAGAGCCCTTATTTTATCTGATAATGTCCCCGAAGTGCAAGAGTGATTGCACTTTGCAGTGATTGCCAGTGATTTTGGCAATTCAGATATATACCGAGGAGAAGCTATAAAGGGCCTTAAGTAAGAAGGTGAGGGTACCATAGATTTCTTTTTTTAATGTGGTACTGGAGATTGAACCCAGGGGCATTCTACCTCTTAGCTACACCCCCAGCCCTATTTTATTTTTATTTTGAAATGGTCTCACTAGGTTAATGAGAGTCTCACTATTTGCTGAGGCTGTCCTCAAACCTATGATCCTCCTGTCTCAGCTTCCCAAGTACTGTACAAGTGTGCTTATTGTTTGTTTTGAAACAGGGTCTCACTAAATTGCCGACAGCTTGCTAAATTGGGTTCAGCATTAATCTGTGATCTTTCCATCTCAGCCTCCCAAGTACTGAGATTCCAGGAGTATACCCATACCCAGCTCTACAATAAGATAGTGTGTGTGTGTGTGTGTGTGTGTGTGTGTGTGTGTGTGTGTGTGAGAGAGAGAGAGAGAGAGAGAGAGAGAGAGAGATCGTATTCACATACATTTTATTACAGCATATTATTATATGTTTAATTTTCTATGTTGTTAATTTTACTTAATTTATGAACTTTATCAAAGGTATATATGAAGTTCAGTGATATCCACAGTTTCAGGCATCTCTGGGGCTTTACGCATCTAGATAAGAGGGCACTATGGTACCTGCTCCACCAATAAACACCTGCGTCTCAGTGAGGTAAGTGACCTGGCCAGAGCTGGTGCAGCAGGGCCTCAGCCCATACTGGTACCTTTGGTCTTCAAGCTCCACTGTGTGACCCTCAAAGACAGTAGACCAGCTAGAGAAGAAACAGAAGAAAGAGGGAGAATGAACTTCAGTGATTCTAATGGCGATAGGAAGAGGGCCTGTACAGGAGAGACAGAGTAGAGACAGGCTTCAGGTAGAGCATCCCTAATCCCAGGCCCCAGGTTAGAAGCAAAGCTGCTCAATTGCAGGAAGGACCTGCCCAGCATGTCCAGGAGAGGGCAGCAGCACCGTGTGCAAAGCCGGCTGCCTGCTCACAGACCTCTGGGTTACGGAGCAGGACTGCGGCTTTCTCAGGACAGGTGAGTTGCAGAGGAGCTTCATCGGGCCAGGGAAGCCCTGCCTCTGTGCCCTGCGACCATCCCAGAGGCCCACTGCTTCTGTGGCTCCCCCTGGGGCCTCTCGCCCTTGGGAACCAACTTTCAACCCATGCTCCTGTGTCTCTCTGCAGCTCTGGCCAGCCCCCACACCTGGCTGAAGCAAAGACCCCACCTCCTGCTGGGGTGCTTTACCAGGAGGCCTCAGGACCTGCAGCAGCCCCAAGGTCCAGTTGAGAGCACACGACCTTGCAGCAGCCAGGGCCTTCCTCAGGCTGGGCTGGGGCCCCTCCCTGGGCTCAGCTGGCTCTACCATCCCAAACACCGCATATGGGATGGGAAGGGACCATGCAGCCTTCTTATTTTGCTTAGAATGAATCTGGTGTTTCTCTTCTGAGCCTCACCCACTAGTTAGTGGGATGGGAGGATAAATTAAATGTTCAATCTAGTTAAACTTTGAACCGTTTCAAACTTTTAAATGTTCAATCTAGTTAAACTGATATTTTAAACCCTTCAGATACTTCCCCTGCCCCCTGCCCCACCCGTCTTAGCTGGTGTGGTGGCACATATCTATAATCTCATACTTGGGAGACTGAGACAGGAGGATCACAGGTTCCAGGATAGCACACAGTAATTTAATGATACCTTGTTTCAAAATAAAAACTAAAATATCCTGGGGGTATAGTTCAAAAGTAGAACCCCTGCTGGGCTCAATCCCAGTACCCCCCCCCATACGTACACAACAGATAAGGTGGGTCTTGGGAAAGCGCCTGGTGTCTGATAACCCTGTTCCTCTCTTCCCCCAGAACACTGGCACGGAGATCAAGGGTTCTTTGGTCCCATGAAGGTGCTTAGATGTGTGCCAGACACTGTCCACTGGCCTTTGGGGAGATGTTCATTTGGGACTTGGGGCCTGCTTGACCTCTAGACCTCCAGCACCTCCCACCCTCTTAACACCTCCCAGCCTCCCCCTCTTCCAGCCCAAGCAGTGCTCAGAGTGCCGGTGTGGTCTTGGGAACACAGACTGAGCTGTGCTGCTTCACTGGAGTTCTTCTGTGTCCTCCTCCATCCGCTGGGTTGGCTGGGAGATCCACCCCTTAGGCGTGGCTGGGAGGTTGTTCCAGCAAGCCCCAGGATGGATCCACTCCCAGCCCAGCATCTGCACCCATGGGCTTGCGAGGGGTCCAGGAGAGCAATGTTGCAGGCCTCCCTGGGCTGAGCACTGGGAGCTCCTGGTCTGGGGCTGCATCCTCAGTTCTCCTTGGGAGACCTGTGAGTGGGCTCTTGCTCAGATTCCAGAAGGCAGGATGACTCTGCCGATTGCTAGCTGTCGTCAATCTGTCTGATTCCCTCTTCTCAAAATTCCCAGGGTGTCTTCTCTTTGACTTGCCACACTCTTCCTCGCCCTGGACCCCACAAGTCCTCCAGGGGCTAGAGCTAGCTTTGGGATCTCGTTATGAGTAGGAGAGGACTTTGGCTCGATGCTGAGACTTCATCTTGGTATTTGAGGGAAGGAGGAAGGAGAATTTGGAAAATCCCTTCTCAGGATAATGGTCTAACAGGGGCTTTCTGCATAATCCTGGCCAGAATTGAACATTGCCTAGTTTCTTCAAATCTCTCCTATAACCAGTTTGAGAGTTAATGCATATAGATTCCTTCCTTCTGCCAGGCCTGGTGGTGCATACTTATAATCCCAGTACTTAGGAGGCTGAGACAGGAGGATGTGGGTTCACAGGCAGCCTTAGCTACTTAGTGAGGCCCTCCACAATTTAGTGAGAACTTGTTTCAAAATAAAGAATAAAAAATAGGGCTGGGGCTGGGCATGGTGGCAAATGCTTGTAATCCCAGTACTTGGGAGGCTGAGACAGGAGGATCACAGATTCATAGCCAGCCTCGGCTGCTTAGTGAGGACTTCTGCAACTTAGTGAGGTTCTATTTCAAAATAAAGAATAAAAAATAGGGCTGGGGTTGTAGCTTGGAGGTCGAATGCCCTTAGGTTCCATTCTCAGTACTGAAAAAATAAAAATAAAAAGATTCCTTCCTTCCTTCCTTCCTTCCTTCCTTCCTTCCTTCTTTCCTTCCTTTGTTCCCCTCTCTCCTTTCTTCCTCCTCCTCCTCCTCCTCCTACTCCTCCTCTTCCTCCTCCTCCTCTTCTTCCTCCTCCTCCTCCTCCTGGCAGCATGCTTTTCCCCCCAGGAAGGAGCATAGGACCCCACAGGAGGGAAAGTAGGACCAGGAAGGGAAAAGCAGCCACGCGCCTTCACACTGGGTCCCCTTGCTCTTACTGGCAGCCACAAACTCACCAATCTTGACCCCCAATCACTTGGCCTCGCTTTTCCTTCTGCTGCGCTGGTAAACTCACAGGTCTCTGCCCCTTCAGCTCACTTCTCCAAAGGGACTGGCCAGCAGCATCACTCCTCCTGGATTCCTGGTGACAGCTTGGTGTCACCCAGTTGCAGATGCTTGTGATGCCCATGGGCCCTCAGGGCCCCACAGCACCCCAGTCCACCCAGCAGCCTCCTGTCCAGGAAAATCTTCCCATGGTGCCCTTGCCAGAGCTGTGCCCCACCTGAAGGCTCCGCCATTTAGCCCTTTCTCAGGCTCATCTCAGCAGCACCCCTGTGTGCAGCCTTTCCTGAAGCTCTCAAGTCAGATGAATGGGACGTGGGTCCCCTCTGCTGGCCTGTCCCACCTCAGGTCTCTCACGTCCAGCCCTGTATTCAGAGCTATGCGTGTATCTCCTCCCTCGGCTAGAATTGCCCGCTTAGCTATCTGTCTTCTGTAGGGCTTTGGATTAAGCTAAGCTGAATATGATTACTAGCAGGAATAGCCCTAGAAGGATGTTTTAAAAAGGCCCAAACCACGTCGACTCACATGAATCACTGGATTTCCCTGGCCTCAGTTTCCTCATTTGTCAAACAATGGACTTGGTCTTAGGTCATCTCCATCTCTGACATACTCTCAATCCTCTCCAGGCTTTTCTGTGTTCTATGCACCTAGGTGTGTGTATGGGGTGCAGGTCGAGTGACTGACAGGGGTGGGGGAAAGGTTAGGGGGACTGGCACAGGTTATGACAGTCCTGGGTTCGGGTCCAGGCTCAGACACTCGCCTGAGAGAGCATCTTGGATGCGCTACCTACTCCAGCTTAGCTGGAGCATGAGAGTTTGGTTGATCCACTCAGAGAGCATTTACTTAGGGCCTCCTGGATACGGACATTGGGTTGGTAGCTGGGGATAGTGAGTAAATAAGACATGTCCCACCTCTGTAGGAGGCCAGAGTCCATTAGAGGGGGAGTAGAAATACCAGACGGCACAATGTGTAGGAGACAGTGGGGGCCCAAAAGAGGGAGAGATGGGTGAACAGATTATAGGGGCTGATACTGTAGGCAGTGTGGCAAAGAAAGGGACCAGGGGGGTGCTCTGTGACTTTGGGGAGGAGCAAGCTGCACCAGGTCTATAACTGTCATTGTGAGACTTCTTTGAGCCAGGCTGGTGAGGACTGGCAATCTCAGATCCAGTGCATCTTGAAAGAGGTGGTCACAGCTGACATATGGTCTGCTCGTCTGGGGCCTGAACCTGGGGATTCACTCTCCAACCCCAGGCCCTTCTTCCTTGCAGACAAATCATGTCCAGGGCCCAGGGAAACCCCCTGAGCCTCTGCTTATTAGGGGCAAACTCGACCCCACAGCTAGACTTCGGGGGAAGAGGAGTCGCTTGATGAGGCAGTTATCACCGCAAGAAGTCACACTTTCCAAAAGGATCCCCTTTACCGGGTGCAGGGAAGGAATTTTTCTGCACACAATCCACAGGAGTTTCTGCCAAGGGATGGTCTGAAAAACAGCTCTCGTCGGAGGAAGCTGCTCAAACACCATCCATTTCGACACTTGGCTGGATTAGTAAGCACCTCTTCTCGGGGAGGGCGGGAAGCCTTCCAGAGTTAGCCAAAAGGGGGGTTGAGCAAACACGCATACTGTTTCTTCAGAGCTGTCTCTCCCGTTAGTGTTAGGTCGGCCAGCCGTGCATTTTTGGAGCGTGACATCTGCTTATGCTGAGACTTCATCAGAGAACAATTAGGATGTGTGTGGGGGGAGGCCGAAGGGTCAGGGATGACAGATGGGGCTCCACTTAAGCGGGTTAGAAGTTCAGTGGCTCCAGAGGAAGCAGACCCATCTTTGGCCAGGGACGAGGGGCTGGGTAGCAAGGGCAGAGTGGAGAAGAAGGCAGAGGCCTCTCCTTTCTGACATGACCTTCAGGATACGTCTCTGTATCTTGGGCAGTTGTTTTGTTTTCCATGAAGAAGCAACAGCAGCCTGGCTGAATCAAGAAGCCAGAGGCCTGGTGCCATTCTAAAATAGGAGCGCTGCTGAGTTTTCCAGCCGAGGGATTACTTCTTGGTGAGCCAGCGAGCTTTGGAACATCATTTGGAAGCAAAACCACATTTTTTTAAAAAAGTTTTTTTTAAAGGAAACTTTGCATGCAACAAAGTCAGGGCTTAACTCTTTCTCTCTCTTCCACTCTTTCTCTCTCTCACTCTTCCTTTACTTTAGTTCTTTCTTCTTTTGGTTGTTACTGGTGATTAAACCCAGGGGCATTCTGCCCCTGAGCTTTACCCTCAGCCCTAGTTTATTCTTTTTATTCTTTTTGAAACAGGGTCTCACTAAGTTTCTAAGGGCCTTGCTATGCTGCTGAGGCTGGCCTCAGACCTATGATCCTCTTATGTCAGCCTCCAAGTACCAGGATTACAAGTGTGTGCCAGGCAAGGCTTACCTCTTTTTGTTTCTTTTTGCAGTACTGGGGATGGAACCCAGGGGCATTGCTCCTCTGAGCCACACCCCAGGCCCTATTTTTCAGTCTCTTTATTTTTGAAACAGGGTCTCACTGAATTGCAAAGGGCCTCCCTAAGTAGCTGAGGCTGTCTACAAACCACGATCCCCCGGTCTCCGACTCCCAAATACAAGGCTTACCTCTTGAGGGAAAGCAGATCAGAGAAGCTGTGGGGTCTGTGGTGATGAAGCCCAGCTCTGTGTGCTGGGTGGGTTCCCCTTTGAGGGCCCCATAGCGGTACCTGCAAGGGGCACCCTATCTTTCATAAGAGTTGACCAATCGTAGGAAAGTGCTAACAATTGGTAGAAAAAGCCACAGAGTAGAAAGTAGACTCTATGAGCTAGCCTTTGCTTCATGGCAAACTCCCTTCAAACTCAGTGGTTGTAAACAACCACCATTCTCTTGCTCCCCCCGTTCTGTGGGTGAGCAACTTGGTGTGGGCTCAGTTGGGTGGTTCTCCACGCATCTCACTTGGGTTCCTTTCTCTGGCAAATGAAAATCTGAGAGCTGGAATAGGGTCGGGTAGGCTAAGATGGCCTTCTTTGCTTTTCTAGTGATCGATGCTGGCTGTCAGCTGGGCCATCTGTCTCCAGAGACCTGCTTCGACTTCTCACATGGTGGCCGGGTTCCAAAAGCAGCAAGAGAGAGGGAAATGCTCAACTCACAATGTTTTTCCAAGTCCCTGCTTGTGTTACATTTGCTGTCCCGTTAGAGAGAGCGAGTTGTGCAGCCAAGCTCCAGAGGGGGGCAGTGGGGGAGGAGACTGCAGAGAGCGTGGATGGCAGGGGAGCTCCAGCCCCACTGGGAACTATTACTGCAACTGTCTACCCACAAGAAGGAAGTAAATCTGAAATGGAATTGAGCACTCTAACCTCAGCAAGATGCAAACCATGCGAGTCAGAGTTCTTATGAGCTCAACCCGAGGGAAGAAAGACCAGAGAATCATCTCGTTGAGGTTTTGGACAAGCCTACAGTTTCCTGGGGATGTTGAGGTTGGGAGACACTTGGATTTGTAAGAATGGAATAACTTAAGTGGGAATCATGTTTAGCATCTCATAAAATTTGGAACAGCATCATTTTCTTCCCTGTGTATATATGTATTTAGATATCTCCAGAGATATTTGATCTGAGATTTTTTGGTCTTTCAGTTCTCCCCTGTCTATGGAGAAGATGGTGGTGTAGTCAGAGTCTAAACAAACAGCACTTCCACTTTCTCTAATAGAGGGAATTGGTTATAGTGGTGATGGAAAAACAGAGGGCCAAATAGGGGTCATAAGACAACTCAGGGATGAGCAGTGGTAGGCCTGGTCACTGCGATACCAAGCAAAGAGACCCAACATATAGAGCTCAGGGACCAGGGAAACATGGTACAAGCTAAAGCCCTAATCAACCTGCCTGGTGGGAACTGGAGCTGTAGAGAAGACAGAGTCACTGCCTATAGAAGGTACCCAAGACAGAAGACAGACAGTGAACAAATCCAGAAGCCTGGCATGTCCCTTCCATCTGCCAGGGCCTTTCATTGGCTGGAGATGGCTAGAAACTCACTGCTACAGAAGCCTCAGAAACACAGCCTGCAGGAGCAGCCCCTGTAACACAGAGTGAGAAATGGATGCAAGAGTAGAGAGGTCTAGAGTCAGCACATGGGGCATATTCTTGGTAAGAACCTGAATCTCACCCCAACTTGATATAGCAAACTCCTTGTGTCCCTCAAAGTCCCATTGGTAGTTTCTGTGCACCCCCAGGGGTATTTCTCATGAGCCCTCATAATCAATCCAAAAGCTACTGAGGAGGAAGCCTCCTGTCCCATGGATGCTCAGCCCAGGCAGCTGTCTTCTGCCACCCAGAGGCTGAAAACACTCAAGGTGTAGATGTGGTATCAAACACTGTGTCATGGGACAGAGCCTTCGGTCCTCTCAGAAGTGAAGGGACACTCTTCCCACCCTGCAGCTCTCTCTATCACACAACCCTTCATAAAATAATAATGCATTTCATTTTTCCTGCAGACCCTCCTCCAACACTCATCTCAGAGAACAAATCAGGGGTTCAAGGCTTTGCCCATCCAGGTGAATGTGAACACACCATTTCCCTTCCCCCAGTGTGCCCTATCTCGACCCTGCTGCTGGAGCTCATCCAACCCTTCCCAGACACACGGAGGAATCCCAGATGGGTTAAAGCTGGGGCTGCATGCTCAAAACCACATGCAAGGGTGGGCTCACACCATCACTACCATATCCTTGCACAAGAGCACAAGAAACAGTTAAAATGGTAACTGACTAAGCACCTCCCGTATGCCACATATTTTATGCTTGATTTCTTTACCCCTGATGACAACCTTACAAGTAGGCCTTATTCTCATTTACAGGTGAGAACACTGAGGTGCACAGAGGTTTTGTGGCTGGCCTCAGCTTACCCTGCAAATGAACTGTAAAATCAAGGTGTCGAGTCAGGTCTACTAGCTCGTTCCCAAGTCCATATCCTTTCCCCACCAGGTTGCCTCTTAGTCCATATGAATGGCATTTGATTCTTGTCCTGGCACTATTTCTTACTTTCCTAGAAAGACTTGTACAAGCAGTTATTTAAAAGGTTTTTAGTCCCTTTGAGAATCAAAGAGTGCCATCTCCTGGTGAGTGGCCTGAGATTTGAGAAGGGACTACCTAAAAATAATTATGGCCAGTTTGTGATTGTGTGTTCCGGTGCTGCTGCCCAAGGAGTGGTGTGGTATTAAGTATACTGGTGGATAGTCCCTGGAGAGATTCTAGCTGGGGGATCTGAAGGCAATTTAGCCTTTGTGTCAAGAACACAAACTCTGGCACTGGATACAGACTCCGGAAAGGAATTTTCCACGTGCGTACAAAGCTGCATTGTAGCTGATCATGCCAGCACAAGACGCAAAGCCCAGCAGGGCCAAGTCTGCAGAATCTCCACAACCATGTGGATTTGGGGAAAGAGAAAGATCGGGTATTGCATTGCGCAGTCCTCGTGAGAGGTCTTGGGTGATGATCCTCCTTTTCCGGGACAACACTTCTTACCTGAAGGGCGGGTCTGAGCAACACAGCTATTGGGAATGAGGACCACTGTTTCCAGAGAAAGAACATCCTCCTGGCTCTCCCAGTGGTTATCCTTCAAGTCCCATGTGGCTTCTGTCCAGATTCTCAGGTAACCAGGTCTGCCCCTGAGGGTTGGGACCTCTCCAGTGAAGGCTTGCCAAATATATGAAGACATCAACCACACTGATTTTTTAAAAATCTGGGATAAATTTAATCCACATAGATGCTCTTACCATGACCATGCTCATACAGGGCAAGACTGCAAATGTCAGTTCATTTCATTTTTAAAATATTTTTATCATGTCAAGAAGACAATGCTACAGGATGTTTGAAAATTAAAAGCAAAAAGAGTAATAATAATCATTGCATTTGAAGCAACTGCTGTGTGTTTCCCTTTGGTCTTTGCTCATGCACTCAAGTTTACCATTTGCGTCTCTATGTCTAGTCTACTTTCTGACGTGTGTGTGTGTGTGTGTGTGTGTGTGTGTGTGTGTGTGTGTGTGTGAGGGTTTGGTTTCTTCTGGTACTGAGAATTGAACTTAGGGGCATTCTACTTCTGAACTATACCCCCAGCCCCCTTTTTTTTTTTTTTTTTTTTTTTACAAATTTTTATTGAACATAAATGGTATACATTTAAACTATATTTGGTGCCCTCTCCCCCCCACCCCCATTGTCCCTTCCCCCTCCCACCAATGGTTGTCCAGGTTAACCATGTCTTATTCATAATTTTACACATATTCAGATGTAGACCCTCATTAATCAAGATCAGCCTTCCTCCTCTCCTATCTTTCCATTCAAACTTTGCTGATATTTCCCCTCCATTATCTGGAGTCCCACTGGTATCCTCTGTGTTCCCTAGTTTGGGCATATTAGAGGAAACATATGTACCTTCTCCTTCTGTGCTTGGCTGATCTCACTTAACATAATGCTCTCCAGGACTTTCCATCTTCTTGCAAATGATATAATTTTGTTCTTCTTTATGCCAGCCCTTTTTATTTTTTTTATTTTTTAGGTACTGGGGATTAAACTCAAGGTTCAATCAACCGTGTGGATTTGGGGAAGGAGAAAGTTTGGGCATTGTATTGCGCGGTCCTCAGAGGTCTTGGGTAATGTTCCTCCAGTTCCAGGACAAGACTTCCCTTACCTGAATGGCGGGTCTGAGCAACACAGCTATTGGAATGAGGACCACTGTGTCAAGTAGTCCTCTGAGCTACACCCCCTGTCCAATTTTGTATTCTTTATTTTGAAACAGCATCTCACTAAGTTGCAGAGGGCCTCACTAAGTAGCTGGGGATGGCCATGAACCTGTGATCCTCCTGTCTCAGCCTCCCAAGTACTGGGATTACAAGTGTGCACCATCACACCTGGCTTTCCTTTTCATTTTGAAATAGGATCCCACTAAGTCACTGAGAGCCTCACTAAGATGCTGAGGCTGGTCTTGAACCTGAGATCCTCCTTTCTGCCTCCCAAGCACTGGGATTACAGGTGTGCACCACCACGGCCCATGTCTGTGTTCTTGCCAGCCACAGAATATTGTGCTTAATAATGTCTCTGTGCTGTTACCTAATCCAGATGACAATTTTGCATCCCTACTTCAAACTCAGGGCTTCACAAACTCAACTCCTGCATCATCCATGTTCCTCCTCCACTGTCTCTCCTCAGTGTCCGAACACGGAGGTTTCTTCCATCTTTAAACAGAAGCCTCTCTTTCCAACCATCTCTTGCTTCTCTTCATGGTACGGCTTCTCTCAAGTGTTTGCCATCACCCATTCTCCTCCTCTTCCCTCTCAGACCTCCTCAGTTTGTCTCCGTGCCTGCACAGAGGGCTCCTGTCCAGGTCCCCAGTGGCCTCAGTGATGGCAAACCCAAAGAACAGATGTCACCAATAAATAAATAAATAAAAACAAAGAACAGGTGTCAGATGTCACCTCGCTGGACTTAACAGTAGCATTTAACATCTGATTCACTTGCCCTCTCATTCCTGAAAGCCTTTTCTTTTGAGTTCCAAGGAAACTCCCCAAGTTTCTTCTCCTAACCCTGACTGTTTCCTGGCAGTGTCTTCAGACTCCACATGCTGGCATGAACCAGCATGGCGTCCACAGAGCTCCTGTTTCCTCTGTCTATGCTCACTGGCTTCAGATCTCCCCTACCCTTCTGCTCTCTGTGTGCCCCAAAGACCCCCGGCTCTATGTCCGCAGCCCCCACCTCCGTCGGCACCGCAGGCTCTTGCATGACAAGTGCCCCCTCAGCACAGGACACTAATGGGTATCATAAACTTAACGTGCCCCAAATGGAACTCCCGACCCTCACCTCTACTCTTCTCCCATAGTTTCTAGTTCAACACACAGAAATTCAATCTTCCCTGTGGCTCAGATGAAAGCTCTTGACATATTCTTTGATTCTTCTCATTTGTTTCCACTTGTCATCCAATCTGTCAACAATCCCAATGGCTCCAGCTAAGTAAATAGGTAGAATCCAATCCTTTCTCCTCCCGACACTGGTCATAGTCACCCTCCTATCATAGTGGAGTGGCTTCCAGAGCATCCTCACCTCTAGCTTTGACCCCTCGAGTTCGTAATCAGTGCAGCAGCCAGAGTGAGCTCCCGTTGCCGAAGTCATGTCAGGCCATTCCTCTGCATGACGCGCTCCAACAGCACGCAGCTTCACAGAGAATGAAAGCCCGTGTCCCCAGCACGGCCGGCAGCACCCACATCTGCCTCTCTTCTCCTGCTCTCCTAGCTTATTCCTCTTCATGTAACCTGGCCTTCCTAGTTCCTCAAATGCTCCACTTCTACTACAGGACCTTTGCACTTGCCGATGTCTCTGTTGGAAATGCTCTTTCCAAAGCTGGGTGTGGTGGCACACACTTGTAATCCTAGCATTTGGGAGGCTGAGACTGGAGGATCGCAGGTTTGCAGATAGCCTCCGCTACTTAATGAGGCCCTTTGCAACTCAGTGAGACCCTGTTTCAAAATAAAGAATAAAAATAAGGCTGGGGGTATAGCTTGGAGGTAGAATGCCCCTGGGTTCCATCCCAAAGAAAGAAAGAAAGAAAGAAAGAAAGAAAGAAAGAAAGAAAGAAAGAAAGAAAGAAAGGCTCTTTCCAGCGATATCTGTCTTTCCAGCTCTTTTGAGATTTTTTTTTTTTTTTTTTTTTTTTTTTTTTTGCAGTACTAGGGATTGAAGCTAGGGGCATTTTACCTCCAAGCTACACCCGCAGTTCTATTTTATTATACTTTATTTGAAACAGGGTCTCACTAAGTTGTAGAAGGCTTCACTAAGTAGCTGAGGCTGGCTAAAAAGTTGTGATCCTCCTGACTCAGCCTCCCAAGTACTGGGATTACAAGCATGTGCCACCACACATCCAGATTACCTTTTTCAAATGGGAAAATTGCAACTAGTTCTCGGTATTTTATTTCTTTGGCTGCCTTGGGCTTCTCCATAAGAGCTACTCTATGATTTCCTTCTTTATTTTTGCATTGTGGGCCTCTCCCCACTAGACTATGAAACCTCTGAGGACAGAGGACCACTGCTTTATACCCTGGCCTAGAGCACTATCTGATTTATAATGTTTGTTGAGTGTCTTGAGTTGGGATGCAGCATCTGCTTTGAAAGCATCTTGCCCATGAGACCGGAGGAGAAGGAGGGTAAGGATGAAGGATGCAGCTGCCTCTGTGTCTCCATTGGCCACTGAGCTTCCAGCTGCTGTCATCCGTGTCACTCGGAGCTAAAGGAGGGTGAAGACGGTGCATTAGCATCCCTGAATTCTTTCCACCCAGCACAGGAGCTATTTAATAACTACTGAAGTTCATTATAAAAGCAAGGACAGGGCTTCTGAAAACAGTCTGGCAGCACTCCCGGCCAGCTTTATCTCTTTATCTCCCTCCCGGTTTTGCCCCGGGGCCAGCTGCATACTAAATTTATTCACTTATTTACTCAGTCCGTAAATGCAGCTTTGCAAATCATGCGATTGTTGTTATGATTATAAACAGTGCTTCTCAAAAAGAAAATAGAAAGGACTATTTCTCTGATGCTTTCCCTAAAAGCATTTTTTGGTTCCAAATAGCAACGTCAATGGTTCCATCCAATCTGCACAAATAAATACCCAATGCGCCATCTGGCCAGACGCGGGACATTTTTAGCTCACTGTCCCCTCTCCAGAATTTTGGAGATTTCTTCCCTGAAGAAAGCCTTCCTCACCCGTTAAGGGCATGGGTGACTGCCCTGCACTCTCAGCAGATGCGTGGTCATACACGGAAGGGGACAGACGGCCAAAGTCTGCACACAGCCAAGTAGCCAACAAGCAAACAGCAGAAACCCGCAGCAGCAAGACACCAACCATCCACTTAGTGCCCCAGTCCCTGTTGTGAACATCAGACGGCAGGAGACAGAGGGGCTTCCCCGCCCCCGAGGGAGTGGCATCGCCCTTCACGGCACTGACATCTTCAGTTGTTGACACCTGAGGGTGGCTCGGTGTGCTGCTTTATGGGAGGTTCGGTGGCAGTAGATATTTTCACCAGCACGTCTATGCAGATTGAGAGCAGTTGACTGCTCTGCTAAAGTGTCTATCTTGGAGAAGAATTGATGTTGGAGAAAAGTGAGCCCGTGGTCTTCAACCAGCTGTGCTTTTGGTCCGGGGCAGCTGGGTCCTTTGGGGGTTACTTACCATCCTATTTTGCAAACAAATGTGCAGCAGAGAGATTGTCTATGAATACAGGACCAATCCAGGTGGAGACTGTCTATGAATACAGGACCAATCCAGGTGGAGACTGTCTATGAATACAGGACCAATCCAGGTGATCTCAAATGTATTAAGCTAAGTCAGAGGGCCTCAGCCAGAGGTGAGTTTGTCCTCACTCTGTCCCGGAGAATACTTAGCACTGTCTGAAGACACTTTTAGTTGTACCGATTGAAAGAGGAGGTATTACTGGAATCTACTGGGAAGAGGCCAGAAACCCTGACAAACCCCCTACACAGATGGGCCCTCAGGACAAAAGACTCTTTGGCCCATAAGGTCAATCAATGCAGAGGGTAAGGATCCTAAGGCTACATACTGTGTAGGTCCATTTATAAGCCATCCTAGAAAGGCAGAGCTCATAGGCTCTCTACGTTCATGGGCCCTGCATCTGCTGATTCAAACAACAACAGATGGAAAATATTTTGCAAATCAATTGCCTCTGTATTGAACACATACAGTTTCTTTTCATCATTCACCAAATAATACAATCACGGTTCACACAGCATTTACATTCTATCAGGCATTATAAGTAATCGAAAAATTATGCAAAGTTTGTGGGAGAATGTACATTGGTTATATGAAAACACCACACCGTTTTGTAAGGCCCAACTTTTATGGGGACTTGGGGATGTTATTTATTTATTTATTTATTTATTATTTACTTTTGCTTTTTTGTGGTGTTGGGAATTGAACCCAGGGGCATTTTACCTCTGAGCTGCACCTCTAGCTCTATTTTTTATTTTTTATTTTGAAGCAGGGTCTCACTGAGTTGCAAAGAGCTTCACTAAGTAGCTGAAGCTGTCTGCGAACCACGATCCTCCTGTCTCCGCCTCCCAAGTACTGGGATTACAAGCATGCGCCACCATGCCCGGCTTCATCACCATTTTTGAACATTTTTGAAATGTTCTGAAAGACAAGGTTGGATCTGTAGACTTATCAATGGGTGCTTCTCCACGCCCAGCTTTTGGGGATTATTAATCAGTGTTGACTTTGACTTTCTGGATTGGCTCAGTACAAAGATTTGATCCTAGAAGCGTGTTCTGGCAGCTGTAGGGTCCTTTTTCCTTGGGATCACTGAGGAGGTGGCTCACCATGGCTAAGCACTAGGAAACGCAACCCCTCTGGCCCGCTTGTGCATCTGCCTTCATAGCCCTGGCAGGTGAACTTTCATCTACACCTGCAACTGGGCAGACTCAGACCTTTCTACTTGTGCCCAGAGCTGAGGAATTAGAGAACCGGAATAAGTTTTCACCTTCAGAATCAAAGAGTGTTTTCTAGGCTTTGCTTTTTTTTTGCGGTTTGGAGATGGAACCCAGGGGCATTTGACCTCCAAGCTACACCCCCTGCCCTATTTTTTATTTTTTTTATTTTGAAACCGGGTCTCACTGAGTTGCAGAGAGCCTCACTAAGTAGCTGAGGCTGTCAACGAACCGCGATCCTCCAGTCTCAGCCTCCTGAATGCTGGGATTATAAGCGTGCGCCACCACGCCTGGCTTAGGCTTTTCTAAGAACCACTATTCAAATAATTGAATAGTTATAGGAGAGCCACACGAAACGTAAAAGACAGGCTGTAGCTCCCCATCTGCTCTCCTTTCTCCCTCTTTCTTGGCTCTGCTCTCTCTCTGACAAATCTACCTTTCCTTCCCAAATATCCTAGTGTGCGCCCTTGGTGTGCTCCTTCCCTGTCATCCTGACTTTCAGAAAGGAGAAGGCATCTCAGCCGATGCACGATGGTGCATCCAACACTTCACAGAGCAGGGAACTCATCTGTTTTTCCATCTATTTATTAACTTAACCTCAGTCGTCCATGCTACAGAAATCCAGGTATCTGCTCACACTGAAAGCAAGCAACCAAAATTGCATGCCCCCTCTCTTAGCCAGGAAACATCTGCACACAAGGCTTGGAAGAAAGGTTAGCCACTTCCTAGTAAAGTTCAAGTACCATGCTCCATCTCTGTTTAAGTTCAGAGTGTGTCAAGGAGATGTGAGTGGACTCCCCGAATAACTAAACCATGTGGCCACATCTTTAAAAAAGAGGCTTCATTAAAAGCCAAGCGTGGTGGCACACGCTTGTAATCCCAGCATTTGGGAGGCTGAGACAGGAGGATTGCGGTTCGTGGACAGCCTCAGCTACTTGGTGAGGCCCTTTGCAACTCAGGGAGACCCTGATTCAAAATAAAGAGTAAAAAATAGGGCTGGGGTGTAACTCGGAGGTAGAATGCCCCTGGGTTCCATCCCCAGTACCATAAAAAGAAAAAAAAAAAAAAGAGGATTCATTAACACCAAAGAGAGGCTGAACTCCCAAAGCACACCCGGGCATGGCTCACTACACTCAAGCATACTGTGCAAGTGTAACTCTTGAAGCACACACGGGCATGGCACAACACCCTGGGTAGCATGAGCAACACCCCCCAGGTGCAGGGTGGGCACAACTGCAATACTCAAGAATGACAGGCAACACACAGGCACAACGCCTGCTGTCCAGCCATAACCAGGATACAGCTACAACCAACACAAGCCCCTAGGAAACTGAAGACTTACCTGTGGGCGCCTGAGACTGGACATCGCAGCTTCATTCTCCAGTGAGCCACTGCTACCTTGCCATGCCGGCCACCTGGAACTAGTGAAGCAGAGGAAGTTAATGCTGACTCAGCTGGAGGCCTTTGGGGCAGGTAGCAGCTGGGAAATTGCTCACTTTGGGTGCTGGTTGAGACCACCCACCCATCTCCTCTTGGTAAGCTCTTCCTGGTTAAGGTCAGCACCAAGACCTGGAAAGGACTCACAACTGAGACCCGACCTGAGACTCCAGCACAGACAACTGAGCTCCATTGTAAATGGACCACTCAACCTACTCTGATTTTGCAGGTTGCACCAATCCCTACTTCTCTCTCTCTCTCTCTGCCCTAAAATATCATAAGTTTGTGTGAAGTTTGCATGGAATGTTAACCAATAAAGAATGTTTCTCAGCCAGGTATAGTGGTGTACACTTGTAATCCCAGTACTTGGGAGGCTGAGACAGGAGGATCACAGGTTTGTGGTCAGCCTCGGCTACTTAGTGAGGCCCTTTGCAACTTAGTGAGATTCTGTTTTAAAATAAAGAATAAAATAGGGCTGGGGTTGTAACTCAGAAGTTACTCAGAAGTAACTCAGAAGATTCAAAATCCCCAGTATTGAAAAAAAAAAAAAAAAAGAAGGACCTGTCTCAGTCATGATTGCAATAAACATTCTTAAAACTACTGAGACTGTGTTTTAGTTGTTTACAGGCTCTAAGTTAACTCAGAACATTAACTCACCCCATGTCATATTAACTTCTAAAACACTGGGACCAGTCCAGAACCACCCTTCAGCCAGCCAAAAACACTGAGGAGCTCTTCCCTGGAACCCCTCCCATCCCTCTGCACCCTCTGCAGCTTTCTGCTTCCTCTCCTGCTCTTTTTCTCCAGACCCCACGCTGGCCCTCCTCAGGTGTCGCCACTATTTGACCCACTGACATAACTGCTGGATGGGGGTCAGCAAGGACTTGAAGTATTGCAGATTGAGGAGGAGGAATAAAATGTTGAGCTAGAAGTCTGTTCTGAAACTGGACTGTCTTGAAAAATGTTTTGGGGATGTCTCCAGGTGTAGAGATAAACTGGCCATCAGTGGTTCAGGGCTTGACCCTATCCGGCATCCTGTGTCCCCTGAGTTACATGACCACCGTGCCCTGTCCCTTTGCCTCCAAAGCCACAACCACCAAGAGTGGGAGGAGTAGCAGGAGGGGAGGAAAGCACATCCTCTCCACAGGAAGGCAGGAAAGATGGATTGAGGAGACCACCTAGGAGGTGGCTGCAGGTCCAGGGAACTCCATGTTAAGGCAGTGCTCTCCACTACAAACCTGTATAGATGAGAAAAACTAGAAGAGGTCTTGGGAAAAGATAATGACCAATTTGGACTATGCTTTGGGCTGGCACCATTCACTGTCACCTGTTTCCTCCCTGGGCACGTCGATTTGTTCTTTCTCCTACAGTCTGTCTTCCCATCGTATTCTGAGTGGTCACCTTGATGGCAAAACCATGTGACCTGCGGTGCATGTCTCTCCTGTCCACCCTCCAGTCTCTGCTTGTGGTCTATGGTTCCTGATAGACAGCAAGCAAAATGAGGGCAGGAAGTGTGTCTCTATTCTTGACTTTCTTTGCAAAGCCTGTGGTTGGAGAGGAGGGGGGGAGGAGAGAGGGAAGAATGAATAGCATTCAACTGAAGGTAGGTCCCAGCAGATAATTTGAGCTACATATTTGGGGCCATTGGCATAAAGAAGGCAAAAGAAGACATGGAAGTCAAGGAGTTTGCACAGAGTGAGAAGAGATCAAACCTTGGGGGACAATGACATTCAGGTGGCCACATGAGGGAGGAGGGTAAGCAACACTGAAGGCTGAATAGGAGCAGCTGGAGACATCAGCAAGGAGCCCACTGGCAGCTCAAGGTACAGAAGGCATGGAATACTCCCTAGAGATGCAGAAGAGGAGGACAGAGAAGAGGCTGAGAATGCAGTTCATAGGGGGAAAGAGAAGCAAGTTAAATGACACCAAGGGGAAAGGGTCAAAGTGCTGCACAGCATAGGACACTCAACAAGACAATCAAGGTGGTCTCATGAAAAAAAATCAATGTTATATTTTATAAAAGAAGGTAAAAAGGTTAATTTGCAAAATTCCTTTTGTTTGGATGCTTATTCATAAAAATAAGCAAAACAAACAAACAACAACAACAAAAAAAAAAAAAAACCCATCTGGGCACAGTTGCTTACACCTGCAATCCCAGTACTTGGGAGGCTAAAATAGGAAGATCACAGGCTCAAGCCCAGCAGTGTCCCATAACTTAGCAAGATACTGTTTTGCAATAAAAAAAAGTAAAACGATGTAGGCCTGGGAGCTATGCATGGTGACATCCACCTGTAATCTCAGTACTTGGGAGGCTGAGACAAGAGGATTACAGGTTCAAAGTCAGTCTGAGCAATTTAGCAAGACTGTTTTAATAAATAAATAAATAAATAAATAAATAAATAAAACAAAATAGGCCTGGGTTATTTGCACAGTGGCATATACCTGTAATCCCAGTAATAGGGAGGCTGAGAAAGGAGGATCACAGGTTTAAAGGCAGCCTCAGAAGCAATTTAGCAAGACCCTGTTTCCAAATTTAAAAAAAAAAATTAGGGCTGCTGGTGTAGCTTGGAGGTAGAACACCTCTGAGTTCAATCCCTAGCACATTACTATCACCCCTCAAAAAACAAAAGAAAAAATAATAATAGACCTGGGAATATAGCTCAGAAGTAAAGTGCCTCTGGGTTCAATCTCTAGTACCAAAAAAAAAAAAAAAAAAAAAAACCTTCTAAATTTAGCTGTGTAGATATCTGGGGAGGAGACTTCCAAGGAGAGGCATTCCAAATGGCCTTTCAAGGAACAACAAACAAGAGGCGGAAGCGGCCAGAGGAGGATGGACAAGTTGGGGAGGGTAGAATGTGCAGGGCCCTGGATGCCATCGAAGGTCTTTGAACTAGGCTCCATTTTCGGCCTGCTAAGTTTGGAATAGCTGCTCGACATGCAAGTGTAGATGCTGAGCAAGCAGTTGGATTTGCACGTCTGGGTGAAGTTCAGGGGAGAAGCTAGGAAAAGGGCATACAAGCTTTGTACTCTTCACCACACGAGGTGATTTCAAAGCCATAGACTGACAGGATCCCGGAGGGAGGGAGTAGACAGAAGAGGATTGGGAAGCAAGAGATCAGGAGAAAAGCAGGGTGCAGCCCTGGGGCTTGGGAAGGACAAGCCAGGTCGAGGGAGGAGAAGCCCCAGAGAGTGGCACCCCAGAAGCCAGGGGAGGACTGTCTCTGGGAGGAGGGGAACTCGGGTGGTTGTCGGGGGTCGAGGATGAGGCCCTGGACCTGGATTTCCCCACTTTGACCATGGTGGTACGGTTTGGTGGAGTGAGTTGGCAAAGACCAGATCGGATGGGCATTGGAGGAGTTAGGAAGGAGCCTTTGGAAAGAGTGAGTACCGGGAGCCGAGACGGGGTCATGGCCAAAGAGAAAGTAGGGTCAAGAGAAGTTTTTGGCCTTTTAAATTGTTTCTCTTTTTGCTTTAAGATTGGAGAGCCCATACCCAGTTCATAGGTGGACGGGCCTGAGGGAGTGAGCAAAGGACGCAGGTAGTGAGGATCCCAGCAGGAAACAGGGGCCCGAGAGAGATCTCTACCACATGGGGGAGGTCTGAGCAGTTTTATAAACTGAAAGGAATCCTGGCGGTGGGTGGTACCACAGGGAGAGATTAACAGGACTGGGGTGCTGGCCCCCAGGGGCCTCCCTGCCTCAAGGGACCCTCTGTGTTTTATGGACCCCCGCCCCCTTGACACCAGAATCCCATCAGCTGCTCTGTCTGGAGCCCAATTAGGGCAAAGATACAAATTTGCCGGCCATGGCCCCATGAAGTCTGGCCTCAGGGCCACAGCCCATTTGGAAAACGTTTTAATTTCATTTGTATGTTTTTTCAATTTGATTATTAAGTGCCATTTACACATGGACAGGGGGAAGGCCTGTTTTCATTCACCGATTCCCCCTTCCTCCCTGGCCTGCGTGCCTCCCTGGTGAGTAATGGGGAGGCTGCTTTTCTGGAACACAAGGGAAAACTTCCAGCAAATTGCAAAAGCATGTTCCTTCCTTGAAAAATCCTTTCACACTTGTTTTTTTTTTTTTTTTTTTTTTTTTTTGCTCCATTTGTAAGGTTCATGAAAAGCCTCCATAAACGGACTTTAAAAGGCCTTAACTTTCATTGTTCTCCACATGGAGCTTTCTTTTTCTCTCTTAAAGGGGTCTGTAACTTAATAATAAACGAAACATAAAGCTGGGGTGTGCGTGTTTGAGGGGGGTGATGAACGAAGCCGACTTTAGAAATGCCAGAGGACAGCAGGTTGGAGGTGCCAGCGAGGTGGAAATTTCCATCTGCACTTTCAGAAGATGGCGGCCTGCCTCCCCCCCATCCCTCAGATTTATTTCTGAAGTTATTACCATTTTACACAGGGCTGGGGCAGCTGGGCAGACAGAAAGAACAAATTAATAAGGGCTCAGGAGGAGTGGCGAATCCTTTTAGATACATTTCAGTGTCCAGAAATACAAGGGAAGGAGGAATGGAAGATGAGGAAAATGTATTGCTGAGAACTCACTAAAAAGGTTTCTCTCTGAAGGTTAGAGCAAGGTGTCCTCTGGGCAGAGAAATACAGATGGTTTTGAAAGGGGATCAAGGCCATATTAGGAGTTCCTGCTGCAGATACTCTCTCCTTTGGGTTGGTGTCAGACAAGGCGCCTTTCTGAATATGTACAGCAGGGCAGGAACAGAGAAGTGGGGGCTCCTGCCCGCCTCCAGGGATTGCCTTGTGCGGTTCATGAGTTGGCCAGAGGAGGTGCTATGCAGCTCTGCAGGCAGTGCTCTGAAACTGGGTCTCAGGCCTCAGCTGTTTCTTGCTCTAATCCCTATAATTGTAAACTACCTGTCCGAGTCTATGGGGCTGCATGTCTGGTGTACCTGGCCCTCTTAGCTCCACCATTGGCAAAGGAGTAATGGAGACTGTGTCAGTCACCTCTTCATACTTGAGAGATAAGACTTAAGGGGGAAAGATTTGTTTTAGCTCATGGTTTCAAGGGTCCATCCACAGTTGGCTGGCTCCATTGCTGTGGGCCAGATATGAGGCAAATGATAGTGGCATAAGGATGTGGCAGAAGAAAGATGTTCAACTCTTAGCAGCAAGGAACCAGAGAGAGAGAGAGAGAGAGAGAGAGAGAGAGAGAGAGAGACAGACAGACAGACAGACAGACAGACAGACACGGAGACACAGAGAGGCCAGCCATAAGAAATTCTCCACAGCATACCCCCCCAGTCCCCAGTCACCTATTTCCTTCCAGCAGGTCTTACCTTTCATGGTTTTTTACTGCTTTCTGTATGTTTCACTCCACTGAAGAGATCCAAGCTTTCATGATTCAATTACTCTCCCAAAGTGCCACCTCTGAACATGTCCAAACCTTCATGTCCAAACCATAACAGCAGCCCCACTCTACCAACTCCCATTCTCTCTCTCTCTCCCCCCTGCCTCCCCCCTGGATTTCCCTCCCCTCATCTTCTTTCTCAACTACCAAAACAAACAAACAAAAAACCTCCCAAGAAGATACTGAGAAGAGGCAAGGAACTATGTTTTGACAAACGCCAGAGTTAGGAAAACAGGATTGCTGGGCTAGAGGATTTAGGACATGGAATATGGGCAAGAAAGGGGAAGAATGGAATGCCTTCTTCAGTCCCTGAAAGCCTGGGATAGTGTGGTATCAAAATCTCCTGTGACTCCTTAATCCAATACTGGGCTTCCAAAGGACAGTGACCCAGCCCTGGGTTCTAGGATGTCCCCACAGAGCCAGTGCTCAGTTACACAGTATTATGGTTTGGATATAGAATGTACCCTGAAGAGCTCATATATTAATGTTCAGAAGTGCCATGATTGAATTAGTAAGGTTCTAATTTCATCAGTGGCTGAAGCCATTGTGAGAGATTTACTAGGTGGTAACCTAGGCAGGTGGGGTATAGATTAAGGAGATGGGTCACTGGGGCTGAGGCCCTAGGGACTGTACATGTGTCCATGAGCCCCCTTCATGAGATTTCTCTTGCTTCTAGCCTCTTTGATGTGAGAGAAGAGTCCTTGAGTTATCTTCCTCTCTCTCTTCTCCCTCTCCTTAGTTCTACAGACTTTACTTGGCCTAACATGGACAGACCCTGAAATCTCCAGAACTGTGAGCAAATAAATAATTCTTCCTCTAAATCATGGTTGTCAGATTTTCTTGGTCACAGCAGTGAGAATGCTGACTGAAATACTCAGCAAAAACCAGATATGTGACAGGAGATTTTAAAATTTCCTTGAACCCCAGAACCTTATCTACTACAGAAGGAGAACCAGAGTCTCCCTCTGTCCTTCAGGGACTGAGCTGGACCAAAGGGCCCCTTCCTGCCACTGCGGAAGTAGCCCCGTGCATCCTTCTTTCCTTCCTGGCCTGGTGCCTCTTCCTTCCCCCAGCTGGCTCCCCACCTCCTCTCTGTTCCGCCTTCTCCACACCCCATCATTCTTTCTCTTCCTCTTTCTGTGCCTCTGATCTTTGGATTCCCCTGTTCTTTCCCCTCCCTTGGCAGAAGGCCAGGGTGTCATAGAGAGTCAGCCTGGGTGGCCTCAAGGATTGGTTTCATGCTCAGCTGTGGCTTCTCCAAAGGCCTCTTCACCACACCCAGGGCTTTTCCCCAGCAACACCTGAACAGGTACTCAGAAGCAGGTGGGACAATAATTGTGTCTCTCTTTGTGCCAGCTCCAAGTCCAAAGCTAAGGCGGTTTGCCTCTTCTACCTCCTGATCTATCATTTTTCTTTTTTCTTTTCTTTTTCTTTTCTTTTCTTTTTTTTTTTGGTGGGTCTGGGGATGGAACCCAGGGGCATTCTACCTCCCAGCTCCACTCCCTGCGCTATTTTTTATTCTTTATTTTGAAACCGGGTCTCACTACGTTGCAGAGGGCCTCACTAAGTAGCCGAGGCTGGCCGTGAACCGCGATCCTCCAGTCACGGCCTCCCGAATGCTGGGATTATAAGCGTGCATCACCACGCCCGGCTTCCTGATCTTCTGTCTTGATCATTATTTTGCAAATGGAGAAACTGAGGCTCAAGAGATGACTTGACAAGCTCCCCAGAGCTTCCACTGTCAGAATTGTGCCCAACAAAGGGGCACAATTGTCCTTGCTCTGTTCCACTTCAATAGCATTGAATCTATCTTTTCTTTTTACTTTCTTTTGTGTGCGTGTGGTACTGGGGATGGAACCCAGGGCATTCTACCTCTGAGTTACACCATCAGCCCTATTTTTTATTCTTTATTTTGAAACAGAGTCTCACTGAGTTGCTAAGGGCCTCACTAAGTAGTTGAGGTTGGCCGCAAATGCTGGGCCCGAATGCTGGGATTACAGGCATGTGCCACCACGCTCAGCTGAATCTCATCTTTTTAGGGAAGGTCTGGTTGACCTGATTGCACAAGAATTATTAACCTCAGATCTCCAACCTGCCCACCATCTGCATCCCTGCACCAAGACACCAACCTGTTTCTATTCCCACCGCCTCATTCCCTGCCCTGGTTTAGCCTAAGCTTGGCACACGCTCTGAGTTTTTCCATATCCCACACTCCACCAAAACCCACCGAGAGTCAGCAAGCTTGTTTTCATTTTGACACAGCTCCCAGCAACTCAAGTTCTCTCCTCAGCCACTTGAACACATACTACATTCTCATGCGCTTGCAAAGGAACGGTTTCAGCTTTACAACACCCAAACCGACATCCCCTTTACAGCGAAGCTGCTCCCCCCATTAACTTGAATAGGGAAGTTTTATTAAGTGCCAAGTAGATCATCACTTTCAAATGTACCCACTGAGATGCCTGAGCCAGATCTCTGTGATTATTCTTCTGAGTGGACTGGCTCTTTACAGAGAGTGGAGCGAAAGCAGAATTTGCGTGAGCAGCCAGGAAGGATCTTTGCAGGGCACACTGGTTTTCGCACACATTGGTGGCTGCTTCATATCTGAGCCGCTGAGCTCGACGGAGCGATTGCCACACAGCCAGCAAACGCTGCACAACATGGTTAGGAGGGAGTGTTTATGGGGCTCGCGGCTAATGATTTCCATTTATATAGAACATGTGTGCAGCAGCTGAGTGGGGTCGGCTAAGACAGGACATCAATAGGACCCAGGTTTGCAGCTGGGTGCACACAAACACTTTCCCAGGCAGCTGCTGTGACTGTTCTGATACCAACTTCTGGGGAAACCCGAGGCTCCCCCAAATTCAGGCCGTCCAGTGCTACTGATGTCCTATCCAAAATGACTCTGCTGGGGAAACTGCTGGCCAGAGAGATGGAACAAGGCTGATCATAAATGTAATTGTTATTATAAGAATAAAAGCTAACATTTATTGGTCGCTCACCTCATGCCAGACATTGTGGAAAGCATGTGTGGCGCATATTTTTTTTTCTTTTATTTCAGCCTCGCAACAAGCCTAGGAGGTTGGCGCCGGCTTTCTGTTTGTTTGGCCCATCTTTGCACAGAAGAGGAAACACTCAGAGAGATGAAGTGTCTTGTCCAAGGCCACAGAGCTGGATTAACACCCCGGGGTTTCCCTCTGGAGCCCAGTGTCGGAGGTGTGGAGATGTTCACTCTAGAAGCTCACTCACATCATTTCAGATCATGGTTGACATAACAGCTAAAAATATGCATTTTGATGCCAGGAAGACCTCGATTGCAGTTCCAGCTTTGCCCCTAACAACTTGTATAAACTCCTTAAGCCTTCGTTTTGTCACGGAAAACAAGGAGAGTGGTAAGCCCTACCACTAGGACTGTGGGGAGCTGTAGGTAGCTCAGTACCCAGTGAGTGTCCACCAGGGTGCTGCAGGACCCAGGAGGCCTGGCCTGAGGGGGAACTCTGTGTCCAAGACCTTTTCAAGTAAGGCCTGAGTCCTCTCATCAACTGAATGGGACAGTAATAGGATCAGTTGCAATAGTTACATCTGGAACCACACAGAGTAGGGTGTGAGGGACAGAGGTACTGATGTGTGCGAAACACACTTGGCATCTTCAAGGCACAGTGGAGATGCACCTTGCTGTCGTTGGAAACCCTGGTGGGGTTTCTGAGCACAGCCGCCTTGTACACTGTATGTCCTTAGGAGCTGCAGTGGAAGCAGAAACCTGGCCTTCGAAGTTCTCATGAGCTCCAAGGGGAAGATAGGCCTAACAAAAATAAAACATTCATTAAAAACCAAACTGACATGTCCACACATACACACGTACTTGTAGATAATCACTCACAGCCGTGCGGAGTGCTGTGGAGGGCTGTGGGTTGTGCCAGAGTGCTTGGCGTGACATCCCAGAAGGTCTCTGGATGGAGGAGGACTGGGGGCGGGAAAGGAGGGAGAGTACAGATTCATTTCATTTGCATCCCCAGGCACATAGTAGGCACTTAATGCATGCTTGATGAAAAAGAGCAGGAAGTGGGGAGCAGGAGTTGGAAGGAGGGTGCTGACTTCGCAGGAAGGGTGGGTGCTGCACTAAATGCTGACGGCATGACTTTCTTTTTCTCTAGTGTTTTCTACCAATAGCTGGCCTCTGATAGTCCCAGAGGGCTAGTTATTCTCTGGGGGAAAGAGGAAGGGTGGGCGGTGTTCTTTTATGCAGTTTCGTTATATCTCACCTTCATGTATACCTTACACACACAAATTCCTCCTAACATCAGATTTCAGTAGATGGCCCCCAAAATTGGTCCCCTGGGACACAGACACTTTGGGTTGCCTCCCCCAGGTCTGTTCTCTCCATCTTCCTTGCTTATAGTACCCCAGTTTTTATTCGAGAGCCAGTCCTCCAGGACAGTTACTCTGGTGGCATTGTAACATGTCGGCTTGGCTGGGCTAAAAATTGCCCTCCAGAACCACTTTTTCTGGATATTTTCAGTTGGGCAAGCAAGAGCCTTTTCCTGAGACTCACCAATATCACCAGCTATAACACGTCGTCAGGAAGCTGTGGCTGGGCCCATCACTGCTCCACCTTTGCTAGCTCTGCCTTGAGCTTCAGTAAGGCTTTGCAGATCCCATGACAGAGACCTCCAGCTTCTCCCAAGGACATGGCAGTCATGGCTGTGAGAACTCACCCACCTTCCAGTCCATCCTCATGGGGTGCAGTTGGTCCCTGCTCTGTTCCACTTGATACCCATCTTCTCTTCCCCACTTCCTGTCCCATGGACTTCAAGCTGCAGCACAGCCCTATGGAGATGTTTAGCCAGTTCCCACAATCGCAGAGGGTCAGTCTCCATGACAAATTAGAGTGCATATTTATATCCAGAATGATTGGAAAGTGATTCCGCCTTTCTGATTGACCCCTGTCTTATATATGTATCATATCCCCAGCTTGGGAATGGATCCTGGTGGTCTGAAGCAATCATGATGTTCCCAGTACCCTCAATGGTGGTGGATGTTGGGGTGGACATGTGACCTGCAACTCTAGTGGTAACTTTAGAGAAAGGCTTCCTTGACCTGATAAAGAGACACAAGGAAGATAGTAATTTGCTCAACATCATATCTGGATATCATGCTTGGAACTGAGGCAGCAATTGTGGCCATTACCTGAAGAAACTAGCTGAGGACCAAGCTAGAATAGATGAGAAGAATGTGTGTCCCCTGTTATATAGTGAAGCTGAAGAATTAATCTTGCTGGAAGCTGCCCACCCCTGGAGTTCTAGTTATGTGAGATGATGTGTTTTCTCACTAAGTCACTCAAGGAAGGCCTCTTGTTTCTTGTAGCTAAAACTATCTCTCAAATTCCTACCCAAACAGAAGTGTCAGATTTTCATCTTGCAATGGGCCCCAGAGCCTCTGTGCTCTGAAAGCTTTTCCACAGGGAAGGGCTCAGCTTGGAGTGAACCTGGTACTTGACTTCCCTGGGCCTGGTTTTCTCATCCAGGAGAATGGAAATAAATGCCTTATGTGTTAGTCAGCTCTTTCATCACTGTGACTAAAATACCTGACGAGAACAACTGAGAGGAAGAAAGCTTTATTTGGCTCATGGTTTCAAAGGTTCAGTCCACAGTTGCCCACCACCCTGTGGGTATAAGCATCATCGACTTCTGCTTCTCCTCTTCACTGTTCCAACACAAGCTCTGTAGCTTCCCCCAGGAACCCAGCCTCTGCCAAGAGGCTCTCAGTCCCACAAGACCCTCTGCCAAGGTCCTGGGTCCTGGCAAGCACCATCTCTCCATTTCTCTGCCAGGCCTGAAGTTCTTAATCTCTAAGTTTCCTTAGTATGACCATTTTGATGGCCCACTGTGGGCTCTGGATTGGATATGGCTAAATGTGTCCCCAAAGGCTCATGTGTTGGAGGTTTGGTCCTTAGTACAGTGAAGTTAAGAAGCAATGGGACCTTTTAGGGGTGAGGACTAGTTATTGGAGACACTGTCCTCCAAAAGATTGGTCTAGTTCTCTGTTATAGAAGAGAAAACCAGGAACCCTGGTTCCTCGTGTAGTCTTGACTTCCTCAGGATGCCATCCACCATGATGAGACACAGCTAAAAGGCCCTGCCAGATCTGGAGACAAGCTGTTTGGACTTTTGGCCTCTGAAATTGTGAGATATAAGTAGAGCTAAATTTACTATATTTTAATCATCTACTGTGCTTCCACTTCTCTTGACTGGGACCCATCTGAAAAAATACATTTATTGGATCATGTATTCAAAAATCCAGAGGGAGGACAGTCTTCAGGCACAACTTGTTCTAGGTCAGAATCTGATTAGGGCCCCACTCTGTTTTCTAACACTTTCTCAGCACTGATCTCTTATATCTGTGAATTGTTTTCAGGAAAGCCACCTTCCAGGAAGCAAAAAGGGCCGCAGCAACTCCATTCTTCACTCTATGTTTTTAACTCAAATTTCCTGCTTAGAATCCTGAACTTCTCTTTTCTAGATTAACTCTGCCTTTTAAACCAATCACTGTGGCTAAAGCACAGGCCAGCTGATTGAGCCCTTGTGGACTGCAGGCTCCCTTCCTCATGCTAGGATGCAGCCAACTTCATGGAGCCACTGGGCCCACAGATGGGAATTAGAGCTTCCTGGAAGCCACAGTCATTACCCTGGAGGCTGGTGAGGTCAAAGGTTATCCCTATAATTCATCTCTGATTATCTAGGGCAGCTCCAATTTCATGTTAGTGTTGTGGCTCTTTTTAAGTTTGATACCTTTTAAAATACACAAACAATTGTAATGTGGTTTGTATTCTTTGTTCAAAGATCTTCACAAATGAGAAATAACCCTTTTTTCAACCCCATGTTCTAAACTGAGTTTCAAAAGTGAGGTCCCGAGCTGGACATAGTGGTGCATACTTGTAATTCCAGCATTTGGGAGGCTGAGACAGGAGGATCGCAGTTCGCAGACAGCCTCAGCTATTTAGTGAGGTCCTTTGCACGCAGACAGCCTCAGCTATTTAGTGAGGTCCTTTGCAACTCAGTGAGACTCTGTTTCAAAAAATAAAGAAAAAAAATAGGGCTGGGGTATAGCTCGGAGGTAAATGCCCCTGGGTTTCATCTCCAGTACTGACAAAGAAAAAAAAGTGACGTTCCTCTGAGCCTTGTGGCTGAGAACCCAAGCTAAGCACGGAACTTTAAATTGGTTGTCTCCCTTCCTGTGTGGTCAGAGAGGCGATAAGAAAAGACTAGCAACTCTGAGGTCTACGGAATTCTTTTCTATTAACGTGAATTGACGCAGGCTCATTGGAAGCACAACCTACGCATTCACTCCTACCTCAGCTGGCAGCAGGCCACTCCAGGGTTTTACAGGTCGTAGATGAGCCCACCGCTGTGGGGCATCGACTTACACATCACTAACTGTTCTAGACTCTCCAGCTTCCTTGAAAATCAAGTGAGCAGAGACTAGGTTGTTTTTCATTTTGTTCTTCTTTATTAAATCTACTTTTCTTTACGTTTGGTACTGGGAATGGAACTGAGAGGCTTTCTACCTCCTGCCTATACTCCCAGACCTATTTTATATTTTATTTGGAAACAGGGTCTCACTAAGTAGCTGAGGTGGGCTTCAAATCCTCCTGTCTCGGCCTCCCAAGTACTGGGATTCTGAGTATGGACCACCACATCCGGCTTTCTTTTCTTTTCTTTTTTTTTTTTTTTAAGGTCTAGATAGACTAACTGGTTTTCTCGAGATCCCATGGCAAAGCCAGGACAAAGTCTAAATCAGGAGACGAGCTGGGGATGTTGCTCAGTAGTGGAGTGCTTGCCTTGCGTGAGTGAGGCCCTGGATTCAATCCCCAGCTCTGCATAACAAACAAGTGATTATATCAATTAGAACCAGAAGTTATTAGCTCTGGGCTGTGTTTCTTAGGTATATGTTTCCTCCCCCCCACTCCCCGAAGCTTCAGATAGCCTCATGGGGGTGTAAAATGTATTCTATATATCATTCATTGATTGTCATAAAATATATCTTATATCCCATCATTATTTCTGCCTGTACCGATTCTACCAGGAAATAACATTAAAATTCATATGGCCCTTAGCAGGTGCCCAGCATTTTTAGTTACTAATGTACTGAATGTCCTGTGCAGTAGACGCTGATATTAGCATGCCAGCACTGTGTGGATGAGGACACAGGGCACGGGGGCGCTGAGTACCAGGTCCCCAGTTGCACAGATGAGGAGCAGGGATGTGGTATTTGAGCCCAGGCACCAGCTGTGAGGTTGGAGACAGGCAGGGGCCAGAGGCTGATTGGAGAGGAGGGGAAGGGCAGCCTTGCTCACTGTCTTCTTGTTCTTATTGCTCGATGAGCATATTTTCCACCCAATTATGCCCTGATGTTTCCTGTCCCTTTTAATCAAAGTCCTAGGCTAATTCCACCACTTCCAGGGTTCCCATCAAAAGCTCCATATCATCATGTATCTTAGTCTATTTGGGCCACTGTAATAAATACCATGCACTGGGAGGCTGCAAGCAACAGAAATGTATTTCTCTCCATTCTGGAGGCTGGAAACCCAAGATCAAAGCGCTGGCAGGTTCGGTGCCCGCCGAGGGCCCGTTTTCTGGTTCATAGATGGCACCTTCTGGCTGTCCTCACTGGGCAGAGGGACAAGGTGGCTCTCTGGGTTCTCTTTTATGAGAGCATTAAGCCACTCATCAGGGCCCCACTCTCATAGCCCAATCACCTCCTGCTATCATCGTTTTGAGGGTTAGAATCTCAACATATGAATTTGGGGAGACACCAACGTTCAGCCCATTGCAACAAAGAAGGTCACTAAGTCAGCTCCCCTGAGACTCAGAGAGGATGAAAATGTTAAAACTTAAAAACTTTTTAACTCCCTGAGAGCAGACTTCTTATCTGCCTGCCAGGGTTGCGGTTATACATCTAAGCTGAGCAAGATGCATCATTTTATAGTCACGGCTCTGGCTCTGGGGAATCCTGGCAACAGCTGCCTTCTGATGCAGTGTCCATGGGGGGTGGAAGCTGCCGGGTATCGCTGGGGCAGTGTGGGCCGTGGACCCATCCGAGTCGTTCACAATGACTTCAGAAGAAACTACCTTTCCCTTTCCCTGATCCCAACTAGTTCCCGGGGAAGCCGCCGGAATGCACAATGCTGTCTATTCTGCTCAAAACCTATTCATTGAGCTCCTAGTGTATACATGGCATGGTGGTGGGTCAAAAGACCTTGGAAATAAATTAAACATAATCCCTGGCCTGAAGGCATCCATGACACTGAGGTCAAACACGTCAACCAGTTCCAACAGATGTGAAAGAGCTATGGTGGAGTGGTGGTCACCAAACTCAAGACCTGGCTCCTCTTCCATTTAGAATTTTGGAGGATCCAAGCCAGTCTACGAATGTCACACTCCCTCCTGCACCTGTCCTGGTCCCTGGAACGACCCTGGTGGTGCTGAAGGGCCCCCCCACTCTCGTCACTCCCAGGCTGGGTCTTGCAGAAGGTGGCAGGCAGGATTCTTAACAAGACTTCTACTGTCCAAAAGCTGTCGACAGCCACCAGCATAGGCTCGCTCCCCAGTGACTCAGGGATGCCATACAAAGCCCTATTCCCAGTGCCAGGGCAGGCTCGCCCTGAAGGCTGCACTTTCGGTCTGGAGGAAACCAGGCAAGTTTCCCGTAGACACTCATTTTCCTTTCCCTTCCTTTGTTGCCTGGGGAGGCGGAACGTGGCATGCTTGCCGGCTCAGTCACACGCGGCCGCGCTCCTCGTTCCAGATGGACCGGAGCCCGCTCGCTTGCTTGTCCCTGGGTCCTTGCACCACAGGGCTCAGCCCACACAGCCTTCCCCTCAGCCCCTTGCCCATCCTGCAACACACCCGGATCCCTGCAAGAGGTGACTCGATTTTGTAAGAAAATGATGGATGACTTCAAATGACAACTTAATTTTTGAATAGGAAAATAAGGCATGAAAAAGACTTTGGGAGCACATTTGTGGAAAAGCCCTCATGAATATTTAGTTATTTTCCAAACATGAAATGAATAGTTATAGGGAAAAAAATCACTACCATTTTTGTTTATATTTTTATTATTATTATAATTTTTTTTTTGCAAAACCGGGGGTGTAACCCAGGGGTATTCGACCTCCAAGCTACACCCATAGTTCTATTTTTTATTCTTTATTTTGAAACAGGGTCTCACTGAGTTGCAGAGGGTCTCACTGTGTAGCTGAGGCTGGCTGCGAACTTTCGATCCTCCTGTCTCAGCCTCCCAAGTACTGGAATTACAAGTGTGCCACCATGGCCGGCTTCATCACCAGTTTTGAACATTTTTGAAATGTTCTCAAAGACAGGTTTGAATCTGTAGACTCATGAATGGGTGCTTCATGGCCAGCCTCAGCTACTTAGTGAGGTCCTCTGCAACTCAATGAGACCCTGTTTCAAAGTAAAGAATAAAATATAGGGCTGGGGTTGTAGCTCACTCAGAGGTAGAATGATCCTGAGGTTCCATTCCCAGTACTGAAAAAAAAAAAAAAAAACCACTTGTTACTCTTTGGGAAGAACTGAGTCTTCTTCTCTTTGTCTCACTCGGCAAACAGCCTGAAAAATAAAGACACTTTCTACACTAAGCTGAGCTGGGCAGGGTGGCACACTCATGGAGACTGAGATGGGAGGAATGCAGGCTCAAGGCCAGTATCAGCAGCTTAGCAAGGCCCTGTTTAAAAAAAAATAATAAATAAATAAATAAATAAATAAATAAATAAATAAAGCTGGGCATGGTGGCACATGCTTGTAATCCTAGCATTTGGGAGGCTGAGACAGGAAGAATTCATGGACATCCTCAGCTACTTAGTGAGGCCCTTGGCAACTCAATGAGACCCAAATAAAGTATAAAAATTAGGACTGGAGGGTGTCGCTCAAAGGTAGAATGCCCCTGGGTTCCATCCCCAATACCAGAAAGAAAGAAAGAAAGAAAGAAAGAAAGAAAGAAAGAAAGAAAGAAAGATGGAAATGTAGCTCAGAGGTAAATGCCCCTGGGTTCCATTCCCAGTACCACAATAAATAAATAAATAAATAAATAAATAAATAAATAAATAAATAAAAAAAAATAGTTTTGGGCGTGTAGCTCAGAGATAGAATGCCCTGGGTTCAATCCCTAGTACTACCAAACATACACACACACACACACACACACACACACACACACACACATCAAACTGAATACCTACTTTTGTGAGAGTCCTTTTCTGTGCTTCACTAAAGCCCCTGTCTCCTATACATCACCCCTAACTGGCACTAAGTGTTCACTTTGTGCTAAACACCGAGCAGGAAGTATTTTATTTTATTGTGATATGGGGGATCGAACCCGGGTACATTCTATCTCTATGTTACATCCTCAGTCCTATTCTACCTTTTTTATTTTATAAAGAGTCTTGTTAGGTGAATGAGAGTCTCACAAATTACTGAGACTGTCCTCAAACTTGCCATCCTCTTGTCTCAGCCTCCCGAGTACTGGGGTTACAAGAGTGCACCACCACGTCAGCTCAGGAAGTATTTTCTTTACATTTTTTTAAATTCAATTCTACAATATATTATCTCCCTCTCCCATAAATGGAAAATTAAAGCTCAAAGAGGTCAAGCGACTTACCCAAAGCCACACAGGTAAGTGGTGACAGTTTGGATAGAGGCTCGGATCTATCTAAATTCAGAGCTCATGCTCCTAATCTCTTGAGGCACAAGCCTTTAGTCAGAATACGAGGATTCAAGCCCAGCAGGGACTGACAAGCTGCCCTCCCAGCCCATCACCTTTTCTTCCGAGTTCTGTGGCTTGTATCTACTTTGAGTGGCCCCCAAGTCTTACTGTGTTAAAATGTAATGGCCCGTTGTGAAGTATGGGAGACGGTTGGAAACTTAATCATATTCTGGTGTAGAAGAGGGACCTTTGGGAGATGATTAGATTAAGTGCAATCATAGAGTAAAGCCCTTATGATCAGTCCTGGTGGCTTTATAAGAAGAGGCAGAGAGAGCAGCAAGACACAGACACATGTGTGAGTCCCCGTCTCTTGCTATGTGGTGCTCTGAGGCTTGGGATGCAGCCAGCAAGAGGCCATCACCAGACACAGCCCCAACTGTGTGCCATCACAGCAGGAAACCAAAATAAGCCTCTTTTCTTTATAAAGTAGACTGTCTCAGGCATGCCATTGTAGTAACTAACAATGGATGAATAGGGTGGGCAAAGAGCTGGTTCGGTGCCTCTTGGGTTTCAAGGCTCATTGATTCCCCTGGGGTTCACTGAGAATAGGGGAGACCAGCTGAAAACACACACACATACATCACATGACACCACGCAAGAAAGCCCATCCTGGAACATCCACACAGAAGGGCTCAGAGGCCAGAGCAAGGTGGGGTGAACAGAAAGAGGACAAACACCCAGGAGAAGGTGGCCGCAGAGCTGAGGGTCAGTGGGAGGAAGAGCTGGGAAGGTACTAGCATCAGGTTGAGCTTATGCAAAGGCGAGAAGACATCAGGGACTGTCGGGGTCCTTTGGAGATCTGCTAGTGGCTGAATACAGCTCCCAGAGTGAGGAGCCACAGGAGTGAGCCAGGCCCAGATCCAAAGCGCACCTGGATTATACACCAAGCCCCTCGTGAAGTCTCCAGGTGACGGACAGCATCTGCCTGACCTGCAGGAACCTTCTCTGGCCACCCTGGGGACCAGATCAGAGGAGGGGTCACTCACACCTTTGGTGATGAGGAAGAAACCACGAGTCTCCCTGTAGGGACCCCATAGCAGGAGGTGATCCCAGGACTCAGATTAGCCATGGAGTATTTCCAGAGCCAGGGAGCCACAGAGCCAGGCAGGCATATTGGGAAGGACCCGGGACATGGAGCAGAGGGGACAGGAGGCTGAAATTCCAACTGTGCTATACAAGACGGACCCGCCCATGTCATTCCTCAGGGTCCATCTGAGCCATCTCTGTCCTGGGCTATTGGCTCTCAGCCTGAATCTACATCCTGGGTTCACCTGGGGTTGTGCACACTTCTTGGAGCCACTGTACCTGAGAGGGAGGTTGGCACTCACAGAGGATGAACATGAGCTCAACCTACAAAAGGAACAACCGCACCAGACCGTGGAAGCCCTCCCCACTGCTAGAAATACGTCACAGGTTTGGGTGTTGGACAGTCTCAGAGTCCCACTGCCCCTCCCTTCCCCTATGGGCTTGTGGTCTTGGATAAATTCCTTAAGCTCTCTGAGTTTTAACTTTGTCTTAGTGCAATGGGTAGGATAACAGAACTCCTTCCATGAAGGGCTGCTTTTAGGATTAGATCCAACTCTGCAAACTAAATGCTTGGCCATCTGCCCACTACATGGTAAATACTCAACAGAGGAGAACCACTTTATAATTAATATTTTCTTATTCTTGTCATTGGCATATGCCTCAAAGCTGATGGGTATGCGCCAGTGCCTATTAACACTGTGTCTGTAAATTAGTCCATTAGAGGAAGGAAACCCATTTTGTATAGGTGATTTCTAATTGATTCACCTCTGTCATCGCAAGTCATCAGGCTGCACTTGTTTTAAAACACACTGTAGTTCAAGCACAGTCTACTTTACCTGACCTTGCCCTCTGCCCCCAGGGGGGGGGGGGTTGAGAAGTGGGTTGTCCCAGTTAACTCTAGGCCAGAACTCAATTTGAACTTCCAGCGATGGAGCTCTCGTCTAGATCTGCTGGGTAGGATGACACAGCAGTGGGCAGAGGTGCTAGTCCTGGCTTTTTAGGCAATGCCAAGGCAAGTATTTGGTCTTGTAATTTTAGCAGGTCTTGCCTGGGCTCCATGCAGGCTCAGAAACACCTCGATCAGGGCCCCTTTTGATAGTCTCTCCATCTGAATACATGGGAATGCTGCCCACTCAGCCCTCCAAGGATTTAATTAACTAGGTTGTTGGCAGGCCCCCCAAAGATGAAAGGGACAAGAGATTCCACTGCCTAATCCAAGCCAGCGTCATCTCCGGGCCGGATCGGGCAATAGCCCTCTAACTAGTCCCACTGGGCCCCCTCTGACCCTGCGGCACACTCTCTCTGCAACAGAGAGGTCTCCCTGAATGTGCAATCAAATCCCTCATGCCCCAGGTCGGGGGCTCTGAATCCTAAGCCCCACTCCTTACCAGCCCCAGGGTCCCATGCCTGGCTCCGGCTCACTGGTCCAGCCTCATCCAGAGCTCTGCCTCTCTCTCTCTGTGCCCAGCCATACTAGGGCTCAGGTGGTGCTGTGAACGTGTGGACCCCCAGCCGCCCGCCTTGGCACGCACTGGCTTCCCTTCCTCTCTGCTCATCCCAGACTCCTGTGATCTTAGAAAGTCAGGAGCTTCTCCTTGTTCTTCTCTGTGACTTCTTATCTTGGCTTCCTCCTCTGGTGCAATGTCAGCTCCTTGGGATTAGGACCGCATTTTGTCTACCTCCCTCTCCCAGTACCTACTAAAGTGCCAAGTGACAGTTAATAAAGAGCCATACAGCCGGGAGTGGTGGCGCATGCTTGTAATCCCAGCATTCAGGAGGCTGAGACAGGAGGATCAAGGTTCGCAAACAGCCTCAGCTACTTAGTGAGGCTCTCTGCAACTCAGTGAGACCCTGTTTCAAAATAAAGAACAAAAAATAGGGCTGGGGGTGTAGCTCTGAGGTAGAATGTCCTTGGGTTCCATCCCCAGTACCATAAGAATAAATAAAAATAAATAAATAAATAAATAATACTTACCAGGCAGGGGAGACACCAGGATCACGAAGGTGGTTTTCCCAGGGCGAGGCTCACCCGTTGCACTTCAGATGTGCTGACCTCTGCGATTTCCCCAAATGTGGGAAACTCAACGCATAATTTTTGGTAGTCGGAGACTGCATTCACGCTTTCCCCTAAAAAAATAAAAATAAAAATAAAAATAAATAAAAATAAAAATAGAGAACCATATAGTTTTGCTGTTGTTTTTAATAGCACTCATATTAAGCAGGCATGCCTGCACATGTCGGTAATCCCAGTACTTGGGCGGCTGAGACAGGACAATCACTGATTCAAGGGCAGGCTCAGTAATTTAGCAAGACCCTTAGCCACTTAGCAAGACCCTGTTTCAAAATAAAAAACAAAAGCCGGGCGTGGTGGCGCACGCTTGTAATCCCTGCACTTGGGAGGAGGAGACAGGAGGATCGCGTAGGTTTGAAGCCAGCCCCGCTGGCTTAAGAGACCCTGTTTAAAAAAAAAAAAAAAAAGTATAAAAATAGGTCTGGGAGCGTAGCCCGGAGGTAGAAGGGCTTCCAGGAGCCCCAGTACCACCAAAAAATAAAAAATAAAAATAAATAAATTAATTAATTAAAAATAAAAAGAGGTTGGAGGTGTAGCCCTTGGGTTCAATCCCTAATACAAGTTAACAAATAAATGAATAGATAAACAAATTGTGGGCAAATATGGAGGAACCAGAAATACTAGGGTATTTCCAGGAAGACTCCTCCATCTCACACGGCATCACACAGGGAACGTGAAGGGCTTTGTAGTCACCACTCCGTGATCACTAATGAAACAGACGAGCGGCTGGGCTCTGCTGTGTGGGAGTAGTCATCATAATTGCGAATTGGTCCAGGTAAGAATGTCAAGGGATATTGAATAGTGGGCAAGCTCAAGAAATCATTGGCTATTTATAAACTGTCAAAGGAGTCACCCCTCTGATTCTTAGTAATGACAAAAACGAAGAACCCCACAGAGGAAAAGCCTGGCAGAGGCCACGTTAACTAAGTGATCAGAGTTCAAATTAGGAGCCAGGAGAATAATCAACAGCATTTGCCTCTTGGCTGGAAGCGCTGGAAAGGACGAAGTGCTTTATTAGGACATGTGTTTTATTAGATGTATAACCTCAACCTACGCGTGAAGAAACTTTGGACAGGAAAACTGGGTGACATTTTACTAAATGGCCAGACTGTATTCCTGAAAAATGTTGACATCAGGAAAGACAAGCATTGAGAGGCTTTGTTAAGTACTGAAGACAGAGGAGACCTGACAATTGAGGGATCCAAGGGCCTCGGGTTGTCTTTTACTTTAAAGGACAATCAAAATAATTGGTGAAATCTGAGTAAGGTCTATTCATTAGATAATGGTATTGAATCAATGTCAACTTTCTGAATGTGATCACTACATTATTGTTAGTACAGAGAATGTTCCTATTTGGGGGAAATACATCCTAAAATATTTAAAGGGGCATTGTGTTGTATCAAATAGTTCAAAATATATGGTGAGGATACAGATAGAGATATAGGAATAGATGATACAGGTCAGACAGAGGCGCGATGTAAATACAGGATACAGCAAACATTTGGGGGATTTAGGTTAAAAATGTGGATAAATTGGAGTTCTTTGTACTATTCTTGTAACTTCTCTGGAAGTTTGAAATTATAGCAAAATAAAAAGTTAAAGGAAGCAGGGTACGGTGGTGCATACCAACAATCCCAGTGATTTGGAGGCTGAGATAGGAGGATCGTAGGTTCAAAGCCAGCCTCGTCAACTTAGTGAGACCCTTAGCAACTTAGTGAGACCTTGTTTCAAATAAATAAATAAATAAATAAATAAATAAATAAATAAATAAATAAAGCTGGGAATATAGTTCAGAGGTAGAATGCCCCTGTGTTTAAGCCTTAGTACCAAAAAAAATTTTTTTTTAAAGTTTAAAGAAGAGATGGAGCCATGAGGTTCCAGTCCCCACTTGGCCCGAGTGAGTATGTATTTCGGTCAAGCCTCTCCACCTCTGAATCTTTCTGCTTGTTCCAGCCTCTCCAGTTGGAGGCCTCACATCTTGGCCACTTGTTCTGGATCCTTCCCGCTAATTTCCAGATTTACACCTTGTCTCCTCTTCATAAGCCTAATGTTTCTTTCTGACTGTACCCCGATAGCTGATCTCTTTGGCTTAACACTCCCTGAGGTGTGGACCACCAAGCAGGACTCTGTCCAGTATCCCAGACTTTGCTAACTTCTGCTTGTGCCCCAGAAAGATCAAGATAATTCATGATTATTAAAATCCTACTATGTACCGGTGCCTGGTACTTCTCCAGTGACCATAGCCCAGCCTAGTCTCACTGCTTTCTCTACACAAATTTCTATAACTTCAAAGCCCTACTTTGACTGCTGGGCACCCAGTACTCAGTGGGTCGCTCCCCATATAGCTCTGGGAAAACCTAGGGCTGTCCACACATTCCTGTGGCTCCCACCCGGTTGTCCAGGTACTTCTGTGGCTCTTAGAGCAAGAATTTTGGCTTCTCATCTTCAAGGTTTCATGAAAGAGCTACTCCAAACCGACAGTTTGGCTGTCTCCGTTTCTTGGGTACTGTGAAAGCTGAAAACTCTTGTACCTCAATACTAGAGATGGTGGGACCTAAAAGAAAGAGAAGAATCCTTTTGTGTTATATTCTGTTGCAGTGGGAGATGAATGTGTCTGTGTGGGTGGGTGGGGGACTCCCATGCAGTGGCATTGATGGCAAAGAGTTTTCATTGCTGGTTGGGGCTACCATCTAACATCTAAGCCAGTCACAGTTCAGTACCAGGGCCACACCTCGCCAACACAAGGCCTGGTTGCCGAGTGCATCTCTTCACATTGGACCACTTCTCTAGTGTGAGTTCCTTCCTAGCTCATGTTGGGCTTCCTTTAAAAATGAGATTTGGTATATATCTGAGATGTCTGATGTCTGAGCATATAGATATATGAATGGCGCTGCCGATCGCCACTGGTCAGAAACCCCTGGCAGCCAGATTCTGCCCCATCCAGATACCCCACTTAGCATCTGAGGCCCAGGGAAGTTATTCAGTCAAGGCTCAGAGGATCCCACAAGCCATAAGCGGTGGGAGCCCAAGATTTAAACCCAGACCTGGAAGGCTCTCTCAGCCCACTCCACTTCTTTTTTTTGGGGGGGGGGCGGTACTGGGGTTCCTGGAAGCCCTTCTACCTCCAGGCTACACTCCCAGACCTATTTTTATATTTTTATTTGGAAACAGGGTCTCTTAAGCCAGCAAGGCTGGCTTCGAACTTGCGCGATCCTTCTGTCTCCACCTCCCAAGCGCGGGGATTACAAGCATGTGCCATCACGCCCGGTCCACTCCACTTCTTAAAGTGGAGTACAGTCAACAGTTTGGTAAAGGGAGACCTTCTTACTTAAGGCATTGTTAGCTAAATGAGGGTTCGCTGAGCTACCTGGGATCACAGAACAATTGTTCAGGATGCTGCTGCTGCTCCTGATTTCATGCTTGGGTTATCTGGGCCACTTGTTTTTCTTTTTGCCTAACACCTCTTTCCTCATAAGCACTTTATTTACCGCAAAGAAGGCAAAGAAGGTAACATCGAGGGTGGCCTATTCTTATGTAGTTCTGGAAAATGCTTGGGGGAGGTGAGAGGAGAGGTTTAAATGACTGGCAATGTGGTTTGATAGAAAAAATGTGGGCATCAGAAACAGACAGGCCTGAGTTCAACTCCAGGTTCATTACTTACTATTTGAGTAAATGGTCAGAAGTTAAAGGTCTCCATCTGTAAAACAGAAATCATACCATCTAGTTCTTACTTAGGGTTACTTGAGAACCTTTATTTAAATGATCAGCCTTAGCCAGGTATGGTGGCACACACTTGTAATCCCAGTACTTGGAGGCTGAGACAGGAGGATCACACAGGTTCAAAGCCGGCCTCAGCTACTTAGTGAGGCTCTCAGCAACTTAGTGACACCCTATTTCCAAATAAAATATAAAATAGGTCTGGGAGTGTAACCCAGAGGTAGAAAAGCCCCTGGGTTCCACCCCCAGTACCACAATAAAATAAAATAAAATAAAATAAAATAAAATAATCAGCCTTAAAAAGGGCTCAGTGAAACTTAAGGTCCCTTACCATGCCCAACCTTCTTGAGATTATATGTGAATTTTAGCTACCTATCTTTGTTATTGTTGTTGTTCATTTCTTTGATGGGCAACCGTCAAGTCAACTCAGAAGCAGGCTCAGTTTCCATGGAGATGTATTTAAGGTAAACAGATTTGAAAAGGGGAAACACAGACACCCATCTTCTACACCCACTCAGAACCAACACGCAGCCTCAGCAGAAACGTTTCCAAAGAAATGTTTCACAAAGCTTTCGGGAAGGCCGAGCGCTCTTTCAAAGTCCTGACATGCTTTTTCATTTGTACGGCTCTTGAAATGAGCAATAATTCGAAACAGATAATAATGAACTTCACACAGCGATGGATCAAAAGTGGAATTATTGAGCTCACCATTGTCTAATATAATTAGGCTGACGTGCTGTTGAATCCAAATGGTTGGCTTTCTCCCTCTTTTCTGCATGTGCGCCTTTATTTGAAGAAGGGCTTTTAATAGGCCAAGGACTACACGATTTCTGGGACCCACATGGTTTCAGTTCTAATCCAGACAGTGTACTTTCTTCTGAAACTCTGATTTTCCTTTATTGTTTTCTTTCCTTTTTTTTCCTTTTGTTTGGACAAGTTATTTTGTAAATTTCAAAGGGGAATTGCTTGAGTGTAAGTGGAAATTCAAGCACATAAATCACATACTGAATTTACTTAATGAGTATCAGTAATCCTGTGGTTACTTCCCTGTGAACAATGCCTTTATAGAGAAAAGTGTTGCAAATCCTTAGCCGACCAAAACTGATGCAGCCAATCAATGCACTTTTAAAAATGTCATAACATAATTTCTTTGTCTTGAATAGCTGATTAAACAAAGCAGCGATTAGATGATAGATACTTCTTAATTGAACTTAACTTTTTATCTCTCTTTCGAAGAATCCTGGCAGAAGGCAGGCCAGTTGGTCCCGTTATGGGAATGTAAACATTCACTTGAAAGCCTAAAAGGAGAGTGGCCTCCTCTACTCCCTCTGACACAAGGCCCAACTTCTGATGAGTGAAAATCAACTCATGACATATCCAAGACATCTGTCCTCAACATGTGACACCTAAAATAATACAGCAGAGACAGAAGTCACCAAAGGCAATGACTCATAAAATCATAGCTAACAATGGTAGGCGGTCTTCCGGTTGCACCAACCACAGAAAAGAAAGAGAAAGGGCAGTTAATAAAGCCTTTATGAGTTGATTTATTATTCCCTGGGACACATGCATTTCCCAAAGGCCGTAGCTAAAGAATTAACTTAGCCTGTGTTGCAAAACTTCAGGCAGAAGATTCTGCATTATCAGGGATATGTGTAGTGGCAAGGAGAAAGATAAACAGAAGAACTTCCTCAAAATTAGAAAATCTAGATGTCTCTGGACTGAGATCTAAGCCTTAGCCAGCAGGAGACAAGGACGGTCACTGCAGAGAGGAGGCCCAGGCCAAGACCGCCAGCATCACTAGCTCCGTCCATCAACATCAAGTCCAAAATGAAGAGGAAGCCTTGAGTCCTTCCTTTTGTCTCCAAACAAATCTGTTGATAATTTTCTAGAAGACTAGAGCATCACAAAACCAGAGAATCATCCTGCCTTGGAGCAAGAAAAGTGTAGGAGAGGAAACTGCTCTTGAAGGTGGTGAAATGACTCGCCCAAGGTCGCCGAGAAACCACAGGACCCTCTGCCACTTGTGACTGGAATGGAAATAGTCTTTTTCTGACATGAAAGAGAAAAAGCAGAGCACGGACGCTATGTGTCAGCAGATGTTCTGCTGCGTGCGGCCCCCTCATTGCCCAACAGAGGAAACGTGGATTCACAGAAGTGGCTTCCTACTTTGCACCCTATTTTTCCTGTAATTGGGTAAGGCCAGGGGCAAACTCTGGTCAAAACCCACAGAGTTAAAGGGAAGCTCCACGTGTATGGAAGCCTCAGCTGTCGACCCATTTAGGCTTTTCAACCATGTATCGTTGCATATCGTTGCAGAACTATCTGAGGCATGGTCAATGAATGTGAGAGAGGCATTTTAGAAAATATAGAAAATCCTAAGACAACATCTTTCCCCTGAAGGAAAATTCAGACAACTGTCAGAGATGAACAAAGATCAAGTACAGCTGGGCATTGTGGCGCACGCTTGTAGTCCCCATGCTTGGGATGCTGAGACAGGAGGGTCACACAGGTTTGAAGCCAGCCTCAGCTACTCAGTGAAGCTCTCGGCAACTTAGTGAGACCCTGTTTTCAAATAAAATATAAAACAGGTCTGGGAGTATAGCCTGGAGGTAGAAAGCCTCTGGATTCCACACCCAGTACCACCACCAAAAAAAAAAAAAAAAAAAAAAAAGATCAAGTACAAAGAATGGGTATTGACAAGGATCCCAACAAGAGCTCAGAGATGGGAGAAGTCTTAGGGTGCTGGATAAGTCAAAGACTGTGTGACTGAGATCAAAAGGGGACTGAGAGGCTGGGTTGGGAGCTGGGAATGGTGAAGGATAGGAGAGATACATTGGGCATGTCTTACACAGGAACACGATTTCTGAGGTAGGAATTAATATGGCCCTTGAGAGTCTGGTAAAGAGACCTTATTAAGGGGACTGGAAGCAGGGTTTAAGTACACAGTGGAAAATAACACTGAATCCATAGGGGAAAATAGATGCATGACTCACCAATGATCAAAGCCATGTGAGACCAAGCCCAAGAGCCCAGACCCATTTCTTTGGAAGCTCTTGTCTCTCTGATATGTTGACTATTGTTTTTTTTTTTTTTTTTAAATACTGTCATTGGTGCCTGGTAATTACACATCATAGCGGGATTCAAAGCGATACAAACATACATGCACATATCCCTTAGTGGAGGAAAATCAGACTTGGAATCTTCAGATTTATATAAACCAGGACTGGCGAAATGCCATGGATTCTCTTTTCTCCTTCATATTGTGACTAACATGCTGACCTCTGTACAAAACGTGAGGCTGAGCTGAGCCCTGCAACAACCCTTTCACACCGCAACTCCCTAAGAGGAAAAAGGCCAGCTAGTTTTAGAATTCATTTCTAGACCCACAAGGCCCTAATTCAATGATATAAGAGCTTGCCAACACTATTAAATATCCAAGACGCTTTTCAAATGCCCGCAGAACATTTTGAATGTTCCTTCTCTTTGACCTTCAACGACGTGTTCTTACACTTATCAACTCTTTCCATCTGAAGGCCTGGCAGTGACCTTCCTCTTATTACTCAAACTTTAAGGGCCGGGGGATGGGAAGAGAAAAGTAAAGTAAGGTTCCGAGGAATGATGGCATCTTCTAAATGGAAGACCCTTTCAGAGTTAAAATGTGGTGTGCTGTATACAAGGCTGTAATAGGTCTGACTTAAAACTTAGACTTACAATGAAGTTCAAGGCAGAAAGAGCCAACTTCTAGATTGAAGAAAAATTCCAGCTGGAAAAATCATCTTAAAAAATAAAAATAAAACAACCAAGAAAGTCTTCCAAGTAGCTATTCAGTTTGGGAACTTGAGGAAGTTGAAGGTTTGTATCTAAGAAACTGCTTTGGGGAAACGGAGGAATGGAAATTCTCACCTATTTTTGTAGCCCCGTCGGCCATACACCCCTCCGTTTAAGAGGTGGCATTCTTCACCACTGTTGCCAATAAGGCACAGGCCAGCAGAGCTTCCCCATCTCGCCTGGTGAGCCAAGTGCCATAGCTGGGGGCGCTGGGAGGGGAGAGAGCAACTCACCCCTGGTCTTTGTTCCCCAGTAACATGTCCCCTCCCATCTCAGCCTCCTCTCTCCACCACACTTCTCGCTCCTGGTTCTTGTGATTCCGCTCTGGAGAGGGGATGGGCAGGAAGTCTCTCCTGCTCCCCTCTGCCCTGGTCTTGAGTAGGAAGGAGCTCTGGGTTCATAGACTTCGCAGAGCTGCCTGTTCTCCCAGGTTGCACAACTTAACTAGAGGATGGCAAACACAGGCACCGCTCCAGCGGCTTCTTACCATCCCGAGGCAGACCCGCCCATCAAGCAAGGCGCTCCATCGCTTTGAGAAAAGCCTCAACTTGAGAATCCTTCTTAACCTGCCAGTCCAGGTTGCCTTCGCCAATGAGTCGGCATGTGGCTTGAAACTTCTCTGGGACATGGAGAAAGATGGAGATGTGGAAGGAGAGGAATGTGACATTTACTAAGCACCCCGATTGTTTACCCTGGAGTGGCACGTAAGGTGGGGAAGGTGGCCCTGAGGGGAGGAGGTATTTTATTGCCGGCACTGCATAGAGATCATAAAAAGGAGACTTTCGGCAGCTTTATGTGGTCCCGATGCAGCCCATATTCCCTGCACGCAGCCAACCACTCCCACCGCCCCCCCTCCCCGTACCAGGTGCGCCCAAGGTAGGCCCAAGAGCTGCAGGTGGGCTTTCACACAGCTGTACCTCAGAGCAGGGCCAGCAGGGCAGCCAGGCTCTGGTCGGTTGGAAGCACCGCCCCTTCACACCCTCAGAGACCAAACTGCACCTGTTTCCTCTCTCTCGAAACAGAGACAACAACGCTGTGCTTTGTTAGGTAGGCTCGGCGCTCACACAGCAGTGGAAGGGCACAGAGCCCGGCATAGGGGATGTTCAACATCAGAGTTCCCTCCGTTACCAACTGACCTGGACCACCCCTACCTGAGTGTTAGGACGTTACACTCAAACTACAAATGATACCTCATAGGCCACGGAGAGCTGTGTGATTCAGAAAAACAAAAGAGGATGCTCAATTTGAGTTGGAATTTTACACAAAAAGTCATTTTGTTTTAGTCTAAGCGCGTGAAGCATACTTTTTGTTGTTGTTGTTGTTGTTGTTGTTGTTTTTGTGTGTGTGTTACTAGAGATTGAACCCAGGAGCATTCAACCTCTGAGATACACTCCAGCCCTTTTAATTTTTTGTTTTTGAAACAGGTCCTGCTAGATTGCTGAGTCTCACTACTTGTTGAGGCTGGTTTCCAAACTGTGATTCTCCTGTCTCAGCCTCACAAGTACTGGGATTGCAGGCATATGCCACCACACCCAGCTAGGGCATACTTCTATTAAAATTTTATTTTTAGCTGGGCGTGGTGGCGCACGCTTTAATCCCCGCGCTTGGGAGGCTGAGACAGGAAGATAGCACGGGTTCGAAGCCAGCCTCAGCTACTTAGTGAGGCTTTCAGCAACTTAGTGAGACCCTGTTTCCAAATAAAATATAAAAAAACGTCTGGGAGTATAGCCCGGAGGTAGAAAGCCTCTGGGTTCCACCCCCAGTACCACCAAAAAAAAAAAAAAAAAAAATGTATTTTTATCTGAAATTTCACTTGAATGGGAGTCTATGTTTTATCTGGCAATGTTAATATCAAATCTTAGGTGTGCAGCACAAGTAGAGGAATAATTCTTCAGAGATAAAGAAAATCACACGGAAAGAAATGTTTTTACAAACTGACAATTTCTCGGCCACATTTCACAGCAAGAGAAGCATTGTGCCTCCCAATCCAATACACAGACATGGGTGTATTAACTGAAATAAACACTTCGCAAAACTTTTCTGCTCACAGCGCACCCTTGGATTTCCTGTCTTCTTCATTCTAGTCTATTCTATTTCTCTCTTTAAAGAAGCCCAAAGGGGGCTTCACTTAACTGACTTCATAACCCTGTTATTGCGGAGGTCAACAAACTACGGCCAATGGCCAAAAGCAACTGGCCACCTGTTTTACTATCGGCCTGCAAGTTAATGGTTTCCAAACACGGCGTGGTAACACACGCTTGTAATCGTAGCATTTGGGAGGCTGAGACAGGAGGATCGCAGTTCAAGGACAGCCTCAGCTACGTAGTGAGGCCCTTTGCAACTCAGTGAGACCCTGTTTCAAAATAAAGAATATAAAATAAAGGTGGGGAGTATAGCTTGGAGGTAGAATGCCCTTTACAACTCAGCAAGACCCTGTTCCAAAATTAAGAATAAAAAAGTAGAGCTGGGGTTGTAGGTTGGAGGTAGAATGTCCCCGGATTCCATCCCCAGTACCGCAAAATTAATTAATTAATTAAATAAAAAATAAAAAGAATGGTTTACACCTTTTGAAATGGTTGGCTCAAAAGGGAGATGAACTTTCATGATGAATGGTATGAAGTTCAAACTTCACCATCTAAAGTCTTTATTTACTGACTTTGTATTTATTTTTGGAACACAGCCATTCTCCCTCATTTAACTATTGACGGTGACCACAAGGGCAGATCTGAGTGGCTGTGAGTCCAGTGCGTATCGATCATGGCCCGCAAAACCTAAAATATTTCCAATTCGAGCTTTTACTAAAAAGGAAAAACGATCTGCCTACCCTGTCCTTACGGGTGTCGGCCTGCGGCTTGCAGAGCGCGGCTCTGAGTGGATTTGCCTCTCGAGGCTCCATTCCTCTTCCTGTGAACAAGAGGCTTTTTCTAAGAATCTCAAATCAACCTCATCGTTTTCAGTTCCTCATGAGATCAAGCCAGCTGAACCGACTACGGGCCAGTCAACATAGTTAAACTCAGCGGCCCTTAGAATATAAGTTGGACTCTGTCGAGGCCCAGAGTCTGTCGCTGACCACTTTTCTCAGTCACTCCAGGGAGCCTCTGCTCTCGGGGAAGGATTATGAGCTCAGAGAACAAATGTCAAATGCTTGACCTGCGACCACTTAGCCTCTTGCCTCTCAGTAGAGACCAGAGCCTGCGGAGCCCAACCAACCGAGTGCAAGGTGTGTCCGGAGGGCAGCGGAGTCTGCTGGGGAGGCCCCCTGCCAGCAAAACACACACTTCACTCAACCAAAGACAGGGAGGATCAGGAGACAGGAAAGGGTGGTTTCTCTGGCCAGAGGGGAGAGGAGAAGAAAGCCTTAGAGGCTGATACATCCCAGGGGGAGCTTGTACTTTGCCTGCTCCCCAGTCTTGTGACTTTCTGGGGTGGGGGACTGGGTGATAAATCCCCTAGAGAGATTTGGGAGTGTGTGTCTTGATCCCTGGGAGATGCCGGAGTTAGAGGAGACCTCAAAGATATGTGTCAGTCAGGATCATAAAACTGCTGCCGAAGGACCAGATTTATCATGCCACCTGCTTTGGGGAATAGTCTTTTTGAATTTTTAAATTTAATTTTATCTTATTTTTGGTACCGGGGGTTGAGCTTAGAAGCATTCTACCTCCAAGTTGCACTCCTACTCCTATTTGTTTATTTATTGACTTACTTTTTCTTTTTTGCAGGTCTGGGGATGGAACCCAGGGGCATTCGACCTCCAAGCTACATCTCTTGCCCTATTTTTTATTCTTTATTTTGAAACAGGGTCTCACTGAGTTGCAGAGGGCCTCACTAAGTAGCTGAGGCTGTCTGCAAGCCGCGATCCTCCGGTCTCAGCCTCCCGAATGCTGGGATTACAAGCGTGTGGCACCACGCCCGGCTTATTGTTTATTTTGAAACAGGGTCTCACTGAGTTGCTGAGAGTCTTCCTAGTTTGCTGAGGCTGTTCTCGAACCTGTGATCCTCCTATCTCAGCCTCCCAAGTCCTGGGATTACCGGCATGTGCCACCACACCCGGCATTAGTAAAGTTTTCTTGAGTGGAGCCATGCCCATTCATTTACCTATTTACTGTCCGTGGCTGCTTTTGTGCTATGATGCTGACGATCTGGCCTTTTTCGGGGCACGGTTTGCTAACCGCTATGCCAGATGCTGACTGTAGAGGAGACACAGGGAAACAGAAAAGCTGGCAAAGGAGCCCTGAGTATGCCTCCAGTCCGGCCACAATCAAACACTCCCAAGAGAGCATCCAGAAGTCTCCTTTGGTCCTTTCCCAAATGGGCACCACATGGTCAGGGGCCAGTGGTCCTGAGAAGGGCCTAAAGCTGGAACCAGGATGCATTTGAGACGGGGGGCTAACAGCTGAGAGATTAGCAGGATGCCACTTACAGCCACCAGTGCCAGTATGAATGGCTGCCGATGGCATAAGGACAGGTCTGCTTCAGGCTGAGGGTGCCTGTGGACCAGAACCCTCTCTACCCCAAGCACTTCATTTCTATACCTAAACAATCCTACATTGCCAGGGTCTGTGCTGCCACCCAGGAAGACAGGAAAGGAATAAAATTTGAGTGTCTGCGTGACCATCAAAGCGAGTGATTTTAGCTAGGCGTGGTGGCACAGGCTTTGAAATCCCAGTATTTGGGAGGCTGAGATGGGAGGATCACAGGTTCAAAGCCAGCTTGGCAATGTAGTAAAGCTCTCCAAAACCTAGTGAGGTCCTGTTTCCAAATAAAGAAATAAAAAAATTGGGCTGGGGGTGTAGCTTGGAGGTAGAATGCCTCTATGTTCAATCCCCAGTACCAAAAAAAAAAAAAAAAAAAAAAAAAAAGAAAGAAAAAAGAAAAGAAAAAAGAAAGAAAAAGAAAAAAAAAGAAAGAAAGAAAAAAGTGAGTGATTTTTTTTACCTGAAGTCACTAGATATTGAGTTTTCTGCCGCTAAAAGAATGTGGGTTTGAACTAGAAATGAGGTTATAGAAAAATGTAAAGTTGTGTTTTGTGTACCCAATAGGAAGAACAGGAAACTGACTTAGCCACTGCAGGAAATTGGAACTTCATTCACAGCAATTATGGACACCTCACAATTTAAGTCCCCATGGCTCATGACTCAAGGATGCCAGGCTACTTAGTTTTCTGCTTACTTCTTCCTAGGATAAGACAACTTAAGCCAGATTTCCTGATGATTTTTCCCATTCTTGCCTTCGTCTCCATGGAGCAGTTCTGTGCAGTTCCACGTGTTCACCAGTAGGTGGTGCTGACACAAACAGTGCCGATGCTCATTATCTGATGATGAATTGGCCAGACACTAATTAAAGTCCCTCCATTGTCTCTTTCCTCTAGAGCACATTCCCTGTGGTCTAATTGGGCTTTGTTATTAAGTAGGCACTGAGTGGTTCCACCTCCGGGTTACTCTCCCTCCCTGGAGTGGAATCATGGAAAGAATTCCAGAGTTAGGAAACCTGGGACATGGATCTTGGCTGGCCTGCTAATTGGAGGCACTGGCCAAGTCACTTCATCGCTCCGGGTCTTGGGATCTTCATTTCTAGAATAAATAAAGTGGGCTTGTTGAATCCTTGTTTCTCAGGTTTGAAAAACAAGGCTACAGCCGCCACGAGACAACACTTCGCACCAAGTAAATTAACACATTTTAAGAAGAACTTAAGATTCCAAGAAATAGGCTCTTTGACCTAGTGCTGTGGGAAATGTAAATGGCACAGACTTCCTGTAGGGCCATTTGACAGTGCGTAGGGACCATCCTAAAATTGTATTAGCCCCTTAGCCATCAATTCCACATCGGGAAATTAATCTCAAAGAAATAATCGCAGATGTACAAATACAGAGCTAGGAGGATGTTCAGTAAAGCAGAACGTTCTGGCCACATTTTGGCTACATTGGGGGTGGGTCTGTTACCTACTTTCTGAACCTTCATATAATCTTTGAACCACATCACAATACTTGTATAAGGCAACAAAGCAAACCATTGCTTATTCATATAGTGAGAGAGAGATGTAGAGCCTATCATTTGAGTGTGTGTGTGTGTGGGGGGGGGTGCGTGTGCACCATGCTAGACAAATTTCTTAAGCATGGGTACAATAACCCTTTTCAAGAGCTATTACTAATCCCATTTTACAGATGGGGAATCTGAGGCTCAGACAAGTTAACCCTCTCGCCCATGGTCACCCAAGGTGATTACTGGAAGAAGAAATATGTCTTCTTTCTTATAAAGATCGAGTTCCCCCTGGACTCGGGGGAGCTCTCCATGTAATGGTGGTAAAGGGAAGGAAAAGTCCTTGGATCTTGATTCTGCCTGAGAATTGGATCGAGGCCCTTCAGAGACATTGAGGAAGAACTATCACTTCAAAGCTTCTGCCAATTCTTTGTGCTGCTAAAAATGGAAAACCAAATTGGTCTGTGGGGACCCAGTTCTTCTGATAAGAAGAAAAGCAGTTAATTGGGCTTTTATCTGTACAAAAGGAAATTCCATTTGGGAAGGGGTAGGTCTAGACAAGGAAATCCTCAAGCTCTGCGTCTACCGACATCAACAGTGACATCGTTCCGATGGATGGTAGAAGGTTTGGGGCTTCCTCTGGTGGAAGGAGGGAAGAAGAGAGGGGCCCTGGCACATGGGGAGGAAAGACACAGTCAAGGAAAGCCCTGAGAAAGGGTGTAGGGAGGAGGGGTGCAGGGAGCACTCCTAAAGGTCAAGGAAATCTGGAAGGATGGGCAGGGTGGCTTAGACCCAAAGACTGGGCTGTAGTTGATCCTGGGGTATCTAGGGCTTAAATTTTTCCTTTTGTACTGAAATTCCTTCAAGTTTTCAGGTGAGCCAGGAAATCTAGTTAGCATTGCCTTGGGGTGAAGGGAGACAGTGAGTACATTTTGGGGAGATCACGGACACATTCAAATGGAGAAGTGACAAGTGAATACCAAGACCATGGCTACTACACTCCTTGGCTTCCTGAAGTCATATAGTTTGGAGACTGGAGATACTCATTTACATAGTCTAAGAAAAAGCACAACCTTGGAAGGTTGTAATAAGCTCAGCGACACATGAGTTCTACATGGGTATTGTGTTTTGGGGACTGAGACCTCGGTGCGTCTGCAGGACAAGGACACCATGTGGCAGGATGCTCTGTAACAGGGCTCCCCTGTTCCAGGGACTCTCCAACCACAAGCCTTTGGCCGCTGCCATGCAGGCAGGTGATTACAGCGTGAGATCATCCTTATAATGGGAAAAGGCCTCTTCCCTCCAGCTGACTAACCAGCTTACCACTTTCACTGCACAATCAGTATCAAGAGAAAGCGACTCAGGACCACGTCAGCTCCCTGGGTGTACGCTAGCCAGACAGAAGAAACAGCTCTATTAGCAAGGAGAGCAGGTGGAGGATTAGCAAACTTACAAGGTCGAGACAGTGCTGTCCCCTGCGGCTCAGTCATGGGATAGGCAAGGGGCTCTGGGGAAAAGGCTGCCAGCCAATTTTTTTTTTTTTTAGAACAAGCATGATTGTTGTGACAGAGCTGCCATACACTGGCCTCTCTGTAGAAGCCTTGCCATTTGGCTTTTGTGTATTATTTTAGTGTCAAAAGAAGTTCATGCTTATCAACCTGTAGCAGTATCTTAGAGCTGCTGGGCAAATAACCACAAACTTGGCAGCTTAAAAGAGCAGAAAATTCTTCCCTTACAGGTCTCGAAGCCAAAAGTTGGTTCCCAGGCACCTGCACCTAGATCCCCATCACAGGCTGTACTTCTCCGGCAGCGTGTCCGGTCTTCCCTGTGGTGCTTCCATCGCTGGAAGTGGCCGTGGACATCGCGTTAGCCACATAGTATTCATCTCTGCTTTAAGAAAACTTGTAGGCTCGGACGCACGGCCATGTGTCCTGCTTGGAGAAAGAATGCGAGGGGTAGAGATGGTTTGGTTTCCATGGTTGTCAGGAACCCTTGCAGAAAAGTGGGGTGGGGGAATCAAGAAGGCAGAAGGGAAGGTGGCTGGGTGGTGATGGTTTTCCCATGCTCTGCTCCTGGGTTCTCCCTCCAGGCAATTTTGGATCCTTCATCTCCTGCAATAGATATATTTACTCGGGTGTAGGACAATTGTTGACATTTCTGCACCCTCCTCTAAATCTTGGAACCAAAGACTGTTATCACTCTCTTCTCCCTACACCTGACACATAACAGGTGCACCAAGGGGACCTAGTGAATGGAGCAGGAATGAGCCTTGGAGTTTAGTGAACAGGAGGCAGCTGGGAAGGGCAGTGTGCGGGAAGGGTGTGTGTGTGCGCACGCGCTATCTATGCACAAAGGGACACCGAATAAAGGCAATTTCATGCTTGTCACAATTATGCTTAAACTGACCATCAAACAGAACAAAAAAGTGACTTACACTCAGCACATCGGCAGGACGTTAACACTTTACAGATGCCATATCTGATCCGGTGTCTTTATCTCCCCCCTAATTGAGGCATCAGGGCCCACGGATGTTTCCATTCGGGCCAAACACACGCTCCACGCGTCCAATGGGACAGCGCGCACTGCATTCCACGCAGACAGAAGCATGAGCTCATGCGAGTCCCAGGGTGCTCATCTGGTTCAGATTGGAGAGAAACTATGTAGCTGGACGGAGAAAAACACATCGTGTATCAACTTAATACCAAACAGATTTTAGGACATACCGAAACTGCTTTTGATAACCGACTAATATATATCGGGAAGGCTAATGAACTAAAAAAGAATCTGCTAATCATTGCATCTTGGCGAGCTGGACAATGTTTGTGCGGGCTGCAGGGATGACAGAAATACAGAAAGATTCCAGGAGCTCAGGGAAGGTTACCCAAAGCCTCCTCCACCCCAACAAGCAATCCTGCCTATTATGGCCAGAGGTGTATTTTGCCAATTTGTGAGCATAGACTTTTTTTTTTTTTTTCTGGCTCAAAGTCAGGGTGGACTTTTCCAGAGACAAAGAAGGGTGGTGCCCTGGCCACTCCTGTCCCTGACAGGCATGGACACTTCTAGAAAAGCCCCCCACACACACACACATACACACCGCAGACTCCAGAGGGACTCTTTCAACTCCTTGGTGATTTTCTTGTCAGGATGAGTAGCCCGCCGCCAGCACTAGCCCGCAACAGCATTCCTGTGCAATCTGGAGCCTTCATGAGATCTCTCTTGAGGGATGCTTTCAATCAAAATCCACACCGTGTGCTGGGATGAGAGTGACTTAGGATTCCAGGCCACCCACTTGATGATGTGAGCTTTGAAAAGCTGCTTGATTACACTGGCCTCAGTTTCCCTGTTAGAAAATGGTGATTAAAATAACGGAGGAGCTAAGAAATTGGGGCGAGCAAACAAAAACAGGTTACTGGGGGGCAGGAGACTGGAGAAATGAACCCAGGGAAATGGAGAGTTCATGCAGCAGTCTTTGGGAAAGGCCAGGGCCGGACGGGACAGTGTCCTTGGAGGAGAGGCCATTCACGGGACAGTTGCCAATTCTTAGCGGTCGATTCCAGGAGGAGAGAAGCTGAGCGAGCCAGCCGGGGTCAGGTGTCTCCCTGGAGTACACCTCTAAGATCAGGGGCAGGTGCTCCCCGTGAAGGTGCTCTCTGAGCCTTCATCTGCTAGAATCGGTGCCGGCCTTAAACGCGAGCCGGGGCACCTGGAGGAAGGTTTCAGGGCATAAGGGCTGGCTTGCTGGCTTGAAGATGTTCACCTAGGACACTAGCTCCTGGGATGGGGGGTGCTTGGTGGCGTCTAGAAAATTGTGGCATTCCACTGAACTACCTCAGTACCTGGGGAGAGGAGGGAAGAAGTCTGCCGCTTAGAGGCAGAGGCCAGAAGGGTTCAGCTTCTTACAGGGCTTCTGCCGAGAAGCCCTGCATGAAAGTGACCCCAGGCTCCCGCCAGCATCTGCATGGCAGACCCACTGATCCCAGGTAATGAGGGGACACCCCTGTTTGTGTCTGCTTTTGTTTTGAAAAAGGTCGTTGTTTGGAGGTATTTTATTTTATTGTGATGTATTTTTATAAAATCAAATCATGCTTATTATCAGACATGCTTCCTAAAATGCCAAGAAAGGAGCACGGGATATTTTTCGTCTAAAGCCATTCTTTTATTTACTTACCTATTTTATTTTATTTCTTGTGTTACTGGGGATGGAACCCAGGGGCATTGTACCTTCCAGCTACACCCTCAGCCCTATTTTATTTTTATTTTGAGATGGGGTCTTGCTAGGTTGATGAGAGTCTCACTTCTTGCTGAGGCTGTCCTTAAACCTGCATTCCTCCTGTCTCAGCCTCCCAAGTACTGGCATTACAGGCATGTATGTATGTATGTATGTATGTATTTGTGATACTGAGGTTTGAACCCAAGAGCATTCTACCTCTGAGCTATACCCACAGCCCTATTTAATTAATTAATTAATTTATATATTTATTTTTGTGGAACTGGGGATGGAACATAGCTCAATAGGCATTCTACCTTTGGGCTACGTCCCAGCCTTGGTTTTTTTGTTTGTTTGTTTGTTTGTTTGTTTTTTAATTTTTTGTTTGGTAACGAAATCTCAGTAGGTTGACAAGTCTCACTACTTGCTGAGTTTGTCCTTAAACCTGTGATTGTTCTGACTCAGCATCCCAAGTACTGGGATTTCAGGCCTGTGCCACCATACCTGGCTGAAAGCCATGCTTTTAGATGCTGTGCTCACGAGGTTTTGAGAGATGTCTTCCTACTTAAGAGATGTCATAAAGAGGCCCCCAGGCTGGGCTTGATGGTACACACCTGTAATCCAAGTACCTGGGAGGCTGAGGCAGGAGGACCACAGATTTGAGGCCACCATCAGCAACTTAGGAAGGCCTTAGCAATTTAGGGAGAGTGTAGCTTGGAGGTAGAATGTTCTGGATTCAATCCCTAGTACTGGAACAACAACAACAACAACAAAAGGCCCTCAGTATAGAGCTATAGGAAGACAGCCCCTGACTACTGGAGCAGCCATATTGGTGGGGACTGAGGTGTGAATGTGGTTAACCTGATTTAATTTTTATACAGGAAACCAGAAGCACAGCTAAGAAACAAATCCACTATTTCTGGTTCTTGGCTGGTTCCCACTCTTAGTGGGCGCTCCCTTCCTTAATGGAAGTGCTGTTTCTATGGAGAAAAATCCAAATGCTATTTTACTGCTACATTTTCTTTGAATTCTGGTTGGCAACCAGGCATTCAAATGTGACTCTTTACCTTAGGGACTTCTCTGGGTATGTGAAGAATTCCCCCGTCTGTTCCGCTCAGGATGTGGGCAGATGAGGAAGTAGTGGCCACGGACAGCTATTATGTCTCTCTCTTTCTCTTTGGCTGGTGTTGGGAAAGAACCTTTGCTGTGGTCCAAGGAGATATTCCCCGGCACAGAAGTATATTTCACAGCTTCTCCGCCACGATAGCTGTCCCCAGGTCAGAGGGGCAGGGGTGGGTGTTGAGGAAACGCGCTTTTCAAAGGTTGAAAGCAAGCCATAGGTTAAACAGAAAGTTCTGGGAATCTGAAAGAAAGACAGATTGCATCATAAACGAAAAAAGAAAAATAGAATGCAAGTCGACTTAGTACCGTAGGAAGTATGTTCCTATATGACCACTACGTACTGTGCTGGGTGAATCATTATCATAACAAATATAATGTACAATAATGACAACAGTAGTAAGCTCATGTTTCTTATCCTTCCAGGTGTCAAACACTACTTAAATATAATATAATATAATAATATAATATAATATAATATATATATTCATTTATTCTTCATAAGAAATCATGCCTATGTTAAAAATGTAAGGGGAAAAAGGCACCAGAAAACTAAATAACCTTCCTGGTTATCCAGATAGTAAGTGGTAGAGATAGGTATAAACTCAGCCAGCAAGTGTCTAGAGAATGGCCGTTGTTCTTTTAAGGTATGAGTTCTTTTCTCAAGATGCTTGCCTTGCAGGGAGACAGAGACCCAAACAGATGACGCCTGTGTGATACAGACCAAAGATGACGGATATGCACAGAGCGTTTGGGAAGCTCAGACCAGTCCAGGGAACCCGTAAAGACTGCTTGGGGGAGATGGTTTCTTTTCTTTTTTTCTTTCTTTTTTTTTTTTTTGTGGTACTGGGGGTGGAACCCAGAGGCTTTCTACCTCCGGGCTATAATCCCAGCCCTGTTTTATAATTTATTTGGAAACAGGGTCTCACTAAGTTGCTGAGAGCCTCACTAAGTAGCTGAGGCTGGCTTCAAACCTGTGCGATCATCCTGTCTCAGCCTCCCAAGTGTGGAGATTACAAGCGTGCGCCACCACGCCCGGCTGGGAGATGGTTTCTAACCAGAACCTTTCAGAGTGGGTAGAAATGAGTCAGGCAGTTAAAGAAGAACGGGGAAGCTGGCCAAAGCAACAGGAATTAAATGAGGGCAGCATGTTTAGGGGCACTGGGTGGCATGGGGGTAAGGACACCATCAAGTTTGAGAGGGGGAAATAACCCCGCATGTCCTTGGTGCGTACCACACATTTGTTGAATGAACACATGAAAGTTTGGCCAAGTGTGACCTTGTGGGCCAAGTTAGAGTCTGGTGGCCACTGGCAGGGGGTGGGGGAGACTGGGGTTTAAGCAAAGTAGTAAATGATTTTAAAAGGCTTGTTTTAGCAATACTCTTGAAGATATTCCCCCATCCTTAGGCTGAGAGGGGGCATGGTAATCTGTTTCCCCAGAAGCACTTCATAGGAAGGTCTAATGTTAGAGACTGGTAGAGCCAAAGGATTTGCCTTGAAATGATCATTTTCTTCTTACTACAAGTTAGCCTACTAATCCAAAATTAAATTATAGCATTTACTAAGATTTTTTCATCCACAAATTAAAACATGACATCCTTGGCCTAAGGAATTTAAATACCTCCTTAAGTTTCGTTCCTGTCTTCTTTTTCTTTTTTTTCTTTCTTTTTCTTTTCTTAGTTTCTGACCTTGGCCCCTTTCTCCTCCTCTTTTTCTTTCTTCTTATTTTATTCATTTCATGAATCAGCCCCTCAAATCAAATGGGTCCCAAATCAGCCACAAACCACGCCTTGGCTTCCCCATAAGAGTTACACGGAGATGTGTGGGCCATTCAGGAGGCAGCTGCCATGATCCAGGTAAGAGACTGGGGTGAGTGGAACGGGAGCAATATTAATGTCCTAAGCCATTGGGGCTGCTCTAGCAGAATACCGCAGACTGCGTACCTTATAGAAAAGAGAAATTTATTTCTTACAATTCTGGGTCCAGAAAGATCCAGGCACCAGTACATTTGACATCTGGAGAGGACCCACTGCCTGGTCCATAAACAGCCATCTTTCCACGATGTCTTCATGGGCAGGAAGGTGAAGGATCTCTCTCCATCCGTGTTCATATTGGCACTGATCCCACTCGTGAGGGGCCCTCCTTGACCTAGTCACCTCCCAAAGGCCCACCTGCCAAGACCCTCACATTGAGGTTAGTTTTTCAACATGCACATTTTGGGAGAACACAAACATTCAATCTAAGAATGGAGAAAAGGGGGTGCATTTGAGCAACAACAAAGAGTGCAACACTGATGAGATACACACATGGTGATCAGGGTGGTGGATCAGGATGAGGAGCCAGGGTGAATCCCAGTCCTTGGCCCACATGGCTTTCACTCACTGAAATGCAGAACACGGGATAAGAAACAGGCCCAGGAAGGAGCGTGATGAGTCAAGTTGGGCTGGACTTGAGGTGCATGTGGAAGCACCCAGAGGAAGTAGGCTGCATGGGTCTGAAACCAAGGGAGTGATAACAGAATTCAAAATAAATTTACTACTTATTGGAGAGACGTTGCAACAGCTACTTTCAGTGATGACCATCAGTTTCTTCCCTGTGTGCACATGACAGTCCCTGGCAGTCCCCTATTCTCTTAAATCCCATCTGGACTCATAGATGCATTGACTAATAGGATGCTGTAGAAGAAACATTCTGGAACTTCTGAGCTGAAGCCTGAAGTGGAAAGGCAATTTTGGGTTGCTTCCTCTTGGAATATAGCATGGAATACAGCTGCCATCCTATGAGGAAGCCCAAGCTTAAGAGAATCATGATAGTGATCGGTGGCTATTGTTTTGAGCCACTAGTTTCAATGGTTTCCTACCCAGCAACAGAAGCATAATTTGTTTCCTACTGTAGTCAGAATGTGTCCTCCAGAACGCACATGCTAAAACTCAACCACTAATGGGATAGTATCAACAGGTGGGACTTTTAGGAGATGACTAAGTCATGAGACTAGAGCCCTAATGGTTAGAACTAGTAACCTTATAAAAGGGCTGGCGAGACCTAGCAAGACCCTCGGCTCTTACACTCTTCTGCCACATGAGGACGCAGTGTTTACCCACTTCTGCCCTTTAATCTCCTTGCCATGTGAGGATGTAGAAACAAGACACTAGCTTAGAAGCAGAAAGCAGCTTTCACTGGACAGTGAGCCTGTGAGTGCCTTGATCCTGGACTTCCAGAGAAACTAATTTCTGTTCTCTATAAATGATTCAGTCTCAGGAATTTTGTTATAGCAGCAGGAATAAGCTAAGGCAGTGTCTGTAGATGGAGTGCTGCTAAAAAAAAAACCCTGATATGTAGTACATTGGCTTTGGAATCTAATAGAGGGCCGGAGCTGGAAGGGCTTAAAAGAGAGAGAAAGGCTGAGATAGAAAGGCTGAGCAGCTAAGAAATTGCTAATGGAAATTATAGGATATGGGATAGTAAAAAAAAAAAAAAAAAAAAAAAAAACAGACAAATTAAATTTAGCAGAGTTTATCTGAAAAAAGAAGGTAGAACTGAAAACAAGGAGAAGTTTGGAGGCTTCTCTACCCAGCAATGTGGGCATGTGGGCAGGGTGCCTTCATCCTTCAGTATTCACCAGGCATTGGTTCTAGAACCCCTGCAGATACCAAGATTCATAATACTCTAGAATCTTATGTAAATTGGCACAGTGTTTGTAGATAATCTATGCACATTCTCCTATTTTAAATCATCTCTAGATTACTTATAATGCCTAATATGATATAAATGTTGTAAAAATAGTTATTATACTGTATTTTTAAGGAATGAAGACAAGAAAACAAAGTCTATAAAGTACAGATATCAATATCATAGGCCTAACTACATAGTACACAACCTGAGATTGGTTGAACCTATGTATACAGAACCCATAGATAAGGAGGGCCACTGTATTTACACACAGAAAAAGGAAGTCATGTGCAGAAAAAAGCCGGGATGGTTATAGTTCAGTTTGCCTTATATGGACATGATCTGATCAGCGCAGCCAGTGATTGGCTGAGACTCAGCTCTTTGTTATAAGGGTATTCTCCTAAATTTGGTGGCAGTTGATTTAGGTACCAACTCATGTTGTAGTTGGCTATGTAGCATTCAAAGTATGGAGGCAGCTTTAAGCAAGATATAATTTAACAGGGGCATGAGTTATGCACTTGCAAAATAATTGGTGAAAGAGTAACATAAAAGACAGAAGGAAAATCACCTAATAAATTTGTGGCTCTGCTTGAGATTTCCAGGCAGCACGGCAGCCTCATTTAGATGCCAATGATATATAGTACAGGAGTGAGGTGAGCTTAGGAGCCATTCAGTTTTCTAGTAGGATTTAGAGGCAATATTTTCAGTGCAAGAATTGCTTGATGGGTTGTTTTAAAATGATGTCATAGTCACAGATTCTCTGATAAACAAAAGATTTTCAAAGTAAAAAATCACCACACACCAAAAATCAGACCTAAAAGCTGCCAAGAAAAATAGCTTCCAGGTAAAAAACAGATCAAGGGTATGGTTGTGAGATCCTTTGTTGAATCTCAGGAAGAGTTAAGGTGATTCTCATAGACCCCTCGACTGGACAGAAGAGCTTCCTCATCGGAAACTTCCTAGACCTTCCAAGGTAGAAAATTGTACTTCTGAGAAGTTTAAAGGTTTGAGGGTTCTGTCTTAGATCTATAGAATACTCCTTTTGCCTTTGCCATAGATTAGAATTTAATACTCAGAAGGCTTGCAACATGTTTAAAAGGAATGCTGTCAGCTTAAACTCAAAGAGACACATAGTGGAAAATAAAAAGAGGTTTCTGGGCCCCAGACTTCCTAGGAGCAGAAAACAGGCTGAGGGGAAAAAATTAAAAAAAAAAAGCTACTCAGCTATAAACACAGGGCATTTCTTATAGGAAAGGAAAGACGACTCAGAAAAAGAAGCCAAGATTCCACAGAGGAGAGCCAAGAGCCATGGAAAACTACTCACAAGGAGCAGAAATGAGCTCTTGATCCAGGAACATTCTCTGCCCCAGAAGCCAGAGAAAATGGCCACATGTGCCTAGCTGGATTTTGGAGTAGCCAAGAAGAGTGGCAGCTCTGTGCGCTCCTTTCTCTCCCTGTTTGATCAGAAACATGTGTTGCTTTATTCTGTTTCCTTTCCATTTGCTTCTTTTGATTCATAGATCTTCACACCCCAAAAAATTCAGCTGAGAAGCTCTATTTAAGGAGTGTCCTGGGGGGGGGGCACCGCATTCTCATTTGGTCCTGACTGAAATGAGGTTGTCCGCAGCTTTCAGCTGATTCCATAATGGAGTGAGAATTTTGAGGGAGAGGTGAGCACAGTTTGCACTTGGGCCTTTTTCTCAATTGTTGTGGCCAGAGGGTTCATTGTGATCGATAATCTCCAAATATATAAATACCTACTCCTTCCCTATTTACATACAGGTGCTGCTACCCCAACAAGAGATGTGTTGTTGTGTTTTTTTGGCCTGGGTTTGGGGTACAGATTGCTTTAACCAAAGCAATGTAGCAAAAGTGGCATCAAGGATGATCGAGTCCCTGTCTTAGGAGGACTGGCAACTTCTACCTCTTGCTTTTGAAACATGGCCACCATCTTAAGGAAGTTGGAACGGCCTTGAGAAGAGGACTGTGTAGAAGACTGAGGTCCTCAACTGCTGGTCCTGGCTGGGTATTAGTGCTCTCAGATAGTGGCTGGCCATTTTGGAGCTATCATCCCTCTTCATACCTTAGACAACAACAAGAAAAGAAGGACACCCTTTCAACCACAGAACTGTGGAGATAACCATTTGTTGCGGTGTTAACCACTAAGTTTCAGGCAGTTTGTTGTAGCAACGTGTAACCAAAACAGATAAAGATGCAAACACAGAGATAGACCGAGATGTCTCCAAGCAAGTGTGAAAGATAATAAAACAAGTATAACTCTGGGGAGAACAAGAATTTTAGGTGGTTAGATGATGGCTCCAAAGGAGATGGCAAGTATGTTTGAAGAGAGGAAGAAGAAGCCACTTTACACAAAGGAAGGGAGGACTAGTTTGAAACAGAGAAAAAACCAACAGCATCGACGGCAGCACAGAGTTCTAGAAAAAAGAAAAAAAAGAAAAAAATGTGGAACTCTGCCACCACCTTTGGTAATGCCAAATCATTGATGACTTCTGTCAATGCAGCTTGAGCAAAACAGAAGAAAGAGAAGCCCAATACAGAGATCAAAGAAACTTCTGGCCGGGAAATTCTTAATCATAAACAGTAACAGGGGAAAAAAACAGGGCAAGACAAACCTTGTAACCAAAGGTGTCAGAAGGAGACAAGAGTAATAGGACATTTGGTCAGTGGGGTGACAAGGTCAAGAGAAGTGTCACTTTAATACATCCCTGCCTAGAGTACAGTCCCGAACCCGGCTTTCTCTACATGGCCATCTTCAGCTTTAGCTGTTACCTTAGTCCGTGAGGTTCTGACAGAGGTGGGGAGTGGAGTGTCTGTGTCTGGGGACATCGTGGGGGCAGAGGAACACTGAGGCTTAGTGTGCCGCTAACTTGACAGTTGCTCACGGCCCTCTCTTCCTCTGCAGTTGGGAAGGGGATTATGCTGAACACTTGAAGAGCTGACATTAACAGTGTTAACGTTCTCCAGGAGTGACTCTGATCTCAAACATTTCTTCACATTGTTACTTACGTTTTGTTCTCCTGGAAACACAGAGTGTGAATATGGGCCAAGTCACCCTATTTATCAAATGAAACACTCGTAGCTTGATACCTTCACCAAAAGTACACACAAATACTGTAATTTCTAGCCCAGATCCTCTGAATTGGAGCTTTGGTATAAGGTAATCAATAAAGGGTCAGGTACCTCCCGAGACCCTAAAAAGACAGAATCTCCCAGCAAAGATCATTCTGGGCCCAAGGTTGATGAGCTAAGACCTTTGGCTTGGTCACATCTAGGACAGAGAGGCTTTTGGGTATGCCCTCTTTCCCCCTTCCCCCAAAAAATAACAGGCCACCAAGAACAAAGGGAGGATTTGGAGATGGGAGTGATTACTAAATACATGTCATTTCCTAAAAGTACCGTGTTCCTCAATTTACATGGGCCGGGAGATGGACATCTATCTCAGATGTTGCATAAACAAGGAGCTCACTCCAAAACCTTTAATACTCCCCCCTTCCAAGTTAGCATCTTGAAACATTGTCCCATGTCTTGTATCTAATGAAGGATAATTATCTCTGCATCGATTCTCTTTCTTTCTTTCTTTCTTTCTTTCTTTCTTTCTTTCTTTCTTTCTTTCTTTGTACTGGCAATCGAACCCAGGGGCATTGTACCTCTGACTATACCTCCAGCCCTATTTTTTAGTCTTTTTAGTTTTGAAATAGGGTCTCATTGAGTTGCAGAGAGCCTCGCTGAGTAGCTGAGGCTGTCTGCAAACCACAGTCCTCCAGTCTCCACCTCCCGAATGCTGGGATTGCAAGCGTGCGCCACCACGCCAGGCTCATCTTTACTCTCTGGGATGCCTTTGTTCCCAGGCATGATTAAGGACCAAGCCAGAGAGTAAGCAATTTTTCTCTAATCAGGAAATGTACTTAGCTCATATTATCACACCTTTTTTAAAGAAGAATGTAAACTAGAAAGATAAATCCTATTACATCTCTCACACCACCATCACAGATTCTATCCTAATACTTTCATAAATCAGATTTATTAGTATAACCAAACGAAAAATAAATTTGTGGCTGAAAAAATAATGCACCCTTTCTGCTAGTTCTCCAGTGGGCAGAGGCATGTGAGTGGGGAGGTACAAGTCACTGGTGCTGTTTGCACAGGGTCTTTTGGAGAGGTTTAAGCAATAGGGCAGCTGTTGGTTGCAGAGAGGCATTGCACGCAAAGCTGAGATGCTTAGCAGGAGTCTCTGTTACTGTGCCGTGTGCCATGGGGTAGAACATTCCCCCCGTTTTTCTCCTCCACTAGTTTTTACTAGCATGGGGCTTAAGAACACAGACTCTGGAGCCAGAGGCCTTATTTCAACCCCTGCCCCCCACACACACCCCTGGCTGTGTGACTTCTGGCCATGTGACTTTGTGCGATTGAATCTAAAATTGTCATGCTTAATAGCACCTATAAATCTTAAAGTTCTTGTGAAAGTTAAATGTGTTAGTACATGCAAAGGGCTTATAATAGACTTGGCACTGGCATGGTAGCACACACCTGTAATCCTAATACTTGGGAGGCTGAGATAGGAGGATCACAGGTTCAAAAAGCCAGGTGGAGGGTGCGCTCAGTGGTAAAACACCCCTGGGTTCAATCCCCAGTGTAACACAAATACACACACACATACACACATACATACACACATACACATACTCACACATACACACTCATACACACACATACACACTCACATACACTCACACACATACACACACTCACACATACACACACTCACATACATACACACACATACACATACACACGCATTTTAATAGGTTTAATAGCCCTGGCACATACCCAGTGATATATTTACTACTACTTGCAAATGCTTTGTGAAAGTGAACGTTTTGGTAGAGGGAGGATATACAAAGAGTCAATTCCTTTTTCAGGGGAAGTAATATCTCCTAGGGACTGATCATATCTGGTATTTTAATAATAGCTATTACTATTGCAGCTACTATCACTGTTTCAGACCTCCCTCTTCATGGGCCTCCATGGCCCACATCCTTTGCTTTATTTCCTTTGTATACCATTCATTCATTCAACAAATACTTTCTGAGCACGTCCTATCTTCCACGTGGAAAATAACACAGTGCAAATGCCTGCTCCCATGGTGTATATCCCAAAGGAAAGGTAAACCATCCCCTTGACAATGAATTGAACAAGATCGTTTCTAGTACTGATACCTGTTGAGATTGCCTTTATTTAGATGGAACTCTGGGGTAGAAAATATCGAGGGCTCGGTCACTTCTTCAGGCAGGGTGGCCAGCACGGCCTCTCTGAGGACGGGGCACTGAGCCGCGAAGTCACTGGTGCAGAAGAGGCGGCCACGCAGGGGTGCTGGGCTGCCGCACGATCCAAGCAGGCAAGGAAAAGACCAGACACATCAGAATGGACGTCAGCCTGGTGAGTTTGAGCAACTGAAGGAAAATCGGGGTAGAGCCCGGCGAGTGGGGACAAGAGTGAAGGGCACAAGGTCCAAGAGCCAGAGAGGATTCTCCCTCACTGTCTGCCATCTCATCTTTTTTTATTTAAAAAATTTTTTTTCATAATTTTGGGAGGGGGGAAGGGAAAACGGGGGCAGGGGGGGAAGAGGGCACCAAATATAGTTTAAATGTATACTATTTATGTTCAATAAAATTGTTAAAAATAATAAAAAAATAATAAATATGAAAAAAAATAAAAAATAAAAATCATAAAGCATCAAAAAAAAATTTTTTTTTTTTTGCTGGGCATGGTGGCACACACTTGTAATCCCCACACCTGGGAGGAGGAGACAGGAGGATCGCACAGGTTCAAAGCCAGCCGCGCTGGCTTAAGAGACCCTGTTTCCAAATTTTAAAAAAGTATAAAATAGGTCTGGGAGTGTAGCCCGGAGATAGACGGGTTTCCAGGAACCCCAGTACTACCAAAAAAAAAAAAAAAATTGTGTGTGTCGTACTGAGGATGGAATCCAGGGGCATTCTACTTCCAAGCTTCAACTCCAGCTCTATTTTTATTTTTCTTCTTTATTTTGAAACAGTTTCTCACTGAGTTGCAAAGGACCTTGCTACATAGCTGAGGCTGTCCATGAACCCAGATCCTCCTGTCTCAGCCTCCCAAATGCTGGGATTATAAGCATGAGTAACCAAGCCTGGCTTAAAAAAAATTATTTATTTGTTTATGTATTGGTGCTAGGGATTGAACCCAGGGGCATTCTACCTCTGAGTGACACCCCCAGGTGTATTTTATTTTATTTAAAACAGGGTCTCACTAAGTTGCTTCAGGTCTTTCTGAGTTGCTGAGGCTGGCCTCAAGCCCACAATCCTCCCTTCTTAGCCTCCCAAGTACTGAGATTACAGGTGTATGCCACCATGCCCAACCTATTTCATTTTAGTTTTAATTGATATAAAATAATTTGTACCAGTTTATGGGATGCAGTGTAGTGTTTTGATTCATATATACATTGTTTAGTGATCAGATCAGGATAATTAGCATACCTATCACCTCTAACATTTATGTGTGTTGAAACATTCAGAGTCCTGTCTTCCAGCTAGCTCAGAGCATACACTGTGCTACCTTTGATTCCAGCCGTCCTACAGTGCATACATAGAACACCAGAACTTATACCTTCAATCTTACCATAGCTTCAAGCTGTCTCTTTCTCAAGCCTTCTAAAAGCCGAGGCCTTCTCTGTCCCATCTACCACTGTAAAACTGTGCTCTACAAATGTCAGTTGACAGCCAACGGGGGATTCAAGGTTATAAGCCAGGAGAATGCACAATCAAGAGTGAGTTTCTACTTGGAGAGGCACTGGGTAGCACACTAGCAACTTTACCTATAGGAAAATTCTGGTTTGTAAGTTTCATGTCATTGCTGGTCAGCTTTACAGGGAAACGTTCTCTCCCAAGGCTGAGCCAGGCACTGAGCCTGGGGAGGAGACACCACTGAATGAGGCTGGAGGAGAGTGGAGTCTGTCTTCCAACCAGCCCTCACAGAAGGCAATCTTTATTCTCCCTGAGGGCTGGAGTGACTGGCTGAGGGCTTTTCCTGGGGAATGAAAAATAACATTGCCAAGGCTGTCTTTGCTCCTGGGGAATTGTGGATTCAGACACATCAATGCCATAGATAACAAGTGTAAACTTATATCTGAGATCTTTTCACTTTCTGAGTACACTTTACAACTAATTTAAAAGGATCTATAAGACAGCATCCACTCAAAATAGAAAAAAAGTAGAATACTGAAAATGCTCTATAGTCATTTTTATATGATTAGACAAAGTTTAAACAACCTGGGAGATGGCCATGCCTTGTCTAAAAAAGATTCTTAATAAGTGCCCAATAAGAAATAACCCATAATTCCCACAATTTCTTCTCTTACAGTCCTTATAACATCAATAATAAAATGCACATATTTACAATCTCTTTATAGTGAGCTTATACTGTCTAACAATGACTCCTTTCTTTATTAAGGTAATATTTTCTTCAATAACTATTGCAAGTATCAAGACAGGTTTACTAGGGCTTCGAGATTTCCACACCACTGAATTCTTGCCATGCTGGACTCAACTATTCATGATTGTAATCTCAACAGCACTTCCCTCTGTTGTGAAAATTCTCTTGCATTCCTTTAGGAGAATAACCAGAAGCCACCTCTTCTCTCTGAATATTTTTATAATAGGCATGTTCTGGATCTGCTTGAGTTGTTTTCTTACCAAGTTAAAAAGAACCACCAAGTAGTCAAGCCAAAGGAATTACAGGAGAACAGAGTTGAAGCCCCTGGAGTTCATCAATCTGAAAGATGCTTTGGCAAAAATTTTCCCTCCCATGTAGTAGAGCCTGTTACAGTTCAGATCTGCAATGTCCCCCAAAGTCTCATGTGTTCGAGTTGGGGCTCTGGGAAAGTGATTGGGTTGTGAGGGTGCCGGCTGTCAGTGGATTAACCCATTGATGCTGAATGGACTACTGGGTGGTGGGACTTCGTTGGAGGGAGTAGGTCGGTAGGAGCATGCCTTGGGAGCATTCCTCTTTTCCTGCTCCCCTCTCTCTTCTCTCTGCTCCCTGGCTGCCATGAGTCTTAGTTCTCCTCTGCCTTGCCTTTCTACCCTATCTTAATCCCAGAGCAATGGAGTTAGCCAACCATGGACTGAGACCTCTGAAACTATGAGCCCCAAATCAACCTTCCTCCTCTAAGTTGTTTTTGTCAGGTATTTTGGCCATAGCAATGATAAGCTGACTAACATGGAGCCCCTTTAATAGTTGGAAACTTGCTCATCCAGAATGGGGACATTTTCTCTTTGAAGTCTGATGAGTCCATATGACTAAGCTCTGAGGGGTGTAATACGAGCAGAAATGTCATGTGGCAACTTAGGAATCTTCTTTACAAGGCAGTTGGCTGACTGGACATCTCCATCCTGTCTTTTTTCTGATAATGTGTGTGAATACAATGGCTGGAGCTTCCGCCACTATGTTGGTCTCTGAGAACAATTCTACACCCTCTGAAGGAATGGCAGAGTAGTGAGTCGAAAAGAGCCTGATGAAGGATAAAATTTCTCCATATTTTCCTGAGTGAGCACTATTACTATAAAAGTCCAGGCCTTCTTGTCTCTAGCTTTGTGTATTTGAAAGAGAAGCAAAGCTTATTTAAGTCACTGCTAGTCTGAGTTTCTATTTCTTGCAACCTAATATAATCAGCACTAGTAAATACCCTTCTTTGCCTTTGGATTTGGGCTCTGTTGTTTAACAGATAATTAATCCCATTTGTTTGAGCCAGATTGGGCTGAGTCTTCTATTAAGCAACCATCAGAATCATCCCAACCAGTACATCAAGCAAGGCAGCCTATTGCACTTGACTACAAAACACCCTATCTATGGCTTTGACTCATTAAGTCATGCAGTGTATTGATGGTCACTCCAGGATAGATATGGCATTGAAGAGGTTTTACCACGAGGAGACAGCATTGCCCAATGGCTATCAGGGTGTCCATCAAAGGCTAAAGAGGAAAGTGCACTTCATGTGATAATCAACATCACAGTGGATTTGTGTGGAAGTTAATGACCTGAGACTCTCAGAAATATCTGAGGAATATATTCCATCGACTACTTAGAATAAGGATTAATGGAACATGCATTGTTGCCCTTAACTTTGGTTGTTTTTAAGCAACTTGTTGGTGAGAATAAAGTTGAATTGCACACAAAAAAATAAGCTCAGAAAGTATATAACTTGCTCAAGTTTATGTAACTAGAGACACAGTCTATATCAACACTAAATCTTGATAAAATATTGTGTGTGTGTGTGTGTGTGTGTGTGTGTGTGTGTGTGTGTGTGTGTGATGCTATGTATTGAACCCAGGGGCACCTCCAAACTATATTCCCAGACCTATTTTATTTTTTACTTGAAAAAAGGGTCTCACTAAGTTGACGCAAGCCTCAGTGAGTTGTTGAGTCTGCCTTGAACCTACAATCCTCCTGTCTCAGCCTCCTATGTACTGGAATTACAGGCTTGCACCACTATGTCCGACTAAAAATATTTTAATGTCATGTTTTTTTCTTAACAAGTGTTACTGGTTTTCTCTAAACAAATGCCTCTTTGTGGTTTTGCCAAGAATACAACACTGGATGAAAAACTAAATCATATTTTCAGTTATACCCACTTACCCAAGAAAAATGAAGATAACCTATCAAAAATGTTGGTACTCAGAATTTCCCTTCTAAATATAAATTTTCTGACTTTATGGTCCTATCCCTGACTTCCATTATAGATTTTTAACTATATTTTCCAGGCTTAATTCCTATTGTTTATAATCCACACATTCTCCCTAGCCATAAATAAAGATAAATAAGGCTTAATTTAATTTAGTACTAGAGTGACCCAAATAACTTTTTACCACTGGGTTGTTCAGTTGTTAAAAATCATCTCTCTAGTTTCAACCATTTGGCCTCAGCTTTGGAACACTCGGACATTAGTAAACCTGGCAGAAAAAAAAGCACACATTTTTCTAAGGATGGGTCAGACAATGTGTGATATTTTTCCCTACAGGCTATTGGCCCACCAGTCATAAGGGAGAAACCTCAGGAGATTCAGAAGCTCAATCTGAATAAACAACCAAATCTTAGATGCTTATAAAAATTCTAGCAAAACTAGAGCAGAAGTGGACTTTATTTTTTAGTTGTAGTTTCTAATATTTCCTGTTTCCAGTAGGACTGGATTTCTTGAGAAGAGTCTACTAATGACTGGAACCAGCTGGATAGAATTGGAGAGCATTCAGATTGCTAAAAAAAATAAGTCAAGGGAAAAGATAGTGTGTACTGTTTCAGAATACAAGAGAGATGATGATAATTAAACATGGTACTGAACAATAAGTTGACTCGTTACTTCCTTAATTTCCTGGGGAAAAAAAATGACTGAAGGGTTTTGCTTTTGGTGCTGCCCCATTTAAAAAAAAAAAAAACGTGTACAAAATGGACCTCATGCCATCTACAGGGTGAACTAAAAACCTACGCCATGGCTTAGTGCCATGCTGTGTTATTTATCTACCCTTAGCCATTAATAAATTGCTGTGCACCAATAGCTTGGAAGAGACTACAATGCAATCTATGATAAATAATAGATTATGAGTCATTCGTCCCTGAGCCAAATAGGACTATGCTCAGTCATTCCAAAAAAGTGGGCAATAAATCTGTTTACAGAAGGGGGATCCTGAAGAACCATTGAAAAACAAGGTTAACCCTCTATGGTCAACACAATCGATCAAAGCAGAACATCTCTTCCGACCTCCTTCTCGTGTGCCTGCTTATGCAACAGAGGTCAGAAGGGGCTCCCTTGCAGCTAAAGTTCTGGATATCATTTGGATTCCACGAATGGGCATCCGTAGTGGATAATTTAAGGGGAATAGTGAAATGGATGCCATGTTTCTACTTCTATTATTTATGAAGGCAAACACCGGCACAGTAGAAATAGCATGAGCCCGTTATCCAGTCACTGCCTCCTTGGGTGTGGGAGACTAGTGACAGCAGGGCTCAGACCCTTAACTATACAGCAGCCATGATAAGCTTCTGGAGATGGTGAGGAGCAGGGGCTTTCTAGTAACGACCAATTTCTGATCATGTTGGTGTCTCTGTGTCCCCTTTGCCCTTCCTAACTGCGACACTGATGTGGTGTCCATAGAGACAGCAGCTCCAACAGGAGTTTGCAAATTTGGTGAGCAATTTTATGATTATGAAATATTTAGTAGCCACTTTGGTATAGCTTTGAGGGTCGTTCCTATTAACCTTGCCTTCCCAATAATTCTATAAGCCATGGAATGTTCCCTAATAAATCTATTTCTGCTTTAAGCTGGCCAGAGTATGTTCTGCTTTCTGCAGCTGAGCCTTGATCAATGCACCTCTCCCTTGTATCTCCAGAAATTCCAGTTTCTCCCCAAGTTTTACAGATGGACCTGGGGTAGAGCAAATGAGGAGTGAGGGTGGAGTCAGAAACAAAGTCGTGTTTCCAGGAGCCCATTGACCTCGGGGAAACTTTTACCCTGGAGCCTATTTTCTGAACTGATGAGTTGTGAAAGAGAGAGAAAATCAGAAGCCAGGAAATGGAGCCAAGGTCAGAGCAGAGAAGTTAAATTCTATGTTAAATGGGAGGAGCTCAGATGAAGACAGAGACTAAGGTTTGTAGTGAAGGGAGTAAGCTGAAAGGTCTGTAGTAGCGTGTGGGAGAAGGGGAATGACTCAGTTCAGGGCAACTTCTCATTCTTCATGTTGCTGCGGTCAACTGGTCCTTAAGAACTGGGTGTAATTGGGCTCAAATAGCTATCTATGCCTCACCCCGCTTCATGTGCCACCTTTCAGAAGGGCTGGAGCATTTCCCCAAGGAGTCACCTGTAGGACACAACTTCAAACCTTTACTTCCCAAAGTACACCAGCTTATGACACCACGTAGTAGACTTCACACAGAGCGGGAAACACAGAAAGGTCATTATATAACAAGTTGTCCCAGGAAGCCATCAGGTGAAATGTGAATCCCTTTTCTAAAAGCCCCTTGGCCACTGGAGTCCACAAAGGATTCTCTTTGATTCTTTCTTCCAACTTGGGTTTCTGCTTATTCTGCCACATAATCAAGATCACCCTCCCCAGCTGACCTTGCTGCATTCTTATTTATTTTCAGGGCATAGTTTATCTTTCTTTCCAGCATGGCCTGCCCAGATGGCTTTTTCCACAGGCAAAATTGTCCTAAGGGATCTCCCTTAGAACATTCTCTGCCGTGGGCTCTTGAATCAGCTAAAGGGTGGGTCTAAAGACACAGTCGAGCAGGGTTAGGGATGTAGCTCAGTGGCAGAGTCCCTGCCTAGCATGTCCAGGGACCCAACACTGCAGAGAAAAAGAAAAAAGACATGGTAGAGAGAATTTATATGGGCAAAAGTCCCCTAAGAGGGATACAGACGGCATACAGAGATCAGATGGGCAGATGTTCGTCAGCTTTCTGACACTGTGACAAAATACCCAGATGATCAGCTTATAAGAAGGAAATGTTTACTTTGGTTCGGGGTCACTTGGCCTCATGTCTTGGGCCTGTGGTAAGGCAGAACATCCAGACGAGGAGTAGGTGATAGAGCAAAGTTGTCACCTTGTGGTGGCCAAGAAATAGAGAAAGAAAGGGCTGTGGTTGCAGTATCCCCTTAAAGGGCTTGCCCTCACTGAGCCAACTTTCTTCCAGTTGCTCCCATCTCCTAAAAGTTCCACCAACCCCACTAGCACTACAGTCTGGCTACTGAGCTGCCAACACCTGGCCTTTAGGGACATTTAGGATCCAAACAGCGACACCCCTGATCCCTCCCACCAAGGTGGTAGGAAAGCAGCCATGGGGGGCAGTAGGAGAAGGGGCAGGTGAGGAGAGCCATTCTTGCTTGCATCCCTGGAAGGCCAGGGATCACTGGCAGGTCCCTTTTCCTTTCGTCTGAGCCTTGATGCACGCCATGGTGGTAGAACCTGGTGGCTGAGGGCCTGCACTGGAGCCAGGCTGCCTGAATCTGAATCCTTGCTCCACTGCTTACCAGCCACAGGGCTTGCAGGCAAGTTTGCCTAGCTCTCTGCATTTGTATAATAAAGATACCAGTATTAACTATCTTGTAGAGACTATGGGAGTATTCCATGAGAAAACAAATAAAGGAACAGTGACCAAAACATTTTAAATTCTCGATAAAAGCCAGCTATCAGCCGGGTGGTGGTACACGCCTGTAATCCCAGTACTTGGGAGGCTGAGACAGGAGGATAGAAGGTTTGAGGCCAGTCTTTGCAACCTGGGAAGACTCTCGGCAACCTAGCAAGACCCTGCTTCACAACAAAAATAACAACAACAACAATGGGCTGTGGGTGTGTAGCTCCAAGGTAGAATGCCTCTGAGCTCAACCCCCAGTATACCACTCCCCACCCCTACAAAAAGCCAGCTATTATAATGGTGGCAGAAATGACCTTTAAAAGGAACCAGATGGAAATGGGCACATCTAAGACCCAGCCCAGATCAACTGGGCAGTAGAGCAAAAATGAAGGGAGAGAGCTCTCACTTGGCTAGTTACAAGATACATGATACTGAACAAGGGGATTCACCTGTCCAAGCCCAAGTTTCCCCATCCATAACCTAGGAAAGATCATCCCCACCCAGTGAGATTCTTCTGAGGATAAATGGCTGTAGCATCTATAAAAATGATGGCACAAGGACTGTTTTAATCCCCTTGGTGTTCAAGAAGTGGCCTCTGCTGTCAGGCTGGCCCCTCTCATCCCTACTCTTCTATCCCTAGCCTTTGGGAATAAGGGATGCCCGTAAGAATAAGCCATAAATGTCTTTCTTGCCTTCCTCTTTTTTCTATATTTTCCACTGTGCTTTCAACTGATTGTATGAGCAAAATAAACTCAAAAAACTAAAGGTGAAATGATGATAGATATACCTTCATAAAGGTAACGCTTATAGCTAACTGATTGAATAAACTCACTAGAGGGCAGACGGAATCCTTCTATTTGTTCTTCCATTCCCCATTCAACATGTTCTTTGCCCCTCTTATTCCCTTCTCTGGGATGAAATCTCAGGTGAGCTGTCAGGGCTTTCTCTATCATATTTAGCTCATTAAAAATCTTTAGATCATGATCAAACATTAGAGAGAGAGAAATCTAGTGTAATCACCAAAACTGTAAGCTCTCAGCTGGTTAAAAATTTGTCTGTCCCCAACACAGGCCTGCAGTAGTCAACGAGACAGGGCCAATTTCTCTGTCTTTCTTGCTCCTTCTCCTGCCCCAATCCCTGGTTGTTGATTATGGACCTTGTGAGTCCAGCCTGGGAGCAGGAAGAGGAGGTGGGGAAAGAGACTTACTTGGGGGTAGTAGTTGTCCAGGGCATCAGTGCCTGGCACATGATGGACACACACAGCCGACTCTTGTCTCCTGGCACTCCATCACAATCTTCTTGGAAAACTTCCTGCTAAGCATCCCCAAGTCCAATCTTTTGTCATAGACAATTTCTCTTCTTCAGTTGCTTAAGTGTCCCCTCAACTCTGATTTCCAGGAGCTAAAACCCTTCCATCAGGATAAGTGGACAAATGTCACTGGCATGCCCTCTCGTAATTTTACAGTTCCTTGAGTCTAGCTTTGCAAGGAAGAGCTCACAACACGTTTTCCAGCTCCCTTCATGCTAAGGCATGGACAAAGATTCTGCTGATCCAAGGCATTGCAGGGGCTTTTCCTGCTGAAGTCAGTCCTGTGAGGAAATGGGCAGGCAGCCTGGCTTTTGTGATGCTGATGTGGGTGACCACAGGTACAACTTGGTCCTAGTCAGTGGAACTAATTTCTCAGCCTCAGCTCCCTTCTCAGGCCAGCCTCCCTGGGGAGGTTCCAAGACCTGTTCCTTGGTCAGTCTAAAGATTGTTTCAAACATTTTGTAACTCAATCACACCCTCTAACAAATCCCTTTCTACTTAGCTGATTGGTGGGGGTTCTGTCATCAGTAAATAAGAATTCTTACCAAGATAAGACTCACACACATACACACTAGAAAGTCAGTGGGCCAGTTCTCTTCTCTTCTCTTCTCTTCTCTTCTCTTCTCTTCTCTCTCTCTCTCTCTCTCTCTCTCCTCTCTTTCTCTCTCTCTCTCTCCCCCTTCCTCCCTCCCATTTCTACCTATGAGCTATACCCGCAACCATTTATATTTTTTATTTTGAGATAAAGAGGTTATTGAGAGTCTCACTAAGTGGCTGAGGCTGTCCTTGAATCCGCTATCCTCCTGTCTCAGTCTCCCAAGTACTGGGATTACATGCATGCACCACCATACCAGGCTGCCAGCTCTGTTTGACCTCAGGTCAACTTCCTTCCTGGACCATTCTTCAAAGGAATTCACTATTGAGGCCACCATATGTCTTCACTTTGCTGTCAGAGGGATGACAACTGGCCCAGCATCAGGACTTCAGACTGTTCTTGTGAGAACTGCTGACAAACTCTGTACCCCCAAAGCTCTGGAGACTTCTACCCATCTCTGCAAAGAGCTCTCCAAAAGCTCCCCTTGCTTCACTTAAGGGGAAGGGAACACATGCCTTTTCTTACTCCATGTAGTAGAGTGGGCTCAGAGCTACCCCGTATCGACACAGTGCCCCCCACGAACTTCTTACCCCCACTGGAAACCTCATTTCTTTCTTCACTTCTCCTGTGGCCCGGGCACAGCTGATGTGCTACAGATGGCAGAACAAGCTTTGCCACTCTGCGGCATATTCGACACAGGTGGTCTGGCACCAGTCCGCAGACGAGGCAATATAAGGCGCCCATTCTACTGCTCTCAGTGTTTGGGGCTCTTAGAAGTCTCTCGGAGAGAGCCCATTTTTAACAGGCAGTCTCAAATAAGGAAGCACTGTGGTTAAATTTCTCAAAATTCCAAAATTAGCATTTCATTCAAGATTCCAAATTTTCATCATGTCCTCATTCAGCAAAGTTAACCCATCCAAGATTTTCTGCTATCAACACTAATTTAAAGACACACCGATCATGTTGACAGCTCCACCAGGCTCCCTGGAGTGGAGGCCTCGGCTGGCTGCGGGGTGTGCGGGAGAGCAGGGCGACGTTAAGAGACCATCCTCACACCGCAGCCTGCAGCCTGTCCTCATTATCAGGAATGCCAGGTATGTCCTGGAAAAAGAAAATCTTGCCTGATCTATCTGTGTCTGTAAGCTAGGTCTCCGAGAGAGCGCTGGCCCGACTGGAGTAGGTTCACATGGATTTGCTATCATTTATCCCTTAGCTTGCTGGTGCAGGACTTAGCCTTCTCCATCATCAGTCTTCCAGCAGTTTCTGGGCAGCCCCTGGAGGTGTCTGCTGTATCAGAGAACTGTTCTTTCAGCTAATCTGCATATGTGCCATTCTCCCAGCCATAACCCTGGATTCTTAGAAAGACTCGCAATAGAAACTTAATGCTCCCTGGAGGTGTACCAAATAGATTGCACAGCTTTGGGAAACTCATACTGGATGGCTGGCTCATGCCAGTGTGAATGCCACCCCTCCCTTGTGTGGTGGCTGCGACCCATGGCACAAGCTGCCAAAGCCACGCACCCTCTCCTCACTAGGGAGCATCCTTTGTCCCCCCTGGAGTGCCATTCTGCCATGTGGAACTCCTTGGTAATGTGACTTGGGCCCCGGGTCTCACATAGACTCAAGAAAAACACTCCAAAAAGACTCACTGCCTACTGCATCTCAGCCTTTTGGCTAAGATCAAGCGTAGTATCAGTTCTTATCAGCTTCATATCTGATACGTCCTCTATCTGAGGACAATATATTAAATGGATTTCTGGAGCTAGGAGATGGAATAGGAGCTTGCTCCGTCCATTCCACGCATTGACCTGGTATTGCAGTACTTCCGGGAACAGTGCACCCCTTCTTCTCTTAATGCTAGTCCCCAAAGACAGATCTCTTTACCTTTTCAGCTCTGTTCTTTTCTTTTTAGGGCTTTTTCTCCTTTTCCTTCCCACTTTTGGGTTTTGTGTGCCGGTCTTGTAACAAAGCCCCCAGGCCACAGTCTTTTCATGAGATGGGCTCTGGCCAACCGGCACATCCACTTGGCCTTCAGGCTGGTTGTCCTTCTCTCTTTAAAAGCTTTTAAGGCAGATGTGTGGTCACAGGTTCGATGCCAGCCTCAGCAACTTAGTGAGACCCTGTTTCAAAATAAAACAAAATAGGGGGCTGAGATAGCTCAGAAGTTGAATGTCCCTGGGTTCAATCCTTGGTACCAAAATAAATAAATAAATAAATAAATAAATAAATAAATAAATAGACTCACTGGTCTGCTTAGGGCTGAGCCAAAGGAAAATCAGAGAGCCTGGGAGCCAGGGGCTTGAAACCAACTCTGCTGCACCTGCTCTGCCCCACCTTGAGGCCTGGATCCCCTTCTCTGAGGGTGAGTTCTGCCCCAGGAGAATATCCCACAAAGGCCTGTTTGCATAAACTAAGGCCTAGGTAAACTCTACAGAGAAAACAGTTTGATTCTGACTGAGAACCCCGACTTCTCACGGGTAGAAAGCCACACCCTTTTTCAAGGGAAAAGTTTTTATTGACCACCAGATTCGAAGCACCCACTAAGTGTCAACTGAAGCCAGATGAGTTGATATCTTTACATAAAGGACCATCTACAGAACACGGCGGTCTTCCAAAATGGAGAGAACTGTGAAAAACACTTTGTTATGAGTACTCTGCTTGGCCCTGAGCCCCCCATGGCTCTCAAAACATCTTCCATGACCCCTGAACAGTCCACACAGATCCCTACAGCTCAGCCTTCCACCCTGATCTCTCTGGCCCAGAGATCTCACTTTACTTTCAGGGACCCCAAATTTTAACAATCTTCCCCATTTTGTCTGAACTATACTATACCTAACAAGACCAAGACCCTCCACAACACATATGTAACATGTAATATGACATATACAGTCCACGTTGGCCAAGTTGAGGGAAAAAAATCCAGCCTCCCATGCAGATACTGAGCAGCTGGCAGGCAGTATGCATTAGAATAATGAGACGAACCAGCCTAACTTCGTGGAGTTTCCCATCATCCTTCCAAAAGGGTGATGTGGTATAAAGGACCAGGGGCACAGATTGGTGAAAAGCTGGGCCCCTCTCCTTAATTGCTTTTCTTACCATTGGGCAGATGAACTGTCTTCACTTACACAATTACTCATCCTTAAAATGGGGCTAAAAAGCCAGGCGTGGTGGCGCACGCTTGTAATCCCTGCACTTGGGAGGCAGAGACAGGAGGATCACGCAGGTTCAAAGCCAGCTGTGCTGGCTGAAGAGATCCTGTTTCCAAATAAGAAAAAAAGTATAAAATAGGTCTGGGAGTATAGCTCAGAGGTAGAAGGGCTTCCAGGAACCCCAGTACCAACACACACACACACACACACACACACACACACACACACACACACAAAAGGGGCTAAAAACACTTGGTATCACTGTAAAGATGTAACAAATCAATACACATAAAATGTTCAGAAAAGGGCTTGACACTATTAGTTTTTGTAATAATTCTCAGTGGAGACAGACGTGGACATAACTTCTTTCTATAGAATAAAGTAAGTTTTTTAGAATCACAGTAAAAGTACAAACAACTCTACACAAGTGTATGTCCTCACTGGAGCCAGAGCTGTGTCCACACTTCACCTGTATGTATTTACTGATTGCCTATAATGTGTCAGGCGCTGTGCTGGATCTGCAAGATAGAACAAGAAAGGCGCATGACAACCCAGTCTTGTCCTGGAAACAGTACCCATTTCATCAGTGGTTGTCTGGAGAATTAGAAACACAGGTCGACCAGATGTTTATTTGTGCGTAGCACTAACTAGGGCTCTCTTTAGAAAGTTCATTGTTCTATATTAAACACTCACCAGGTGGGGCATCGGTTACTGGTCAATCCAGGGTCTGGCTAGACTCCAAACAGCTGTGACCAAGTGGGTGGGATCATGTGATGTGAAACATGGCGGCCACCTCACCCTGTAACTATAGGCAGGGCTGTCATCTATCAGAGGTGTAGACTGGGCTCAGGTGTGACACAGTTTAATGCCAGTGGGCAGGTGTGGAAGGAAGGTTGAAGTTGTAGGGCAATGAGGCAGGAGCCCAGGAAACAGAGTTGTCAAACCAACGGGTAGGCTACTCATGCCAGTTGCTCATGCCAGTCCAAATACAGGGAACAGATAAACACTGGCCCACGTTTAGAATTCTGACTCTCCTGGCCTCTTCGTGGCCTCTAATGTCTGCTTCTGCTTAGGCTCATTCATGGCTTTGCTTTGAGAGAAGGCCAAAACAAGCTCATAACCTTTCTGATCTTCCCATATTTCCTTCCCAACTCCCAAGAAAAAGAGATTTCTTTGTATCTTTCTTCATCTCTGTCCACATCACTACCGTACCCTCTACCACCCACTCCTGAAGCTCTTCTCCTTGCTCCCTTCTAAGTTAGTCACCAGCCCCTTCACAAGGCAGTCCAGAGTGGCCCAATGAGCACGGCTTTGGGATCTTCAAGATCCGGGTAGAAAGTCCAGCTCTGTCACCCACTAAACATGTGACTTTTAACAGGTCATTGCATTGATCTGAGTCTTGTTTTCTTTTGTTTGTTTGTTTGTTTGTTTGGTTTGGTTTTGATTTTGTTTTGTTTTGTTGTACTAGGGATTGGATCCAGGACATTCTTCCTCCAGGCGATACCCCAAGCCCTATTTTTTTATTCTTTATTTTGAAACAGGGTCTCACTAAGTTTCAGAGGGCCTTACTGAGTAGCTGAGGCTGGCGGTGAACCTGCGATCATCCTGTCTCAGCCTCCCAAATACTGGGATTATAAGCAGGCACCACCACCTGGTTGAATCTTGGTTTTATGACCTGTAAGATAAGACTAATGATACATAACTTATGTTATCATTTTGAGTTAAATAAAATGCTGTTTTAAAAAATCCCCCCCCAGTACCAGGTTGCATATTGTGAATTCTCAGAAGCTGTTAGCCCTTATTTCTGCCTCTGACAGGCATTTCACACCATTGTCTTCTCTTGTTTTCTTCTGACACATCCTCAGGTGCCAATAATGACATCCTTGCCTTTGTTTGTTCCTTCCCCAACCCATTCCACATTCAGCTCTCAGAAGACTCTATAAAAACAGATCTCTTTACTGCCCAGATTGGAAATTTGTCTTTAAGGACAACTCCAGTGCCAGCCAAATACGTGAAGTTCAGACTCTTTAGCTTGAGACTTACATTGTTCGGATTTAGCTCCTCCACTTCCTCCCCATAAGTCTCTGACCTAACCAGGTAACATGAGTCACCAATTCCCCAATGCTTTCCATGCCTGGGCTTTCCTTTATACCGTCCACCCTGCCTGCAATGCCTAGCCTCTCTTCTTTCCTTTCTCCCTCCCTCCCTTCCTTCCTTCCTTTCGTCCATCCTCCTTTCTTCTTTCCTTTTCTTTCTTTTTGGTACTGGGAATTGAATCCAGGGACAGTCTACCTCTGAAAAACACCCCAACCCTTTTTATTTCTTGTTTAGAAGCAGGGTCTCATTAAGTTGCTGTGGTCTCACTACCTCACTGAGGCTGGCCTCAAACTTGCAATCCCGCTGTCTCTGCCTTCCCAAGTGCTAGGATTACAGGCACGCACCACCACGCCTGGCTCTCCTCCTTCCTTCCTATTAACCTTCCATCCGTGCTTCAGTGCTCACGTTTATTTTCACTTTGCCCATGACCCCTTTCTGAATGACCAGTTGAAATCAACTTTGTCTCTGAATTTCCACAGAATATTTTAGTCTCCCTCACATGGTACAGATCACCTTCTATGCCACAGTGGCATTACCAGTGTAACTACCTCAGCCCTTTTGTGATACAAAGTGGAGATTAAATAAATATATTTGAGGACTAGACATGGCATGAGGCCTCACAGTGTCTAAGTGTTATATAGAACCTCTTCTTTATTGCTTATCCTAAGATCCCACCTCTCGGCTACCTGTGATTGAACGGGGCTTTATGCCTGAGGCATAAATTTCATCTATTTCATAGGCAAGATCTTCTAGGAAGATTTGAATTTGAGCCACATAGAGAGTAGTTGGAGCCAGGCATGGGTGGAGCACGCTTGTAATCCCAGCATTGGGGAGGCTGAGACCGGAGGATCGTGGTCCGTTGACAGCCTCAGCTACTTAGGAGGCCCTATGCAACTCAGCAAGACCCTGTTTCAAAATAAAGAATAAAAAGTAGGGGCTGGGGGTGTAGCTTGGAGGTAGAATGCCCCTGGGTTCCACCTCCAGTACTAAAAAAAAGAAAGAAAAAAAAGAAAAAGGAAATAGAGTAGTTGGGAGAACTAACATTTGAGAGGCACTAAGGAGCCACGAGAGAGGCCAGTAGCAGAGCCCAGGAGATAGAAGCTATGGGTGAGCAAGAACTGTGAAGTCAAGCAGAGAGTGGAAAGGAGAGCAGAGACACAAGGTCGCAAGCGCTGGAGAACCCTTACACATCGCTTGTGTGGATATAAATGTGTACAGCCAACTGATATAAATTGGAAATCACTATGGGAATTCCTCAAAAATTTTAATATAGAACTACAATATCATCCAGCACTCCCACTGCTATGTATATATCCAAAGGAAGTGAAATCAGTCTGCTGAAAAGAATTCTTCCCTCTGGTGTTTATTTTAGCACTATTCACAATAGCCAGAAAATGGAAACCATGGAAGTGGACATCAACTAATGAATGGGTAAAGAAAATGCGGTACATCTGTGCAATGGAACACCATTTATCAAAAAAAAAAAATGCATGAGGTCCTGTCATTTGCCACTATATGGATAGAACAGGAGATCTTGTGTTGAGCAAAATAAATCAGGCCCAGAAAGACAAATACTGCATAATCCTTACTTATACATGGAAGCTAAAACAGTGGACCTCACAGAAACAACAGCATGGTGGTTACCAGAGCCTGGGGAGGGAAGAGTTGGTTGTTGGGTACTAAGTTCCAGTTAGGTAGGAGCAAAAGCTCTAAGGCCTCATCACACAGTAGGATGGCAGAAGATCACAACGATGGACCGTGCACTTTAAGAGTCTAGAGTAAACGATTTTGAAAGTTCTCACCGTGAAGATATGATGCATGACTGATGAGATAGATGAGTTTAACTCGGTTTAAACATTGCATACTGAACACATGCACTGAAGAATCCCAGGGTGATATGTATATATAATATGTATTAATTATAATATATAGTATATATTATATAATATGTAAATTAGATATAATATAAAATTTTGTTATTATTTGTCAGTTAAAAATAAATTGAAAAAAAAGAAAATAGATGCAACAAAAATATATATCAGCAGGAGAAACAGATATAGACTCAGAAGAGAGGAGGGGAAAAGTAGAGTCACCAGAGGGGCCACTGGAGTATGGCTGAGACCTGGAGCTTTGATGTCTTGAACTACAGGACATCGAAGGCCTTCTACAACTGCCCTGGGTGGGCTTTGCAGCCAATGTGAGCTTCCCAGGCTTTTCTTTTTCTTCTTTCTTTCTTTCTTTCTTTCTTTCTTTCTTTCTTTCTTTTTCTTTCTTTCTTTCTTTCTGTGGTGCTGGGAATGGAACCCAGGGGCATTCTACCTCCAAGCTAAACTCCAGCCCTGTTTTTTTATTCTTTATTTTGAAACAGGGTCTTACTAAGTTGCAAAGGGCCTCACTGAGTAGCTGAGGCTGGCTGTGAGCCTGCGATCCTCCTGTCTCAGCCTCCCAAGCACTGGGATTACAAGTGTGCGCCACCACGTCTGGCTTCTCATGCTTTTCAATAGCTAAGCACCTTGAAGCCTTTGCCTCCCACAGTTCACCCAGATGCGAAATCATTCTCCCCTTCAGAGACAGACGTGGTCCGCACTGTGTGATCCACAGCCGTAGTGAAAGGCCTTTCACGCTGCCCATGCAATACGTATCTTGTGAAGTTTTGTGGGCCTATTTGCCTTCATCCTAACTGTGGCACCGTAGTGCTAAATGCCATATGGTTTGAAAATTCTGGCTCATCTCATAGCCTCCTGATGCTCAAACGTCAATTTCTAAGCCCAATAGGTTATTCAAGATAAATGACTCCAAATTTACAGAGGAGAGAGTTGAGCGTGGACAGATGGACACCGCCGGAAGTGCTATGCTTTAGGAACAGGACAGTTATTTAGAATTCCAGCTGTTCTTCTCTTCTGGTCCCTCCTAAATGATTAGACTAAGAGGAATGAACATCATTTTAATTTTATTTATTATTTATTTTTGTGGTATTGGGGATCGCTTTAGGGGCATTCTGCCTCCAAGCTACACTCCAGATCTTTTAACTTTTTTGTTTTTTGTTTTGAAACAGAGTCTCTCTAAGTGGCTAAGAGTCTCCCTAAATTGCTAAGGCTGTCCTCGAACCTGTCTCAGCCTCCCAATTACCGGGATTACAGGCGCGCATCACCACATTGAGCTAATTTCTAAAAAAAAAAAAAAAAGAAAGAAAGAAAGAAGAAGGAAAGCCCAAGCCCATCTACTGTTTTCAGACATGGGTAGCAACCGAAGCAGCAATTTAACAAAATGATGGCCTTCCTCCAGAAAGCCCTTTCAAAACCTATATAGAAAATGATGGATTCCAAGCACTTACCTGAAGCATCGGTCTCTGTGGGCAGCAGCAAAGATCTAACCTGATAATGTAATGGGTCTGAAGCCAGTTGGCTGCTCTGCCTTTTCACCTCTGAATGCTATTTCGTCAACAAAATTTCTCCCTTCAAACGCTCCTCCGCTGGCTGGCAGTCGCTTGAGAGCAAAATAGGCAGAGACTAATTTGCACCCACATCGCTGAGACCCGGAATGAATTCATCTGGCAAGAGAGACTTAATCCTCAAACCCTAAGAGATCAGTCTTACCATCTTCATTTTAGGAAGAGTAAACGAAGACACAAAAGAATTTGCTCATGATCACCCAAGAAGGAGGTCAGCACCTCAGATCCACATGGTTGAACGCCTCTACCTTTGTCCACTGCTGCGTGATACCAGCTGGAGAAAGCTGATTTCTGGTTATACTTCAGTTTCCAAGCAGACATTTAAGCTCTGTAAACCATAGTCTTGACTCAAATGAAAAAAAAAAGCAAAGAAAATAATTATTCAAAATTCACCTGGGCATTTTGACATGCTGAGCTTGGGATAGTAATCAAAACAATAGCTTAGTAGCCTCCAAACCAGAAAACAGGAATATAATAAGCCTTCAAATAGATGCTGTACCTCACACCTGGAAACAATCAAAACTATATGTGAGAACCCCAAGTTGCCTGAGGTGAACACCATTGCTGTTCTTTTTGATTTGTTTTTATCTTCTGTGCCCCCTTTTGTCCTTTTAACATAATAAGACCTTCCTCCCGTGAGACAAACACAGTCGATTGTTGATCTTGAGCCTCCTCGTCTGACCAAACTAATTATTCCCTTCTCCTAGACACAGGCAAAAAACTTTGCCCAATCAGAATTGACTCTGAAATCTGATCTGTGGACACACATATATTATTAGCTAAAACATCTCAGAGCTCCAGCATTCTAGTAGATTCAAGCTCAGGACACATATTTAAAGATAAAACAGATTATGAGAGATGAACAGAGCCAAGAGTTAGAGTTCTGGAGAACAAAAGTTTGGGTATATTGTTTACACCCTATATCAAGCTACTTCTGGTATCGGTACTATATTTGCCCAAATAACAATAGTCAATATTATCCCCAGTAAGTTGAATTTTAGTCTCAAGCAACCAAAAGCATCTCACCAAATCCAGTATTTCTATGTGAGCTGGTAAATGGTTCAAATATTATGGCAGGCAAAAGAAGGGCAATAAAAGTATGGCTATCATAAATTCAAATAGGGCAGAATTTGGAATAGAATTCACCCCAACCGATGCAAAAATATTTGGAGAAAGAGAATCAAAATAATAATAATGGGTTAGGAACAGAACTTATAATTTTAAATTAGCATTTGTTGAGATTTTTGAGATGATAAGTACAAAATATATCTATTATAATAAATTTCAAAAACACAAGAAAGCATAGGAGAGAGTAAAATAGCCTGATATAAATCTCATCAATGTTTCATTATACATATGAGTTAATAGGCTATAGGTGGGGCTGGCAAACATTTGCAGTAAAGGCTCTATAGAAAACATTGTGAGCTTTGTGAGACACACGGTCTCTACTGTAACCTCTCGTTGTAGGGAGAAAGCAGCTGTAGACCAGGAAAAAAAAGGAATGAGTATGGCTGGATTCTAATAAAACTGTGTTTGTAAAAACAGATGGTGGGCCAGTTTGCTGACCCACAGGTTTAGCTGCTGTAACAACAACGCGGAATGATAGGTCTGTCAGCAGCACAAGAGGATGCCTGTTGCTGGGGATTTTCGGGGATCGGTGTCCTGCCTGTACACTGGCACCCAGCTATAATGGGCTACAGTGGGTGGAAGGCATCAGTATATGAGATGGTGCCCATGGGTACGGTGGATGGAGTATCTGGATAAGCTCAGTTTGCGTATTAGCACAGAGGATGAGCTAGAGTGGGGTTTTGCAGAGCAGGGAGGCGGATGAGGACATTCCAAGCAAAGTGAAGCGCTCATGCAAGGGATCTGCGCGAGATAGCAGCATGTGGCCCTCCGGGGACTGGCCTTCCAGACACTCTTGTGCTCACCACCTCTTAGCCAGGTGCCTGGGAGGCATTCTTGGCAGCTGCTCAGAGGGCAAGTCAAGCTTTGAGTCACCTGGGCACTCCCTCTTCCCACCTGGCATGAGCCAGTGCCAGTGGTTTCTCGGAGTCCCGTCATGCCCCACCTGATCCTGTTTGACTTGCGCGCTCTGCCAGGATCTCCGCCAGGGGTGGCTTGGCCGGGGGCCCCTGCAGACTTCCAGACAACAGCCGCAGCCAGCTCAGCGCGAAAACTGGGCCCTCTTCTTACGGGCAAGGCTCCTGCTGATGTTAGCTTGGGCTGGGGAAAGGGGCAGCAGGTGGGTTTAGTTGCCAATTTGACCCTGGCAGGCAGCTCTGCCAGTCCTATTCCCGTGCTAAGAATGGAAGGATTCCCGGGAGAGGCGTGCAGTTCCCACCTACAGTTTCTAGAGGCACTGAAGTGTGCTGACCTGTACAGCATAGCACACATACAACAATGAATAAGATATCTACGACAATAAAAAGGCACCACCATCAGGGAGATTGCAGGATGATGAGGGCTAACGCGTATCGAGCGCTTAGAATGTGCCAAGCGGTTTATAGGAATTAAAACATCAAGCCATTACAAAATCCCTAAAAGGGAGACACTGCTGAAGATGTTAAGCCTGTGAAACCACTTTGCCAGAGGATTTGAGCTCAGGCAATCCCCTTTCCTCAGTCACTGGGATACCCTGTGCTCTGCTGATTTAACTGGCATCTTTCATGATGATGTCTTAAAATGCTGTACACACTGGGCGTGGTGGCGCACGCTTGTAATCCCAGCATTCGGAAGACTGAGACAGGAGGATCTTGGCTCACCAGACAGCCTCAGCTACTTAGTGAGGCCCTTTGCAACTCAGTGAGACCCTGTTTCAAAATAAAGAATAAATAATAGGGGCTGGAGTGTAGCTCAGAGGTAGAATGCACCTGGGTTCCATCCCCAGTACTGCAAAATAAATAAATAATAAATATAAAATGCGCTATAGTTTTTGTCTGTTTCTCTCTATATATACTGAGGATCCCTTTTGCATTCCCTGCAGACACCAATGTTCCTGTGGCTTCCACGCTCTGCTTCTCTTTCAATCAGAAGAAAACATTTTTTGTGGATTCTTCATTACCACCACTCTTCAAGGGGTAATATATATTATGTTTCTTTTTACCTCATCACCCAGAAATGTGCAACTATCAAGCTGGAGTTAAGGATTCTTGGCTCTACAGCTCTTCTATGATTTACGAACCTCAACAACCAATAGATGAAGTACAAACAATACCACCAAATCCTAACTCTCAAGTTTATGTGCCAGATGATGGCACTTTAAATAGCTAGTATTAGGTGTTTACCTGGCCGTAGTGTGAGCCGCCTCGCCTGGCATCCTTTGAGTTCGGCACACTCATAACATCGTGTGCCCCGCAAGGACTCAAGTCTCCCGGCCCTCCTCTGCCATCCCAGTGGCAGCTGTCAAGTCTTTACTTGTCCAACACACCAACTGGCCCTTGCTCATCACAAACCCATTCTTACTCCTGAAGAATTCCTCTGTCATTTTTCCATTGGCCTAAAAAACTGTAATGCCATTATGCTGGACACAGCACAGGCAGTAGAAGCTCATGGCACTACCAGGTCACCAGGCTCTTGCAGGACTTTTTAAGCACTAAAAGAATGATACAGGAAAGGAGGGAGATGGGAGGCTGAGACAGGAGGATTGCAGGTCCAAGGCTAGTATGTGGTCATTTAGCAAGACTTTGTTTCAAAATAAAGAAAATAAATAAAAGCCCTGGGGATATAGCTCAGAAGTAGAACAATCCTGGGTTCAAATCTCAGTAACAGAAAGTAGAGAAGGAGGGAGAAGAGAAGGAGGAAGAGGAGGAGGAGATATCAAGTATCAGGTGGTACATACACATGCACAGATGCATACCCACACCTGCAGGAGTGACCGATCCAGATAGATGTTGGCCTTAGTTTGGTAGCAGGACCCTAAAAATCCACTCCAGGAGGCTGAATGATGGCTGCAAAGAAACCAGGTCCTAATCCCTGGAATTTGTCAGAGTCACTTTATAAGGAAAAAAAGAGTCTTTGCAGACATGACTAAACTAAGGATCTTGAGATGAACAGATTATCTGGGGTATCCGAGGGGGCTCCATATGCAATCACAAGTGTTCTTATAAAAGAGAAGCAGAGGGAAATTTGACCCAGGCAGAATTGTGGCCTATGAGCCCCAGGAAAACCAACTTCAGATTAGGGCCTCCAGAATTGGAAAAATAATTTCTGTTTGTGGTAATCACATTAGCCACAGGGAACTGACACAGCCCTTCCCCCAGGCCCCCACTGGTCGCTGTATTCTGGGGTGGCTGGGGAAGTCCCAGAGAAAGCACCAAGACTTTCAGGGAGGTGGTAGGGTGGCGATTCTTAGCAGGCACAGAGCTATTTGCCAATGGGTTAGGACCACATCAGTATTTTCACACCTGGTACCAGCTGCCCTTCCGTTCTATTTGTACATGAGTATCAGTGTATGGAAACTGGGTCACCACATAAGATAGATTCCTTCTATGGGTGACAGCCAAAAAGAAAAAAAAAGTAAGTTTGCAAGTCATTAATTCAGTTAACCCAGAATATACTTAGACTGACTAATTCATTTTAGGTCACCATTAACATGAAAACACAAAAGTTAAATGTTCCATGAAGAATCCATGGACTTCCAAGATCCACCTGTAAATATAGAAGGTTCTTTGGGCCCCAGTCTGAGAAACTCGGTCGAGCTAACTTTCCTCTAGCATTGGGCACGTGTACCTTTTTTGCATCTCTTAAACCTTATGCCTAATTTATGTGGGTACATCCTCTCGTGGGCTGTATCCACCTGCTCTCCCTCCTTAGGTTTTACTTGGCACCTACTCCTCAGCGTGGCAACACCTAAGAAGCCAAGAAGCCTGAGAGCTACCTGACCATCTGTCCTTTCCCTACCCTCCGCCTCCTCTGCCCGGGGTCTCATAGCCTTTGTCCCAGTGAGCCCCAGCTCTTTACTGGCCACAGTTTTTAGAGACTGACTTATTTTAGCCCCACTGCTTTAAAAACAAACAAAAACACTATCTCTGGGGTTGTTTTCTGCTCTTCTGCATTTTTGACCCCTACGAGCAAAACTTAATTGTACCCCAAACGTTTCTCTCTAGACCACAAGCCCACATCTTCATCCCGAGCCCTTTCTACCCTGCTTCATCATAAATTGGTTTTAGTATTGCTATGGGTAGCTGCACTTTTATTTGTGGCAGAAACGTCTAGGGCAACCAGTCTCTGCGGTTCTGATCCCAAACCTTCCCACATATTTCCCACCTGAGTTCCTGCTCCACCTTGAGGTTTCAGAGGCGGTGCCCCTGAGGTAAAGCTTCTGTGTGACTCTGATGTCCTTCTCTCTGGCCAAATCACTTCTCTGCCCATGTACCAGCCCACCTAAGAGTGATTAATGTTAGTCGAGCCGTGTAGCCCTTTACATACTTCTTTACGTGCATCTACTCCTCACTAGGACCTTGGAAATTGGTGGTAGATTTTATTTTTTTATTTTTTTATTTTTTGGTGGTACTGGGGTTCCTGGAAGCCCTTCTACCTCTGGGCTACACTCCCAGACCTATTTTTTATACTTTTTTAAATTTGAAAACAGGATCTCTTAAGCCAGCACAGCTGGCTTCGAACCTGTGCGATCCTCCTGTCTCCGCCTCCCAGGCGTGGGGATTACAAGCGTGCGCCACCACGTCCCGCTTTGGTTGTAGATTTTAGAGATTAAAGAAAACCAATGTTGTATTCAAGAGACTCATTACACTACTCATCTAGTTAGTAGCGGAGCAGACCTTCAACTCCATCTCTGGCTTTAGATCCTATCAACTTTCCACTCCATTTCTTTACCCTATCCTCTCACTACAGCAAACATAAAATATGGAAAAGTGAAAAGACAAATTCACTACTCTGACCTTTCATCAGGGTCCACCAGACTGGGATTACATAAAATCTTCTCTACCCTGAAGTTGAATGGCTTTATAACTCAGTCCTATCCTTACAAGAAAGTAGCATAAATGAAAACCTACGTACCTGGTATAGTGTGAGGCTTCCTAGGGGAGAGACCCTTTCTAAGGGGCTAAGCCCCTAAGACCTCCCAGCCCCAATGGGGTGGCCAAAGTCTGAAATCTCACCGTTTAGAGTTCATGCCTTTTTGGTCTGGTTTCATAGTCCTGGTTAGTAAAGCTTTGGAATCAAATACATCAGGATACCAAGCCTGTCTCTCAACTTAGCTGTGTGGCCTTAACCAAGTCTATCCTTCCCGTAATTCTGATCTATTTAGAAGACAGGTCCTAATATATAATTTTCTGGGCTCCTTAATTTAAAAGTAAACAAACAAAAACCTATGGAGAATTTCAAGGTGTTGTTAGCAGGGCATTGATCCAAGGGTGGGGCCCTGCTAGCACCGGCCCCACAGGAGTACGCAGGCCCCACACCTGGGAGAACAGAGTGTAAGGAGAATCGGATGGCTAAGGTAAAGTCTATTTCTTCCCCTTGGGCAGTGGTCCTTGAGTCAGAAGACCACGGGGTTCGCTTCTTGCAAATGCAGTTCCCAGCACCTCCATGTCCATCGATCCTGGGCTGGATCCCAGAAACATGCATTTTGCCAAATTTCCCTCAAGAGATTCTGACATAAATGGTAACCGCCTTTTTACACACAAGTTTTTTACCCCAATATGATGTATGAATATAATGCACCAACAAAGAATTTTAAAAAAAAAAAACCTACTCAGCTCCTTCAACTAGCAGTTAACTCATTGGAAGCAATTATTTTTCAAACCCAGGCACTCAACTGACCCAATGGCTCTCGGTGCCCTGAGCAGATTAAATGGCCCGAGACATGTGAACTGAAAGGGCCAGTCACCAAGAGACTTGTCGTGTGGGATCCCAGATCTACTTTGCTATGGGGTACAGCAGCCGAGCAGGGGCGACGGCTAGCCTTGGATCCGAGTCCTTTCTGCAGTCTGAGCCCAGCACACAGTGCTACCTGGGGTCACCAGGAGAGACCTCTGCCTGCCTCATTCCACGCTGCCTCTCTACTGCACTGCCTTAGAGATGAATTCCACCCGCTGGGGCTCCATGGGGCCTATGGGAACCACCCACTGTCCTGTCAACACCTTCAATGTTCTCTACAGGATGCTGTCCAAGTCCCTCAGTTACTGATGGAACAGGAGGCTGCTTTCCTCGACCTGGGCACAAGCATGCCTTGGAGTTTATAACTCCTAAGAGCCACCTTGCAGTGGGTGAGCAGTTGGCGCCCGTCCCTTCATTTAACCCTCACCAGAACCCTCTAAGGGAAGCATCAGGTCCCCATTATACAGATGAGAAGGCCGAGGAGGACTCATGGCTTCTCTGATAAAAAGTGATGGGAGCTCTGTGCCACCGCCCCACCAGGCAGATGATGCAAACATTTGTAGTCTCTGCTTCCCACCTGAGAAAACTGAGGCATGAACGGGTTAGGCAATTGCCCAGGGTCATAGATGCTGCGAGCAGAGGAGTGCGGAGCTGGTTCCAAGAGGCTAGAGCTCAGGTCTGAGGCTCCTCCCGGGCCTCCTTTTCTGCACAGCGGCTCCTCTTCTCCCCTCTGCCCTGTTCAGCAGGAAACTTGAAGCAGGAGCTGAAGCTGAAGGTATAAGAAGGAAGCCTCCCTACTTATGGGGTGAACTTTACATCTCTGGGGAGAGGCTGGTGCGGCTCTGGCTAGGCACACAGGGAGAGAGCTGGTCCCTCCAGGGCCATACTTGGTGGCTCTGCTTGGGGCCACCATCCAGGGAGCTGAAAGAATCCTGTTCTTCCCAAAGCCTGGCTGTCTCCCCTCCTATTTCACATCCATCCCCATCCCCATCCCCACAGCCACATAGGAGCCCTTCCCTCTTTACTCCCTTGCCCCAGACCTCTATGTATGTAGCCATGGGGAAAAATTCGGAGGCCAAAACTTCGTCAAGTGACCCAGAAGCAGAGGACTCCAGGGACAAACAGACTCAGAGGGCAAGTGACTCTGGAGACGACAGCTAACTCCCCAGGACAGGCCTCCATGGGCTGGATTGGCCCTGGCAGGAACCAGGCCTGTCAAAAAACTTTGATGACTTAGCTAGAAAAGAAAGCTCGGTCATAATGGGCACTGGAGACATGGCTGGTAACACACGTGTGAGTGTGTGTGTGTGTGTGTGTGTGTGTGTGTGTGTGTGTGTCTGGGGATGGAACCCAAGGCTTCATGCATGCGTGGCAAGTGCTCTTTCACCCAGCTACACCCACAGCTCACCTTTTTTGTTTAACCAGGTGTAGTGTGTCGGGCACAGCTTTAAGCATTTTTCACACAATTATCTATTTTTTTAGCATCTGGCCATCTAACTTTATCTATCTTTTCCTCAAAGACCCTAAGGGACAAGGACTATGATTTGCCCATGGTGTAGGCGAGACAGCCCACGTTCAAAACTCTGCAAAGCCACTTGCTCGAGGTCACACGGCCAACAAAGGGTAACGCTGAAAATCAAATCAGCTGCTCCTGATGCCCCAACCTGGCTCAGCACCGTGTAAAGATCCTCAAGAGTCACTGCCAGAACTAGACCAAACTGCTGAAACAAACTCAACAAACCTGTCGTGTGGCAGAAGCTCTGCAAGCGGAGGACAGGAGAGAGTGGGGGACGAAGGCCCTGCCTTCGAAGGCCTCCTGCTAGGTCGCTGAGCCGGGGTCCCTCCGCGGGAGCAGCTGGAGGCAGTCATGGCCCTTGGTGTCCGCGGGGAGCTGCCTCCAGGACGCCCCTGCAGACACCCAAGCCCACTGATGCTGAAGTTCCCACTACAAACTGCCACAGTATTCAGATGTACCCCACACAGCTCCTCCATAGATTTTACATCATCTCTAGATCCGTTATCACACCTACAGTGCAAACTCTGTGTAAATAGTTGTTCTACTGTATTTTTAGGAAATAATGACAAGGGAGAAAAAAGGTCCCGGGCGATTCGGTACAGACACAATTTCTGAATGTTTTAACTTGGTGGTTGGTTGAATCCAGAGCTATAAACCCATGGAGATAGAGGGCAGAGGAGGGCAGGAGAAGAGGTCCCTGGGGGTGAAAAGGGCCGGCCACCTCAGGGCAGCACATCCAGACACTTACATTAGAAGCTTCTCCTTTCATAAGCCCCTGGATTCTTCCCCCATCCCAGATTTACCTTCTGCAGCTTCTAGAATTGTGTGTGTGTGGGGGGGGGGCGGTTGTCCTTTGACTTTCAAGCATACATATCCTGATCCACACTTTCCATCCTGGACCGACTGACCCTCCCCTGCCCTCTTGTGACCTTTGTGTCTGTTCTATGCATCGGTAGACCTGGACCTTCTTTATTCACTCTAAACAAATTGCTTTTTTTTTCTTTTTCTTCAATAATGGGGATGGAACCCAGGGGCGTTCTACCTCTGAGCTATACCCCCACTCCTATTTTTTATTCTTTATTTTTGAAACAGGGTTTCACTAAGTTGCAGAAGGCCTCACTAAGTAGCTGAGGCTGTCCGCAAACCTGGATCCTTCTGTCTCAGCCTCCCAAATACTGGGATTACAAGCGTGGGCCACCATACCTGGCTCAAATTGCTTTTTAGGGATGCAGCTGATGACGCGGCAGGTGAGCTGACCGCCTCTGCTGGCTGCTGGCCACTAGAGTGCAAGGGACTGGAGGAGCCTGGGTTCAAGTTCAGGCCCTGCCAAGTGGGGCTGGTGGCCTCCAGCCAATCACTGTCCCTCTCCAAGCCTCCTGGGTTCACTTTTAAAACACTTAGAATAATGCTTGGCCTTTGTAGTTTATACAGAGGTTTTTGTGAGCATCTAATCAAGAAAAACAGAATGGCTTTGGAAGGTAATTCCCTGTCAGGCATAACTAGCCTCCAGATGCTTTGGGTACCCGGTGATGATCCATCTCCCTTCTTCCGCCCATTGAACTACAACTGCACTTTGCAGGACCCAGTCCTCCTTGGTCTCAGCCATATATAATAAATGCATTGACTCAACCCTACCTTGAGCGATTGGTCCCAACTAGCTTAAGTCAGAAGGGAAAACCCTCCTCCTGGGCACAGTGATTGGTTTAGGAAAGGGCATGTAACTCAGTCTGAGCCAATGAGGAGGTGTGACTCCTCAAACAGGTGCAGAAGACATGATATCTCCCTCAGACAGAGTGAGGTCCCAAACTGTCACGGCTCCTTGCTAACATGAGGCGAGAGCCTGGAACAGCCAGGGGACCACCACGTGCCAGGACGGAGCCCAAACTGTGGGAGGCAAATGGGGAGGAAGGGGGCTTCCTTGGTGACTTCAGTGGGTTGCTGGGGCAATCCTTACCTGATGGCATCCCATTAACTAGGCTTTGGGTTGTCGGAGGAAATAAATGCCCTCCACTACTGCAGCCCATTTGGATTTTATTGTTTACAACAGAGTGCTCGCTGTATTCACCTTCCTGCTCTCCTGCCTCCCCCTGTGGTGGCTTCTCTCACCCAGGGAAAAGGGCTGGGGAGGAAGAAAAGAAGAGAGAATGTGAGAACCAAGCCTGAGATTTGACTTCTTGGTAGCTGCTCTGGAAAGAGGTCCCGTAAACGGGGGAGGAGGAGGAAGGAGCCATTGGCCAAAATAAGTCGCAGGGTTATTTGGAGATGTCAATGGTCTGTCTTCTCCCTTCTCCCACGGATAATCAAGAGTTGGCTGGTGTGCTAATCCCTGTCAAACACAGCCAAGGACAGGTCACTGCTCTGGAATCCCAGGCCTTCCCGCAGCGTGTGCTGAGAGGGAGCCCCAGGCTGGGGGCGGAGGCCACCTCGTGTTGATGACCCATCTGGAAGCCTGCCGGCTGCGATGCCCTGTCCTTAACTCCTCATCCTCTGGCTCCTCTACACCCAGCCCTGTCTCCAGGGATGGGGGTTGGTCTGAGAAGAACAGCAAGAGCTCAGCCTATCCTGGAGTGGGATTTGAAGACAGGGACTTTGGTGGTTCCCTACTGTGCCAGGTAAGAAGCTAGAGAGAATGAGGACCACCTGCGATCACCCTGAACTCAGATGGGGGGCAGAGGTGGCCCTGGGGGGTCATCGAGGAACAGCCAATGAGCCAGGGCATCATAGGAGCAACTCAGGCAACTCTCTTGGGCTTCCAAGAGAAGGGGCTCTTGGGTGGACGGGGCACGTGGAGCCTGCTGTGCCCAGCAGGACAAAGGGGCCTCTGCTCTCTCCCTCTGGGTAAGATGGGGTGATAGTAAGTCAGAAGGAAAGCCCCTACTTGTATGGTTCAGATTCCCCTTAACCAAGCCAGGCGTGGGGGCACACACTAGAATCCCTGTACTCGGGAGGCTGAGACAGGAGGATCACAGGTTCGCAGCCACCCTCAGTTACCCAGTGAGGCCCTCTGCAACTCAGTGAGACCCTGTTTTAAAATTAAGAATAAAAATAGGGCCGAGGGTGTAGCTCGGAGGTAGAATGTCCCTGGGTTCAATTCCAAGTACTGGAAAAAAAAAATTAGAAACAAAAGAATCTCTTTAACCAAAGGCTCTAGGGTTTTATTTATGCTTATTTTTTTATTAAAGAAAATAATTTCTAAGCTGGGCATGGGGGCACATGCTTGTAATCCCTGCATTTGGGAGGCTGTGACAGGAGGATCACGGTTTGAGGACAGCCTCAATTACTTAGTGAGGCCCTTTGTAACTCAGTGAGACCCTGTTTCAAAATAAAGAATAAAACCAGGCGTGGTGGCGCATGCCTGTAATCCCTGCGCCTGGGAGGCAGAGACAGGAGGATCGTGCTGGTTCGAAGCCAGCCTCACTGGCTTAAGAGACCCTTTTTCCAAAATAAAAAATAAAAATTAGGTCTGGGAGTGTAGCCCGGAGGTAGAAGGATTTCCAGGAACCCCAGTGCCACCAAAAATAAAAATAAATAAAAATAGCCAGGCATGGTGGCGCACGCTTGTAATCCCCACGCTTGAGAGGCTGAGACAGGAGGATCACACGGGTTCGAACCCAGCCTCAGCTACTTAGTGAGGCTTTCAGCAACTTAGTGAGACCCTGTTTCCAAATAAAATATCAAAAAGGTCTGGGAGTATAGCCCGGAGGTAGAAAGCCTCTGGGTTCCACCCCCAGTACCACCAAAATAAATAAATAAATAAATAAAAATAAAAAATAAATAAAAAATAGGGCTGGGGGTGGAGCTCGGAGGTAGAATGCTTCTGGGTTCCATACCTAGTGCTGCCAAAAATAAAAAAATAAAAAATAAAATAATTTCTATAAACGGAATTCTGCAAGAATGTTTCTGTGCCCGTTGACCCTCCTGAACAGGTCATGAGAAGCAGCGGGCAGATGCTAAGAGCATGCTCAGGGTCTGACCACAGCAAAGGAAGCCCAGCACCACCGCCCTCTGATGGAGGAGCCCTGGGGTCTTATCTATGCTCTCCATCACCTCTTCTATTCTTATCTATTAAAAGAAAAAAGGACCCAGGCCTGGTGGTGCACACTTGTAGTCCCAGTACTTGGGAGGCTGAGACACGAGGATCACAGATTCGCAGCCAGCCTCAGCTACTTAGTGAGGCTCTTTGTAACTCAGTGAGACCCTGATTCCAAAAAAAGAACAAAAAAAAAAAAAATAGGGGCCGGACATGGTGGCACACACTTGTAATCCCTGCACTTGGGAGGCTGAGATAGGAAGATCACACAGGTTCAAAGCCAGCCTCAGCTAGTGAGACCATTTCCAAATAAAATACAAAATAGGTCTGGAAGTATAGTCCAGAGGTAAAGAGCCACTGGGTTCCACCTCCAGTGCCAAAAAAAAAAAAAAAAAAAAAAAATAGGGCTGGTGGTGTAGCTCAGAGGTAGAACGCCTCTGGGTTCCATCCCCAGCACTAAAAAAAAAAAAAAAAAAAGGGTGGGGTGATAATGGCTACATAGATGAGCTAATATGGATAAAAGCCCTTGGTAAATGTCACGTGAGCATTTTCTAATACCAATTCAGATCCCCAGCTGCCGCAGCTCTCCCCAGCCTGGACCTGGGGCCTCCTTAATTGCCCGGTGACAGCCCAGACTGCGGCATGAACCACAAGTTTGCTGAAGGCTGAATGAATCCATTAGGATTCTTTTGGTTCCAAGCAACAGTCAGCCTGCCCCAAATTGACATCAGCGAAAAGAAGACTTTATGAGCGCACATAACTGAAGAGTACATGGCCTGGTCCAGATGCTCCAAGGATGAGGTCAGGGTCTGGTGGCGCTCCCTCCCAGCCTGGCTCTCCTTCACACTTGATCCCCATCCCTGGTCACAAAATGGTTGCCAACAGCAGCAGGAGTTACATCCTCCCAGGTCCCGGTTAGTGAGAAAAGACCAAGACTGCTTCCCTGAAAGTTCAAATGAGAGTCTCTGATCTAGCACCATTGCCTCTGAGTGCTGATAGTGTGTGATAGTCACCAGCATTAGGATTAGCTAGGTCTGGGCCAGGCGCCCCTCCCTGGGGCCAGAAACAGAGAGAAGCTACAGAGAGACGAAGATGGCCGGATAGGAGCCGGGGTGGCAGAAGAGAATTAACACATAGGAAGGAGAAGCTCTGCTTTCTCCCGCTTAACAGCTCTAAGTAGCTCATCTCCTCCTTCTGCTTCAAAAATGAGAGTCAGGGCAGGTTGTTAAACTAGTGAAGAAGCCAGGCTCTGGGGTCTGATGACTGGGGCCGAGCGTGGCTCACTGGGCAATTGACCTGCTGCCTTGGGTCTCAGTACCACTGTCTATAAGACAAGACCAGTAATTACCCCCAACCGAGGGGGTGTTGGGAGAATTAAATCAAAGATGAAGACTCAGAAGAGTGTGTCTGACCCAAGTGACAATCAGTTTGCACCTGCAGCTGCTACTCCAGCTCTGCTCTAACACAGCGCCAGGCTTTGGGCTGAACGCCCTCCAGAGAAAGAAGGCAATGATGGGCCAGGGGCAGGCAGGCCCTCCAGAGAGTGGCAGGGGCGCTGTGAGTGGAGGACCCAAGATGCCAACTGCAGCACAGACCTCAGGGCAGGAACAGGGGATGCCAAGGAGTGCCCGAGGAACGCTCCCCGTCTTGGGGATCACAAGACAACCACGGCATCTCCCTCTTGCCTCCTGGCCCTGTCTCCTGAGACAGGCCGTGAAAAACATCATCCAAATAAGGCCAGAGCTGAGCTGGAATTTGCATGCAGCGTGTTTATATAGATTAGAACATCTCTGTTGACTCGCGGCTTAAACCTCTGAGGCTTAGCAGTTCATCAGAGTTTAATGTTCTGTTTCACGATGTTCCTTGCCCTCGCTAAGTGGCTCGTCAGCTCTTAGGAGGGAAACTTCCCCCTTCGGGGCACGTCTCCCCAGCCCTGATCCCCGCGCCCCGTTGCTGAGGGCAGCTGCTCCGTTTGCTTTTCAGCAGTGCAGATGTGAGGAGTCACCAAGTCCCATCTTTTCTTGCAGAGCCGCCAGCCGACGGAACAGCTGCAGAACACAGGGGCTCCCAGAAGGGAGAAAAAAGAGGAAAGGCAAATGTAGCCAGGACGATGTGCCAGCACGCGGGAGTTGGAGTGATTCCTTCCAGGATTGGATCTATTCTTAGGAATCTCACTCCGCATCATTCGAGCCAGAGTGGAGACTGAGGGGGTGCAGCTGACTATACCCCACACTTGTTAAGTCTCCACTGGGCAGGGCAGTGGGAAGGGGAGAGGTGGCCCCAAAGTAAGATTAAGATATGGTTTTGCCATGCGGGTGGTTTTGTCGTATTGCAGTGTAAGTGCACGAGAAGACTAGTACACAGGAGGCTCCTGCTGGCTTGATCTGAAGAAATCTAAATTTCAAAGTGTTCACAGGCATCACGGCCCCTGTCAAGGAGGTGGCCAGGGTCTTCACCAGCAGGAGCTCAGATATTACCTAAACTATTCAGGTCAAACAGATCTGGTGCATTGTGAAAGCACAGAATAAAGAAGAATTCAAGGGCTGGGTAGGGTATGCACCTGTGATTTCAGTACATGGGAGACCAAGACAGGAGGATCACAAATTCAAGGATAGGTGCCATAATTTAGTGAGATCCTGTTTCAAAATAAAAAAAATAGAAAATAGGGCTGAGGGTATATCATGGAGGTAGAATGCCCTTGGGTTCAATCTCCAGTACAAGAAAGAAAAGAAAAGAAAAGAAAAGAAGAAAAGAGAAGAGAAAGGAAGGAAGGAGGAAAAGAAAAGAAAAGAATATGTATTTAAGAAATGTTGTGCTGAGTGTGGTGGCACAGGCTTATAATCCCAGTATTTGGAAGACTGAGACAGGAAGATCGCAGGTTCAAAGCCAGCCTCAGCAATTTGGCAGGGCTCTCAGCAACCTAGTGAGACCCTGTGTCCAAATAAGATATAAAATCGTGCTGGAGATATAGCACAGAGGTAGAATGCCCTTGGGTACAAAACAATATATATATAATATTTAATAATATATATATATATATATATATATATATTAAGAAATATTTGTATATTTGATGACTCTCAAATCTCACACTAAAATAAACTGCATATAACATAGTAATGCCATAAATAAAGCACAGATGAATGTTAATCCAAATCAAATGACATCTTCTCATCTCCCACTTTGCCGCCAGAGTCCACTCTGGTCTCTCCCCTGGGTTAACTGGTCTCTCTGCAGCCATCTTGGACACCTCACCTTGGTTTATCCTCATCTCAGCAGCCAATCTTGTTAGCACATAGGTTACATCGTGGTGGGCTGGTGCTCGAAGTCCTGCAGTGGCTTCCCGCCCTCCAAGAGTAAAAGCCAGAGTCCTCCAGCCAATGACTGGTGGGACCCTGTGCGACATGGATGTAGTCGCCGTGAAGTGGTTCCTCCAGCCTCAGCTGAGCCACGGCAGCCAACACGAGCTTTTCTTCACTGAGCCTGCAGAAACTGCAGAATCACAAATGATCAAGCAATTGTTACTTTTATAAGCCACTGAATTTGGCCAGGTGTGATGGTGCACGCTTGTCATCCCAGCACATGGGAGGCTGAAAGAGGAGACTCACAGGTTTAAGGACAGCCTCATAAAGTAGTGACAGTCTCATCAACCTTAGTGAGACTCTGTTTCTAAATAAAAATAAAATCAGGCTGGGAGTATAGCTCAGAGGTGGAATGCCCCTGTGTTCAATCCCTAGTTAAAAATAAAAAAGCCACTAAATTTAAGGTAGCTATACAGCAATAGATAATCAATGATATTACACATTAAAATATTTTATATTAAAATAGTTCACTGCTAAAAACCACTCAAATGCCATTATTGTATAAAAGTATTTAATGAAAGGATAAACTTTTTTTTTGAGGTCCTGGGGTTGGAACACAGGGTCATTCTACCTTCGAGCTACACCCTCAGTCCCCCCCTTTTTTTATTCTTTATTTTAAAACAGGTTCTCACTGAGTTGCAAAGGGCCTCAATAAGTAGCTGAAGCTGTCTGTGAGCCGTGATCCTCCTGTCTTAGCCTCCCAAAACCTGAGATTACAAGAATGCACCACCACACCTGGCAAAGGATAAACCTTTTTTTTTTTTTTTTTTTTTTGGTGATACTGGGGTTCCTGGAAACCCTTCTACCTCCGGGCTACACTAGACCTACTTTTTATACTTTTTTATTTGGAAACAGGGTCTATTAAGCCAGCATGGCTGGCTTCGAACCTGTGTGATCCTCCTGTCTCCACCTCCCAAGCTCAGGGATTACAAATCTATGCCACCATTCCCGGCTTAAAAGGATAACATTTCACATGCATTAAATTTCAAAAGTTTACAAAATAATATAGAATAAAAAACTTGGCATACTTGGCATCTTTAAAGTTCTCATGCAATATGAATTTTTAATGAAATCACTTCCAAAATAGGTGTAAGCAAGTTGAAAAATAAAACGCAATGTTTAAATAAAACTTCCAGTGATTAATTTGCACTAGGGGAATAAAGAAATTATTTCATGTATTTCTAGCTCCCCACTCAAACTTCTAGATCTCAGAAAAGAATAACCACACTAAAATGTAAAATAATAAAAAGAAAAGAAAGTTAATTCTTAGGCTGAGCCACTGCTATGGTTTGGACATGGTTTTAAGTGTATACCCCAAGAATTTATGTATTAGAAGCTGGATCCACAGTGCAGAAAGGGAGGCTTTTGAAGGGTGGACCTTTAAGAGGTAAGGGCTAATGGGAAATCCTTCGGTCACAGGGTCACAGCCCTAGGAAGGGGCTAAGGTGGTTCCAGTGAGACCTGAGTTCTCAAGACAGCACACTGTTATAAGAGCAAGCCTGACCCATACATAGCTCTCACAATGGGGCTAGCCAGTCTTAGTCATTCAGCTGCCCCAAAGCTGTGAACTAAATAAACCTCTTTTCTTTATAAGGTAGATTACTTCAGTTATTTTGCAATGGTAATGACACACTAACACAGTTGCTAACAGCCTAGTTCCTGATGGCTTGGGAAATGTGGACCTCAAGTTTTTTGTATGTTTTGTTTTGCTGCTGCCTCTCGTTGAGCCCCAAGTAAGATGCAGTTCCACTGTGATCCTTTAGCTCTCTAAGTGTCCTTAGTCTAATATATAACACTATTGCTTGCAAACAGACCAGGTCCAAGTAGATACAATAATATTGAGTTTTCAAACAACTAAAAATTCAGATTTTTTTTTTTTTTTGCAGTAATGAGATGAAACCCAGGGGCATTCTACCTCCGAGTTACACTCCCAGCCCTATTTTTTATTCTTTAGTTTGAAACAGGGTCTCACTGAGTTGCAAAGGGCCTTACTACATAGCTGAGGCTATCCACAAACCTGGATCCTCCTGTCTCCACCTCCCAAATGCTGGGATTACAAGTGTGTACCATCACACCCAGCTCTCAGATTCTTTTTTTTTTTTTAACCAAGCTTTCCTGCTATGATTTGCATGTGGTTTGAGTGTGCTACACAATGCCCCATATGTTGAAATTTGATCCCTATTTTGAGGCACTAATGGGGTGGAAACTGCATCTGACTGTAGTGCTTAGGGGTGGGGCCTCTGGAAGGAGATTAGGGTCAGACAAGCCCCTTGAGGTGGAGCACTCATGATTGGATTCTGGTGGCAAAACCCTCGGTTTCCTTACTGGGTTTGTGTCTGATGGAGTTTGAGAAATGACACAGACACCAGGAAGGCGAGCAGGGGCTTTATTGTAAAAAGAGCAGAAGAGTAAAAGGCAGATCGCCCTCATGGGCAGTGAAGACTTTGCTGCCTGTTGGACACTAGTCAGGACTGGCCCAGGCCGAATGCACGCTGCTTTCTCCAAAGTCCACGCCACATACCAAAGAGAGTTGCAGGTCACCCTAGGGGCCTCCCCCGGCTTTAGTGCGTACAGGTGCCTTCTAGTCACTCCCTGGGGGAAGCCCGGGATGGGCACCACCAACTGCACACCACCTTCACCCCGAAGTCCAAAGTCCACACGATCTGCACAGGAGAGCAAAGCTTCCCAAGGATGAGGTTCCTGAGGGGGTGATCATTTGGGGGTGGCTTTTCTAGGGGTTTATAGCCCCCTTTGAGTTTCCCTCTCTCCATCTAAGGTCCCAGAAACATCCAATCCATGTCAAGTTGTCTTTTGAACTGTCCAGTTAGTCAATGCCTTGCTTGTATTGAACGGTCATGTCCAGTTCAGGTAACTTATTTATTCTTTGTAGCTGAAGTTGTTTCCTGGGGTTTAGAGAGTGTCCTCTTATGGCTTGGACATTTGGATTCTTGCAAACATCTTGTTGACTTTTAGGAGGTTTGATCTGCCTATGGAGGCCCTCTGACCCCCTCTGCCTTTCTACCTCCCCAGTGGCTCCATAAGAAAAGAGAGAGAGAGGCCAGAACACACACACACACACACACGCACACACACACACACACACACACACACACACACACACTCCCTATTACCTGCCATGGGTGCTCTGTACCTCCTCAATGTACCTTTTCTCAATGAAGACACCTAAGTCATGGTTGTAAAATTTCCTGAAGACCCAAGGCTGGAGGAGTAGCTTGTAGGACAGGTGCTGCAGAGAAGGTTCAATTGTCTCCACAGGCTGGAACCCCTGATTGAACCTCTGAGTTTAATCCCCAGTACTAAAAAAAGAAAGGAAGAGAGAAAGAGAGAAAGAGAGAAAGAAAGAAAGAGAAAGAAGAAAGAAAGAAAGAAACCCTCAGAACCCACCAGCAAGAAAGCCACCATTAGAAGTAGCTTCTTAACCTTGACCTCCAGACCTGTGAGCCCAAAGAAACCTCTTTCACTGAAACTCACTCAGCCTGTAGTGCTATTAGCTATACAAGATGGACTGGTACACACACTCCCTTCCTTATCCTAGGTATTTTTTTTTCTTTTTTTGACCAAAGGTTATGGTTTACATTTTTCTGAGTTTTATTTTTGTCTTCCTGGTTTCAAAGGTGCTCCCCAGCCTGTGGAGACAATTGAACCTTCTCTGCAGCACCTGTCCTACAAGCTGCTCCTCCAGCCTTGGGTCTTCAGGAAATTTTACAACCGTGACTTAGGTATTGCCATTGAGAAAAAATGTTGAACTCTTAAACCCTATAAGGAGCTGAGTGTTTACAAGCACACTTGTAAATTCCTGTACTTAGGAGCCCGAGAGAGAAAGATCACAGATTCGAGGATAGCCTTAGCAACTTAGTGAGACCCTCTGCAACTTAGTGTGACCCTGTTTCAATATTAAAATAAAATAAGGCTGGGGGTGTAGCTCAGAGGTAGAATACCCCTGAGTTCAATCCCCAGTACCAAAAAAGAAAAAAGAAAGAAAGAAGGAAGGAAAGAAACCCTGTTTCACGGATGAAGTCTTCCACAGAATTTCATAGTCATTTTGGTGTTTAAAAACCCCACAACCACTGCCAGATTAAGACAGGGTCAGATAAACAGGCAGGAACCTTCTGAGCAGGCATTGGTGACTTTAAGATTGAGTGTCCATGATCCTGCCCAGAGTAAACATGAAACTCCCCTGAGGGACCCTGCATCTCAGTTATTGTTCCACCAACGCACCCGTCCTTTCTGAAGTCCAATGCTAATGTCTTTTCTGTTTATTGTTCTAACTCTTCAACGTCCCCTTCACATTTGCCAATATAAGCTCTTTTGAGGCAGGGACAATCTTTGTCATTTGGTTAAACAATGCCGTATTGGGGCTTTCTGAAATCCTGGATAGGAAGAAAGAGGATGAGTCAGAAAAAATATGGAGAAAGTTTTTATAAGAAATGTTTTTCACCATTCATAAATGTAATAAATCAACAGAGAATAAAAGAACTATTCAATAAATAACACGAAGGTATTTATTACACATTTTGATGGGGGGGGGGACTCATTTGGACCTTAAACTCATACTATGAGTCAAGATAAATTCCAGAAGGATTAAAAAGACAATACAAAATCAAAGCATTAAATAGACATAGATCAATGGAACACAGATAATGGTCCAGAAATAAATCATCATCTTTACTCTTGTATATGGTCAGTTGATTTTCAACAAAGGTACCAACACGTTTCAGTAGGGGAAAGATACACTTTTAACAAAACTGCTGTGATGACTGGATATACCGATGCAAAAAGATGAGCTTAGACCCTGACTTCGTACCATGCGCCAGAATTAACTCAAACTGAATGGCTGGCTTAAATGTAAAAGCTGAAAATCATAAGACACTTAGAAGACAACAGAGGAGGAAATCTTCAATATCTTGGGTTAGGTAGAGATTTCATAGTTATGACATCGCAAGTAGGATCTGTAAAAGGCAAACTGATCAACTGGACCTTCTCATCAAAATGTGCCCATGAAACACCATTTAGAATATGAAAATACAAGCAGCAGACTGAGAGACATTTGTAAATGTAACTCATGATCTTACAGAGTTTATGTTCTTTAGGTGGTAAAAGGTGGGGGTGGAGAATAATAAACAAATTAATACATAAGAAAAAAAAAACCAAAAAAAAAAACAAAAAAAAAATGGGCCTAGTGGTACACGCTGCAATCCCAGCACTTGGGAGGCTGAGATAGGAGGACTGCAGGTTCATGACCAGCCTTCGCAACTTAGTGAGGCTCTCAGCAACTTAATGAGATCCTATTTCCAAATAAAAAAATAAAAAGAACAGAGGTGTAATTCAGAGGTAGAAGGTCCCTTGATCCAATCCATAGCACCACAAAAACAAAAACAACAACAACAACAACAAAAAAAAATCAACTAGTAGTTAGTATTCTGCCCAAGACCAAACTTTTGTGATTTGTTGGATTATGCTAGATTGTGTTGTCAGGAAAGAGTTCCCTGAAAAGACATTATTTAAACTGAACAATTTTAGCCGGGCGTGGTAGCGCACGCTTGTAATCCCTGTGCTTGGGAGGCGGAAACAGGAGGATCACGCTGGTTCGGAGCCAGCCTCAGCTGGCTTAAGAGACCCTGTTTCCAAATAAAAAAATAAAAAATAGGTCTGGGAGTGTAGCCCTGAGGTAGAAGGGCTTCCAGGAACCCCAGTACCACCAAAAATAAAAATAAAAATAAAAATAAAAATAAAAATAAAAATAAATAAATAAGCTGAACAATTTTAGCTCTAAATGACAAACATACATCAGTTGTGTGAAGATTCAAAGGGAGCAACCTGCAGGCAAGTACAAAGGTCCTGAGGGAGTCACAAGCTTGGTGCATGTTTAGAGAAATAAATAATAATTCTATCAAGTAGGCACAGAGGAGAGAGTTATCAGGTGAGATGGGATAGGAGGAGTATAGTGCTAGAGGGCATTGTGATCTATAGTCTGTGTTAAAGTGTAATTAAGCCAGGCGTGGTGGTGCACACTTGTAATCCCCGTGCTTGGGAGGTAGAGACAGGAGGATCGCGCAGGTTCGAAGCCAGTCTCGCTGGCTTAAGAGATCCTGTTTCCAAATAAAAATACAAAATAGGTCTGGGAGTGTAACCTGAAGGTAGAAGGGTTTCCATGAATGCCAGTACCACCAAAATAGATAATTAATTAATTAATTAATTAAAGTGTAATTAACTTGTGTGAGCTCTACTGTACAGAGAATGGATTCCAAAAAGATGTGCCACCCATGGGTCTTAGTTGCAAATAATAAAGCTGACTTTGACTGGTTTCCAAGAAAGAAATTTACCTTAAAAGGACATTGGACAACTCATACATTTCTCTGAAGTTTCCAAAAAACAAAAGTCCAATGATAATTTCTTAAGCCACAAGATAGAAACCTCCCAATCCTGATGCCCAGTGGTGAGTCTTGTACATACAAAATCTACTTTGGCCACCCTCAAAGCCTGCTGCTTCTGCTGTTTTCTTTCCTTACGTTGCTCTTTATAGAATCTCAGTCTCCCATACACACTAAGTGGCAGAGGCTCCATCGCCACTTTACATCTTAAATGCAAAGGAAGCTGGGAATTTGATCCTCCTCCTCCTCCTCCTCATCTTCCTCCTCCTCCTCCTCCTCATCTTCCTCCTCCTCCTCCTCATCTTCCTCCTCCTCCTCCTCCTCCTCCTTTTACTTCTTCTTCTTTTTGGTACTGGAGATTAAACTCAAGGGCATTCTATCTCCAAGATCAACACTCAGCCCTTTTTATTTTTGTATTTTGAAACAGTCTCACTATGTTGCGGAGGACCTCCATAAGTTGCTGAAGATGGTTTTAAACCTGCAATCCTTCTGTCTCAGCCTCTGAAGTACTAAGATTACAGGGGTGCTCTTCCAGGCTCAGCTGGAATTCGAGTTTTCTAAGTTCTAACTTTAGGGCATAAAACTACTAAGGCTGGAATTTCCCCCAATATAAGGATGATGATGGTGATGATGATGATTACAAACCTAGGGAGTTAGAAAATGTTTTAAAATCCATGAAATAGAATGAGAGCAAAAACACAGATTTCAATTAGGCTTTTGCAGTACTTCAAGTGGAGAAAAATGGGTGACTTGGTGGGCCTTAATATATTAGAGGACAGTGGTTTTCAAAGCAGGGCAGGACAGTAACAACACCTCTTAGGAACTTTATTAAAAATGCAAATTTCAGGCCCTGCCCTGAATGTACTAAATCTGAAACTCAGGGTAAGGCCCAGCATTTGGTTCTAACAGGCCACCTGGAGACTCTGATGCACAGTAACATTTGAGAAGCAGTGGCATAGGACATGGAAAGAAAAGGAATATCTAGACGTCTATAGGACTTTTTGATGGATTTGACATGGAATTTAAGGGAGATGGAGAATCAGAGAGAATGCCAAGATCTTTACTTGAGCAACTGGTTAGATCCTTAGTGCCTTTCACCAATATGGGAAGACTGAGAGAGGAGCTGATCAAGGGAACAAATTTTTGAGAATTCTCTTGTGGACATTCAGAGTTCATTAGGCAGTTGGCGAATAGTCAGGTGTTTTGGGAAGAGTCCAGTGTTGAGGGCATACATAGAGAAAGCATCAACATAAAAAAATTTGTTGGTGCATTGTGATTGTACGTGACCGTGAGATATACAGTGATATATTCACATATGCTCATAACATTATTTGGTCATACCTTCAGCATACCTTCCCTTTCCCTGACATCCTCCATTCCCCAGTCCTCTTCTGCCACTTTGCTGGTCTCTCTCTTTTCCATTTTTTCTTTCTAGTTTTTTATATATGAGAGAAAACATGTGGCCCTTGTTTTTCTGAGTCTGGTTTATCTCAGCATGAAAGCATCAACATTTAGATAGTACTTAAAACAGGATTGGTGAGGTCAGCAGGGAAGCTCGTACATAGAAGAAAGAGGATAGGATCCAAGACATATCCAGAAGTCAATGACAAGTACAGGAAGTGGCCTCGGCCCAGGAGATTGAGATGGAGCGGTCGAGTGAGAATGGCAGACAACTCATAGACTGTGGCGTCAGCGGAAACAAGAAAGAAGAGGATTTCAGTCAGCTTTTTTTATTGCCACGATCAAAATACCTGACTGATACAACTTAGAGGAAGAAAGATTTGGTTTTAGGGCTCATGATTTGAAAGGTCAGTCCATGATCAGCCAGCTCATGGCAGAAATGGCTTGGTCTGGCAAGGCTTTGCGGCACGGCAGAGAAGGAAGCCTGCCCTTAGCTCATGACTCTGTGTGTGTGTGTGTGTGTGTGTGTGTGTGTGTGTGTGTGTGTGTGTATAGAAAGAGAGAGAGAGAGAGACCGTAACAGATATAGTCTCTGGCCATGCCCCCAGGGACCCACTTTCTCCAGTAATGTCCTGCTTCTGAACATGGCTGCATTACCCACACATGAGGTTTGGAGAGAGTTTTTAAAATTCAAACTATAACACTCTGCCCCTGGGCCTTAAAAGCTCATGCCCATCTCACAATGAAAAATGTACTCAGTCCATCTCCAAGAGTCCCATAACCTTAACAGTTCCAGCATTGCTCAAAAGCCCAAGTCCTAACTCTCCTCTAAGATTCAAGGCAAACTCTTGGCTGTGAGCCCCTGTAAAACTAAAAGGCAAGTTACATGCATCCAATGTACAGTGGCACAGAGTAAACATTTCCATTCCAAAAGGGAGAAATAGAGGCACTGAGAGAAGGGATGGGACCCAAACAAGACTGAACACCGGCAAGACTAAATCCTGTAACTCCAGGTCCAGAATTTGCGGCACAAGGTGGTGGTATGTGATCTCCAGAAAGCTTGGGCATCCCCACCCAGCTACAGCCAGCCAGTTGTAGACCACGTGGCTGCTCTCAAGCTAACTAGTCTGCTCATTGCCCACAGTCTTCCTTGGCACACATTTCACCTTCCTGGCATCTCTGAGTTCCTAGGATCTCCTGTGCAACATCGACTTCAGTCTCACAGCTTCATAAATTTCCCCCATAGAAGCTACTAGCAGAGATTCTGGCCCTACTATATGTTGCGTGCCCTCCCATACCTTCCTTTGAAATCTGTGTAGAAGCCCCTATTCCCTTAACTCCATCAGCCTGCAATCCTGCAGAACCAGCAGTATCACATGGATGATGCCAAGGTTTGCTGCCAGCTCAAGCAGAGTCCCCTTGGACCAAGGCTGCAGTGGCCTTTGAGCACTTGGTGGAATGAATCAGAAAGAGTGGAAAAGCTCTGCTGTTCCTAACAGTCAGGCTAGAGACCGTAGAAGATTCTGAAGCCTTTTGGGCTTCCTAGTGCCTCCTTGACTGAAAACCTAGCAACAATCAATCTCCCAGAAGATGAATTGTAGCCTCAAACCTGACTTCCCAGGGATGCCAAGGATGCCAGTTTCTAAGGAACAGGCTGCTCTAAAGTGGAGCGAGGAAAGGCTTCCATGTCCATAGGAGAAGACCCTTCCCTAGAAAAAAAAATCACTTCTGTTTCTAGAAGGAAAGAAGGGAACAGAAATATTTCTCCCATGTGTTTCTATTTCTCTTCTTGGAGTGGAGTGGAAGCCAACTCCCCATAGACACATAAAGAGAGGGACGCATTCCATTCACTGGCACCAAAATGAGAGATCCTTCATGAAGGGCTGACATTAGTCAAGTCAAGTTTAAGAAGAAAGCAAGGAGTCAGGCACATGTACTTGGGAATCTGACACCGGAGGATCACAGGTTCGAAGTCAACCTCAGCAACTTAGTGAGACCTTGTTTCCAATTTTTTTTTTTCAGGTTTGGGGATGGAACTCAGGGGCATTTGACCTCTGAGCTACATCCCCTGCCCTATTTTTTATTCTTTATTTTTGAAACAGGGCCTCACTAAGTAGCTGAGGCTTTCCGCGAACCGCGATCCTTCAGTCTCAGCCTCCCGAATGCTGGGATTACAAGCATGTGCCATCATGCCCAGCTCCCCTTGTTTCCAAAGTTAAAAAAAAATAGAGCTGGGAGTGTGGCACAGAGGTAGAATGCTCCCTGGGTTCAATCTCCAGCACCACAAAAAAAGGAAGTGAAAACCCAGTTTTTCCAAAGTCAGAAGGGAAATGGAAAAGGTCACATCACATGAATCATGGAGCACTAAGAAGGAAACTGGATTAGAGACAGTTAAACTGAATTGCGTTTGGTCTAAAGCTACCTCCATATGTATTTTAAATTCAGCCTAAGCTTTTCTCTGTCCGGAATGAACCGTAATCTAACTTGATGTGCACACAAACTATAATCTGTTCTTGTAGTCAGCAAATGAGTCTCAGCCAATCACAAGCTGCCAACTGTTCAGACCACATTCACATGACAGCTGTGACCCATAGGTGGTCTCTATACCTCACTTTCATTTTCCAAAAGTCACTTCTTTTTCTCTGACTGTAAATATAACCTGCTCATATGATGAGTTGAGGTATTCTGAACCATCTTGGACAGGAACACGACATGATCCTAGAATTGCAAAGTCAATTCTGACCTGCAAGCTGAGTGAGGTGGCTCGCACCTATAATACCACTATTTAGGAGGTCGAGACAGAAGGATTATGGGTAAGAGGCCGGCCTCAGCAATTTAGAGACAACCTGTTTCAAAATAAAAAAGGAATGGGGGTGTAGTTAAAAGTTAAAACACCCCTGAGTTCAATCCCCAGTACAAAAAAAAAAAAAGATTTGCAGAATTAAATTTGGTGTAATTTTGTCTTTTAACAAGATTCAGAATCCAACATTCAAATAACTCCTGAATTTCAGGATTGAGAGAAGCCATTCCTTTTAACTTTTTTTATTTTGAAACAGGGTGTCTCTAAATTTCTGAGGCTGACTCTGAGAGTGAGAGGTAAGCTTCCCTTTGGCCATCTATCAAATGAAGGGAGAGAGGGAAATCTTTGGCTTTGGTCAAGAGAGATGGTGGTAGAGGGCTAGATGAACTTTATAAAAAGTTATTATCACAGGTAAGAGTGACACCCAATGTAACATTTGAGAGGTCAGTGGCTGAGTGACCATCCTGCCGTGCGGCTGGCTCCGCCTCTCTATGCTCACACCAGGTTTGTAACCCTCACTAACTCCCCCAGCACCAGTTGCCCCAAGGCCCCAGGAGGCAGAAGTTATAGACCCAGAGCTGGAATGAGAACACAGCTAGCACTTAAGAATCCTTCCACATGAAAACTCTGCTCTGTGTTCGCCTGACCTATGCTTTGGACAATGATCGCCACCTCTAGTCATGAGGTCCTAGGGAAACTCATGTCTCTGAAGTAAGCCAATATTATCAATTCAGATAAATTTCTGAATTCAGTAGGCAACCCCTTCCATGGCACACACAAATAGACCTCCACCCCAGAGGATCTTCCTAAAGCGTGGATGTCAACAATAGGTTCTCTAGCTATATTTCCTACCACACTTCATTTCATGTACTACAAAAGCAGCAATGTGTGAATCTGGAAAAAGTCTATCCACTCATCAGACGCACTCTACCGATGAAGACCACGGGTCCTAGAGGGCCAAGTGACCTCACCAAGACGCCACTGCAGGCGAGAGCTTAGCCTTTTCAACTAAGGCTAGTGCCAACGTGTTCCGCCCTTTCCTTCTCTGTCCTAGCCCGCACAGTCACTTAACAAACACTTGTAGAGCCCTTACCAGGTTCCAGGGACTGTGTGAAGGAAGCACTTTATAGACATTAACTCATTTAGTTCTTATAACAACCCAAGCTGTGCAACCTTAGGCGAGAGAGTCAACCTTTCTGTATCTCAGTTTTTAAACAAAGAGGGGAGTGATGCTTAAAAATCCTCCCTCCAAGGGTCACTATGATAACCTCATGAGTGGACACATTTGAAATACTTAAAACAGTGTCCAGCACAAAACAAGCACTCTATGATTAAGTGTTTTCGAAACAAGTAATGGAGATAATGACAATGCTAAACACAGAAACACAGTGAAGAGGGCACGCCCCAATCTTAGGAGCCCAAGGAAAGTCTTTAGGAAACTGCCCACTTGGTAGCTTCACACCAGTGAAAGAGCTCGTCCACCTTTGCTCGGGTCCCTCCAATGCAATGCAGCATCGGACGAAAGTCAGTACTGTAAGCCCTCGAGATGTGAAGATGTGTTTGCAAACCCTTATTTACAGACATACTGACTTTGGAAAACTCGTGTTCTCCCATCTGACCAGCGCTGAGAACTATGCCAAAGATTTCCTGTAATGAGAGGGACTTTTAAAAATACTTTTTGATGATGGAGAGACTGGAAGTTGAGCAACGCCGAGTAAAATACGGAAATGATACCAAATGGCACTCAGTCAACAGAGCCAGCAGCCCACCTGGCCTCTGATCTCCCAGGCCTGCCCCAGGGCACAGTGCATTCGGGGTCCTTCCAGGAGTCCACACCGTGTCTTTATGATTGCACGCGCCACCTCATTTTCTAGAGAAAAAAAACTTAGTCAGTCATGACTAGTACTAAATTATTGCATAAATTGATTGTCAGCAAATGAAACACTGAATTAGAGTAACTCCCTCCTCTTTGCAACTCTTTGAAGATCTCCAAGAACCAAAAGTATGTTCCAAGTTCGGTGAATCAGCGATCTCTTCCATATTTATTACCAAATTAATATTACAATCAGATATATTTCATATACGATACCATTATTATTAAGTGTAACCGTTTGTCGAATGGTCCCTAGGGTTTGCAAAAGTGGTCTGGAATATAATTTTACTCCCCTCTCCACTCTATGGGACATAGTTTCTAACCCTCACTCACTCCCCCTCTTTTGTAGATGAAGAAAGTGAGGTACAGAGAGATGAAGAAGCAGGTCTGAGATCACTCCGCTCGCCAAGGGCAGCTTCTGACACCCAAGTCTCCGCTCTCTCCCCTCCATCTCCCAGAAACCCTGGAACTCAGCTTCATTCTCCCTCTAAGGGATGGCCAGTCTCCAAAGGAGGCCTTAGCTTGGCCAAGAGGAACCTTCTCTTTCTCATTGCAAATAAGTGTTTCCTCTTCTGTCTGGAAAAGGTGGCTCGGCAGCCAATTCCGTGAGCAATTTGGTGATTAGGAACAAATATGTAGTATGGTCCAGTCTCTCCAGATGTTGAGCTAAATATGGCACAGCGAGGCTTTCTGGATCTGATACTTCTTGAAGCCAAACTGGGAACAGAAGAGGGCCACTTGAGATAATAATAATAATAATAATAATAATAATAATAATAATAATAATTTATTCAAAGAAGCCTAGTATGTGCCAGAAACTGTACAAAGAGGTAAGGGTCAGAATTAATATCTGGTAAATTATGTGACAAGATATTATCAATTTCTTCCTGTTAATGCCCCACCCTGAAGGAATATTAGCCACCCCCGCAGGAGTGACTATATGATTTGCATTGGGCAGCGCAACATAGACAGACTTGACACGTGTGTTCCACCTTATGCTTTGCCATCTGTCCTTTTCATCTACCATAGGCTGGGACTGTTCGAGATGGAGGCTCCCCTGGACCAAGAGAGAGCTGGGGGAGCCATGCTTACTGGAACTGCTATCTCATAAGCTGCTGATATTTTCGGGTTGTTGTTATAGCAGCATGGCCTGACTGGTAAATTTGCACGAGATCCCCTGGTCGGTACATGGTAAAAGCAGAATGGTTCACCCCTAACATTTAATAAGTGATTAGCCAGTGCATGAACTATGTTAAGAGCTTTACAAATATTATCTTAGGTCTCACAATGAGCCCATTGCTTGTGTATATATAGTTACTATCCCAGTTTTTGAATTAGGAATGGCTTAGCCTGTTTTCTGTTGCTTTAACAAAATGCTTGAAATCAAATAACTTGTTAAAAATAGAAGTTCATTTGATTCGTGGTTCTGGAGGCAGAAAGTCCAAGAGCATGGCACCAGCCTCGGCCTGGGGTTGGTGAGGTCCTTCTTGTTGCATCATAGCATGGCAGAAAACATCTGTTATATTTACATATTAAATGTCTCCCAGAGAAGCTCATGTGTTGAGCTGTGCAGACAGGTCCAGGGCTGTGGCAAAGCACAACTTTGAGGTCTGTGTTTGTCCTTGGTCTCTCTCTCCATATCTCTCTCTCCATATCTCTCTGTCTCTCTCTCTCTCTCTCTCTCTCTCTCTCTCTCTCTCTCTCTCTCTCCTTCTCCCTTCTCCCTGGCCAGCAGAAGCTGAGGATGGCTTTTCCTCCTCTGCCATGCCCTAAAGCCTCTTCTACCTTAGAGCCTACCATCCATGGGCTGACTTCTGAAACCATGAGCTCCAAATAAACCTTTCTTCCTCTTAAGTTATGCATGTCAAGTATTTCAGTCACCATGTTAAAAAAAAATAAAAGCCAACCCTAAAACAGAATCGCATAGGGAGACAGAATTGCACGGGGAGACAGAACAAGCATGCCACTGGGGTCTCTATGCTACTTTTTATAAAGCCACTAATCCCATCAGGGTCCCCACCATCATGACCTCTTCGAATCCTAAATACCTCCCGCAGGCTTCACCTTGAATACCGTTATCATATGGATTTGGAGATTAACTTTTAGAGGATGCACTGAATATGGGCATTTCAGTTTATGCAGCTCAGAAGAAACAGAACCAGGACTTGAACCCAGGATGCTCTGCATCCATCTCCTAAGCTCTTAATTACTAGTCTATGATATATCCCTGTTCTCTTATCAAGTATCCAGGGATTGAGACAATAATAAGAGGAGAATGAATTTGCCAACCACTATGAGACCATCAGAAGCTATTTATGCACTTCTAAAGCCATGAGGATAATGTGAAGTGCCCCAACTTATGACCAATCGTCTGATGAACAACTTATGTAGAAAAAGAAGGTAGAGGTATTCAGAGCTCCTCAATGCTCTCTCAGTCCTGCTTAGCTCCTGCCTCAGGTCACAGCTTCTATTCAGTTGCTGACCCTATTCCTACAGTCTCCCAGCTGACATATGAACCACAAACTTTTGCAAGAAAGGGGTTAATTCATGTACACGTGTATATTTAGTTCAATCATTTTCTTATACATATTCTCTCCAATCATGAAACACACATATGCATATATATATATATATATTTATACACACATATATACATATGTAATTATGTGTGTGTGTGTGTGTGTGTGTTGCTGGGGATTGAGCCTAGGGCCATTCTATCTCTGAACTATATCCCTAGTCTTGTTTTATTTTTTTATTTTGAAATAGGATCTCACTAAGTTGCTGAGGGCCTCACCAAGTTGCTGAAGGCTGGTCTTGAACCTGCCATCCTCCTAACTCAGCCTTCCAAGTACTAGGATTGCAGGCGTGTTCCACCATGCTCAGCTAACAATTACATATTTTGACCATTCCCAACTCTTACTAATGGACAAGTGAAGAAAAATATAACTTCCTTCCACTCTGTGGGTCAGAGCCAGCAGGAGCGTGGGGATTAAAAAGGACAGAGGCTTTGGAACTACATACCTGAGTTCAAGCTCTGGTTTGGTCAGTGACCAGATCTGGCTCATTGGGCAAATTGCTTCACTTTCTAAATCTGCCAAATGGAGGCAGCAATCTTACTCGTGGGCTCCACTTCTTCAACTATAATATGGAAATAACAATTCCTGCTTTAAAGAGTATTGCAAGAATTAGAGATATCATATTAAGAAATCTAGAGCACATTTTCTGTGTTCGTCAGCTGTTGTTATGACAACAAACTATCAGGGAAAATTGAGTTATAGGAGACAGCATCTACTTTGACTGATGGCTTTCCAGGATCCGTCTGTGATTGGGTGGACCCGCTGGTTTCAGATCTCTGGTGAGGGTGTCCAGTGGCAATGGCAGGAAGCATGTGGCAGAGCAAACTATCCTCCTCATGGCTAGAAAACTAGAGGAAGAGGAGAGACCAGGGCCCCACAATTCATTTCAATGCCATGCCTCCCTATGACCGAGGAACCTCCCTCCAGGCCCTCATCCTAAAGTTGGGCCACCTCCCAGTAGCTCCAGCTGGAGACTGAGCCTTTAACACACGGACCATTGGCGTACATTCATCCATATCATAGCCGTGGAGGCAGGAAACTTAATCTATGGGCTGTAGTTCCTCAACTGTAAAGTAGGAATAATAATTCTTGCTTTACAAAGTGCTACGAGAATTAGAGATATTGTACAAAAAAAGACCTAGTAAACAGTAATTACTTACAAACTACTACCTTGTTGTTAATAGAATCTGTTACAGTCTGAAATATCTTAAGTGTCTTTCCAGAGGTGCACATGATGAAGCTTGGTCCCCAGTACATTTGAGAGGTGGTAGAACCTTTAGGAGATGGGACCTAGTGGGAAGCCCTTAGGCCATTGGGAGTGTGCCCTTGAAAGGGACTGTGTGATCCCAGCCCCTTCCTCCTGCTCACTTTTTCTTCCCAATATTGAGGTGAACAGCTATGCGCTATTATCCACTCCAGCCATGATGTGCAGATTCATTCACACAGGACAGTCCCACAGGACAGAGCAACCAGTCATGGACTGAAACCTCCAAAACTGTGAGCCAAAATAAATCTTTGTCTTGAGTATCTCAATATTTATTATTATTATTAGGATTGAACCCAGAGGCATTCTACCTCCAAGTTACATCTCCAGACCCATTTTATTTGTTGTTTGGAATCAAGGTCTCACTAGGTTGCTGAGAGCCTCCCTAAGTTGCAGAGGCTGGCTTTGAAACTGCGATCCTCTTGTCTCAGTCCCCCAAGTACAGGATTAAAAGTGTGTACCACCACACTCAGCTTCAGGTATTGATTATAATGATGAAAAACTGACTAACAGAATCAAAAGTTAATAATCTAATACAAAAAACACCAGCAGAGCAAGAATTGTATTTTGGAAACCAAGGTATTGAATCTCAAACATCAGGTAAGGACTTATCCAGTTTCTCTTACTATTTGCATTTACTCCAAAATAGTTATAATGCCTGATTAAAACTAAGATGAATTTTATTATTCTAAGTGAGAATAACAAATTCACTAATACTAATAATTATTAATGATAATAATTTTATTATTCTACTTAATTGTCAAGGAAACACAAAGACTTTAAAATTTATTTTTCAGGGACGATGTGGAGATAGATGCCAGTATAAGGTGAATTAGATTGCAAAAATGACAAGAAATTTCTGTGGTCTCTGTATGTATTTCTCATTATACTGTGCTTTTGCCTCTCCTCTCATCTAGAGAAAATGTTGGTTTCTCAACCCTGCGGCTCTAGCCTTGGTTGTATAAATCACTTTCAATAGGACAATAGCAAATGTCACATAAGTAGAGACATACGAGGTCCCACCCTCTCCTGCTTCCTTGGGACCGCAGTGTAAAGAAGTTCACTTGAAGATGAGAAGTCACACTGAGTAACAGGCTTTCCCACCTGGCAACAAGCACTCATTCTGGAACACATAAGTGAAGTCATTTTGGACCATGAGCCTCACCTGAACTCCCAGATAGCTACAAGCAAAGAATGAAAGCAAGTGAGGTCAACAGAGGAACCACTCAGCTGAACCCAGCCCAGATTGGTGACCCACAGAATTATGAACAAGTAAAGCAATTATTGTTTCAAACCAATTTTTGTTGTTGTTGTTTTTGTTTGTTTTGTTTTGTGGTACTGAGGATTGAACTTAAGAGCATTCTACCTCTGAGCTACAACTCGTCAGCCCTATTTTATTTTTACTTTTTGAAACAGAGTCGTACTGGGTTGCTGAGAGTCTTGCTATGTTGCTGAGGTTGTCCTTGAACCCGTGAGCCTCCAGTCTTGGACTCCCAAGTACTGGGATTATAGGCATGTGCCACCAAGCCTGGCTTTAAACCAGTTCTGAGGTGGATTATTTTGTGCACAAAAAATGACTGATGCACAAAGCCATAGGAGATTCTAAGGAGGTCTGCTGGGTTCACAGTAAGCCCTCATTCTCTAGGCACTGCCTCCAAAGTCACAGGAATAGGGTTTCCACGGCCCTGATCTCTTTGCCATAGCCTAGGGTGAGCTTGATCTAAAGCTGGACCTCAGATTCCCTTGGCCGTCATGCCAGTGTGGACTCTAGTTGCCAAGCGCTCTGTGTTTACCCTGATTACGCTCTGCTCAAAGCCTGGTCATTTTCTTAGTTAGTTCCTCAAATTTGATGCGCTCTTCTTGTATCCTTCAGATCAATTCCGTTTATTGTTGATCTAGCTAAGTTGTTTTCTATTACTTGTACTTCCTATATTCCTGATGGACAAAGTTCCCTGTGGAGAGCTTTGCCTGCCAGATGAGGACAGAGCAGTTAGAAGTACACCGAGCCCTCCTGCCCACAGAGCGCCATGCTGCCCTGTACAGAGGAGTAAAGAGCCCAGAGAATGCAGAGCTCTCATGGGTGTCCAGTGTGAAAGGCCTCCAGGCTCAGTTTCCTGCCAACATTACCCCTTGATGTGCAGACTTGACAACTTAAGAGAGTTCTGCTGACGCACACTTTGAATTCTTCCTAATTAACTTGAATTCTAAAGCCATGTGTCATCCTGGCCTCTACCAGGAAAACCCACAGCAGGTCTGGTTCTTCACGACTTCCCAAAGCCATTTAGATCCTTGAAAGATGAGGAACTAAGTCACTTCTCCTGACTATCCCAGCCCTAAAAGGATCTACTTATTTTCTTTGTGACTTTTATGACTTATGTAAGCCAGATATGGTGATACATGCCTACAATCCCAATATTTAGGAGGCTGAGAAAGTAGGATCATAAATTTGAGGCTAGCCTCAGCAGTTTAGTGAGATCCTGTTTCAAAATAAAAATTAAACAGGGCAAAGGGTGTAGCTCAAAGGCAGAACCCCGCACCCATGGGTTCAATCCCCAGTATCAAAAAATAAAGAAAGGGAAAAAAAGGATTGATCTCTTCTTTCAGTCTCTTTTTCAATTAAGTCTCTCTTGGAATGCAAGCAATACAAGGGAAGGCATTTGTCTAGCTTTTATTTAGTTTTAGTTTTTGGCAGGAGTACTGTTAGAGGAGCCCTCCTCATGGTGAACTTTGTTAGAAAGACTACAAGGCTTTGGCATAAATTCCCAGAGAAGGCAGAAAGAGACAGGAAGGAGAAGGAGAAATTTCCATGCTAGCCAGTTTTATATGAGGTCCAAACAGCCTTGTGAACTGTTTTCATTCTGCAAATGGGGAAACAGAGGCCTGGAGATAAGGAGGACGAAATCTAAGGTCACAAGTCTTGATTCAAGTCCAGGCTCGCTGTTTTGCAAGCTCCTGCTTCTACTACCTGAATGATTTTCCAAGAAGAAAGCAGCAGGTGCTGAGTTGGAATAGGGAGTAGATGCCATCATGCCCTATATAATCAGTGATTAGAAATAAAAATTGCAAGTGCCTCCCCAGTCACCGAGGTAAGTCTATCTCAGCACTTCCCAAAGAAAACCTGTCTCTCTGAGGACCATTTTCCAAAATGTACACACATTAAAAAATCTTCCACCAAGAGGGATTTCGCCAGGCATGGTGGCGCATGCTTGTAATCCCCGCACTCGGGAGGCAAAGACAGGAGGATCGCGCAGGTTCGAAGCCAGCTGCGCTGGCTTAAGACACCCTGTTTCCAAATAAAAATATAAAAAATAGATCTGGGAGTGTAGCCTGGAGGTAGAAGGGTTTCCAGAAACCCCAGTACCACAAAAAAAAAAGAAAGAAAGAAAGAAAGAAAGGAAGAAAGGAAGAAAGAAAGAAAGAGGGATTCCCTCAACAAATAAGGTTTGAATTATTTTCTTTACTATGGGACACCTCAGAACTGTGTGTTTACAGTGTTCCATGAATTTCCCAGAGGGAAATATAGTGTAGTATTGGTCAGGGTATACCTTAAACTGCTATAACAAAGCAACCATAAAATATAGTGGATAAAAAGAATGGAAATCCATTTCTCCATCATATATCAGTACAGAGACGAATGATCCAAATTGATCACATGGCTTCCACGAGGGCGCCAGCAGTTAGCACTTCTCAGGGAGGGGAAGCTAGAATAGAGAATCTCGGGCAAAACACTTTTTCTTTGAGGAGATGATGTGGGAGCCACACACCTCCCTTGTGCTTTATCCCACTGGCCTGAACTCAGCGATACGCACTGCTGGAATGTCCCCTAGAGGCTGCTGTACTACAGGCTTGCTCCCCTGCGTGGCAGTATTGGGATACTGGAGAACCTTTGAGAGGCAGGGTCCAGTAGAAGGTCTTAGGTCACTGGGAGGCATGACCGTCAAGGGGACTGTGGGAACCCAGTCAACCTTCTCTCTTTCACTTCCTAGGCATGAGGCCGCTGATTTCACTCTGCCACTCGCTGCCACCAATGCCTCCACAGGAGAGCTAAACACAGTCTGTCCACCTGATCAGGGACTGAAATCCCACAAACTGAGAAGTAAACCTTTTATCGTTATAAGTTTATTATCTTTTTTTTTTAAATTTTATTTTATTGGTGCACTGTATTCATACATCATAGTGGGATACAAACTTTTGTAGACATACATGCACACATCGCCCAGTCAGCCCCCACCCGATCCCCACCCCATTCTCTCCCCATCCCTCCTTCCCATGCTTGGCTTAGTGGTTGACATCTAGTATTATAGCAATTTATCCAAAATTAAAAATGATAATCTCACATAACAGTTTCATTTGTCTGATACCAAGCATTTGATGATTTAAAGATAGCATTTCAATATTTCTTTTTGCTTTCTTTCTTACTAGAGCATATTTTTTTCTGTTTTTTAGGTGAAACTATCATATATTTATATATTTATTTTTCAGAAAAAAATCTATCCTAATATGGAATATGAATTCTAGATACCCAAAACGATCTTGAAAAAGAACAAAGCTAGCAGATATATATTTTCTGATTTCAAACCATATAAAGCTACAATAATTGAAACAGTGTAGTACTGTTCTAAAGGCAGATATATAGACCATTGGAGTTAAATACAAGCCTAGAGCTAAATTCTTCCCTATATTGTCAAGTTATTTTTGACAAGGTTTCCACGAACATTTGGTGGTGGAAATAATAATCTTTTAACTAAATATTGTTGAAAAATAATAATTACATGGAAAAGAATAAAATTGGACCTTTACCTAATCCCATATACAAGTATTAACTCAAAATAGATAAAAGACCTAAATATAAATCTTAAGACTATAAACTTTTAGGAGAAAATCTGGGTCATAAAACCTCACAACATTGAAATTGGCAGTGATTTCTTGGATATGATTTCAATGGCACAGGCAACAGAAGAATATACAAACTCCCTAAAAAATAAAAGAAAATATTGTATATCCAAAGACAATGTAAACAGAGTTAAAAGTTACTAATAGAATTGGATAAAATATTTCCAAATGCTATATCTGAAGGTATATTAATATTCCAACTAGAAATCCTAAAAATTAACAACAATAAAGGCAAACAATACAACTTAGAGATAGGTAAAAGACTAACATAAATAATGAATCTCCACAGATAACCAATCTTAGTTGTCTGTTGGATGGAAACTCTTGTTTCTCTGGTTCTGGTGAGTGTTACCTATTTCTTCTTTGTAGTTAATCTCTTTGAGTATTTTCTCTAGTGCTGGTTTTGAAGACATAAATTCCTTCAGTTTCTGTTTGTCATGGAAGCTTCTTATTTCTCCATCTAATTTGATAGAAAGTTTTGCTGGATAGGAAATTTTTGGCTGGAAGTTGTTTTCTTTCAGAGTTTGGAATATGTTACTCCAAGCCCTTCTGGCTCTCATGACTTGGTTTGGGAAGTCTGGAGTGATTCTAATTGGTTTGCCTCTGAATGTCACTTGGCCCTTTGTTTTTGTTGCCTTTAAGATTCTCTGCTTGGCTTCCACATTGGTCATTTTGACAATTATATGGCGTGGGGATCCTCTTCTCCGATCCTGTCTAAAGGGAGTTCTATAAGTTTCCTGGATCTGTGTATCAACCTCTTGCTCTATATTTGGAAAATTTTCTGCTATTACTTCCTTGAAGAGATTGTTGATCCCTTTGGTATCACTTTCTTTTCCCTCCTCTATTCCAATTATTCTTAGGTTAGCTCTCTTAAGATGGGCCCATATTTCTTCAATGTCAGATTTCTGCTGTTGGATATTTTTTTCTAGATTAGAAACTATGCATTCATTTTTGGATTGCTCATCTTCTAAGAGCGAGATTCTGTTCCCCATGTGGTCTAATCGGTTGTTTGTGCTTTGAATTGAGGCCTTTACTTCATTAATTGCATCCTTTATCTCTTTTTGGCTCTCTCTGAGTTCTTTTCGAAGCACCTCTATTATTTCTACAGTTATTTTCCTGATTTGATCTTCTAGAAATCTCTGATTTTCTGTTTTATCAGGTTCTGATGTTGTGGGGTTGTGCACATTCATTGCTCCAGTGTTATTCCTCTTTCCCATGATTTCGGAGGTTTGTGCCTTCTCTGGGTTCTTCCCTTGGGTCACTATGGCTTCACTTAAGGTGCTCTGGATCTCGAGTCTGTATTATCTCAGACCCCACTACTCCTTTACTGGGTTGTATCACAGAGTCTCCGACCCAGGGAGTCGATAGAGGCTGCTTTAAACTATGGGTGGTGCCAGGTTGCACGTTCTCCTATGGTGTGATATCTCTGCCACCACCACTCCCTCACTGGGTCAAGTCCCAGGAGGCCCAATACTGCGATTTCTCCTCTGTGGCCCGCAATTTGACTCACTGTTCTTGAGTACGCAGATGTAGCTGTACTGGACTCGGTGAATTCACTGCTGCTTCCGCCGCCGGTGGCAATATGGCGCCGCTGCCACGCCCTCGGCCATGAGGCTGGCGTATTTTTTCTTCTCTGGTTTTGATTTCCACTCTGAATCCCTGCAGCGTGTGCTGAGCTCAGCCACTGGGAGCTTTAAATGCTGTCTGCGCCGAAAGATCCCGCCTGGCTGTTCCGCAGCAGCTCTCCTGGCTTGCTGTAGCCGTCCGTTGAGTTCGCCGCTGCCGCCGGCAGTATGGCGCTGCTGCCGCGTCCTGGGGCGCGTGTGTCTCCTCTGTGGCCCTGAGCTCTGTTCTCAGTCCGCTTTCTCTCTGGAGCCTGGTGGGTTTTTTTTGTTTTTCTGGTGATGGTGTTTTCTGGCTATGAAAGGCGCTCTTTTTGTGGTAATGGAGATTGGTTGTTAGCGGGACTCTTAAGCCCTGCTTTTCTCGGTCGCCATCTTCCCAGAAGTCCTATAAGTTTATTATCTCATATATTCTTTATAGTAACAGAAAGCTAACTAACACACAACACAACCAGATACAAGGAAATCTGGGAAGGGCATCCCCAGTGAGATGACAAGTGTCTGTGTGACACTCAGATTCCTATTACCAAAACACACAAACAGAGAGAAAACACCGCAGGACAATTAGCAGCGTGTCATTTCCGCCAAATTTATTTACCGGCAAAAGTTTCTAACATAAAGTCTCCCAGGACTAGTGCCTTATTAGGTTCTGTATCAGTCAGGATAGGATGGCTAATCGTGCAGTTAACAAACAAACCCCAAGTCTCAGAGCTTCAATAGAACGTAAGTTCAGACCTGGAGTATGTCCACAGTGCAGTGGGGAAGGTGGTCCACTCTTCTCTCTGGGTAAGAAATCGCTAGAGAAGCGTTCATCTAGAGCAAGGCTGAGTTCTGGGGCAGAAGGAAGAAGCACTGGGGTGGACCAAGCTCCACTTCTAGCTTCAAGGGAAGCAGGCAGAGCCCAGTGGCACCTCGGAGACTTCTTCACATACATCCTCCCCCAGCCAGGCCTCTGCTGTCAGAAGGGAGGCGGCTGCTCAGAGGCCTGCGGGTTCTCTCATGGTGGCCTATTGACATGGAAGGGGCCTCCCTTCATCTCTCCTCCCCTGACCTTCCACTGACTTGGATTACCAGCACCAGCTCTAGGTGACTGTGGCAACTGTCAGAAATGTTTCTACGTACTGCTCTCCCTGTGTCTATCCTAAGCCAAGAGGCAGCATCCGCTTCTCTAGCCGGTGACTCTGGGCTGGGCTTGCGACTTACTTCGACCAAGAGAATGGCCAGAAATGCCTCTGGGCCAGGTCTGGGCCTGGGCCTCTGGAGGCCTCACATACTTCTTTCTCTTTCCCTCAGAACACTGCTGCCACTTGGTGATTGCTATGTGATGCTTGGGTTCCTTAGCTGAAGGAAAATAGACTATATGGATCAGAGATGAGCCATCTGGCTGGTCTGGGATGAGGTCAGCTCAGGCCAACCTTGCAGCCAACTGAAGAGGCAATGGTGAGCCCAGATGAGCCACAGCCCCATTAATGATGCCGAGCTAGATAAATGGTTATTGTTTTATGTCATTATGTTTAGGGTGGTATAAGACATACAAAAGCTAACTGGGATGCAAATTTAAGCATAAAGGGAATTTATTCAAAGGTTACATCCCTTGGAAGACTAGGGCATTAGAGGCTTTGCCCAGCATCACAACCAGGGGAACTTGCCACTGGATTCAAGCCCAGTACCAAAAACAAGAACAATAACAAACAGAGTAAGAGCAGGACTATGGACACAGGGAAAAGGTGATGAAGGAAGATGAATTGGATAAACAATCCTAAACCAGGCATGGTGGCACACACCTGTAATCCCAGTCCTTAGGAGGCTGAGACAGGAGGATCGGAGATTCAAAGACAGCCTCAGCAAGTAGTAAGACTCTCATCAACCTAGTAAGACCCTGTTTCCAAATAAGAAATAAAATTAGGCTGGGGGTATAGCTCAAAGGTAGAATGCCTCTAGATTCAATCCCCAGTACCACGCAAAAAAAAAAAAAAAAAAAAAAAAAAAAAAACCACTCAATCCTGCCTGTGACACACACTTTAGTCCACAACCTAATGGCAACATGTGTTCAGAGACACAGGGCAGGAAATCTCAGTGACCAAGAGGTTGGTTGTTGTTGTACCCTGGAAATAGGGACAGTCACAGGACCTAGGATAACCGATCATCCAGCCTGCCTGCAGCAGGGATTTCCCAAGATGTGGGACGTCCCTTGCTAAAACCATCAAAGCACAGCCCTACAGCAAGCCACATGAACTTAGGAGAGTTGGGAAGAGCCACAGAGGTCTTGCCCAAGGTCATATTGCTGATTTATTTATCTCTTTTCCTTAATTGGCCACATGTTTGATATTACTTATTTTTATAATTCTGTGACAAGGCTATTGTTGTACAGGTGAAGATGATGTACTTATGCCTAATAATAATAATCATCGCCGGGCGTGGTGGCGCCGGGCGTGGTAATCCCCGCGATTGGGAGGCAGAGACAGGAGGATTGCTCAGGTTCGAAGCCAGCCACACACGCTGGCTTAGGAGACCCTGTTTCCAAATAAAGATGTAAAAATAGGTCTGGGAGTGTAGCCCAGAGTTAGAAGGGCTTCCAGGAACCCCAGTACCACCAAAATCATCGTCATCATCATCATCATCTTTAATGAGGGTCTAATCATCTGCTCAGCACAGCTGTGGGCACTTTACATATATTAATTTATTTAGTCTTTACCATAATCTTAGGAAAGAGGTGCCACTATTATCCCCATTTCACAGATGAACAAACTGAGACACAGACTAGGTAACCTGGCTATTAAGACACAGCCTACACCACACAGGTGTTAGTACTATGAGTAGGATGGTTTGGGCAGTTTGGCTCCAGAGCACGTGTCTACAATCATATGTTGTGTGGACTTCCTGCCTGTAGACGGAGACTGAATCCCAGTCGACATCCCTCCATCTCTAAAGCCAGCAGATCCCCGGGTCTCCACTCCAGATGCAGTATCCTATCAGGGCTGACAAGCATCTACACGAAGAGGAACCGGGGACTAAGAAAGACACAGCTATGTTGCCCTTGACTTGAACATCTGCTCAAGAGGGTAAGCTGGGGGTGACACGGTAGCAGATACGATTTTATGGGCCATCAGAGCTACAAGGCTGAGAACCTGGTCCAGATGATGAGGGATTGGAGGTATCAAATATTCACTCACTGGTTTCAATTCAACAGAAATCACTGAAGTCAGGAATATCAAGGCAGCCAGTAGCCAGGAAAGAAAATCACATTAACCTCCAGCAGCTGTTACATCCTTTATCTTCCTCATTCTCTGTGTGCTTGAATTTCTAGGCTGCTTTTTATGTAAAGAAGAAGAAAAAAAGAAAAAAAAATGAGGCCTCAGATTTCAGGATGTACTAAGGAGAAACAAGAAGGAAGAAAGTTTAGCTTTTGTTTGTCCTTACAGATGTCCTCTGGACTCAAAGCACTTCCGAATCTACAAGGGGGAAAAAATGGTTATGTCTGCATTTCTGCCCTTAGAAAGCATGTTGAATTTCTTCCTTTTGGTCTTGGCACTTTTACTTCCCGCTGCCAGGCGGAGTGGCCAGCAGGCTTGGTGGAGGACGCCTTCTCTTTCTGCTGCATTTCAGGACCGAGCTTTCCAGAAGAGCTTTCGGTAGAGTTCCTCTTCAAGATGACCGGGCTGCTCTATCCAGGGTTGATGAGGTGAGTGAGTCCTCTAGCAAATTCCCTGCGTCACAGTGCCCAGAAAAGTATTTAAGACGCCATGATTCATGATGTGTGAATAAGTAAATTACTCTCTGCCTCTGCCACATCAAGGTGTAAAGAGTTGACCATCATCCCCTTTGCACCAGAGTGCTCTGGGAGGCTGAGCCCAGGCTGCGAGGGATGAGCTGCCTATCCATGAGCAAGGTGCTCCCCTGGGCTCTGGAGCAAAAGCACTGCTTCTTTCTCAGACCACTTCGCCTCACCTTCTAACTACACCCTTTGTTTTACTTAGCCTTACAGAGAAACACAAGGAGTTTTCTGGAATCAAAGAAATCTACGGTGCCTTGGGTATTCAAGGTTTTAGATGCTCTTTTTAATAAGTTCCTCTAGAAGTGCGTCTGTTAGTAGGTGGTCCTGATCAAGTCAGTCATTTATTTGAAAGCGGGCTGCTTTCTAGAAGCATAGTGCTAGGCTTGAGGGGGACACAGAAAAGCCCACGACACAACTGCTACCCTCAAAATTATAGGTTAATTGGGAGATTGGTGACAGTCATTTGTCTGTAAATGCATTCTGTACTTATCCATGCATGCAGTCATCATACAACTACTGAGCACCTACTGCATACCAAGTATGTAGAGAACAATACAGGTGGTTTTCAAACTCTAGGCCCCCAAGCGAGGGCTGAGGACTGGAGTTAGAGCACTTAAGAATATGAAATGGCTGGGCATGGTGGCACATGCCTATAATATTAGCACTTGGGATGCTGAGGGAAGAAGGTTGTAGGTTCAAGGCCAGCCTCTGCAATTTAGTGAGACTTGGCAACCTAGTGAGACTGTTTTAAAAGAAAAAAATATGAAGGGCTGGAGGTGTAGCTTGGAGGTAGAATATCCCTGGGTTCAATCCCAGCAGCATGAGAAAGAAAGAAAGAAAGAAAGAAAGAAAGAAAGAAAGAAAGAAAGAAAAGAAAGAAATTATACAGCTATAAAACGTGCAAGGTATCTTGGTAAAATGATGGGGGAAGATGGATTAGGAAAAATTGCAATAGGATCCTAAGATGTTCGATCTGGATAAGGAGGGGGAGCTAGAATCCTATTCTTCAGTTGCATACTATTCAAGTTCTAACTAAGAATACCATGCTTAACTTAAATGCCCATCTTTAAAATCAAAGTGGAGATATTTTAAGGCCCCTCTTGGGGGGAGGAGGGACAATGAAAAATGTGTTTTAAAGAATGAAAATAAAATCTAGAAAAAATGTCTAGGAGGCAGAATGATGAAACTTTACAGGCAGTTGAATGAGTTGTAAGTTGGCTGGATGTGACTCCATTCATAATTCTTGTTAGCTCTACTCCTGGAACAATAATTCGCAAGGCCTTAAAAACCCCTAGAGACTAGACCACACTGGCTCTCGCTTTGGGTGAGGCATCTTTAAAAAAAAAGAACGGGCCTGGGTTTGAATTCTGCCCCTAGTGCACATTAGCCGTCAGGTACATCTGTCAGGTTTCAGTTCTCTAAACTCGAGCATTTCCCCTCTCTCACCTGAAACTGATAACCCTTCCCTCGCATCGTAGCTTCAAGTATTGGAGATGCTGGATGCAGAGCACCTAGAACAGTGCCCAGGGAATAGCAGAAACTCGGTGAGACATGGCTGCTACTTGGGCGGTCGTGCTGGTGGTGTGTATGAGTTAGACATTAGACTCTGGTTCAAAGGACCTGAATCTGGGCCAGGACTCTTCCACTTAGCAACTGTGAGGTATTGTTGAAGGTATCTTGGCTCATTCATCCTGCATCTCCTCACGTGTAAAAATGAGCATCATTTCCCCTCCTGTTTTTATTTTCAGGTTCATCTGAAATACCTCTTAACTATAAATGTCATGTAAAATAGAATATTATTGCTATTTAGCCTTTGAAAGCTAATCACCTAGGTTAAGATATAGATGCTGTCCAGTATACAAGGTATCTCTGTAATGAGAATATGGGGTCAAAATATACCCGTGTTTTCAGGAGTCCTAAGAATGACCACAAAACTTCAGATTCAACCGAGAAATATATAATTAACACGAAGGGAGAATTCTTAAGTTTAGGGAAAAAAAAAACATTGGAACAGGATTAAAACAGTCACATGGCCTGTCCACCACTAGGTAACATCAGAAAGTAAGACCAGCCATCTGACCTAAGTAGTGTATCAGAGAATCAGAGTCCTAGAGCTAGCAGGAGCAGAGGTGGTGCACTACACCTGAGCTCGACAGAAGAGGAAACTGAGGCACACTGAAGTAAAGATACCTAATCACAAGCACCCCTACTGCGCATGGCTCTCTCCATGTGTACTCCATGAGCTAGAAGACCTCTGTACCCCATAAGTAGAAAGGGCTGGAGAATAAGCCACCCCAGAAAGTTTTGTGTAAAACTGGAGGGCAGTGAGAGGCTAGAAGTTAACATCTTTCTGCATTTATGATATCATGCCGGAAACATTTAAACAACAGTGATGGAACTAAATGTCTTGCCAGGTGGTAGCTTGATGGCCCCTGATTCACAAAGAAAGACCACAGAGGTCGCGTACAGACAGACAGCTGCCACCATCCGCCAGCCCCCACGCCACCCTGCAGCTGCCGTGGCTGTGTGAAAAAAATTAAAAAAGAAAGACAGGGATGAAAAAAACTTGGACCACTTGCAGATTCCGCACATTCAGAGGCAGAGGGGGGAAAGAAGCTATGGAAACAGGACCCACGTAAGGGAGCGGACTCTCGGGATACATATTCAGCCACAGGTGATCTGTCAGCAGCCCTTCCTCTCTTGGTTCTGAAAATCTCCTCCTGTCATTCGCAGGAGGGGATCTTTTTCCCCATCCATACTGCCAGAAACTCTGCCAAGGTAGCATTCTTGCCTCAAAGCATTTGGGGAGGATGGCAGGCAGGGGATAATTTCAGCGGGGTGTGGTGGTGCACGCTTGTGATCCCCGCGCTTGGGAGGCTGAGACAGGAGGATCGCACGGGTTCGAAGCCAGCCTCAGCAGCTTAGTGAGGCTCTCGGTAACTTAGTGAGACCCTGTTTCCAAATAAAATATAAAATAGTTCTGAGAGTGTAGCCCGGAGGTAGAAAGCCCCTGGTTCCATCCCCAGTACCACGAACACACACACACACACACACACACACACACACACACACACACACAGCAATTCATTTCAGTTTACCATTAGAAATATCTTGAGATCTAGCTGTCCTAGCATCTTAAAGATACTATTTAATAAGAAAATGATCTACTCCGTGAAGTTGTTGTGAAGACAAGTGAATAGATAAATAAAAAGTCATTAGGAGCCAGGCGTGCGGGGGCACACTTGTAATCCCAGTACTTGGGAGGCTGAGACAGAAGGATTGCAGGTTTGAAGCCAGCCTCAAAGACTTAGTGAGGCTCTCTGCAACCTAGCAAGACCTTTTTTCCAAATTAAAAAAAAAAAAAAACAGACTGGGGGTGTAGCTTCAGAGTAAAATGTCTTTGGGTTCAATCCCCAGTACCACACGCACAAAAAAAAGTCATTAGACTCTGCTTGATATATGATGTAACATTTTAAGTGTTTTAAAAGTACTAGTTTTTTAACTATCACCATTCCCATCTTACAGTTTAGAGAACGGAGGTAAGTGAAATGGTACCACCTTGCCTAGTTCCCAGTAGAGCCAGGATTCCAGGTCAGGCCTGTCCCTAAATCTCAATCTTTACTGCTGCTATGAAGAGTCATTCAGGAAGCTGGGAGCAGGGAAGGGGTATCGGACAGTCATTAACAAATTAGCAAGAATTAACTCCATCCGTGTTTTCTTACTGAAAATCGACTGAGCTCAGCTGTATTCAGACATGGGGATTTGGGCTGATAAGGAGGGCAAGTAGATTACTTGGGGAAAGAATCGGATAAAGAACCGTAGTGGGATTTGAGTGTGAAGCTGAGACAGTGTTCCTAAGGGGAGGTAGGGAAAAGGGCATTCCAGGAGGAGTCCAAGATGAACCCTAACCTACATAAAATTTCATCTAGCTCTAAGCCACACCCAGAAAAGAGAGAGGGAGATTTCTGTCTTCTCCCCAACCTATTTCTCGGCCCACCCACAGCTTCAGGTAACTCAGTATTCTTGGTAGGCTATGAGATGGGTTGAATAAATGTTTGTGGGTTGGGTGGAAACATAATGCTTCCACTCCCATTTGTAACACATTTTTTTTGGGAAAAATGAGTTCCAAGCAAATGACTTGAAATATAATACGGTGTGTGTGTGTGTGTGTGTGTGTGTGTGTGTGTGTGCGCGCGCGCGCGCTTTGGGTTTCCGTGGGCTGGCACTATGTTAGGTGTCAGAGACATCAAAATAAAGAGGGCAAGGTCCTTGCCCCTGACCATCCAGAATGGAGCCCTGAGAAGGAGAGGTGTGCAAGTAACTGAGACGTGTGATGAGTGTGATGGAAGAGGGGTGTGCAGAACAGCACAGAAAGCGCTGGGGAGAGGCTGAGAGACCGCTTTAAAATGAACCTGAGGAATCCAGCCCTCGGCAGGTTGGGAACTGCACGCGTTGCATTAGAAGTTTGGGGAAGCCGGGCGTGGCGGCGCACGCTTGTAATCCCCGCGCTTGGGAGGCAGAGACAGGAGGATCGCGCAGGTTCGAAGCCAGCCGCGCGTGCTGGCTTAGGAGACACTGTTTTCAAATAAAAATGTAAAAATAGGTCTGGGAGTGTAGCCCGGAGGTAGAAGGGCTTCCAGGAACTCCAGTACCACCAAAAAAAAAAAAAAAAAAAAAAAAAGAAGAAGAAGAAAAAAAAAGAAGTTTGGGAAGGACAGGCTTGCCTTTTGGTACTGAATGAACCCATTCGTCAACAGGAATGCCTTTTTTTTTTTTCTCAATGGCAAGCAGTATAGCCACACCTGTGCTTTCTCCAAAAGGTTCATGAGAGATGGTTGCAAGGGCTCTGAACTGGTGCTAGAGCTTACGTTTGACTTTTGCTTACAAGTGATAGGACCTTTACTTCAATTCTCTGAAAGTGTTTTCTTTTCTGTTCAAGGGGAACAATGGAAGTACTTTCTTTATGAAGCTCCTGGGAGGACCAGGAAGTGAGTGTGTGCAGAGTCCTCAACCCACTGTCTGCATAGGGCAAACTTCTTATTCCAGTCTGGCTGCAATTAACTGGTTGATAAAGTGGGAATTCCTGGCTTCAGGTAGTTTCATGCAGTAGTGCCTGGGAACAGAGAGAAATAAAAGATTAAGAGCATGAGGGAGAGAGAGAGAGAGAGAGAGAGAGAGAGAGAGAGAGAGAGAGAGAGAGAGAGCGCGCCAGGTGTCGTGGCTCACACCTGGAAATTCCAGTTCTTGGAATGCTGAAACAGGAAAATCATGGGTTCAAGACCAGCCTTGGCAACTCAGTGAAACTTTGTTTCCAAATAAATAAAAAATAAAATAGAAATGAAGGTATAGCTCAGAGGTAGAATGCTCCTGGGTTAAATCTCAGCAACACAACACACACACACACACACACACTTACAGGCCGGTCATGATGGCACATACTTATAATCTCAGCAGTACTTTGGATTCGGAGACAGGAGGGTCACAGGTTTAGGACCAGCCTTAGCAATTTAAAGAGACTCTCGGCAACCTAGTGAGACCCTGTTTCAAAACAAAAAAGAAGCCAGGCATGGGGGCACATGCTTATAATCCCAGTACTTGGGAGGTTGAGACAGAAGGAGCCTAAGTATGAGGCCAACCTCCACAGCTTAGTGAGCCCCTCAGCAACTTGGTGAGACACGATTTCAGAATAAAAATAAAAAATAGAGCTGTGGGTATAGCTTGGAGATAGAATGCCCTTGGGTTCAATCCCTGGTACCCCAGAAAGAAAGAAAGAAAGAAAGAAAGAAAGAAAGAAAGAAAGAAAGAAAGAAAGAAAGAAAGAAAGAAAGAAAGAAAGAAAGAAAGAAAGAGAGAAAGAAAAAAAGAAAGAAAGAAAGAGAAAAAGAAAGAAGACTCAAGAGTGTAGCTTGGAGGTAAATTGCCCCTGGGTTCTATCCCCGGTACCACTAAAAAAAATTAAAAATAAAAATTTGAATAGCATATTTATCTTCATATACAAGACAGAAATATTTTAGAGCATATCAAATGCTAAGGAGTTTATAGATACTATTGCTTAAAATGAATAAAGGATTTTTTTATTTTATTTTTTGTGGTACTGGGGATTGAACCCAGGGGCATTCTACCTCTGAGCTACACCCCCTGCCCTATTTTTTATTTTTTATTTTGAAACAGGGTCTCACTAAGTTGCAGAGGGCCTCACTAAGTAGCCGAGGCTGGCCGTGAACCCGGATCCTCCTGTCTCAGCCTCCCAGATGCTGGGATGTCAAGCGTGCACCACTACACCCAGCCCCTGAATAAAGGATTTTAGATAGGGGGTTCACTTAAAAGACAGTGTGGGAAGTACTGGTGGGAGGGGAAGGGACGTCGGGAGACATGGCAGAGCTCAGGAACTGCAGCAGGAGATGCTTTCTCGTGACAATTTCCTCCCCGTAAAGAAACCCTCAGCTTTCCTCTCTGCCTCTGGGCGAGGGCAGCATCTCTGAAGCCTGAGCTAAAGGGAGAGACATCGGGATGGCTGTGAGAACACCTTCTGCAGACCTATGCCTTCTTGGCCCCATTTCAGTCCTGGTGGAAAAATCCCCTGAAGCCGACGACAGCTGAGCTCGGCGCCTGGAATTCACATGTTCAGAAGAGGAAAATTACACCCGGAGGTCCTGAGGGCGCCGACCAGCTTTGATGCACATAGAGGCCAGACGCTGGACCCGCCACCTGTCCACCTCCAGCCCACCCCATGAGCTGGGGGAGCTTAAGCCCCATGGGAGTTGAGCTCTGGGAGACAGCAGGGACACACACGTAAAAAGAGAGCCCAGAAACAGACAGGCGTTCGGGCCCCGGGTTCCCCACCTTGTGGGAAGTTCTCTGGGGGCACCCAGTCAACTTTACCCCCTTTTTTTGTTGTTGTTAAAAACCACCTTCAGGAAAGTCCCTGTTTCTAATACTCACAACCGCTGACCTTTGAAGCCAGCTGAACGCTCACGCCTAGACAGGGATTTCCTGGGGTCAGTGTCCCCATCTGGTCTTCTCCTGGTCTGTGGTGTCATCTCCACTGCCAGCTTGCATGAAGCAGTGTGTTCAAACCACCAAGTGCTACTATTCGGCAAGGCTTTTAAAGATGTCCCTTAGGCAGAGGGTTGGCAGCTGATCAGCAATGTCTCCTGCTCTGTGACTGCTCCCATGATAATGTTTATCACTAATAGCAACCCAACTTCCCTTTTTGCGTAGTCTTTCCTTCTAGCATGGAGGGGAAAGTAGAAATTGAGGGAAAGTTTGAGTATTGAACCATGGGCAGGGCATTCTGAAGAACTCTTTTATTTCAGCCTCCAGAACAGGGTTGTCAGATAAAATGCAAGCCACTCAGGTAAACTGGAAGTCAGAGAAACAATGAATAAATTTCTAGTACAAGTATATATATATATATATATATATATATATATTTTTTTTTTTTTTTTTTTTTTGCGGGTCTGAGGATGGAACCCAGGGGCATTTGACCTCCGAGCTACACCTACCCTGCCCTGTTTTTTATTCTTTATTTTTGAAACAGGGTCTCACTGAATTGCGGAGGGCCTCACTAAGTAGCTGAGGCTGTCTGCAAACCGCGATCCTTCGCTCTCAGCCTCCCAAATGCTGGAATTACAAGCATGCGCCACCACGCCCGGCAAGTATATTCTAAATATAACATGACATGCACTAATAAATTATTTATTTCTAGGGCATTTCAATTTAACTGGGCATCTGTATTTTTTACTTTCTAAATCCATGCACAAGAACAAGTCCATGAAGCTGGCTTTCTTATTCCCATTCTGGAGGTAGGAGAAACGGGACTTAGGTTATGCAACCTGCCTGAAGCTACTGTGCTTGTGGGTGGCAAGGGAGAGGTGAGGTTTTCCACTAGACCTACTGATTTCAAGACCAGTGCTGGCTCTACCACACCACACAGGAACTCAAGCCTGAGACAAAAGGATTGATGGGGTGGAAGAAACTAAGGCATTCTCTAAGATGCTTGGAGATTTCTTGGACATCTTGCTTATAATGTAGATAATCACTCACGATGCGGTTAGTGGGAATAATTGACTTGAACAACCACCATGCCTGGTAGCGTAAAGACTTTTCCACTCCTACTAACCCGCTTTGGAAAAACCTGTTTCCATTCCCCTCCCAGTGTCCCTTCAACACCACACTTCAGTGCCTGCAGAAGCGGGAGCGCTTCACCTGCCTGTATAGACAGCAGCAAATGAGGTCACCGCACTCAGTTCCAAAAGAAGCCTCGAGTCCTGTTACATTCATTAACCACATGGAGGCACATCACAAGGACAGGAGGAACTGGCTGGCCCCAGGAGCAAGCCCCGCCTCGTGGCTGGACGCCTTCAAAGCCCAGCTTGAGCAGTACAGTCCCCTCACTTGAACCAGGCCGCCTGGCCAGACTCGAAGATGTATTTCTGCACTTCAGTCGAAGTTGCTTTGGAGAAGCAGAGATTGCAGCAAAAGGAGGTAGGAAGGAGCTTCTCATGACAGCTCTTTCTTGTGGGAAGATGGGATCAATCGGTAAATCAAGGCTCCATTTAGCTGGCTTTCCTTCTATGAGATTGCTCACAGGAACCCAGACAAATGTCTCAGCCCAGGGATGCCCACAAGACGTCAGGTCTACTACTATGGCTCTGGGTATCAGAGAACCCCCTAACCTCTCTCCCTCCTTCCTCATCTCAAATCCCAGCCTTTCCCTGCAGCTCCCCACTGGGGAGCCATGGGTAGGCAGAGGTTAGTGAGGACCAAGGAAAATAAAAGGTAGCCAGGCATGGTAGTGCATGCCTCTAATCCCAGTACTTAGAAAACTGAGACAGGAGGATGACAGGTTAGAGGACAACCTTAGCAATGTAGCAAGACTCTCAGCAACCTAGTGAGACCCTGTTTCAAAATAAAAAATAGAAAGGGCTAGGGGTATAGCTCAGAGGTAAAACAACCCTGGGCTCAATACCCAGTATGGAAGGAAGGAGGGAAGGAAGGAAGGAAGGAAGGAAGGAAGGAAGGAAGGAAGGAAGGAAGGAAGGAAGGAAGGAAGGAAGGAAGGAAGGGTGATCCCAAATCTGTCTTTACTAAGAAAGCCAGCTACCTTCTAACCATTTTATTTCCTGACAATCAAAGTAATAAGTGCTTATTGTGGAAAGTTTTGAAAATGGTGAAACGTATAAAGAGTTCAATAAAAACTACTCATAACCCATCACAAAGAGATATAACTGCCCCTGAAACAATTATGTATTTCCTAAGTACATATAATAAATGTAACTGGCCTTATATGCCAGGCGTGGTGGAGCACATCTATAATCCCAGTATTTGGGACAGGAGCACATATATAATCCCAGTACTGAGACAGGAGGATTGCAGATTCACGGCTAGCCTCAGCAAGTTGGTGAGGCCTTCCACAACTTAGTGAGACCTTATTAAAAATAAAACATAAAATAGAGTCATGGGTATAGCTCAGGGGTAGAATGCCCCTGGGTTCTATCCCCAGTACCACACAAAAGTAATAATAATAATAAGTGGCCTCATACATTATCTATGACTTTGTGTTCCACTTTTTTTAACCTAACAAATCATAAACATTTTCCTCACATCATGACTCTTTGTGACTTTGATGAATCTTTAATTGGATACATTGAAAATGGCCATAATTTATTTAACTCTCCTCCTCTCACTGAACAGTTAGATTATTTCCAGTGTTTTCCCTAACAGAAACAATAGCGAACAGCTCCTTCACATGCATTTTTATCACACCCTTGACACCTGTTTCCCCACATCTAAAATCTAATATAACATGGCATCTGGTCTGACCCAGACTTAAGTGTCTCCCCATGGTGTCTTCTGACCATTCTCCTCTGGAAGCTCCAGTGTCTGAACTAGTCGGGGGGCTGCTAGAGCTAATTCTAGAACAAGGATTCCATGGCCTCTGTCAAATGGAGGGCCTCCTCCACAGAACAAGCCTCAGGCTCCCTTAGTTTGAAGCCTTAGCCTCTGGCTATGGTTTAAGAGAGAAAAAGAGAAGCGAAATCCCAGGAACAGTTTTCAGAGAAACCACCATGCAGCGTAACTCCATTTGGAATGGGGCAATATGATTCCTCAGAACTGGGCTGCTTGGTATTTTTACAGGACCATTTGCTTGCTGATTTAGTTAATGATAATGTTGGATTCCAAATTTCCTCTAGAAGGGAGTCTTAAATGTTCTCCACTTGGACAGGGCTGGCTTAAAAATAAACAAATAAGTTACATAAGCTCAAATTCTAGCGGCTTGGATTTTAGAAGCCAAGGCCAGGGTGCAGGAGGAAAGGACCCGCCGCCCATCTTGTGGTTGGGCCTCACGTGCGGTGCGCAGGGTGGATCAGCAGACAGTGCTCCAGCTGCCCCAGAGGTCCAGCTTCTAACTTGAGCACCAACAGCCGCCAGGGGCCTGCAACGAATGCGCTCTTTGTCGCTTTGAAGGCAGTCACATCCTGCTTAAAAAAGACAGAACACACAGCACAAGGCCGCTGGGACGTGATGCCCATTTTCAGCCTTTTGCTTTCCCTCCCTTGCACTGTTGGATGTTTTGAGACTCAAGGGTGCTATTCAAGAGCTGTCATCTTCTGCTGGACAGCTGGTTGCATTTGGGTGGGAAGTGAGGAGATAATTGCACATCAACTTTTGAAAGCTTTTACAGCTCTTCCTAGAAGAAAGATAACAGATTCCTCAAAGTTCCCAATGTCGACAGAATCCAATTGTGGACCAGGATGTCAGAGCCACTGCCCAGTGTCTGGTGGGGTCTAGACTCTTTCAGGTCTTTCTCAAGTAATGTGAAAGCACAAAATGTCACAAATGAGCTAATTCTTCATTCAAGTATTTATGTAACCTATTTATAAAGATCTTAGAAAGGGGAAGACGCTGAGGGCCTAGCATAGTCCATCCAGGCTGTCCCCCAAGACTCATGAGGTAAAGACTTGATCACAGACTGTGGTGCTGTTGGGAGGTGGAGCCTCGTGGGAGGAAGTTAGGTCATTGGCACGTGCTCTTGAAGGGGATATTAGGACTCTGGCTCCTACTGCCTTTGGTTCACAGCTTCCATGAGGTAAGCAGCTTTGCCCTGCCATGTGCTTTCCGCCATGTGTTCTGTCTTTCCACAGGACCATGGAACCAAGCAACCATGAGCTGAAATCTATGAAACTGTCAGCCAAAAGAAACTTGTCCTGCTTTTTTTTTCTTTTTTTTTTTTTTTTTTTTTTGGTGGTACTGGGGTTCCTGGAAGCCCTCTACCTCCGGCGGGCTACACTCCCAGACCTATTTTTTATATTTTTGAAACAGGGTCTCTTAAACCAGCGTGGCTTGCTTCGAACCTGCGCCATCCTCCTGTCTCTGCCTCCCAAGCACGGGGATTACAAGTGTGCGCCACCACGCCCGGCTAACTTGTCCTGCTTTTAAGCTGATTTTCTTGGGTATTTTGTGACAGCAACAGAAAGCTAATGGACACACATAGCTATAATTAAACACTATAAACTGTGTAACTAATTAAAAAAAAAACCAGAATTTTATTTCTCCCAATTCTGGTTGGGAAGCCCAGGGTCTAGATGTTGGCAGATTTAGTGCCTGGTGAGGGCCCAATTCTTGACCCATAGATGTTGTCTTCCAGCTTGGTCCCCACAGGTAGAAGGGGCAAAGGGTCTCTTTCAAGCTTCTTTTATAAGAGCACTAATTCAATTCTCCAGGGCTCTGTCCTTATGACCTCGTCACTCTTCAAAGGCCTCACCTCCCAACACCTTGGGGATTAGGATCAGTGCATGAATTTGAAAGAAGCAAACATTCAGATCATAGGATTGTGTGATTAAAACCTAAAAGATGAAATAGAATAAATCCTTTCCCCAAATTGCTTATTCTGGTGGAGGAGAATAGATGTGTTCGTGAATAGTCAGAATAACTAGAAAATGCTGTGTCTATCATGAAGTATAATGTAGACCTGGGATCTCTGTGGGCTGTGAATACAAAGTAAAAGCTCTACTCAGTTCCAGCCAGGGGCCAGCTCCCTGGAACACAGGCAGACTGTGGCTAGAGAATCAGGAGAATTTTCCAGGCAGGAAATATAACTTTTCTGTAAAGTATCATGATTTTTTTAAAAATCTGGCTGAACTTTTTAACACTATGCAAACGAAACAAAACATAACTACAGGCTGGATCAGAGCAAGCTGCCAGTATGGATCGCTCATGAAAACTCTGTTACAGACAGATATATTCCCTTATAAAAAAAAGTACTTTACACAAGCCATGTGTTTAAAAGGATCATTTTTGTTCAAAAATGCTCAGAATCATGTGTTTACACATAGGGGAAAAGATGAAAGGAAATACACCAAAATGTTAGCAGTGGATTCCCAGATGGCAGGGTTAGAAATGTTTTTTCTCCTCCTTGACTTTTTTTCTGTTTTTGTTTGTTTGTTTGAAATTTTTATATGTATGCATTACTTCTACAATCAGAATTTTTTAAGTTGTTTGTTTAAAAAGACCCACGTGCTCTCAGATGGATGCAGATAAGATGTTATGAAACTTTTAAGAAATAGGAAAAGGAATAAGAATTATTGAAAATAATAAGCTGAGCCAGACGTGCCTCAGCCTCCCAAGCACGGGGATTTCAAGCGTGTGCGACCATGCCCTGCTGCGAAGGTCATTTTGTAAACTATTCTTAGTGTCCTTGTGTTTACTACAAACCAACAGATGAGATCTGATGTGGAAGTTTTCACTTGTGGTATCATGTTCACACTCAAAACAACTTCAGATTTTGGATCCCCTCAGAATTCAGATAAGAAGAGAAGGTTTTCAAGCTGATGAACTTACGCCAAGTGGCACTGTGAGAAATTAGGCCTTACTTATGGTCAGCGGGAGCCATTCATGTTTTTAGTGCCAGATGGAGGTAGGTGCCATGGCTCACTTGGGCTCCCATAATGAAATCCCATAGTGAAATACAGTGGCATAAACAATAGAGATTTGATTTCTTAGAATGCTGGGACAAAATCCAAGATCAGGGTGTGGGTGGGTTGGTTTCTCCTGGGGTCCCTTTCCTAGGCTCACAGCTAGCTGATCCCTCAGTCTACACATAGTTGGCCTGTGTGTACTTTCTCTCTCTCTCTCTCTCTCTCTCTCTCTCTCTCTCTCTCTCTCTCTCTCTCTCTCTCTCTCTCTCTCAGAACTTAACCCATGGGCACTGTATTCACTGAGCTACACCTCCAACCTCTTTTATTTTTTTTTTATTATTTATTTATTTATTTAGTGGTACCGAGGATGGAACCCAGGGGCTTTATACCTCCAAGCTACACCCCAGACCTACTTTTTAGTCTTTTAAAAAATTTTTTTATTTTTTATTTTTAATTGTTTTGGTGGTACTGGGGGTAGAACCCAGGGGCTTTCTACCTCCAGGCTATACTCCCAGAACTATTTTTTACATTTCATTTGGAAACAGAGTCTCACTAAGTTACTGAGAGCCTCACTAACTAAGCAGCTGAGGCTGGCTTTGAACCTGTGCGATCCTCCTGTCTCAGCCTCCCAAGCACAGGGATTACAAGTGTGCGCCACCACACCTGGCTCTTTTTTTATTATTATTATTATCATTTTTGAAACAGAGTCTCACTGAGTTGCGAAGGGCCTAAGTAGCTAAGGCTGTGTCCGAACCTGTAGGATCCTCCAGTCTCTGCCTCCCAAATGCTGGGATTACAAGTGTGCACCACCACGCCTGGCTTTATTTTTTATTTTATTATTTTTTGAAAGCTTAAATGAGTTTATTATTACAAAGATGGAAATATAGAATAATGTTTTAATACAGCCACGATAGTATAGGGGGGTGGCTTGAAAAGAAGTCACCAGAGTTCAAAATCACATCACCATCTTGATGACCTGCTCAGACTGGCCTGAACCCGCTTCTCAGGAACTGGGATTAGAGCCGTGCAGTACCACAATCAGCTCCCCACTCTTGTTATGGGGGCTCCAGTTACATTGGATTAGGCTCCCCCTTATCACCTCATTTTACTTTAATTCCCTCTTCTTCAAAAGTTCTATATCCCCAAATAGTCACATTCTGAGGAACTGGGGGTTAAGGCTTGCAGGTATGAATTTTTTTGGGGGGGTCACATTCAGCCTTTAACACACAGGGCTGCAGAAAGAGTGTTGAGCTTGGAAAGTCAGAAGCCCCAAGTTCAAATGCTGCCTCTAGCGCTTGTTAGATGTGAGACTTTAAACAAGCCTTTCAGGCCGGGCGTGGTGGCGCAGGCTTGTAATCCCCGCTTGGGAGGCGGAGACAGGAAGATCACTCTGGTTCGGAGCCAGCCTTGCTGGCTTAAGAGACCCTGTTTCCACATAAAAATGTTAAAAAATAGGTCTGGGAGTGTAGCCCATGGAAGTGTATTCCGGAGGTAGAAGGGCTTCCAGGAACCCCAGTACCACCAAAAATAAATAAATAAATATAAAAAATAAACAAGCCATTCAGCGCTTTGCATCTTTTTCTTAAACAAGCAGAAAGCATGCATCTTGTCTGCAGCGAGCGCAGCACAGATGGAATGATGCATGTTTGCACATCCTCTGGAAACTGCAGGGGCCTGTCCAGTAGTCAGAAATTAACACTTTGCCAAGTAGGACACACTGCTCTACATGAAGTAGGGCCTCAAACATTTCTTTATGCTTTAACAGATAAATGAGCATAATGGAGACCCATTCTATGCTGAAGGTGCAAAAGACACAGAGAGCTTAGCCCTACTAAAAACCCAGACTCCTTCCTTCCTTCCTTCCTTCCTTCCTTCTTTTGTTTCTTTCCTCCTTCCTTCTTTCCTTCCTTCCTTTATTTGTTTCTTTCCTTCTTCCTTCCTTTCTTTTCTTTTCTTTTCTTTTTTTTTTTTTGTGGTACTGAGGTTTGAATTATGGTACCTGGGATTGAACCCCGGGACATTCTACCTCCAAACTGCAGCCCAATCCTATTTTATTCTTTATTTTAAAACAGGGTCTCATTAAGTTGCTGAGGCTGGCCTTGAACCTGTGATCCTCCTGCCTTAGTCTCCCACGTACTGGGATTAAAAGCATGTGCCAGCACGCCCAGCTCAACCCAGACTTATTTCATAAAAATACATTTGTTCAATGTAACTTTTAGTAAAGACTAATTAAATATTCCTTATATACTTTTGAACTACCTTAAAAGTGGGTTCAAAATAATGCCCGCATTTGTAATGTGTTGTACTTGTTTTAAAACAATTTGGGGCTCCTTTACTTCAATAAAAAGTGCATCTACATTTAAATTTTAACCTGTAATTATTAATAAACCTTTATTAAGTATCTACAATATAGAACATTCTGTAATATATGAGTGTCTCGTATCTCACTGAAGTCTCAAAACCAGTGTAATGTAGAAACAGGCTGGGAATGACCAAGCAAATGGGCTGCTTTGGGCACAGGCCAAGGTAAGGATTTGCGTGCAGATATTCTGATATGATGTCTTCTATCCCCCTTCCATTTGCCCCAGTACACTAGCAGCTTGACCTGACCAGGAGCCACCCTCCTCCTATAACCCCAGTTATCTTTTCAGTGAAAAGTATGGTTTCGTTATTGCCAAAGTTTCATCCTGATTTCCTGGAAGCTCGTTATTATCATAGCTCTACATGGCTGGCCCAGTCACAAGATCACATCCAGAGAAAAGATTTGCATAGACAAAGCAAATTCTTAAAAAAAAAAAAAAAAAAAAAAAAAAAAAAAAAAAAAACAGGTCAAGAGTCGGGCGTGGTGGCGCACGCTTGTAATCCCAGAGTTTGGGAGGCTGAGACAGGAGGATCGCACAGGTTCAAAGCCAGCCTCAGCTACTGAGTAAGGCTCTCAGCAACTTAGTGAGACCCTGTTTCCAAATAAAATATAAAATAGGTCTGGGAGTATAGCCCACAGGTAGAAAAGCTCCTGGGTTCCACCCCCAGTACCACAGGAAGAAAAAAAAAGTCAATATCTGACCTGTATTTTTCAAAAGAAAATTTAAAAAGACCCAATTCCTAACCCCAGGCAACTCTTACAGGTCCTAAATTTTTCTCGAGTCTGCTACTCCTATCTCTTTTTCTATATCCTTAGACCACAAAAAAATTCCTCTCTCCTTTGCTTTTTTCCTCCATCTCCCAACTTTTTATGATTTAATTCGTGTGTGTGTGTGTGTGTGTGTGTGTGTGTGTGTGTGTGTTACTGCAGCTTGAGCCCAAGGACATGCTACCTCTGAGCTACACTCCCAGTTCTTTTATGTTTTAAAACAATGTCTTGCTAGGTTGCTGAGAGTCTTACTATATTGCTGAGGCTGCCCTCAAACCTGCAATTCTCTGGTCTTAGCCTCCCAGGTACTAGGATTGTAGACCTGCACCTCCACGCCCAGCTAATTTAATTCCTTTTAAACTAGGCAGGAAATGGGGAATCAACACTCAAATTCATGGTAAGAATTGTCCATCCATTTCATGTAGATACAGCTGTCCAATGCCACCTGACCTTGAGATGAGTCTTTTAAAACCAAACTTTTAGCGGGTGTGGTGGCGCACGCTTGTAATCCCAGTATTTGGGAGGTTGAGACAGGAGGATCGCAAGTTCGTGGCCAGCCTCAGGTATTTAGTGAGGTCCTCTGCAGCTTCGTGAGACCCTGTTTCAAAATGAAAAATTAAAAAAAAGTAGGGCTGGGAGGTACAGCTCAGAGGTAAAATGCCCCCAGGGTTCAATCCCCAGTACCGCAATAAATAAATAAATAAATAATAAAACAAAACTTTTCCCTCCAGTTCTACCTTTCAATGCCCCCAACAAATGAGATAAGCAAGGCAGTTTAATCGTAGGTTGGGGAGAATGAGGTTTGGGGACTTTTTTTCTAGCAGATTTAAGATGGTGAGTGTCAGAGTAGGACTCAACTTCTTACCAGGACTCATAGCCCACCATGATTTGTTCTATCAAAGAAAGAACTGTCTGAACACTGACTTTCCTCCGGGGGACCGGGGCCATAGGTACAGAGACCAAGGCAGTGGGATCTCAGGATGGAGCAAGGCTTCCATGAGTAAGATTTACGAGAACAGGGATTTACAGCCACAGAGCTAAGTAAATCAGTGGATAGAAAATCACCAGGAGGAAACCTGCAGGCCCCAGACTTGCTACTTAAACTCAGTTGATAGAATTATGCGGAAGGCAGGCCAGGGGGTACACCATTGAGGATGGTCAGATACCAAGTGGGGTAGATTTTCTGATTTAGAGGGATATTTGCTCGCAGTCGATTCTACAAAGACAGAGAAGGAAGCCCAAGGTCCAGCCTGGACAGACGGGGAGCTCAGAAGTGCCAGGGTAAAGCTGGGTCCCTGGAGAGAGTTTTTCTAAGTCCCACAATAACTCGATACGGGGAGCCGAGTCCAGGATGTGGGTGTTGGCTCACAGCTCTGAAGCGTCCTGTATGACTGGCGGGATATGGAAATGTCCCAGAGTTGCCCCAGAGTAGATACAGCTTGCCAGAAAGCACAATAATGGATACCAAGCTCTTTATAAATGCAGGACTTGCTCTTAGAGCCTCATGCTGTTTGGGAGGCAGAAAGATGTTTTTGTTTTTGTTTTAGGAAGGGCTTGCATTTTTAAGAGCGGTTTTCCTTTCGCAAAGTGGCAAACTCCTTAAGGTATTTATCACCCTTCAAGTTCTGGCTACCTCTTCTCGCACCCTCTGCCTCCATCAGATGGCAAGCCGGGCGAAGACGGTGGTGGCAAGAGATGGCAGAGAAACAGCTTCCCTCCCCGGCTGTGGCGCCGCTGGCCTTATTTGTTTTCCTTCTTGCTGTAAAGGGAACCGGCAGGGCATTTGCCTGCTGCAAACATCTGAAATTGGAATTATGAGGCTGTATGGAAGAGGCCAGGAAAAATAATTTCTTGGGATGGCTTGATGCTGTCTGGTTTGAGGGCTTTACTAGTGACCTGCAATACTAATTATCCAGCCTTCCCGGGCAGCCTCCTCCACCCAGGCTTCTGAATAAGACATTTATATGATGACTCAGGGGCTGTAGAAGCCAGAGTCAACAAGCAGGTCACTGGAATTCAACTCCATCTGCAGCTCAGGACTCGATTTTTAGGATCCCTGCAGGTAAATTCAGTCTGCTTGTCAGCCAGGCAAATATTGGACAGAGAAACAGAAGTATGATCTACGAGGGCAAAAGAAATCGATCAACATCCTTTAATACAGAGAATAGAGTAATTTCCTTCTGCTCCCTTTTTAAAAAAATCAGAAGTCAACATATTAAGAAGTCTTAATCACAGGGCGTGGTGACATGCCTGCAATTCCAGTACTTAGGAGGCTAAGACAGGAGGATCACAGGCTCAAAGCCAACCTCCACAACTTAGCGAGACCCTTAGCAACTTAATGAGACCCTGTATCAAAAATAAATATAAGAAGACATGGGCGTGTTTCTTGGAGGTAGAATGCCTCTGGGTTCAACTCTCATACCAAAAAGAAAAAAAAAAAGGTACTATTTTTAAAAAGGTCATCTTTTAGCTATGCGACCTTTAGAAAGTTAATACTCTCTGTGCTTTTCTTTCTCACTTGTTTAATGGAGATAACTATCAGTACCTAATTTACAATGTTTTTATGAGACTTAACGAAGTTAATATTATCCAGTAGCTAGAATGTGCCTGGTTCACAGTGACTGCTGTATGTGTGTTTGTAATACACTTTGAGTAAAGCATCCTACTAATAGAATCAAGTAAAGGCTAACCACTAGCTCTCCTGCAGAGGGAGTCTGAGGGAAACTCTAAGGTCAAGGTCCGGGCCATGGTCATTTGCTTTCACTGGCCTGCTAACCAGCCATTCTTAGAAACCAAGCAAGCAGAATTCATTATTCATTATAAAGTACATGATGTACTTTAACAAACATATCAAAGTCAATCACCAAGCCAAACATGAGAAGGAGGTAAGGGGAGGGAATGGAGCAGGAATTGGGTGAGGGCTAATTGGGTGATGTGTGCATCTATATCTCTACCATCTTGTATAACATTAAGATATATGACTACAATGAACCAATAAATTTTTTTTAATTTATCCCTTAAAAAGAGTTTTGAAAACTATACCTTCTTACACATTCTTAATTTACATAGGCCCAAGCTTAGCATTTCTATTTAAGATGAAATGACTGCAAAGGGTTCACAATACATTAAAAAGCGATACAGGAAAATAAAGAGGTTGCATGACTATTTTAAACAAATCCCTTGCGTCTATTATCTTCAAATATTCTAGCGATTTCCCACCCAGCATCACCCATTAAAAAAAAACAGAGGAACTTTGCTGTCAACAGTCAGAAATTCCTTGTTGCTCTTGCATCTCTTTGTAATGTTCTTTCTTTCTTCCCCCTCAAAATTTTACCAGAGGACATTATGCTAAGTGAGATTAGTCAGTCACAAAAAATAAGAAATCGGATGCTCTCTCTAATATGTGGAAGCTAGGGAGATAATGGGTCATAGGAGGAACTCTAGACAAAGAAGGAGATACTATAGGTGAGCAAATAAGGAGACCAAACTGAGGGGATGGGGGAGGGAAATTCTCTAATGTACGTGATGTACTTTTTTTTTTTTTTTTTTTTGGTGGTACTGGGGTTACTGGAAGCCCTTCTACCTCCGGGCTACACTCCCAGACCTCTTTTTACATTTTATATTTGGAAACAGGGTCTCCTAATCCAGTGCGCGCGGCTGGCTTCGAACCTGCGCAATCCTCCTGTCTCTGCCTCCCAAGCGCGGGGATTACAAGCGTGCGCCTACGTGATGTACTTTAACAAACATCTCAATGTCAATCACTAAGCCAAGCATGAGAAGGAGGGAGGGGGAGGGAACAGGGTGGGAATTGGTTGAGGGGTAATTGGATGATGTGTGCATCTATGTCTTCACCATCTTGAATCCCATTAAGATGTATGACTACAGTGCACCAGTAAAATATTTTTTAAAAATTTTATCCTAACATATTTTATGGTGTTAAAGTCTTTTGAAGCCTGGTGTGGTGGTACATGCTTGTAATCCCAGTACTTGGGAGTCTGGGACAGGAGGATCAGAGGTTTAAGGCCAGTCTTAGCAACTTAGTGAGATCCCCTGTGTCAAAATAAAAGAATAGGCCGGACATGGTGGCGCACGCTTGTATCCCAGAACTTGGGAGGCAGAGACAGGAGGATTGCGCAGGTTCGAAGCCAGCCTCACTGATTTAAGAGACCCTGTTTCCAAATGAAAATATAAAAATGGGTCTAGGAGTGTAGCCCAAAGGAAGAAGGGTTTCCAGGAACCACAAAAAAATAAAATAAAATAATTTTTAAAATAAAAGAATAAAATAGGGCCTGGGGTATAGCTTAAAGGTAGAATGCCCTTGGGTTCAATCCCCAGCACCACAAAAATTAATTAATAGTTCTTTGTTTATCTACTGGGAATTGAACTCAGGGACATTCTACTTCCAAGCTACACTACCCAGCCCTTTTTCATATTTTATTTTGTAACAGGATTTCTCTAAATTGCTGACGGCCTCACTAAGTTGCTGAGGATGGTCTCAAACCTGCAATCCTCCTGTGTCTCAGCCTTCTAAATGCTGGGATTACAGGCAGGCACCACTGTGCCTGGCTTTTATTGGTCATCCTGATTTATTCTATAACACATATATGAATCTAAACCTTTTTCTCCGACTACTAGGATTTGAATGTTAAAAAGTGTTTTGGGTTTAAGTATTACAAATTATTAGTAGCAAATAATTGAAAACACAACATAAGTATATTTTACCTTTTGAGGCACTGTCACACGACCACTTAATGAGGAGATACATTCTGAGAAATGCACCACTAGGTGGTTCTGTCATGCAAATATAAGTGGTACCCACACAAACCTGGATGGTAGAACCTGCTGCACACCCGGGCTCTATGGCATCACTGCGTGCTCCCAGACCTCTCCAGCACTGTACTGTACTGAATGTTGTAGACAACCGTAACATAATGATAAACATGTATGTGTCAATACTTAGGTAGCCATAGGAAAGGTACAGTAAGAATAAATACTAAGTGTATCTCAACATATCTAAGCAGAGGAAAGACAGAATAAGGATAATAAATGATAAGAATTTTTCAGATCCCTTAGAAGCATCCCTTAGATGCGAGACCACCATCATACATGTGATCCATCATGAAACAAGTGCTGTGAGGCCACACATTTCTCTATAATTATATTAAGGGTAGTGGTTTATGCATTTCCATGAGATGGACTTATTTTTGCCCAACTGTTCATATGTTGACAGATGACTATTAATATCAGAAAGATTGGGTTTAGAACCATTTCTACCCCTGTTTTTGTAGATCGGAGCACTGCAACCGCTCCTTCATGTCAGCGAGTGGGTGGGAAGGGGAAGTGTGTTCTGATCGCCCTGGCAATCATCTCTTTAGACTCCTTCTGAATCCTATGCCTCAAACACCAGCCACTCCATAAGGATCTATCACTGTGATTAACTCTTTTTCCCAATTTTGTTGAAAGCAAATCTTTGGAAAACATCCAATTTGAGAAGTGATTTGTTGTTCTATCTTGACTGTCTCATTCTGCAAAGGATATGCAAAAGCTGAAACTTTTAAGTAGCGAAGATTTTAACTGTTGTCTTTTCTCGAAGAGACATATGTTATATTTGTCTCAGAATCTCTTGATCAATGCAAAATTTCTTATTTTCATCCATTTTTTGTAGTGAACTACATTAGGGTTTTCATCTCATTGGATCTTAGAACTACAGATTTGGCTCATCCAACTAATGAAAAACACTCTATCACATAGCCTAATTCTCAAGCCAATCTGCCAAATTCCCTTTACTTTTTGTCATTAAATGTGTAACTTTGCTTTTCAACTTAACTATTTTGGCATCCAGTTTGGAACGTATTATAAAAAAAAAAAACACTGAGCAATAAATTATTCAATGTATTATATAAAATCCTAAAAACCAGTCTAGCCTATATTAATGGAGAGCCTATATATTTAATTTTCTAAGTATAAAACAACAGCAATGTTCTTTCTTATTACTTGATTTATAAGAAAGCAGAACAAAATGTTGCAAAATTATATTATTTATTTATTTTTTGTGTGTGCACGCATGTGTGTATGTGGTACTAGGGACTGAACCTATAGGCATTCTACCTCTGAGCTACACCCCCAGCCATATTTTATTTTTATTTTGAAACAAGATCTCACTAAGGTGTTGAGGATTGCCTTGAATCTGTGATCTTCTTGTCTCAACCTCCCAAATGTTGGGATTATAGGTGTGCACTACCCTGTCTGGCTACATTATGCTATTTATGGAGCCACTAATGTGATACAAAACATGATATTCTTTTCTCAAGCTGGACGAATGTGTGCATATAATACTGGTGTATGGCTTTAGAAATAAATAAAAATTATGTTTAAAAATCATAAATAATTTTATTAGCCCTCATGCTCAAAATTTTCTGTTTAATGTAGTTATTTAATAGAAAAACAAAACATATCTGTATCCTGCTAAAATTAATCAGAGCAGCATGGATCAAATATGTATGTATTTATTAATAAGAGGCATAAAATATGTGATTTGATAAAAATCAGTTCTAACTATCTTTGGAATATCACACACGAAATCCAAAAATCAACATGTAAAGTTTCTATTTGTGGATCTTATTTTATTTATTTTTAAAGTTTTATTTATTTATTTGAGTGTGTGTGTGTGTGTGTGTGTGTGTGTGTGTGTGTGTGTATGTCAGTGGGGATTGAATTCAGGGACACTGTACCTCCAAGCTATATTCCCAGCCCTATTTTATTTTTATTTAGAAACAGGGTCTTGCTAGGTTGATGAGAGTCTCACTACTTGCTGAGGCTGTCCTAGAACCTGAGATCCTCCTGTCTCAGCCCCTCAAGTACTGGGATTACAAGTGTGCTCCATCATGCCTAACTCTGTCTGTGGGCTTTATCCAATGCATTAAAAAAAAAGTCTTAACAGTCCCAGAGAATAGCCTGGTTAATATGTGTTGAGTCAACATCCTTAGTTAGCTTGCATAGCTCAATTGTCCTTTCCTTTGCAGCTCGTAGTCAGACTTCTCTTAAGCACACAAATTCCCTCAACACACACACACACACACACACACACACACCCTAACAGATGTTGCCATTAATAACCAAACTTAACCACGTATCTGATACCTGTCTATCAGATAATAATGGTCAATATGCATTGAGCACTTAGTCTTTTCTATGTTGCTATGACAGAGTGCCACAGATTGGTTAATTTATAAAGAACAGAAGGTTGTTCCTTGTTGTTCCAAAAGCTGAGAACCCTAGTGCCCAGGTGCTAGCATCTTGCATCATTCAACAGCAGAAGATAGAAGGGCAAAATAAGGCATGGTAGGGGTTGGGGGGAGGGAGCTCAAACTTGCAGGATCAGGCGGTTTTCCAGTTGCTATCTATCCATTCATGAGGGCGGAGCCCTCATAATCTAAATACCTCCCTCTAGGCCCTACCTCCTGACCCTGCTGCACTGAGGATTACCTTCTGGGTACATGATCCGTGAGGCACATTTAAGTCACGGCACCAACGATCACTGTCCAAGTAGCTGAGCAGCTGGGAACAGTCGCTTGCCCTTAGCATATGGAAGTCAGCCACTTTCGGCGTTTGCTGCTTCCTTTGCTTTGTTCTCACAAAAATCTCCCTGGGGAGCTGCAAATCCTTTGACAGTAATACTGGTTTGGAGGATGTGGCAACACCCCAGCCCCTCCACTCTACAATTTGTTTTCATTTAGAATATCCCCTTCGCAAACCAGAATACCTGACTTCTATGCAAAACCTGGCCCCTATGGGAAATATAAGAAAGGAAAAGATAAGCTGTAGACATATTTATGGGACTTTGATTAATAATTACATGAGCCTTCTCCAAAATGGTATTCAAGCTGGGCCTGAGTTTGGTACCCAGGAGACGTTCATGCCATGGAGTGATGTACCGTGATGTGATGAAGAATGAGGGAAGGCATCTGCCTCCCTTTTATCTAGTGAGAAAGGAAAGGAAGAAGCAGGAAGGAGAAGCAGCAGGAACAGATGAGCGTCTCCATAAGGGTCTGGGAAGGGGCCTCTGAAAACTGTTCTCGCTTAACCTTTTCATAGTTACTCTTGAGTGGATGGAGACCTTTAGCCCATGTGTAAATTCCTTGAATAAAGGTGATCTTGTTTTGTTCTTTGGAGCTCTCTCATTGAAAGCAAAATACTCACTATCTAAGTCTAGAGCAGATCGTCTTAGTGTCTGTTGCACCAAGAAATGGCTGGCCAGTGGTTGGTTTGAATTTTTGCAGATCAGTTTTTTGAGAAGTAGCATAGGTACAGTTGAAATCAATAAAGTGACCCAGCTCAGGTGTGCAGCTTAGCGATTTTGTTTTTATGTATGTATACATTCACCTACCATCCAAATCAAGAGAATATTCCTAGCTCCACAAAGTTTCCTTGTATTTCTTTTACATTTTTTACCACTTCCACCCCAGTAGCCATCTGTGTTACCCCAGGTTTGATGGTTTACTAGGAGAACTCATGGGACTCAGCACATAGGTATATTCGTGGCTATGATTTGTAAAAGATGAACGATTTATAAGATTTTTTGTGTGTGTTGTACTGGGGATGGAACCCAGAGGCATTCTACCTCTGAGCTATACCCCCCAGCCCTATATTTTATTCTTATTTTGAAACAGAGTCTCACTGAGTTGCAAAGAGCCTCACTAAGTAGCTAAGGCTGGCTGCGAACCGCAATCCTCCTGTCTCAGCCTCCTGAATGCTGGGATTACAAGCATGCTCCACCATAGCCAGCGATTTATAAGATCTGAAGAGAGACCAGAGTTTCACAGCAATTATTTTTTTTAACAAAACAACAAAAAGCATAATCAGAAAAGGATAAAGTTTCAGGGATCAAACTCTGGAGAAAATCAAGAACCCACAACCGAGGGTCCTCACCCAGTGGAGGTACACAAGTGCCATTTAATTTCCCTGCAGTTGTCGGGCGTGTTGGCACACACTTGTAATCCCAGCACTTGGGAGGCTGAGACAGGAGGATCGCACAGGTTCAAAGCCAGCCTCCGCTACTTAGTGAGGCTCTCAGCAATTTAGTGAGACCCTGTTTCCAAATAAAATGTAAAATAGGTCTTTGAGTATACCCCGGAGGAAGAAAGCCTCTGGGTTCCACCCCCAGTACCACACAAAAAAATTTTCCTAGCAATAAACAGTGACAGTATGTGCACAATACTGTGCACCAGAGAAACTCATTAAAGAACTCAGTGTCCAAGGTCATAACTGAGGGCAGGTCAGTTACACGCTCGGCATGCCTCAATTCAAAGTTCAAGGCAAAATTCATCATAAATCATATTGTCTAGTCATAATGAACCACCCTTATCAGTTAACTGTTCGCTGGGAATACTCACAGCCAAGTTCCCAGATAATAATTGCTAGATTGAATCTTTTGGCCTAAAACTGCCTCTGTACATATTTTGAGTTTGACTTTCTCCATACATAACTTCTCTATACATAGTTAACTGACGTGTACAAGGACTGTAACCTACTCTTGCATCAAGCAGCTGAGTCTCAACCAATCACAAGTGGCCAACTGTTAAGACCACGTTCAAGTAAGACAGACACAAGCTGTAACCAATCAGCTTACCTCTGTACCTCACTTCCCTTTTCTGTAGGTCATTTCCTTTTCTCCAGCTATTGGAGCACGCATGGTGGGATGGAGCATTCTGAGGCATTTTATGTCTATACTGAGGCCTAGTTCTAGGAAAAAAAAAAAACACCAATGATGTCTGGTGTGTGTGTGTGTGTGTGTGTTTTGCTGGGGATTGAACCCAGAGCATTCTACCTTTGAGTTATAACCCCAGCTTTTTTAAATGTTTTGTTGTTGTTGTTGTTTAAAATAGATGTTGCTGAGACTCTGACTACATTGCCGAGGCTGTGTCTTGGAACTTGCAACCCTATGGCCTTTCAAGTTCTTTTAAAACAACAATGTGCTAACCTTGCCAGTTTGAGTACACATTTGTTTGTCCCATTCTTGAACTTTAGAAACAAAACCAGGTTTTGTGGACTATTTTGCATCTGCCTTCTTTCATTTAACATGATATGATATTTATCAGCATATGCTTAAATATATAAATTCTCCCAACTTGGAACATTCCTATTAATCACCAAATTCAAACATTGAGAAAAGGGTTATACCACACCCATCCATCAGATACTAATGGACGAGACCTTCCTATGTGTTGGTTACTGTGCTGCGTTTAACTGGTCCTCACAGAAACTTGATGAGGTGAGTCTGATTGATGTCCCATTGTAGGATGAGGAAACAGACCCTCAGAGCCATAGGACTGGCGGCTACAAACCCAGCGTGCCTGGCTCCGAGCTTGGGTTTAACCAACACATGCCATTTGCTGGCACTGAAGTCTGCTTCTAATTCCTTTCATTCTATAAGAACTGCAGTTAATGTGGTAGGCAGAATAATACCTCTTCCCAAAGATGTCCTCATTCTAATCCCCAGAACCTGTGAATAGATGACGAGAGGGATTTTGCAGATGTGATTAAGGATCTCGAGATAAGGAGAATATCCCAGACTAACCGAGTCAGTGCAATGTAATCACGGGGTCCCTTTAAGAGAAAGGGAGGCAGGAGAGCCAGCGTCCAAGAGGAAATGTGATGGTAGAAGCGTGTTTGGAGTGAGGAGATTGCTGGCTTTGCAGAGGGAGGAAGGGGCCACGAGCCAAAGAATGCAGGAAGCCTCTAGAAGCTGGAAAGGGCAGAGTAATGGATTTTCCCCTAGAGAACTCAGAAAGAAACACAACCCTGCTGACATGTTGATTTTAATTCCATAAGGTCCATATTGGACTCCAGACCTCCTAAAGTCTAAAATCATAAATCTGGGTTGTTTTAAGCCACTAAGTTGATGGTAGTGATAGGGGATGAATACAGTCATCAACGTAAAAGGGTTAGCATTTGCCAACTGTTTTTCACTTGGTACTGGGGATTGAATCCAGGAGCATTCTACCTCCAAGCTACACCTCCAGCCTTTTTTATATTTATTTTGAAACAGTGTCTCACTAAGTTGCTGAGGCTGTCCCTCAAACCCAAGAGCCTCCTGTTTCAGCCTCCCAAGTCCTAGGACTACAGGCATGCTTCAACAGACCCAGCTTCACAAGCCATTTTTACACATTGATCATAGAAATAAGCTGCCCAGATAAAACTAAGAAATACATTTGAGAAGGTGAAAAGCAACAGATAGTCACTTGGTGTTGAAAATGAAGGTCTCCGGCCTCAGTTTTGGAGTAAGTAAAGATGATCCACGGAGAGTCTTTCTCATTTTTACTTTTCCATAGTCGACTTTGTTGGTTCTTTTTATGAAATTTCCCCCTTCTTCTTCTTCTTCTTCAATTCAGTGTCAATTTTTTTTAACTTAAAGACTTTTCAAAACTTTCCTTCCTGAACATTTTCCACTGGATCTGAGCCTGATTCTGCCTTTTAATTCCTCCAGCACTCTGGCTTCATAATAATTGCTGGTATAATAAATCATGTAACTATTACCCTGGGTCTCGTAGAAGCACCGTCTCCTCTCTTACATAACTGCAATTGCTGCTGTCAAATGGGTCCCCTACCACTCGAGCTCCACTCCGCAACAGAGGGAGTCTTTTAATGCAGAAATCCTTCTTCCGCCCAGAATGAAGGGCAGGCTGCTCAGCCTGACAGCCAGAGCCCTTCCAATCTGGTGCTTGGCCGCTCTCCAGCCTCACCTGTATCTCTCTCCCCGGTGCTCTCCCATGCCCCAGTCCTACCAAGCTGTTCATGGCTCCAAAACATGGCGCTCGCTTCCTGCGAGCCTCTCTTCCTTTTTCCTAGGTGAACGTCAGTTTCTTTTACCATCAGACTGGCTCTGCCCGTGCCTTTCTTGGCTCCTGACGCATCCAGCTGAACCATTGCCACCTACAAAGCACTTGATAGACATTCAGGGGTGTGTCTGTCCCCAGATTCATCCTGTTTACTTCTAGGTCATCTATCTCTAATTTCTTGGCTGGACACTGACCTACCCATCTCTGCTCTCTGGCTCTTGGATCATGGTCTTTCCCAGCACCACGAGGCACACACTCATGCATCCAGCATTATTTGCAGTCTCTGGTCACAGACACTTCCAAAGCTCCAGCCTCAGCCATAACCCCACAAAACACACACACACACACACACACACACACACACACACACACACCAGATAAGAAAACATTAAAGGCGTCGGATAGAATAGCAATGAATAATACCTATTAAGTGCACTTAGAAAGCTGGGCCTGGTGCCACATGCCTGAAATCCCAGTACTTGGGAGTCTGAGACAAGAAGATACCAGGAGCCAGGCGTAGTGGTACATGCTTATTATCTCAGCATGGTGGAGGCTGAGACCAGAGGCTTGCTGTTTGTGGGTAGCCTCAGCCTAAGCGAGGCCATTTGCAACTAACTGAGTGAGACTCTGTTTCAAAATTAGAAGGAATGTAAAAAAAAAATAGAGCTGGGGATGTCACTTGGAGGTAGAATGCCCCTGAGTTCCATCCCTGATACCACAAAAAAAAAAAAGAGAGAGAGAGAGAGAGAACATACCAGGTTCCAGGCCAGCCTCAGCAACATAGCAAGACTCTCAGCTATCTACTGAGACTCTGTTTCAAAACAAAATAATTAAAATGATTTAGGGTGTGGCTCAAGTGTAGAATGCCCCCAGGTTCAATTCTCAGTACCTCAGTACCTTAGTACCACACACACACAAAAATGCACTTAGAGTGTTTCAGGCATTTTGCTAAACAGTTTAATCATTTCTTTAATTAAAAATTTCCTGTAAAGCAGGTGCTTTTTTTGTCCCCACTGACAGATGAGGAATCTAGGTTCATTAGGATGAAATTACTTGCTTGCACTGCGCAGCCTGTTACTAATGAAGCCACTAAGCCACATAGAGATCTGGGCTGAGCAATCACCCAGGGACATTTTTTCTGGTCCTTGTGGACCACCGCCCATCACCTCACACTTTAAAGCCCTTTTCTAAGCCACCAAAGTTACTTTTGCACTTAGTACATTCAATTTTTTTTTTTTTTTGCAGTACTAGGGATGGAACCCAGGGGCATTTTACCTCCAAGCTATACCTCCAGCCCTATTTTATTATTATTATTATTCTTTATTTGAAACAGGATTTCACTGAGTTCCCAAGGACCTCACTAAGTAGCTGAGGCTGTCTGCGAACACTGATCTTCCTGTCTCAGCCTCCCGAATGCTGGGATTACAAGCGTGCGCCACCACACCTGGCAGTACACTGGATTTTAATTGGGGCAACCTGTGTGTCTCCCTTAAAGACCACCAGCTCCTCACAGGAAGGAGCCTGTCCTTCATCTCTGGTCTCTCAACAGAAGCAAAAGGAAGCATATCTTTCTGAGAGAGTGGCTGTTACTAGTGGCCCCAAGTCATACCTGTTACCCTAGATTTGAACACCCTCCAAACCTCATTTGTATGTGTGCATGAACCTACCAAGAAGCTGGGCATGAAGTCTCATTGCAACTCCCAGTTCAGGTTTCTGGTCCAAGTAGCAGTTCTCCTTCTGAACCAATTTCAAACTATCCTATCAGATTTAAAATATATTGGAAAATCTGCCGGGTGTGGTGGCACATGCTTGTAATCCCCGTGCTTGGGAGGCAGAGACAGGAGGATCACACAGGTTCGAAGCCAGCCACGCATGCTGGCTTAGGAGACCCTGTTTCCAAATAAAAATGTAATAATAGGTCTGGGAGTATAGCCCGGAGGTAGAAGGGTTTCCAGGAACCCCAGTACCAACAAAATAAATAAATATATATATGAAAATAAATTTTCTTTTTTTTTGGTGGTGGTACTGGGGTTCCTGGAAGCCCTTCTACCTCCGGGCTACACTCCCAGACCTATTTTATATTTTTATTTGGAAACAGGATCTCCTAAACCAGCACCCGCGGCTGGCTTCGAACCTGCGCGATCCCACTGTCTCTGCCTCCCAAGTGCGGGGATTACAAGCATGCACCACCACGCCCGGCTAAATTTTCTTTTTAATATAAATGAATATATGTTTATGCCCAACATTTGATAATATCCTAGGAAAGTTGAAAACTGGAAAAGATTAATAATTATCCTCTACTTCACTTCTTCCTGTTTGCAAATAAAACAACTAAGCCAGTGCTATCCCAAACTTTGAAAGATACTCTCGGAGTATTTTATATTTGGCTCAAATGAATTTTTGAGTCAGTATTTTGATATTGGGTATTAAACACACACACAAATACACACATAGATATACACACACACATACACATCTGTTGATTCTGATATATACCCAAACAAAATAAAAATAGCCGTATACATAAACATTTTTACATGAATGGTCATAGTAGCACTACTCACAACAACCCCAAGTAGAAATGACCCAAATGTCCATCAACTGATAAATAGATATGGAATGTGGTATAAAGTACAGTGGAATATTATTCAGTAAGAAAAAGGAATGAACTACTGATATATACTACAACATGATGAATCTTCAAAATACTATACAAAGTGAAAGAAGAAAATCACAAAATGTTATTATATGATTCCTTTCATGTGAAATGTCTAAAATAGAGAAATCTATAGAGAAAGAAAGTAGACCCATGGTTGCTTGGGGCTGGAATACAGAGATAAACTTCTTGCCTAGCTCTTTGATAGGTTCGTGCACATACACAAACGTATTGTGTAGATCTAGGGTTTCTTGTTTTTTTGAGGGGTGATTAAAACTTTCTTAAATTTACTGTAATAATCATTGCACACTTCTGTGAATGTACTAAAAATGTTAAATTACCAAAACATGAATACATATGCATACATAGAGATGCCAATGTAAATAGACATAAATAGTAGCACTAGTGGGCCCACATACCTACGAAACTGCACGAACTTTTAGCTGGATCTAAGTAGTAGCTGCTCCTCTGGATGACGCAGGCCTCCTCCAGTTCTCCACCGTCCTCCCAACTGCTCCTCTGTGCACCCATGTGCTTAACTATGGCTCCTACCTGGGATGCATCTTTTTCTTTTTTCTTCTTCTTTGTCTATATTTTTAGTGGTGCATTATAGCCTCCCATCATAGCGTAAATCATAGTGATAGCGACATCCATGCACACGGGCCTTTTTCCTTCATGCCCAGACATCGCAGACTCTCAAAGCTGGAAGAGACATCAAGAAAGAGATCGCCCTGCCCACCTCCTCCTAAAACCGTACGACAGGGATCCTCCTCCGTATCCCGGGGATTCTCTACCCAAGTGCCATCCTCCACCTGAGCTTTCCAGTGAGAAGCCAGCCCTCGATCGCGTCTGCTGTCCTCGTCACCACGGGCAGCACTTGTACATCGAGTCCCAACTTACAAAATGCTTCGAAGACTTTATCTCAGCCATCATAAAGCTGTGAATTACTTATGGCTAAAGATAAGCACACTCAGAAATTGGGTGGCCTGTCCGAGGAGGTGGAATCTGAGCTCAGTTTTTCTGACCTTGAGTTCCATTTATGTATGTATGTATGTATGTATGTATGTATGTATGAATGTATTTATTTTTCATATGAAGCATTCCAAAAACACGTAATAAGTTCAAAGTCACAGAGCAGACATTCATGTACCCGCCACCCCACTGTGATGAGGCAGCCCTCAGCGGTCTGCCTTCTAGCTTCTAGCCCCCATCTACTTCCCGCTCTACCCTCCCTACAGCTGCCCCTTTACCTGGTGCCAGAACCTGACGCCTTGGAGACGCCAGACCGCTCCTTTGTCATGGAGGGTCTTTTAAATTAATGAGCAGGAAGATTTTTTTTTTTTTTTTTGGGCAGGTCTGGAGATGGAACCCAGAGGCATTTGACCTCCAAGCTACACCCCCTGCCTTTTTTTTGTTGTTTATTTTGAAACAAGGTCTCATGAAGTTGCAGAGGGCCTCACTAAGTAGCTGAGGCTGTCTGCAAACCCCAATCCTCCGGTCTCAGCCTCCCGAATACTGGGATTACAAGCGTGCGCCACCACGCCCGGCTGATTTTTTTTTTTTCCACATTGAACTGTTTGGGAGAAAATCATGACCCAAGAAGAAGAAAGGTGTGTGTCTTGCTCACTCTTATTTTTCTAACAACTGGTTAACTCTCTTTGCAAAAACTCCCTGAGAGCTGGGCGTGGTGGTGCAAGCCTGTAATCCCCGTGCTTGGGAGGCTGAAACAGGAGGATCGCACAGGTTCGAAACCAGCCTCAGCGACTTTAGTGAGGCTCTCAGCAACTTAGTGAGACACTGTTTCCAAATAAAGTATAAAAAATAGGTCTGGGAGTATAGCCCAGAGGTAGAAAAGCCCGGGGTTCCACCCCCAGTACCACAAAAAAAAAAAAAAAAAAAACCTCCCTGAGAGCTCCTGATTGTTTCATTATATTGGAGCATAACTGTATCAAGTAAGTGGATTCTGACCAAGGCAGCCACAGGCCAGGTAGTAGCTGCCAAAGGTCTGGTTGCCCCAGATGGGTTGCAGTGAGATGTGACCAGCTCCTGAGGAAGCAGCATGGTGCAGGGTTCTGCACTCCGCCACTCACTGGCTGCAGGACATACAAATGTATGCACGCCAAGATGGCCCCCCTAGCACTTTCTGTACCATGCAGATCACCCTGCAAGCTGGACCCGTGACCCCTGCCCCGTCCTGGCCCGGAGGTGCTCTGCCATCCAGCACAGCTAAGGAAAAGTCACCCCGGTTTAGGAAATTGTACTCATTTCACAAGATGAATGTTATCAGGAGAGAGGGCTGAGGGGCCAGCTCAACCTGAGTCATCTGGCTGAGGACACCCCCATCAGTGATCCCGGCCATACGCTCCGCCGCCAGTAGCCATTCCACTTGAGCTCCCAACTGATGCTCAAACCACAGATTTCTTGCCTGCAGCCTCCCAGGAAATGGAAGCCCAATAACCGCTGATTCATATTTCCTCTAAAGCTGCAAGAGAGAAACTACTTGCTGCAGAAATGGCAGCCAGCCTCTGGGGCGCTGGCCCTGCCGCTCCTGTGGGCTGCTCTGGCTGTCTGTGCGTCCTGACTGGTTTCTCTCCAGAGAGCAGAGGAGGGGAGGGAGATTGGCTTTTCTCAAGTGCCCATTTTCTGCCAAGTCTGACTGTACAGGCCACTTTGCTTATATTGTCAGGTAATTTTTCCCTAAAACATTTGCTGTGAAGCAAATATTAGCTGCCTATCATACTATCCATTTACTTACTGTGTGTGTTGTGTGTGTGTGTGTGTGTGTGTGTGTGTGTGTGTGAGAGAGAGAGAGAGAGAGAGAGAGAGAGAGAGAGAGAATGAGAATTAAACCCAGGGCATTCTAGCATTCCACCTCTGAGCTACATCCCTTACCCTATTTTTTATTCTTTATTTTGAAACAGGGTCACACTAAGTCACAGAGGGCCTCACCAAGTAGCTGAACCTGGCCCCAAACCTGTAATCCTTCTGTCTCAGCCTCCCAAATACTGGGAGTGCAAGTTTGTGCCACCCTACCCAGCACCATTTTTATGTATTATTTATTTATTTATTTATTTATTATTTTAAAAATAAATGTAGTAGTAGAAATTGAACCCAGGGGCATTCTACCTCCATGCTACACCCTCAGCCCTATTTTTTATTCTTTAATTTGAAGCAGGGTCTCACTAAGTAGCTGCTGCAGAGGGCCTCCCTAAGTAGCTGAGGCTGGCCGTGAACCTCGATCCTCCTGTTTCAGCCTCCCAAGTACTGGGATCACAAGTGTGCACCACCACTCCCTGCTAGGCTACTGGCTACATTCATGGCCTGTACATTTACTCCTATACTTTCTGTTTCCCTCATTTGTTGCTCCAGGAAGGCAAGGACTTTTGTTTCATCACTGCATCTCCACTTTCTAGAATGGTGCTTGGGACACAACAACAAAAAATTATAAGTAGCACTTCTGCCAGGTATTTTTGTACATTAGCTGAAGCCAGTAATAATGATGATAGCAGGTAACTCTGATCTTGCGCCAGACACTGTTCTGTTTTTGTGCACTAACTCGATGCTTCTCACAACAACCCTGCGATGGGTGACCTGCTGCCTCCCTTTTCTAGATGATGAAACTGAGACATAGAAAAAAACTTGGCAGCCCATTTCTCAACACGGAAGAACCAGGCAGTCAGGATTCAAAGCCAGCCCACCAGCCTCTGGAGCCTGAGTTACTGGGTTTTTTGGTTTGGGGTTTGGGTTTTGGTTTGGGGGCATTCTGCCTCTCAGCCACACACCCAGCCCTATTTCATTTTTTTATTTGGAGACAGGGTCTCCCTAAGTTGATGTAAGCCTCACTGAGTTGCTACGGCTGGTTTCGAACCTGTGATCCTCCTGTCTCAGCCTCCCAAGTACTGGGATTACAGGCGTGTGCCACCACACCCAGCTGAGGAGTCTGAGATTTTAAGTGTGACATGATTCTGTCTCTTTCATCGAGGATGCTCAAGAAATATCTATTGGATGAATGCTTACAGTTTACAGCAGAGAAAAATTAACTTCTTTTTAAGATATCCCAGCATGTAGGACCAGTTAGGGTTAAAACTAAGATCTGTCTAATCACAACTATAGCTTCTGTGTTTTTACTGGGGTAAAATACACAAAACATTAAATGCACCCGGTTAGCCACTTTCAAGGTATTCAGCTTTGTGGCATCAGGCACATTCACTTCATTGTGCTACCACCACCAACATCCATCCCCAAAACTCTGATCCTCCCCAACTGGAACTGTCTACCCATTAAACTCCTGATTCCTATAAAATTCTTAGCGAAAAGAAATATGGTCAGGGACAGAACCAGAAATAGGAAGATAGACATGTAGAATAGTTTGAGAGAGGCAATTTAAAATCTCCACCCTTGAAATTTGCTTCTTTCATGTGTCCCATAAAATTTGAAATTCTGCCATCATGGCGTTTTACCTTTGGTGCTAACGATCTTGGGGTCTTTGTCTATCCAAAGAGAGAATTAGAGCATCACGCTGCTACAGCAGAAGTGTGTTTGGAGGATACAGGGAGGGCTTGAAGGGAAGCTCAGAAGGCTGGTCCCAAGGAGCTCCTCTCCCGACTAGCTTGTCCGTAACTTAGTCTTTCCTTTATTCACTCATCAGTTATGTTTCAGGTGCTACCGAGGCCCCAGCGACATGCTAGCAAGCACTGCCTTGGGAGGCTAGAGGAGTACGTAGTGTAACCCTCCATGCTATGGAAGGAGACGTGTGGCTTGCTCTGAAACACAGCAGAGGGGCTTCAGAAAGGCAATGCCATGAGAAGCAACGCATAAGCCAAGATCTTGGGTCTGAGGAGGAGTTAGCTGAATGGAAAGGCGGGAGAGAAGTGAAGAGAGGGTGGGAAGAGTGTGGGAAATGGAATCTGTGTGTGTGAGAAAGGAATGTGAGCCACCTAGGCCAGGCCCTTGCTGCTGACCAACAAGGGGCTGGAAGCAGGGAGAGACAAGGCTCACAGAGCATACGGGGACCAGACCTGGCAGAGCCTTGTAAACCAAAATAAGAAACTCAGACTTGAATATGGAAGCAACTGGAAGCCATAGGAAAAATTTAAGATGGGAAGCAGTAGCAGCAGTATTGGATTTGCATTTCAGGAAATATGGAGGATAGAAAGGAAGGAGGGATAATGGAGGGAACAGGGAGACTGTGAACTGGAGACAGGCAGCATGTAGTGTCAGGAATCCAGCCCGACAGCTGGCGGGGCTTGGCGAGATGATGAGTACCGACGACTCGAACACAAACCCACGAGCCGGGAGTCAAGTCAAGCGAGATCTCATTTATTTCTCTCCAAGCAGTCCTTTATATAGCACCAAGCCACGAGGGGAATTTCCATGAGAAATAGCCTAGCCTATCCGGGATAAAGATCACTAGCACGTAGTTTACAGCCAATCCCAGGCCAGTACATGAGCCATTCATGTTTGCGGAAAGCTCCTTTAAAGGTAGAAAGGGAAAAACCGCTCAGTCTCCCCACCCATAGTGAATGGGGAAACCACGCCTTCCTAGCTTCCTCCAGGCGCCATCTTTGCCCCTTTTTTTGCTGAATCACTTTACTTAAAGTTTTGCCTTAGGCCACAGGCCACTCAGGCCGAATCTCCTTAGGCTCTGTATAAACACACCCCATCAATGTAGTTTTGTAAACCAGGCCAAAGCAAGGCTTCCCTGAACCAAGAGTGATGCTCGAGGGGATGCCAATGATGGATGGGGAGGCAGGAGTCATGGATGATGTCTAGGTTTTTTGATTGGATAATTGAATGGGTGTGGAGGTTCCACTCATAGGACCCCAGGAGAGGAGCTGTTTTGTGTAGGAAGTTAATCAGTTCCATTATGGTGAAGTGTAGGTGAAGGCCCTGTGAAACACCCAAGGGAAGACGTCTGGAGTTGGGGGGAAAAAAAGAACCAGAAGGTACTGCTGTATGTGGAATTAGAGAGAGTAAGGGAAGAGAAGGTTGATAAGTGGGTGCATTAACTATTGGATAACAGCTGTCTACTAACAGGAGGGTAATAAAAAGGACACGTGTTAGATCAGGGCAGTGTTTCTGTGGGACAATCCTTCCAGATCAGTAGAGACTGAAAGTCTAGAGTGAACCTGCGGGAGGTGGAGAGGGAAGAGGCAGAAATTCCCTGGACATGAGCTGTCCAGTTCAGATCTGATGCTGCTTACAAATTTCTTGATCCCAGTTTCTTTATTTCTACATCAGCAACTCTGGCACCGACTTGCACCTTTCAAAAACCTGGCAAGTAGCTTCTTTCTCAGGGTGATGAAAACACTCTGGAATCAGATAGCGATGAAGGTTGCACAACCTTCTGGCCCCACTGAAAACCACTGGGTTGTATACTTTTCAAGGGTGAATTGGTCTGTGAATAATAGTTCATTTAAAAAATAATTCAAACACACACACACAAAAAGCGAATCCGGGTTGGTACCATTTGGTCATGTTGACCTTGCTCAGTCTTCTCTTTTGTAAATATCCTCAGTTGAGTCTGAGCCCTGGGATCTGATTCCACTGTGGGCCACCCACCCTCCAGCAACCTTTCCAAGCAGCGTTCTGGCAGTTCTCATTTTAACCCCTGACATCCCTTCGCCACGTCCAGGAAAGAGCAAGGGGACCTAGCAGTTGGTGCATTTGCCACTGAAGAACTTAAAGCATTGTAGGGAAAATAGGATTTAGGGTGAAGTTAAAAACCCTCAGGAATATATTTTTCCAATCATAGTTATGAAACAAATTTTTAAGATGTCATGGCTACTTTACTCAACCTCTTGGCTATGGTTATATGCAGTGTGTAGTGTTTTATAGACTGTTTAATCACCATAACTCCTTGAAATGGATAGTATTACTATTTCATGAAATAGTATTGCTATTTTATGAGGTATAGAAAGATGATTAGCTTCACCAAAATCCACAGCCAGTGGCAGATCCCAGATTTAACCCCAGGCAAATGGAACCAATACCCACCATAGCATACTCTCTCCCCTTTCATACAGTAGGTTCCTACAAATCGCTTTATCATCCTCATCAGCAGTTTTCAGCTTAGGCATTGATTGTTTTATCCCAGAAGCTTCTTTGACCCCCTCTCTGTCCTTCTTATGCCCAAATTCTTTCCTCTCTCACGTTACATACTACACTAAGCAGCAATTTCTCTTTACTCTGCTGTATCTAGATTGTACGTGGTGTGAGGGCAGGGATCACATCCAGCTTGTTCTATGATATATCCCTGTACCTAAGATATGGATGGTGCTCCAAAATCAAATTGAATAAATGAACAAATGAATGCCATTGACCATCTTTACTCTCAAGATCCTTTTAGGATGTCTCTACTCTTTTTTTTTTTTTTTTTTTTTTTTTGGTGGTGGTACTGAGGGTAGAACCCAGGGGCTTTTCTACCTCCAGGATATACTCCCAGACCTATTTATATTTTATTTGGAAACAAGGTCTCACTAAGTTGCTGAGAGCCTCACTCAGTAGCTGAGGCTGGTTTCGAACCCGTGCGATCCTCCTGTCTCAGCCTCCCAAGCGCGGGGATTACAAGCGTGTGCCACCACGCCTGGCTCTCTACTCTTTAATTTTCTTTCTTTTTTTCTTTTTTTTTTTTGGTGGCACTGGGGTTCCTGGAAGCCCTTCTACCTTAGGGCTACACTCCCAGACCTACTTTATATTTTTTATTTGGAAACAGGGTCTCTTAAGCCAGCGCGGCTGGCTCCGAACCTGTGTGATCCTCCTGTCTCCGCCTCCCAAGCATGGAGATTACAAGCGTGTGCCACCACGCCCGGCATACTCTTTAATTTTCAAAAATCTGGAAATTTCTCTTGCTTTGTTATCAACAATGTCCATTATATAGTTCTCCTTACCCAACATTCTCTTTGCGAATATTTGATGTTTTTCTAATTCTGTGACTCAAACTTGTTGATAGGTTTTTTTCCTCTGGGCTCTGCCCTCCTGGTTTTAATTGTGGTCCCAAACTTGTGGTGTAATTAGGATTTCAGAGATGGAAAAAACAATGGTATAACTTTTACTTAACTGGGTGACATAGCTGAGTAGGTATTTCCTAATCCCTCTCTTGTCCTCACAGTTAAAGAACATATATGATAACTGTTTAACAGTAGTATGTCATAGATTGCCCTTTAAGGAGGCCCTTCCCAGGACGGCTTCAGTGTGATTCTGAGGACCACACTTCCATTTTACCCTTAATTTCCATGTTTACTCCAATAGTGTTATTGCAAAACCCCCTACCCTTCCTCTGCATTCTCCTGTACCTCCCATTTCCATACTCTACAGACATGATCCAAAATTCACAATCCCTGGAACTAGAAGGTACACCAAGGCAAATCTCAATGCAGCAGACAGACTATCCTCTTGTGTTCTGCAGTATAAAAAGGCTGTGTTTCCTTAATATAGCAAACCAGATTAAATCTACTTTATGTCCTATACTCAGAATAGGTTAAGAGTTGCCAAATCTACAAAATTTCTATGGTTTCTTCTTGTCCCCTGAGTCGCACAAGAAACTCGTGGCTCACACAAATCAGAAATGTGGGGGGAGGAGGATTCCCTGTTCCCAAACAATGATCATCCATCATTTCAATAATACCTGGGAGTGACCAGTTGCAAAATTCAATATGAAATTTTCAGTCTTAATCTCACATGAATCAACAGCAGCAAAGTCAACCTGTGTGTGTGTGTGTGTGTGTGTGTGTGTGTGTGCGTGTGTGTGTATGTGTGTGTGTTCTTTCCTGAGGGTTGAACTCAGGGGTTTTATACCTCCAAGCTACACCTCCAGCCCTATTTTGTACTTTTTTTTTTTTTTACAGTACTGGGGATGAAACCTGGGAACATTCTACCTCTGAGCTACTCCCCCAGCCCTATTTTTTATTCTTTATTTTGAAATGGGGTCTCACTGAGTTACAAAGGCCCTCACTAAGTAGCTGAGGCTGTCTGCGAACCACGATTCTCCTGTCTAAGCCTCCCGATTGCTGGTGTGTTACAAGTGTGCGCCACCACGCCCGGCTCATTTTTTTGTTTTGTTTTGTTTTTAAACAGGCTCTTGCTAGGTTGCTGAAATCTTACTACTGAAGTCTTACTGAAGCTGTCCCCCAACCTGCGATCCCCCTGTCTCGGCCTTCCAAGTACTGGGACTGCTGGCATGCTCTACCTTGCCCAGCTTCAACCTCTTCTTAAAACCTGCCTTTCCCTTCCTCCAGCTTATTCTTTTCCTTCTCATTCCTGCAGTGACTTTACCAGTTTCCTGCTCACTCTCACTCAGTGGCTTTGCTGGTTCCTCCTCATCTTCTTCACCTTCAGAGTTGGAGAACCCCAAGCCTCCATCTCTGGACCTTGTTTCCATCTTTATTCATCCTCTAAATAAGTTCACCTGGTCCACAGCTCCGAATACCATCGATCCAACATAGGTAATTTCCAAAGTAATCTCCATCGCCAAAAGCTCTCTCTCTGCAGCTCTAGACCCCCGGAGCTGATAGCCTTCTTGACTTGTCCACTTGGGTGTCCAGCAGCCCTGCTGTCATCTGGATGTGCTTTGTCCTCCAGGGATCCAGGAGTTGAAATCTTGGTCCCGATCATGGCAGTGCCGAGAGGTAGTGGAGCCTCCAAGAGGTGGGACCTAATGGGAGGTCCCCAGGTCACTGGCGTTGCCCCTCAGGTTTTGATCGTGCACTCCTCCTTGGACCCAGCTCCTCTGGCTCCTGTGGTACCACCCGTGATTGATCCACTTGCGCATGTTACAGCTTTCATATTACCAGCCACCAGGAGGTCCTCACCAGAGCCCAGCTCATCCCGGCACCTTGCCCCAAGCCTCCAGGACTGTGAACCAAAGAAACTTCTCTGCAATCTACCAAACCTCAAGTGTTTCCACACAGAAATGGGAAACGAAGGTCAAGGTCTCAAATTTAACCTATCCAAAACCCAATCTTGCCCCACCCCTCAGTACAGCCCCATCCTCATTCTTTCTTTTCTCAGCAAATGGCAATTTTATTGCACTATTTTCTCAGGCTAAAAGTCATTCTTGAACTATTTCTTGAAGTCATTCTTAACTATTTCCCCTTTTAAACTGTTTTTAATTAATTAATTTGTATTGATTGATGGCAGTGCTAGAGACCAAACCCCAAGGCTTCACACATGCAGAGCACATGCTCTGCCTCTGAGCTACATCCCAGCCCTCCCTCACTTTTATTTATTATTTATTTATTTATTTATTTATTTCGCAGTACTGGGGATGGAATACAGGGGCATTCTACCTCTGAGCTACACCTCCAGCCCTATTGTTATTATTATTATTATTATTATTATTATTATTATTATTATTATTCTTTAGTTTGAAACAGGGTCTCACTGAGTTGGAAAAGGGATCACTATGTAGTAGCTGAGGCTGGCCTCGAACCATGATCCTCCTGTCTCAGCTTCCCAAATGCTGGTATTATAAGCGTGTGCCACCATGCCTGGCTTACTTTTGTGTTTTAATCTCATTTTTATACTTTTATTGGTGCATTATAGTTTCACATCCCCATGTAGTGCACAGTGATATTGACATATCTGCATACAGCAGTTGGTGAAATTCCATATTTAATTCAGGGCGAACTGGCTGAGAAATACTGTGTAGTTTCCTGCTTCCTTCACCACTTCCACCTGTCCCAAGCCACCAGCATATTTTTGTCATAAAGCCTCTGTCTGCTTTGCTTCCATCCTTATCCCCAAAATCTCATCTCCAGACAGTAGCCAAGTAATCCTTTCAAAGAAAACGCCAGGTCATATCATGCTCTGCTCAAAAGATTCCAACAGTTTCTCATCCCAGTTCACGTAAAATCCAAGGACCTTCCAGTGATCTGCAAGTACTTCACGCTGTGCTCTCTGCCTAAAAAACACATCCCCAAATACCACACCTTCCTTCCTTTGCCTCCTTCATGTCTTTACACAAATGCAGCCTTCTCACCCTGACCACCCTCTGTACAATAGTGTGCCCACACCTCTGTCCCCTAACTTTATGGGCCAGCTGTATTCTTCTTCCCAGCCCTTAGCATGATCTGACATGAACGTATTTATCTGTTTATCTGCCGCTCTCCTCTGAAAGTTAAGCTTAGAGGGAAAAGAGACCTGTCTGTTTTGTTCTGCTCCACGCATGCCACGACCCACTCGGGCTGGAAGCTCAGTGTGTTGAACCAGGGATAGGCCGCAGCTGCTGCTACTGTCTGTAGGTTACATGAAGGTGTCACTGCCGGTGGGTTACATGAAGGTGCCACTGGCGGTGGCCTCTCCCTCAGACTGCTGCAGAGGTTCCCCCATGCTGCCATTTGTTCTAGGCCCATACCGCTTCCCAACTAGCCACCCAGCTAACGCACCCCTCGGGGGCTCAATGCTGGCATGGGGTCACTTAAAGAACCTCTCCACCCCATTCCTCCACCCGGTCTCACAGTAATTTCATCACCACCTGGCAAATGCTTCCTTTTTCCCTGGAGGAAAGGGGAACCCTGAGAAGCAGTATAGCCCACGCTTAGTGGGCTTTGGAGCCAAATCGCTGCGTCCAGAGCCTGGTCGCCCAACAGTCGTGTGGCTTGGAGCAAGTTTCTTATCTTCTCTGTGTCTTAATTTCTTCCTCTGCAAAACAGAAATGATATTAAGAGCCTCTTCCTTGCAGATCTGTTGTAAGGACTAGTTAATCTGTGGCAATCGCTTAGAATCCCTTAGTAAAGTTTGCGTTTGCTACTATTTGTGTGTGTGTACCATGTGTGCTCATGACTGGGGATTGAGCCCAGGGGCGCTCTACCTCTAAGCTACATCCCCAACCCATTGTACTTTTTATTTTGAAACAGGTTTGCTACTATTTTGTAAAATATTAGTCTCTTCCATAAGGAGGCGAACTATACAATACAAAAAGAGTTGATTTTTTTCTTCCTTAGGAATTCTACACAGGAAGGAAGAGAAGGAAGGAAGGAAGGAAGGAAGGAAGGAAGGAAGGAAGGAAGGAAGGAAGGAAGGAAGGAAGGAAGATGGGAGGGGGGAGGGAGGGAGGAAAGGAAGAGAAGAAAGGGAGGGAGGAGAGGAGGGTAGGTAAGTAAAATGGAGAAGAGGAGGGAGGAAGAAAAGAAAAAAAAGCCAGTACAACACAAGAGAGAGACTGAAGCTAGATGTGGTGGCACGCTTGTAATCCTAGCATTTGGGAGGCTGAGACAGGAGGATCGCAGTTCAAGGCCAGCCTCAGCTACTTAGTGAGACTCTTTGCAACTCAGTGAGACCCTGTTTCAAGTTAAGAATAAAAAATAGGACTAGGGGTGTAGCTCGGAGGTAGAATGCCCCTGAGTTCCATCCCCAGTACCACAAAAGAGAGAGAGAGAGACTGATGCACAAAGTAATTTCTCATTAAACTTGTCATGCAGGTAGAGTAAAATGTCAATTAGGAGAATGTCCAATCAAGGAGCAGTCGGCCCTTCAGTTGGAGATAGCAGTAGGACTGCCATGAGGAACAAGTTCTCTCCTCTGCCAAATAGCAATTAGATGCTTATCATGGGCTGAGCCTTGAGCCCAAAGACAACAGTGATCTACAACTGTCCGCAGCGTCCAGCTGCGGGCCATACTCAGTGAATGCACTTGCTGCTGCCAGTGGAAGTTATTTTAGCCTGAGGGGCAGGTGCGAAAGAGAGGGACCTAAAATCAATAATACCAACTAAATTGTTTCTTAAATGTCCCTTCTGCCTCATGGCACTGTCTATGCACAGTCCCACCTCCACCACCTGCCTTTCCTCACCCAAGTTGGCCCTGGCCAGGGTCTTGGTGCGGGAAAAGGGGGAGGGGTTTGGAGAGTGGCAAACTGTGGCCATACTGTGGCCCAGCCAGGCCTGTGGCTGTGTGTCATGCGGGACCTGCGCGACTCATTCTGATGGGGTGAATAGCTTGGGTTTATTGTCTCCTAAAGCACAGGCCATCCCAAACTCCACTGGGATGTCACATAGCCCTACACACTGGGCAGCAGATCCGGTAGCTGAGACACCCACCACACCCTTAGGATGCCTCCGTCTCAACAAAGTAAGCAGTAACCTGCAGCAGAGAGGGGCTGTGGATAGGTTGAAGTGATCGGCCTATCCCTGATCACTTCATCAACTCCTGCTCTACCTTGCTTCACCCTGATAGATCAGTCCAGATCGACCAGAGCAGGACTGATTGCGCCTTGACAGTCAGGAGAGGGAGGTTTCGGTTCTGAAGTTACTGCTCTCTTGCTATGTGGTCTCGGCCACGCTGTTCAACTTCTCTGGGCCTCCATTCTCTCTTTAAAATGCACACATTGGGCCAAGCAATCTCTAAGGACTCTTTGCAGCTGTTAGAGTCAGTGGTTTATTCATTATTTTTCATGGGGAAGACATAGAAGATGCAGTTCTTGTTCGCCGGGAATGCTGAATGTATCGGGCACACTAACAGTTGAAGATCTTTGATGATGGGACTTGAGGAAAACTCGCTGAGTGCTCTGCTCCAGAAAGGCTGAGAGGTGGGGGAGTGATTGGCCGAGGAAGCAGGCCCTGCTGATGGCTGGGCAGCAGCCATAGCCCTGGTATCTGTAGGTATATCCAGTGTGTTCATGGGCATGATGGCCCTTCCTCCGTCCACTGGGGATGGAACTGCTGGTCAACATGGCTTTCAGAGAAGTTGCACAGTGGGACAAGATGACCTGGACATGGCTCAGAGTTGTGTCCACATTAGAAGTGATAGGGCTCTGTGGTGATATCCCCAGGACTCCCAGCACTGATACCAGCAGGGAGATGCCCCATCTCAACTTTCTCAGTGCAAACTATTTCTTTTAAAATAGTTGTTAGAAGCCTGGCATGATGGCTCATGCTTGTAATCCCAGCATTCAGGAGGCTGAGACAGGAGGATCATGGCTCACGGGCAGCCTCAGCTACTTAGCAAGGCCCTTTGCAACTCAGTGAGACCCTGTTTTAAAATAAAGAATAAAAAATTAGGAGCTGGGCATGGTGGCGCATGCTTGTAATCTTAGCATTCGGGAGGCTGAGACTGGAGGATCACACATGGTTTGCGGACAGTGTCAGCTACTTCGGCCCTCTGCAACTCAGTGAACCTGGTTTCAAAATAAATAATAAAAAAATAGGGCAGGGGGTGTAGCTCAGAGGTTGAATGCCCCTGGGTTCCATCCCCAGACCCTCAACAAAAAATTTAGGGCTGGGTAGTGTCGCTCAGAAGTAGAATGCCCCTGGTTCCATCCCCAGTAAATAATAAATAAATAAACAAACAAAGATTTTTTTTTTTTTAATGGAGCTGTGGGTGTAGCTCAGAGGAACAATGCCTCTGGGTTCCATCTCTTTTTTATTTTATTTGCAAAAAAATAAAAAATAAAAAAATTGTTGTTAGGACTTGACAAAATGCAACGTGCCAAGTACTCCGCACAAAGCCTAGTAAGCTGTGCGTGCTCGGTACAGGTTAGCATTAGCCTGGTTCCGTTGCTAGTGGACCCTGGCACGTCCTTCCTGAGTTAGGAAATAACTAGCTCTGTCCCCTGCACTCCTGTCACCGAGACACTGGTCAGAAGGCTCTGTGAGAATCTGGCAAGCGTGGAGTTGGCCACCTTTCCAAAGGGATGTGCCAAGGTCCTGGCCTTGGTGCCAGGGGCCACAGGGCTGGAAGGAAATGTCCCTGGTGGCAGTGTTCGCCGAAGGGCAGGGCCAAGGTTTCCCGCTGGCCACCAACAGCACCGGAGGGGTCAGCCAGCAACACCCCGTAGGAGCGTGCAGAGACAGCCCTTGGCTCTGTCTTCTCCAGCAGGAGGGAGCCCATCATTAGCAAAGGGAGAGGGACATGGTGGACACTTGTCCCGTGCCATCGTCCACTGCCATCTGTCAGTGTGAAATGTACGATGTTGCTTTGCCCTCTTCATGGTGGGGTCCAGCACAGACCCTGGAGAGAGAGCAAGGCCGACTGCATCTCCGGCTGCCATGCCGGGCTCAGACTTTGGGTGTCAAGGAGGAATTCTTGTTTAGCTTTCTTATTGCCCACCTTCCTCTTCCCCCCTCCTAACTGCTCCAGTTATTAAACTTACAAATGAAAATAAAGATCAAGCCAGCCGTGGGGGTGCGTGCATGTGATCCCAGTACTTGGGAGGCAGAGACAGGAGGGTTGCAGGTTCAAGGGCAGTCTCAGCAACTTAATGAGACCCTCAGCAACTTAGGGAGACCCTGTTTCAAAATTAAAAAAAAAAATAAGATAAGGCTGGGTTTGTAACTTAGAGGGAGAATGCCCCTGGGTTCAATCCCCATTACCAAAAATAAAATAAAAATAAAATAGAAAATAAAGATCAACATCTATGGAGTTGAGTAAAGAAGATAAAATAGATGCATAGTTTCTTTATAAACATATACATAGGTAAACACGTGGCAAAGAGTTATGTATGCACAATAAATGCATACTATACTATGGTCTAAAGTAAAACACTATCAGCCTTACTATTCTCCTCCTTAAATATTCCCAACCACAGCCCCCCAAAATGAAAAGATTTGGGACGTCTTCACTAGATAGTTTCACTGTGGCCACAATAGATTATTTTCTTCCAAAGGGATGGTTTGCATTTACCAAAATTTATTGATTTGGGTTTCATTTCTGTTGTTTTCACCCTGTGTCTGATGAGGGGGAGGGGGAAAGTCAGTAGGGAGAGCGGCGAGGGACAGAGACCACTGTGCAGAAACCTGAGGTGCCCAGGCCTCATCCTCCTTCTGCTGGTTGGGATTCCTCAAGAAGCTCACCGTGGCCGGCTGCTTTCTGAAAGTTTATGTGTAACTTCCTTTGCTGGGGAGGCCAGGCTCTAGGTTAACTTCTGGAAGTATCTTTGGAAACTCATTCTCAGGCAAAACTCCAAGAAAAAGAGATGCCGGGTGAGGAACTGACATAATTTTTTAACACCACAACCAGCATATTTCTGGACCAGCAGCCAAAGTGGGTTGCCAAGACCAATATTGATCTAGTCCCTCATCCAATCAACAAATGCCATTGTTTATAAGATATAATTTTTCTTGGTTGAGGTTCAAAGTTAAACTCCAAGGATTTTCAAAACTATAAAAATAAGAGGCTTTCATACCCTTTAAAAAAAAAAAAATTCCTGGCCAGTTTTCCTCCTTCATGGGTTTTCACAGTCACCAGAAGAAATGTAGCCAAGAAAACATTTTACTTTTTGTCTGAATTCTGGTAGTTCCTTAAAGGGGGATTACATTAAATATCCATGTAAAAGGTTTCTAAATCTCCATCTCTCTCGTGGATGTTGGTGGCACGGGTACCTGGGGTTTGCTTTTCTGCTCTAGGGCTACCCACCTGCAGAATCCTATCCATCAATTTAGCTTTTTTTCAGGTCTCTTCCTTCTCACTCCTCTGTTTAATGTGGAAATGACAGAGTCTTTACTAAGCCCCTTGGAGGAAGGCAAAGGGTTCTGTGGTTCAGGGCTCACTCCGCAATGGAAAATCTTAGCGCATAAATGGCGAGCAGATGGGGCTGTGTAAACCAGTTCCTCGTGGTGCCTCTAGATACAGATAGGTATCTACTTGTGGTAGCTGCTGTCAGCGACGAGCAGGTCAGGTTTAAGGTGTGGAACTAGGAAGGGATAATGGTGAGACTGATGGGATCGCCAGTTGGGCTGTTTCTGGTGTGTGTGTGTGTGTGTGTGTGTGTGTGTGTGTGTGTGTGTGTGTGTGTGTGAACAGAGTGCTTGCCTTGTCCTCATCCACCCACCCACCAGAGGCCCTACTCGATTAGCATACAATAAGTATACACACACGGTGTTAAGGCTGGCTGATTGGGGAATGATTGGTTCATTTTGGAAGCCTGCGGCACACTGATGCATTCCTGCTGAGATGTCTCTCTGTTTGCTCTCCCCATCTGGGGGCCAACATGAGCTAAGGAGAAAGAGGAACATTCATCCTTCCATGAGTGTGGGTTGAGCTCCTATCATGCCCCAGTCTGCTGTCTAGCCCTTGGAAGACAGCTGTAAATAAAACAGACAAGCAATTCCTGCCCTTGGGGGACTCAGACTCTACTGAGAGGAGAGGGAGAAGATTATAAGCAGTAAATTAATCTTTTTAGAGGAGATGCTCTGAATCAATTCATTTGATGGTATCTCAGAGAAGACAGGCAAGCTGTGATCCTGCACCTGGATGCGGCAATGAGAGTCTGGAAACTACAGCAACGCACCAAGCGCACGGGCCATCAGGAGGCCAGGAGCCAAGGGGCTTGTGCTGAGCAGAGACATTCTGCGCAGTACCGCCAGCGCACACTGGGGACAGCTTTCCAGTTTGCCAAGTGATTTCCATGGACAGCCTCCTGTGGTCCTTACAATCGCCCTGCAAAGTGGACAGTGGTCATCATTTCAGTTCCATCAATAAAACCAGGGTCTTGAGACCAAGAGTGACTTTTACGAGGTCCTGCAACCCACATGGCAGGGTTGGGCTTCAAGCTCAGCAGACTAATAGCAGCAGTAATGAACGCGGTGCTGACCCCATGATCAGCGCTGTTCTAAGCCTTGTATGAAGTAACCCACTTTGATCTTCAAATATTCCCAATGAGACAGAATCCTTTCCCTATCTTACGCATGGGGTCACAGCAAGTTACATCACTTGCCTAAACTTACTCTGCTGAGAAGGGGAGGAGCTTGGATTCAGACTCAGGTCATTCAGACCTAAGCAACCTCTTCAAATGGCAGCCGTCACTCTGAACCCAAGGGCAGAGCTCTCTAGCTCTCTCTCTCCAGTGCAGAAAAGAAGACTGGTTCATTGATCCACTAGCCAGGAACCCATGAATAGCCAGACTGACGGAGATGTCACCATCTATCTCGGAGAACAATGGTGTCTCTGTGCTAATTATACATTTCAAGAGTGCTAGTGAGAGGGAGACATACTCAGAAGGTTTTTTTGTTTCAATTGTCTAAAGATCTCTTTGCCACAAACCAAACATCCTATTACTGTGAAGCCAATTTATCTTGTTACTTCTTTGAATGAACGGGGAACTGTAATTTGCACTATTTTCCTGCTTAATCTTAGCCATCCTATGATCTGTCTCTTCTCTGAACTCTCACCATACTCAGTCTTTACAAGGTAATATGTCATATAATTTTACTTTGTTTCATACTCTAGCATCATTATTCGGTGCAAGCTCCCCCCCCCCATCTCTCCAAATTATTAGATGCTCAATGGCTGGGATGTAAACCATGCCTCTTCGTCGTTCCTTTAACACTGACCTAGGGAAGCTGGGCAAGAAAGCAGGCTCTCAATAGTTGCCGATTGCTTTAACAGCTGACTTTAAGACTTAAGTTCTCAAGCTGAGCATGGTGGTGCACACTTGAGATCTCAGTATTTGGGAGGCAGAGACAGGAGGATCACAGGTTTTGGGCCAGCCTCAGCTACTTAGTGAGGCTCCTGCAACTTAGTGAGACCCTGCTTTAAAATAAAGAATAAAAAATAGGGTTGTGGGTATAGCTCGGAGGTAGAATTCCCCTAAATTCAATCTTCAGTAGTGCAAAAAAAAAAAGAAAAGAAAAGAAAAAGAAAGAGAAAGAAAGGAAGAAAGGAAGGAAGGAAGGAAAGAAGAAAGAAAGAAAGAAAGAAAGAAAGAAAGAAAGAAAGAAAGAAAGAAAGAAAATACTTAAGTTCTCAGTTGCTCCTTCAGAAATATTTGTGCATATTTCATATTGGCTGACAAGACATATTTGTTTTTTCTTTATTAGTGGGCCAGAGGTATTTTTATTTTGTTTCATTAGTCGTACAAAGACTCATACATGAGAGTGTGCTGGTAACTGTTTAACAACCAGCAGTCTAGAAAACAAACATCTTGATTTGAAGCAGGGCATGGTTTCACATACCTGTAATCCCAGTACTTGAGAGGCTGAGGCAGAAGAATTAGAGTTTTGAGGCCAGCCTTAGCAACTTATCAAGACACTATTTCAAAAGAAGATAAATAAGATAAATAAATAAAAGGGCTGGGTATATAGCTCAGATCAGAATGCCCCTGAATTCAATCCCCATGTACCCCAAACCAAATAAAATAAAAACAAAACAAATCCTTGATTTGTAGCTGTTAGCATAACAAAATATATTCACTGCATCCTATTTCAAGCTACTCGCATAATGTCACCTGACTTGCAAAAATCCTGAAAGTTTAACTGTTGATTCTATTAAAATTGTGCAAATGGCTTCAAAACACTGTTTTTTCCCCAAAAATATGATTTTTGTTGGATGTGGTGACTTGGTTTTCTTTCTCAACAGAGGTTTTCTTCGTGAGAGAGTATTCTCAGCTTTCCCTAAAATATAAAGCTCTTGATTTGCGTTATGATAATTTGAAATATAAACCTTTGCAATGTAGCCCTCATTTACCTTGTCATTCCAGAGCCAAGTGTGAAAAATATTCTGTGTTTAAATTAATAAAGCCAAGAAAATTAATGAAACTACACATATACTCTTAAGCCAACCAAACCGCCAGGGAACAGTCTATTTCTTCCTTCCTTCTCCTATCATCTCACCTTTTTATTACTCATTCTTCTTTCATTTCAGATGATAGATTTTGCTCTTAAATTATGATGATATTGCCAAGATAGGAAAACACTTGCGTTAGAATCTTGCCATTCTAAACCCATGTGATAACCTCTATTATGGCTTGGACTTAGACTGTCCCCCCTGACCTCCTGCTGTATACATGGCAATAGTGTTGGAGGTGGGGCTTGGTTGATGAGGAAGGGTTCCTGGAGATATGGCCTTGGGGATCATATAAGCCCCCCCCCTTCCCCTTGCTCTTTCTCTGTTTCTGGCCTCCATATGAGAACAGAGCTCTTGCTCCTTCTTTCTCTCTTTTCTGCTGCCTGCACCATGCCCTGAGCTCCGCAGACCTCAGCAGGCCTGACATGGACTGAACCCCTGAAATCTCCAGAACTGTGAGCAAATGTATCTCCTTCCTCTAAGTTGTTGCTGTCAGGTTTTTTGGGGGTCACAGAAATGAGAATGTTGACTAAAACAGCCTCCTACAGAATTTTTAACAACTGGCAGATTGGAATTCCTTCTAACCAATCTTCCAGAAAATCCTTTTTCTACTTCAGCTTTCCAAAAGATTTCCAAAAGGTCCCTAAGAGGACACATCCTGGGCACAGTCATTTTAAAGGGAAAAAGATAACTCTAAACAGAGGTTTTCGAGTTCAATAGGCTGGGAGGGTAGTTTTCCCTGGATTTATAAAGATTAATCTGCCCATTTTCTCCTCTTTTTTGTTAAACCTCTGGCTATACGAATTTCTATTTGGCCTGTATTGAAGGAGGAAGAGAGGAGGTCAGGGCCTGTGCCCACATAAGAACTGGTCCTTTCACAATTTGGCTGGTGGGAGTGCTTGGGTGCTGAGGCAGCAGAAAGCAATTATGTTGATTCATAGCTATTCTCACTACATCAGAAACGAATGTTAACTATTTTTTATAAGAAGACATTAAAGGTTTTTTAAAGGAAAGTAATAAAAATTATTTTTATTTCAAACATCAATGAGAGTTTTATTAAATTTCCTATGAAAAAACCCTATTTATTGATTATATTGGGTTTTGACCCTTTAAGCAAGCTTCCTTGCTCCTTCTCTCCTTTCTTCCACAAATGTCTGGCTCCTTTACCAGTGTGCTTATAGAAGTCCAGTTATGGGTACTTTCAACCCAAGACCCTGCTAGAAAGCTTTGTGTAGGTTGCTCAGACTTCTCTGCTTAGTTTAGTATTGTGTAATTTTTTCTTTCCAGGTAATTTATAAGTTCCTTGCAGGCAGAAGCAAAGTATGTCCCTTTCCCCATAGATCTCTTGTGCTTTGCAGAGCACAGTTGTGTGCAATCCCATTGTTTGCAGAGTTAGAAAGCCAGACACGGTGGCACACACCTGTAATCCCAGCATGGGGGAGGCTGAGACAAGAGGATCACAGATTCATGACCGGCCTTAGCAACTTAATGAGGCCCTCTACAATGTGTCTTCGGTGAGATTCTCTAAACAATGCATTGTTACTTTGATCCATGACAATAGCCTTTCTCAACATGTCTTTGAATACTCTGAAATCATATAGAAAGCACCATATACAGGAGTGTGTGTGTGTGTGTGTGTGTGTGTGTGTGTGTGTGTGTGTTACACAGGCACATGTGTCTATTGGCATTTTCCTGGGAATAAATATACCATTCTGTTTTACATGACTATAATGAAATACCTGAGGTTGGGCAAATTCACAAAGAAAACTTTATTCTGGCTCATGGTTCTAGAGGTCCAAAGCTGGGGTCCACATCTAAAGGCCTTCTTGCTAAAAGAGTCCCTAGGAAGAGCAGGCCATCAAATGGTAAGAGAGAGTGAGCATATGTGTCTGTATCCTGCTCTCTCTTCTTAAAAAGCCGCCAGTCTTCAATCATAGAGACTCCACCTCGTCATTCCCAAGTGCCCCATCTATAAACTCCTTAGGCAGAATAAGTTTCCATCCTCTTAATATCTCACAATGAAGATGATACTGCAACCCACGAACTCTTGAGGGTCACACTCACACTATATCCAAACCACAGCAAGATGTGTCTCAGGTTCTCAGAGGTGTTGAAGATCCATCACTCTACTCGAATCCCACATAACTCCAAAGACAGCGAGCACTGTACAGCCAGAAAACCTGGAGGGACTAGGAAGTAGCGCACAGAGAAGAACTGAGTGTCAGAAAGACTAGGTAGTTACATAGCAAATAATCACTGCATCTGCAAAGGTCTTTTTTTTTTAAATCAGGGACTTAGCTATACTGACTTAAAATGAAACAAGGTAGGTGTGAACCCCATGCTCTAGGTCCACTCATCTAAGAGGAGAGTGACACCCATAAATTGGAAGTACCTCTGGAAATTGCTAACCTTTAGTGCCTCTAAGTTCATCACGCACACACTCATCCTTTCTGATCCTTTTCGCCCCCTCGCCAGTCTCTGATTTGATTCTTTCAGGAAACTATTTGGGCAACTTCCTTGGTGCTGGGCAGCATGTGTGGTGCAAGGGGCATTTGTTTCCAGGCTATGTAACAAATTGCCTCTGACTGAATGGCTTAAAACAACAGAAATCTATTCTCTCAGAGTTCTGGAGGCCAGAAGCTTGGAGGCAGGTGTCAGCAGGTCCACCTTGCTTCTCTCCCCAGACCCTGGGACAGATGTGGTGGTTTGCCTCTTCCAGTTTCTAATGGGTCTATGTACTCCTTGCCGGTGGCTACATCATTCCATCTTAGAGCCATCTCCAGATGGTTTTCTGCCCTGAGTCTCTCAAATCTCCCTCTGCCTGTCTCTTAAAAGAATGCTTGTCATTGGATTTAAGGCTCACTTGGGAAATCTAAGACAAAAATCATCTGGAGATCTTTAAGTTAATTATATCTGCAAAGAACCTCTTTCCAAATATGGTAACTTACACAAAAACCAGATGGACCTATCTTTGGGGAGCCACAATTCAACCTACTCTATGTGATGAATGAGACATTTGCTCCCTTTTTTCATGAGATAGTAACCAAGATCTAAAAAGGTAGATATAAATCCACAAGCAAAGAAGAACAGAAGGAAAGTATCCAGGCAGAGCCACTGGCAGATTTGAAGACCTTTAAGAGAGAGCACGAAACATCCCAGGATGGGTAACCAGGTTAGAAAATGGTGTGCAATATAGCCAGGGATGTTGGGCTGATCCAGGCCACTGATGATCCCTAAGCTCTGGGAAAATGGCAGTGGGGAGCTCTCTGAGGATATTAAACAGGGATATATGACCAAGTGTGTGTTTGGGGGAAAGAAGATGTGTGTTTTATGGAGAACGGGTGTGAGAGAGGAAACCTAGGGGCAGACAGACAAGGTAAAGTGCTTGTTGGGAGCCCACATAAATATGGAGGTGGTACGACTGGATGAGAGAAGAAGGATTCTAGAGTAGAATTGGGTGGCTCAGAGCCACCAGGTTTTACTGGGTCTTTTCTCTCCCAACCAGACATTTGATAAGTCATATTGAGAAAGGCTGTATGTAAAGACTATGTCATATTGTGACCTGGTGAAACCATTATAAAGTGTTAAGTAAAATAAACGTTTATAATGTATCCTGAAAGGCTTGAAGAAGACTTTCTTAGGAGGATAAATGAAAGCTTACATGGATTGGTGCTGAATTCATCCTGAAAATACCCCTTCCTTTTCCATTCAGTTGTGTGATTTTGTGGCCTTAAAAAGCAACGCTGGGGTCATTTGGAAGTTTTAATTGCCTCTGCATGGAATATGTGGATATGTGGTTGTTTCAAGTGTTTTCATTCTGGTATTTTTATGACCTGAGGTATTTTAGCCAACATCCCAGCACTGGAAGGATGCAAGCAGACCCCACAAGCCCAATTACTGCATCTAAGAATCTGAATGCCCAGCAACTGGAAGGTTGTGAGAAGCAGCTTCCTGGTATTCAGGGCTTTGCACTCTCTCCCTACTCAAAAGCATGCCGTGGACCTTCTGATTTGAAGATGTAACATCCTTCCTCTGTTGGCGACGTCATTTGCATTCAACATAAGACATGAAGCTGGTGGAAAATGTGTCCTGTTGAAAAAAAATGCAAATCAAGTATTTGGTATTTTCACCCAATTCTTTCCATTATGACACAGAACTTCTAAATTCCCCCTAAGAACCAGCCTGCTCTGTGGCTGGGGCTGTCCTCAGTTCAGACTGTCCTGGGTTTAGACTATCCTGGTGGCATGGATTGGTCTGATCTGTCCTCACAGTTCTCCAAAGGGACAAAACCTGGGTCTTTAGATTTTTGTAGCTTCTGCAGAGTCTAGTACTTTCTCCTGGATAAGTAGATCTGTCCTCAAAATCTTTTGAAAGGGAAAAGGATAAAACAAAATAGGGTAGGACATTTCTTTCTTTCTTTTTCTTTTCTTTCCTTTTTATTTTGTGGTATTAGGGATTGAATCCAGGAGTGTTCTCCCTCTGAGCTATAACCCAGCCCTATTTTATTTTTATTTTGAAACAGAGTCTCACTAGATTGATGAGAGTCTCACTAGTTGCTGAGGGTGTCCTAGAACTTGCGATCCTCCTGTCTCAGCCTCCCACGTACTGGGATTCCAGGTGTGCACCATGAGGCCAGGTGAGGGCAGAACATTTCTGCCTTGTTAAAATGCAGAAGGTTCCTGTCGACGGCAGCAACACTGCCTTGCACAGGGATGGAGAAGGCTCACGTCTCACCTTGGGCTCTTTCTGGCCCTGTTCCCTGCAGCTCAGGGCCCTGTCTAGGTTCGGTTCTGTCTTTGTTCAAGCAAGGCTTTGGGTTGTGAGATTCCATGGGACGGCACTCAGGGTGCTGGTATCCACCCAGCTGTCATCTGTGGCTCTGTGTGAACACAGGCTCTCTGTCACTGATGGGGAAATAACTGCAGACAGATTCTGGGTGATGTAACTGAGTCAGAACCCAGCAGATGGCTCCAACAACAGAAGTGAAAGTCTTTTCCAGAACCATGGCTGCACAAGGAAATTACCCACGAGGCAGCCTGAGGAACGAGGGGATATTGTAGGTTCATATAAGGCTGCAGCCCTGGGACCTGGTGGGCCCTCTGGCCACGCTGCTGCTGTTACTGCCCTCACCATGGCTAGCTCTGCCAGGAGTGCAAATCCCTAAGGGCCAGGGCCTTTGGTCTTGTCTCCGTGCTCAGCCACCCCGTGCACTGTGGCTGCCAGGCTGATCTCCCTACGCAGCAGGCATTCAAGGACCACTTGATGATTAACCCTCTTGGTGGCAGGAAAATACGCTATGGCCACATTGGCGCTCAGAGCCTGGAAGAGTCTGAGAAGGGGTGGAGAAAGAGGACACAGATCCACGTGGAGCCCAAGCCATAAGGAGAAACAGGCTTCCCGCAGCATGCTGGAAACAGGTGGCCTGCCCGACTGGGTGGGGGTGGGGGACCTCTAAGCCCCCTGCAGGACTCTCAGACCCCAGCACTCAGCTAGAAAGTGAGGAATGTCCCCTGTCCCAAGGCACTTTTCAGAGATGAAAATAAGTGTTAGATAAAGTAAATTTAGGGGGAATACATGAAGGGAAGTGAGAGTAGGGTTATTGATGGTAAAAACTCAGATTTTGGGCCAGGTAGAAAGATAGTTCTGGATTCCTTATTATGTCACTAGGGTCTGTCTGTTCAACCAGCCAGCTATAGGTATCTTACTGGGAAAAGTTGAATGTGTTAGTCAGTTTCCATTGCTCGGACAAAATAAAAGCAATAAATTAAAAGGATACCCAGGCACACACTTGCAATCCCGGTACTTAGGAGGCTAAGATGGGAGGATTGTATGTTCACGACCAGCCTCAGCAATTTAGTGAGACCCTATTTCAAAATTAAAAAAAAAAAAAATGAAATAGGACTGGGAGAGTAGCTCAGAGGTAGAATACCCCTGGGTTCAATGCCTAGTACCAAAAGAAAGAAAGAGAAAGAGAAAGAAAGAAAGAAGGAAAGAAGGAAAGAAAGAAAGAAAGAAAGAAAGGAAGGAAGGAAGGAAGAAAGAAAGGAAGAAAGAAAGAAAGAAAGAAAGAAAGAAAGAAAGAAAGAAAGAAAGAAAGAAAAAGAAAGACTTTGGTTCACAGTTTGGGAGATTTCAGTCCATGATCATTTGGCTCTGTTGCTTTTGCCTGGTAACAGCACAGTACATCATGGTGGGAGTGAAGGAGTTCAGAAACTGCTCATCTTGTGGCACCTGGGAAGAAGAGAGAGAAGGAAGAGGCCATTCCCCACATGCCCTTCAAGGCTATGCCCCCAATGACCCAAATTCTTTCCACTAGGCTTTACTTCCCAAAGGTTCTACCATCACCTAACAGTGCCACAGGCCAGCAACTCAGCCTTTGGGGGACAGCCCATATCCAAAGTATAGCACAAAATCATCGAGGGATGATGTCTGTTTCTTAGCCTCAGAACACTTGGAAAGCATAGGCCAGATATCTTGGTACTGCCCTTTGTCCCTGGGTTGTTAGATGTCTATGCCCTCCCCAGGCCCTGGAGTAGCCAGGAAAGAGTTCAAGTCTGGGTTCTACAGCTGACTAACTGTTCCTGACCTTTAACATCTAACGTCTGTAAGAAATAGGTATGGCTTGGGGAGCATAAAAGTCACCATGCGTAAATCCAGGCACTCTGCTTCAGAGTATTTGCCCTGAGTCACTATTTTACACTGTGTACATATTCCAGAAATGACAGCTACTACTATAATAAGCAGGCCTATGTTCTATGCAGATGAGTTGTAATCAAACTTAGTTGACTGCCTGAGGGTAGGTGCTTATGTTGTACTTGCAAAGATGTGAGGGTACGTTTTGAACTTGGATTGATTCTTCCCGCTGGCCTCCTAAAGTGACCGTCCACATCATCATTCTCATTAGCAATGTCTGAGACTTAGGTTTTGAAGGCCCTGAAATGTATCTTATACTATAATGTAATTTAAAAAAAAAACTCACAAGATATTTATTGAGCTCTCATAGGCCAGGCAGTGTTGTAGGCACTTGAGACATACTAGTGAACAGAAGGATGAAGAATCCAAGTCTTAAGAGGGCTCCGATGGTGCGTTCAGGATTCAGGGTGGGTTGACTTTGTTGTAATATAGGTCTCAGAGTGTGGTCATGGTGGCTCCTCCCTCTCACAGGGTCCTACACATAAATAATTGAGAATGGAAGGATTCCTGCTGATCTACCATTTCCTGAGACCTATAGGACCACACCCCCAATGTCATTAGAGCCAACAAGAACTTCAGAGAGGGGCCTTGCTGGGATCATTATCTCCATCTTTATAACAGAGAAACCAGGGACTCAGAGTTAAGGTGCTCACTCCGGATGACCTGCCCAGTGCTGAGGTCAGAGCCAGGAGCTGAGCTCCCCTCCCCAGCCTGAAGTCCACTGTTATCTCACTACACTCCAGTGGTTAGGTCACTATGAGGAAACTCACTGGAGGCCTAGACACATATTTTGGCCCTTAACCCTATAGCATCTACCAATTGCATCACTCATTTGGAACTCAGAATACGTTTGCCCTGATTCTTATTTTTTGTTTGTGTATGTACTCATTAATTTGTAACTAGGGCAAACATTATTCATGTGTTATCATTCATAATTTTGCCTTCTTCTTAAATAGATTCTATAGGGGAAGGATTCTAGTTTGCTGGGCCAGTTTCTAAATATGATTGATCAAAGGGAATCATGTTAATGGACCAATAGAAAAAAAAAAAAAGAGAGGTCCCAACGGCTAACATAATCTTCAGAGGAAAACCCAGCAAGGGTCCAGGAGGAGAGAGACAATAAGGTCCTTGGGTTAGCTCTCTGGAGAGCATTTTGAGATTTGAAAAGTGAGAGACAGAGACTGGATTTCTAGAAAAAGAAAGTAGCACTAGGAGTCCCTGGAAGCACATAGGTTCCCAGTATATGTTCTCTTGTTGAATGGATGCGTAAACACATGGAGGAGGACCAGTGAATGATGAGAGCTGCCATCTCTGTGAAGACGATTGAGAGTGGCCAAGGCGAGGAGGAAGTTTGTAAGGGGCGTCACAGCACACCAAACACCTGGGTGTTCCCTCGCGAGACTAAGAGCTATAATACTTGAATGAAATTTCGATGGTAAATGTGCTTCTCTGAGGGACATTCTAGGAGTTTGGGACCATGCACCTTGCTGACCTTACGTGGGTTACACCTTGAGGAACAGGCATTTGAGAGACACAATTAAAGGCAGAGCAGACAGAGATGAATCAGACGCCCTCCCTGTCACTGAGCAGGTGACAGACAAGTAAACTGATGGCAGAGTATGCCCCACTTTGTCAAGGAATAAAGCAGAGATCCATAGTGGATAGATGCTCTGAGAATAGAATTTGTCATCTTGCCTGAGAGTCCAAGGAAAATTTGCAGAAAAGAGATTATATCTAGCAGTGATTTTGAAAAGTATGCAGTACGAGTTTTCCAGGCAACAAAAGAGAGAAGAAGTATTCAAAAAATAAAAAGGAAGGAGGGAGGGAGGGAGGGAGGGAGGGAGGGAGGGAGGGAGGGAGGGAGGGAGGGAAAAGGAGAAGAATCCATATCTAGAAAAACATAGGCAGAAAAGAATGAACGTTCAAAGAGGCTGGGAGTGAAAACAAGAATAGGAATCAGTGCTAGAAGGTAGTTGGGCTGGGTAGAAAAACAGCCTTGCACTTTTTTATAGTTTAGATCTTTAATATCAACACCCCCAAGGCCCATGTTGAAGGCTTGGTCTCCAATCCTTGGAACTTGGGAGATGGTGGGACCTTTAGTGGAAGGTACTAGTTAAAAGAAGTTAGGTCACTGGAGGCATCCCCTTGAAGGGGATCTTGGAAACCCTGCATCCTTCTCTCATTCTGGCTCCCCAAAGGTGAGCAGCTTTCTGCACCACATACTCCTGCTGTGATGACCTATGCTATAAGTGAAAGAAGCTACTCTGAAAAGGCTACATAGGGTATAATTCCAACTACACCACATTCTTTACAAGGCAAAACTGCAGAGAATTAAAGATATCAGTATTTGCCAAGGAAGGAGAAAGGGATGAACAGGTGGTACACAGAGAAATTTTAGGAAAGTAGAAACCATTCTTATAATACGGTAATGGTGGATACATGACATTACACATTTGTCAAAACCCACAGAATGTAAACCTTAATGTAAGCTATGGGTTTTAGTTTATAATAACATATCAATATTAGTTTATAAGTTGTAACAAATTTTCTACACCAACACAAACTATAAGTAGTAAGAAAGGCTGGGGGAGAGAGAATACATGGAAACTAGTGTCTTTTCAGTTTTTCTGTAAATCTGAAACTGCTGTTAAAGGTAATGTCTATTAATTTTAAAAAGGCAAACACTAGTAAAATGGAAATAGGATATTTTCAATTGCCATATCACTAATTGAGACAAAAAAGATTAAAAAATCTAGCACAATAGAAAGTAGTTAGGGATCGGGGAATAATTAAAATAGCTGGCTACTCAATTTCTGCAGTTCTGAAGTGGGAAACTGAGGTTCTGAAGGACTAGTTGTAGTCAGCTATCAGAGCAGGGTTGACAAGAAACCCTGGGTTTCAGGGTTGAAAGAATCAGGGTAGTCTGATTCTTTCTCTGACCTGGAAGGCATATAATTCCCCAAATTGCCTTGAAAAGAGTGCTAACCTGCTTCTGTCTGTGGCTAATTCACTTATGTAGAATATCAGGCATCAAGTGGTTTACTTAATTTCATATTCTGTTTAAGTGAGGGTTGCCATGGAGACCATGCATAACCATCCAATTTTCTCAGAATTAGGATGTATGCAATAAAACTGACTTAAAGAGAAAACAAGGACGATTATAATTTGAATTTATTTGATGAGTCATTAGTAGTGGGAAGACATGTCAGGATCCAGCAGGACCCCAGTATGCTATTCCAAGTGTCCTTTTAACTTGTTCAGAACCCAGGGGCAAGGAGAAGACAGTGAATTCTCACTGTCCAAAAGGTAAAGCCCTAAAGGAAGCTCTTCTTCCTGACTCCTCTTGCTGGCCATTTGTCTCTGTCTTAAGAAGCAGAGTAGAGGATATTTGCACAACATTAGAGGAAGAATGCCCATGCATTCTTGCAGGCATCTGATACTTGGACCCTGTATGGTCAGCTGTTATGGAATCTCATTTGGGCCCTTCTCTGTCTCCTTTGCCATTGCAAAGAGTTGAGTAATCTCTTAAGTAATGGGGAGTCTGGACCCCAGTCCCTTGGACAAGGTGGTTAAATTTTTGCAGTGAGAAAAGCCAACTATTTAAGGCTCCCTCTTTGCTTTGCCCTGGCTATGGCAACTCAGCTAGTTGCCCAACATCTATGAATAATAGATGGATCTTAATAATGGCTACTTCATAGAGGAGTTGGGAGGAAGCAATAAGAAAATATAAATAATGAGCTTGGCACACCATCAGGGACAGTAAATATTAGCATCATGCTGATCATTATTGATATTCCTCCGGGCCTTGGAAAGGGCCTGATGAGACTCCATTGGACCTAAGTGAGTCTGATTTAGGATCATCCCCACCCTGAGTGTACTCAAGTTTTGCAGTCTAAACACATTCATTTATTCTTTTTCACTTGGAAATGAGTCTGCTAGAGAATCTCTGAGACAGCAGCCCCAGGGTAGTAGTACATGCTCATATCTTTTGAAGAACTCTTCCCACCTCCCTCCCCAAATCTACAGCCTGAAGTATGCTGTGCACATGTCAGTGGTTCCTGATTGAGAAGAAAAGTGTAAACTGGGCACATGATTACAGGTGAGATTACACACCCGTAAATCCAACACTTGCAAGGCTGAAATGGGAAGATTGCCGATTCCAAGCCAGTCTCAGCAACTGAGTGAGAACTTGTTTCAAAATAAAAAGGGATGGGGATGGAGCTTGGAGGTAGAATGCCTCTGGGTGTTTAATCCTCAGTACCACTAAAAAAATGAAATAAAATAGGGCTATGGGTATAGCTCAGTGGTGGAATGCCCTAGATTCTTCAAGGAGGAAAAAGAGGAGGAAGAAGAAGAGGAGGAGGACTATAGTAAAGTTATCATAGATAAGCTTTGATCACAGAGAATCTGAGTGTTCCCGGCATGGACAGGTACATTTGCTGACCTAGTCCTTCTCCAGCTGGGTTTACAATCCTCATACTCAAGGGTCCTAAGAGACTCTCCTTCCCCTCCCTGCTACTGAGTTTTCTGGACTGCTACTTATTTTTGGGCCTTGTGAGCAGGTCTGGCTCCCATGTCTGTCCACCAGGATGAGCAGGCCATGGGGCCAGAGTTCCGTGGAGACAGTTTAGGGCTTCCCTACCCCTGCATGGTGCTGGGACATGTTGTTTCAGCACTGTGTGCATGCGCACACACAGCCATTTCATGTTTTCATCTGGAAGGGAGTCTGGACATTGTCTCACAGTACACTTGTGGAAGCAGATCCGCCATAGGGTTTATTTGTTCCAGTTGATATGCTTTTCGATGGCAATCTGGTTGTAATTTCAGTAGACGCTCAGTTGGTCTATTTTATTTGTGGCTCCTGGTCTTGCCATTTTCCACAGTTACTTCTTTGCAGATGACTGTCTCTTTCTGTTTGGGTTGTTCCTTTTGAAATCTACACCAAGCCAGGCTTGGTGGCGCACGCTTGTAATCCCCACGCTTCGGAGGCAGAGACAGGAGGATTGCGCAGGTTCGAAGCCAGCTGCGCGCGCTGGCTTAGGAGACCCTGTTTCCAAATAAAAATATAAAAAAATAGATCTGGGAGTGCAGCCTGGAAGTGGAAGGGTTTCCAGGAACCCCAGTACCACCCCCCAAAAAAAAATCTACACCAAAAGTGGGATTGCACACATACACGTGTGCATGCACAAACACGCACACACACACACACACACACACACACACACACACACACACACTTAACCCTGCATATAGACACACGAGGCGGGGATCCAGTATAAGAGTTTTAGTGAGCTGCCTCTCTAGTTGGTTTTGCCACAGTCTCTGTCACTAAGATCATTGTTTTGTTCTGATACCCATGATTTACGCCGCCTTCCATTCCTCCTCCAATTCACATTTCGTTCCACATTTCTTAAGGTTCTCAAATCGGGCCTGTTATTTTCCGACTTGCATCTGGTTTTCAAGTCCCGATAATCCTGGCTTACTTGGAAAGCAAGAGAAGAAAACCAACACCCAAGAACACAACATGTTACTAATCAATAAAACTCTAGGTAAAATTCAAGTTTTAAAATGAAATTGGACAGAACGCAAGGAACTGTCCATCCCATGAGAAAAACTCCGGAGCTAGCTAGGGGTGGAAGACTTGAGTTATTGGTCTTTTCCCCTGGCTGGATCTTCGTGAGTAGTCTGACTGCACAGACGAGGAACAACTGCTCTCCTTGCATTCACATAGAACAGGGGCCTGCAGAGTGCGGCACAGATGCTCTGTTACCTGGCTCTTTAGAATCCCCCATCTGAATGGCGCCTTCCATTAACTCAGCTCCACAGGAGAAATCAGCACTTAATAAAACAACCATGGGCTGATGGGCCAAGTCACGGGAGCCTTGGCGCTCTTCTTCTTGGCTTTGTTTTTCTAAACAGGACTGCATGACCGTGGCTGAGCAAACCGGCATATGCCCATGGGCTCCCTTGGGGGAAATTAAAAACAAGTTGGGCAGCAGGGTGGGGAATTAGGCAGGGAGCCCGAAAGAAATGTAATAAACCCCACACCTCTCTTCCTTTCCTTTTGGGTACATTTTCCTTAGAATGGTGGAGAGTTCTACCAGTATCTCCTCGGTTGAGCTGGAAACTGATGGAAACAGGAGGAGCACACCATGGGTAGGTCAGTGTGGGCCAGCACCTGGAGATTTCCACAGCTGGCCTCTACTTCAGTGTCTCCTTCCTTCTACTGGGAACACAGCACTGGCTAGGCAATGCTTTTTTTTTTTTTTTTAATTCAGGGATAGTCTACCTCCTAGCTTTAAAATATAGCTTTAAAATAGCTATATTTTAAAAAAAGAGTCTCACTAAGTTGGTTCTCACTAAGTTGATGAGACTTGCTCAACTTTGCAACCCTCTTTTCTCAGCCTCCAAAGGCCTGGGATAGACATGCACCCGTGTACCCAGCTTTGGGCACTGCTACTCTTAACTTGGCTGGTTAAAGAAATTGTACCCTGTCCTTGGTGTCTCATCTCATCCAGGAGAACTTACCCCTTTACCTCTTTTATTCTTATTCCACTTACTGCAAGGCAGAATGGGCACAGGAGGGAAGGGCACAGACCAGAGCTGGGTTCACATCCTACCTCCATCACTTACCTAGGCTTTGGTTTCCATCCTTTGTAAAAAGTGGATTCATAAGAATGCCAATACGTGCAAGTGCTCTTATAGGATACTAATATTAGGACCAAAAAAACAACGGTAAAGATAATAAATGGAAAGCATACAGCCAGGTTTAGAAGCAGGTCGTCTGACTATGGGAACCACATGTTTGACAATGGTGCTGGGCTGACTCCTATAAAAAGATGGGTAAAAAGAGCCCATCTGTTCATAGCAGCCCTATTCACGATAGCCAAGTTAGAAGCAACCAGGTTGGATACTGGCTTGCCTGCATTATTAGGCACCATCATTCAGGCAAATGTGTTTTTATTATACACAAAGACAAATGTGCCAGTAGTAATAATGACTATACTAACAATTTCTAACGTGTAGGTGGTAGAGGCCAGGCGTTAGGCAGTGATCTAAGCCCCTAACACATACTGTCTACTTGTGTCCCACAAGACACTCCGAGTGAGGTGCTACTTTTTATTCCTGTTTTATAGATGAGAGGACAGGCATGAGGAAGCTGGCAACCTGTTCATAGAAATGCGGTGAATAAGTGGCAGAGCCAGGACTTGAACCTGGAAGTCTCTTCATGTGAGCCCTTTTCCAACCACTAGCCTCTACTGCCTGTGAAAAATGGATTTGTTATGTAGATTCCTTTGCTTGATGGAGTGGTTATATAAAACCAACAGCCTATTTTTATTTCTATACAAATAAGTTCAGGTCATTTTTCTTCTATCCCACCCCCGCCTCAAATAGCCATGCTGTGTTTTTCTCTGGGCATCAGAATGATCCACAAAAATATATTCATAATTTTTTAAAAAATGAAAAGCATGGCTTCTGGCACCTTGTAATGGGGTATGATGAAATGTCTCCGCTGATGGATTTTGACACCTTGAGTTAAGCACTTCAGTTGACTCGCATTTGTATCACCACAGCCAGAGACAACGGCAGGCATAAAGGCCTCCCCCGGGCTCCCTGACAACAGCCAGCAAGGCTGTGTACCAGCAAGCTGTATAAGCATCAGCAAAAGTGATGGATTCGGAACATAAACATGCAGAGGTAGAAGAAACAGCCATCGCTATGATGTGACCTGGTTATAAAGTCCATTTATTGATTGAAGGAGCAACATTAATATTTTTCACTCTGTCTTAAACTCAGAGCCACAAGACTAGAGGAGAAAGACCAGAGACTCTTGAAGCTGACCAGTTGATTGTTTTACATGAATTGAAAACAATGGATTCGGGCAATCAAATATCTTGAACTCCTCTTTTTATTTAATAGAGTGGGCTTTTGGTAAAAATGACCAATCAGTTTAGCCCAGTTGTAGATCCATGAATATGTGATCTAAAAGAATATGTTGCACATGACACAATTATTTTTCAAATTTAAACTTCTGCTTTATGAATTCTGATTCCCATCCCGTATCGACACGCTTGGGAATGTCAATGGAGCAATTTGTGTCAGAATCTCCATAGGTGTAAGAAATAATGTTATCTGCCGGGCGTGGTGGCACATGCTTGTAATCCCAGCATTTGGGAGGCTTAGACAGCAGGATCTGGGTTCGCGGTCAGCCTCAGCTACTTAGTGAGGCCCTCTGCGACTCAGTGAGACCTTTTTTCAAAATAAAGAATAAAAAATAGGGCTGGGTGTGGAGCTCGGAGATAGAATGCCCCTGGGTTCCATCCCCAGTACTGAAAAAAAAAAATTATCTCTTTCCTATAACCACACCACCAGCCACAAAGCAATCCTTTATTGAGCACTTACTGTGTACTTTACATCTATTCTTGGAGAGACACATTAGAGTGGCGGGCGAGCTTCATGTGATCATAATATCCACTCTTAGAGACATTTCACAACATCCCCCCCAAGGTCAAAGTAGCACACATGTTCTGTTTCACATCTGACCCTCTTCTTACCTCCAATCTGATCTCAGATGTCACTTCCATGACTGTGTGCTGTGACCTAAGGTCTGGGTCTCTTTGGGCTGAGGTCTCTCATTTGTGAATGATACCTATGTAGGATTGCTGTTAGGACGTGAAAAGGATTAAAAGGAGGGCCTGGTATCTGATATCCTTTGGCTATTATTATTTGTGTTTCTCAACATCATCTAAGTTTTTGGATTTTTATTCCTGCATTACACTTGAAGGAAGCAAAGTTCGAAAGGTAAACGATTGGACCTAAATATTGCCACAGCTACTCTTCCTTCTGCAGTTGTTCCAGTGGTATTTTATGCACTGTGAAAAGAATAGGGACAGTCCCTGTGTCTACATCTGGACATCCTGAAATGATGAAGATTCAGACTAGTTGATACTTGATTGGATTTCTGTTTCCCCAGATGGGGAATAAAGCATTCATCAGTAAAAGACCATGTAGAGCTATAAATTAGAATATTGAAAAAAATTAATTACTGTATTCATGGTATCATAGCATCCACTATTTATTTATTTAATTTTTGTGGTACTGGGAATGAAACCCAGGGGCTGTCTACCTCCAAGATACACTACCAGACCTATTCTATATTTTATTTGGAAACACGGTTTCCACTAAGTTGCTGAGAGCCTCACTAAGTAGCTGAGGCTGGCTTCGAACCTGTGTGATCCTCCTGTCTCAGCCAGCCTCCCAAGTGCTGGGATTATAAGCATGCGCCACCACCCCCGGCTCATAGCATCCACTTTAGAGGATTTCATGGCCCACTGAGGTCAAAGTAGCAAGTCCTGTTTCACATTTGATTGTCTTACCTCCATCTGATATGTCTCTGAAAACTGGTTTTTGCCCTTATTTCAGGCTGAATCCAATAGCCCTTTAGAGAATTAAACTCCCTGACTCCCCAGGCCCTTGGCCTCACTAACACATCACCTCCATTCTGTACACGCCATGTTAACTCCTGGCTCTTCCGACTCTGGCTTTCCGTTCAGTTTCCCCCAGCCATTTTCACTGGGCTCCTTAGGACCTTCAGTATCATTACAGCCTCTTTTCCTTTGCGAGCTATCTCTTCAAAGCAAAAATCAAAGCAAATAAGCACCAGTTAGATGCCCTTGTGGAAAGCACTGAAATCTCATTGATAGCAAAATGGAGACTCCTGTTCCAAAGGAAATTGGCCCATCGACTATGTGTACATATGTGAATATATCAACGTCAATCTCAGTACTCTGTATTGGGAAGGGGGGAAATGGGGAGGGGGATGACCACCAAGTGCTATGTGCATGTATGTCATTGTCAACATGATTTACATCATGATATGAGACTATAATGCACCAACAAAAGCACGTTTAAAAAATGAAATTGGAAAGCATATCTGTGAAGCATCCCTTTTTGCAAAAAAATTAAAGCAAAATAAGTTATGGGCCACGAATGGTTCTGTCCCTCTGGATTCAAGACACCTTAATAGTTAGGTGACAGAGAATATTATTAAGAATAACAGGATGTCTCTAGCTTAGGCAGGAAACCATTTTCAAAAAATGTCAGAGCTCATTGTACAAAAAGATCATAATTGCAAAACCGTAATGGCGGATTCCAGTTTGGGGCTTGAGGGTGAATAAACATAGCTTAGAGACCATAGGGGCTTCCTGTTTTTAATTTAAAAGAAGCCAAGGCTTTTGCAAATATTTTTAGATGTAATGTTTATGGAAGGCGAAGAATATTAACCCAGAATGTTGGATAGTACGGCTAAATGTTGGTTTGTACAATTTAAGTAATTTAGACTATTGGACAGAGTATGGTACTACTGTAGTTTCCCCTTCATTTCTTGCCTAAAAAGGGCAATTGTGAGAAAATGACTTTAACCAGAATATTCAACAGGCATTTATTAAAAGCTTGTGGTACAAATAACATTCTGCAGAAGGTATTTATATTGTACCCAAAGGAAACAGAAGATGAAATACATACTCTTGACAATTTAGCACAGGACAGAAGAATAATAAAATTGCAGGCATGAGAGAAGCAGAGAATAATTCCCTAGTACTATATAAATTAGCAGTGTGCCCCTCCCCAAATAGCCCCATAATTCGTGTAACTCATGTCCCTCAGGACTTGGCTCATGGGTCATCTTTTCAGTGAGAACGCTCCTGGTCACTCTCTACATAAACTGCATCTCCACCCAAACAACGCTGTCTCTGTCCCCTTTCCTGTTTTACTTTTCCTCGTTGTGTTTTAGCTAAATATATATATATATATATGTGTGTGTGTGTGTGTGTGTGTGTGTGTGTGTGTGTATTTTTAACCATCTATCTTGAAATGCCACCTTCTAAAAAGCAAGGCAAGTTTTGCCCCTTACTCTTTGCCAAATCCCCATCAGGTAGAAGAATGCCTGGCACATAGTAGGCGTCCAAGTAAACTCACTTAATAGGGTGTTTAATACTGTATGTCAGACTACTTACTAATGCCAAAAAATTTCAAAGTAAGTAACCTTTGACAATGTTAATGTGCAAAGGCTTCTTGGAAGAAGTACAATGTGCACATTTCAAGCCAAAGCAAATTGACTGGATCAAACATCATGATTACAACATAGATTTGGGGTCCTAACCCAAACTTGGCCTCTATTTAGTTATGTGACTAAAGCAAGACATTGAAGTTTGGTTTTTGTGGATCTCTGGAGCCATCAGTACTTGAAACCAAAAACTTTTGTCTCTAAGTGAGCTTACAAAAAAAAAAAAAATTTTTTTTTAACTTCCAAGAGAATTGCTGCATTCTTTCCTTGGTCTTTTCCTCACTAAACATGAAGCCGCTGACATAGTTGACAGTGCTTTGTACAACGGTGATCTTTGCATGTGGTCTGGTATGGCCAGCCCCAGGCAAGTCTGTGAAGGAAAGTTCCGCGCCACTCGCCTCCCTGGGCTCTGCTCCCGCCTTCTCTCATGGTGCCCTCTAGCTATTCCAAAAGCCCTCTGGGCACCCAGCCAGGCCTGCCTGCTCCTGAAGTAACTCATACTCAGAAATTATGTCTTTCCATCCTCTGCTCTCCAAGCAAAAAGCCTGCCTCCTCCGTCTCCTGCCAGTGAGGACTGGATCCTCATGAGCTAATCCCCTTCGGGGCAGGAATGACAGATTGCTGGCTGGACTAACCTTCTGCTTTCTTCACCACCAAAGAGAGGCCCGAGTTACAGGAGCGACTGGAAGGGAAAAGACCTTCCAATATCCAGTGCCTCGAATCTGCCTAAGCTCTGAATATATGAAACCATTTAATCCACAACTAGGTAGGCGGAGGACGTTACTCCCTAAGGAGCACAGAAAGTTTTGGAGGCTCACCTCATGAACTCAGGGGTCCATGAGAGGCATCTCCAATGCAATTCATGAGAAGAAACCCAATGCAGTTCATAAGAGGAACCGCCAAAGCCTCTGTTATCACATCACCATGCTGAATAAATAAGCCCAGAAAGAGACCACTGCAGCCTGCAGGGACAATATTTGCAGGTGTGAGAACAGAGTCCCTTGTGGCAATCTGCATTAGCGATATCAACTCAGCCCATGATCTTGGATGAATGAGCCCATGACCTTGAGCAAGTCTCTTCCAGCTCTCATTTCCTCAACTGAAAAGATAGGGCCAGTGGCAGTATCTGTATTATTTCCTGCTTATAACAAATCATCCCAAATCTCTCCAAAATTTAGCCCCTTAGAACAGTAGTCATCCTCATGGGTCAAGAGCTTGGGAGGGGCTCGGGTTGTAGGGGTTCTCACTTCGGGTCTCTCATGAGGTCACGGTCAGACGTCAGCCGGGGATCGGCATCTAGCTGAACGTCTGACTGAGCATGGAGGATCCACTTGGCTCACGTGGCTGGCAAGTTGGTTTCTCTCCATGTGGGCCCTCCACAATGTTGCTTGAGCATCCTCACAAGATGGCGGCTGGCTTCACCCAAGGCAATCAATCTAAGAGACTCCGATGGAAGCTGTAATGGCTTATGCCTACCCTTAGGGGTCACATACCTGCACCTCTAAAATTCTTCAGTGGTCTCACAAGGTAGCCTCTAATTCAGCACTGGAGAGAACCACATATGGGCCTTCTTAGAGAATTCTACAGCTGCATCTACCATTGAGGGGAGGATTCAATAAGATGACCCATAGGTAGAGCCCCATAGATAGTAAACACTGACTAAATGACAGTTATTACAAAGGTCCTCAAGTGTTAAGGGTCTATCTATAATGGGGCTGGCACTGACACTCAACTCTGCCCTGTGTTGGATTTTTAATTAGAAGCTACATTATAAAATGCTCCATCTCACCTTAGAACCTGGCAAGAAGAAGCTAGAAGGTCACAGAGCTCAGGCAAAACAGTGGCTACGATGTATACCAAGTCAATTAACTGATGAAGCTAACGACATCTGGGTGCCTGACTCGTGGACACCAAGAGCAGCTGGCTCCCCTAGCAGGCTCGAGAGCTCGCCATCCTGGAAAAGTCCTGGAGAACCTTGTCACTACCGTGGGACTCCCAAATAGCAGCAGCAACAATGACTATACCTCTCCCTGCATTCTTATCTATGCACTCATCCAGGTCAATGGTGCAGTGCAGTGCTTCTCAATTTTGTATTCTGGGAGTCAGTACTACAGAAAAGTACTGATAGGTAGATCTAAAAAAGTATATAAAAAGTAGAGCCAGGCGTGGTGGCACACACTTGTAATCCCAGCATTTGGAAGGTTGAGACAGGAAAATTGCGATTCTCAGACAGCCTCAGCTACTTAGTGAGGCCCTTTGTAACTCAGTGAGACTGTTTCAAAATAAAGAATAAAAAAAAATAGGGCTGGGTGTATAGTTTGGATGTAAAATACCCCTGGGTTCTATCACCAGTATTGCAAAACAAAAAATAAAAATAGACAAGAAATAAACTTTACAGTCAAATAAATTTTAAAAGACTGTCTAGTAAAGTCTTTTTTGACGACTCTCAGAGCACACTTTTCATGGTGTTAAAGACTCTAGGAAGTCCTATGATTAAATAATAAAAGTAGTAGAAGAAAATGCATTTATTCAGGTGGGTTAGACCAGCTTTATCAGCATGCTGCAGATTCTTAGAGCACAGCATATTCGTTGCCTCACCTCCACTGCAAACAGCCTCCTACCTGGAAGATGTTGGTGATAGATAAAGAACTGGGGCTTCGTGGGGGGCTAATACAGCCTTGCCTACTTGCTAGAGGCTTGGTCATATGCAGAGCACTTCAACTTTCTGTTTCTCAGTCTCCTCTAAGCCCCAGGTGGACAATGCATTCTTCGCTGGGCTCTTGAGAGCACTAAATAATAAAAGTCTGGTGTCTGGGTCACACATAATAAGAGTGTGGGTTTTAACAAACCTTGACCTCTTGGGTTCCAATTTTGGCTCTTTCTTTAAGTAGTTATCTGACTCTGACCAAGTTCCTTAACCAAGAGCCTCAGCTTTTGCTTGTAAAACAGGAGAATAATTGTATATTTCATAGCTTTAATGTGAAGATAAAATAAAGTGGACCATGTTAAGTGTTGAGCGCACGCTGGACACGGCGCACACTTGATGCTGTTCTGAAGTGCTATGGATAGATCACAGAGCTGGTAAGGGACAAACTCAATAACCGAACCTCAGCCTGGCTCAGACCCACACACAATCGAGAAAAATGAGATGCAATCATTTTCCAGTGGCTTGAGAGAGAGGATCCTGCCAGCAGTTGGAGGCAGGCAGGTGACAGTAATTCCAGAGAGTTTCCCCGAAGTGGTGGGATCCCAGGAAGATAAGATCGGGAGGCAGGTGGCTGGGCAGATGGGGGCAGCTTGGAGGAGTGAGGGGTGGCGGCTGCGAGACGCCGGTTTTGTAGCACACAGCAGCAGGTGAAGCCACTGTGGCGTCGCACTCCAGGCACCCAGGGGGAGCTGCTTGGCAGGGTTGGGGCGGCCCCATTTGCCTTCTCCCATCAATCAGCCAACAATCAAGGGACAGCCCAGGAAGCAAAGCGCCCTCCCCCACCCCCACCGCCGAAGCAATGACGACACAGATCACAGTGTAACTCCTGAGACCCTTTGCGCCTCCCAGAGCCAGCAGAGCCCCGTCAGCCACATTGACTTCTGCTTTCACTGTTGTACCCCTATTTCTCCTTTTGCCATCACCACAGATCAGTGCAGGGTTTTGTATCCCCGCCAAGAGCTTTTCATATTTTCCAGATAGCTCAAAAGTCTGCATCCGCTGCCTGGAGCAGGTTTGAGGAACAATCTGAGATTTTTTTTTGTTTTTCTGAATAAGCAATTATTTGTACTTTGTTTTGCTTTTCTTGGTTACTGAAGAGAAACAGTGACATAAAGAAAGCATTGGTAACACTTTGCATTGACCAGTGCAAGTGTCAATAGCCGGTGACTTTGCAAATCAATAGTTACATTGTCTGGGTGGACAAGAGTCTCATTGAGTAATCTGTGCTGAGGCTGCGGGCTGCTAACAGGTTAAAGCTTTATGCACAATGTGATCCAAGAAAGACTTCTAAACTTTGCCCAAATTGACCCAATCTACACTAAACGCAAATGCCAGCCCAAGATCCCGGGTTACATTTCCTGTAGAGAGACAAGCAAAGACAGATTTAAAAACAGAGGAGAGGGAGGGGAGGAGAGGAAACCTGGATAGAGTGAAACTTTGTTTATGGGGAAATGGAGAAAGTCTCCTTAATTGTTTCAGCGATTGTGGTGAATCCAGTTACACAGTTTCATTCTCTATTTTCATGTGGTTCCACCCAAAGCCAAAAGACTTTTTTTTTTTTAATGAGATGTAAAATGTAAGTTTACCACTGTGCAATATTTTTCTTGTACAGGATGTTATTATAAAGAAAATAAAAGCCTTTCAGTAGAAATTTAAGTGACTGAACACTTGGGACTCCAGCACCCCTTCCTTTGAGCCTTGGCAGATGATAGTGTGAGCAGAATTGTCTATCCTTTCCTGTTTCAGGTTTCCACATTTAGTTAAAAAAAAAAAAAATACAGGACAATATATATATACATGATGCCTAATTAAATTTGAATTGCAGATAAATGGAAAATAAAATGTATAGTATAATTATGCTCCAAACATTGCACAGGGCCTACTAGCAAAGTATAATGTTGTTTATCTGAAATGCAAATTTAACTGGATGTCCTGGTTTTCATCTGACTATTCCTGTGGGATCCTTTTCTTTCTTTGGATTTGATTTTTGGCTATTCACCGAAATCCGTGGTCTAGGCCATCTCTCCTTTCAAACACTTCATGCTCCAACTGCGCCGTCCTTGTACCTAGATACATGAATCTGAGGCAGGCATTAGAAGAAATTTATCCGAATGTATAATTGTTGAAAACCTACAAAATGTCTGGTGCCGCACTGGAGTGCAATGAGAGAAAAATGGTCCAGCTATCTTCCAGTTGAGGTAGGATTCTGGGGGGGGGGGGGGTTCTTTATCATGCCCCTCACCTTCACGACAAAGTGAGGTACTGGAAGAAAATTTAGGTTTTCAATTTACATCAACTTATAACCTAAAAATGAAAATATATGTAAGTTTTGCGAATCTACATTTTATTACATTATTATAAAAATATTCAGTCATTCTTTCATATCTGTGGGTTCTGCCTCTGTGAATTCAACTAACTATAGACCAAAAATATTTTGGGGGAAAGTATTTCTGTCCTGAACATATATACAACCCCAGCCCAATTTTTGTTGTTGTTGTTTTTCTTGTTAATTTTGAAACAGGGTTTCCCTAAATTGCTGAGGCTAGTCTCCAACCTGCAATCCTCTTGTCTCAGCCTCCCAAATAATGGGATTATAAGTATAAACCACCAGGCTCAGCCTTTGCCTTTTTTTTTTTTTTTTTTTTTTTTTTTTGGTACTGGGGCTTTCTACCTCTGAGCTATACTCCCAGACCTATTTTATATTTTATTTAGGAACAGGGTCTCACTAAGTTGCTGAGAGCCTCATTAAGTAGCTGAAGCTGACTTCAAACCTGTGCGAGCCTCCTGTCTCAGCCTCCCAAGTACTGGGATTACAAGCCTGCGCTGCCATGCCCAGCTCTTTGCCCATTTTTAAATTGAGTTGTTTATCTTTTTGTTGTTGAGTTGTAAGAGGTATTTTTTACATTCTGAATACTAGATCCTTTCCAAGCATTTGATTTTACAAATATTTTTCCCATTCCGTAAGATGGCAGTTCAGTTTTGTGATTGTATTCTTTGAAGTACAAAAGTTTAATTTTGATAAAGTACAATTTATCTATTTTTTTCTGTTACTGCCTGCAACTTCAGGATCATACCTAGCAAACCACTGCCTAATTCATGGTCAGGAAGAGTTAGTTCTAAGTTTTTCTTTTCCATGACCTTTATAGTTTTAGTTCTTACAGTTAGGCCTATCGCCCATTTTTAATTACTATTTTTGTGAGATAATGGCTCAACCTCACCTTTATGCCTGTGGATATCTAGTTTGTCCTAACCACATTTGTCTCTTTGTCAATTTGTGCAAAATAATATCTGCAATTTTTAAGGGGTTGAATTAAATTTGTGGATCATTTTGAACAGTAATACTATCTTAATTATATTGTCTTTTAATCCATGAACTTAGTATGCCTCTCCATTTATTTAGGTCTTTTTATTTCAATGATCTCTCCTAGTATTCAGTGTACTGATCTTGCACTTCTCTTGTTGAATTTATTATCACTAAGTATTTTGTTCTTTATGATGTTACTATAAATCAAATTATTTCCTTGATTTTATTTTTACTTTGTTCATCATTAGCATACAGGAAAATTTGATTTGGGTATAGTAATCGCAATTTTAAGAGTATAATGTCTTGAAACCAAAAGTTTTAAAAGTCATTGGTCTAATGAGATATCATTCATATTCTATTTGCCTGCTTTGATGATACTAATTTGACTTTTCTGGACATTTTATTAGCTTCACTCTTTAGGAAAATGCCACTGACGTTGGCTAAGAGACTAGAAACCCATAACCTGTCAGATCGTGGGCTCAGGGAAACCCATGAAAAGAGAGAAAAGCAAGAGCCCCTAAGCCAAGCATGGGAAGGAGGGATGGGGAAGGAATGGGGTGGGGATCGGGTGGGGGCTGACTGGGCGATGTGTGCATGTATGTCTACAAAAGTTTGTATCCCACTATGATGTATGAATACAGTGCACCAATTAAAAAAAAAAAAACATTAAAATGCTTAGGAAAAAAAAAAAAAAAAGAGCCCCCACAGGCCAAATGCTCAAAGCGCTGCCCTTCAGTGCTGTAACTGCCAGGTTCTCCCAGGAGACTCTAAACTCTCCACAAGTAGCAGTAACAGGGTTTTTTCACAGCTCTCTTCTTTCTCTCTCTCTCTCTCTCTCTCTCTCTCTCTCTCTCTCTCTCTCTCTCTCTCTTTCTCTCTCTCTCTTTCTCTCTCTCTTCCTCTCTCCAAATCCACCACCCACTGTAAATGTGCTATTTGGCTGGCTTCCTCACTAAATGGAGGAAAAAGAATGGGATATTTCAGAGCAACAGAAATTGATTCCCAGCATTTGGGAAGCTGAGACAAGTGGATCATGGTTCAAGGACAGCCTCAGCTATTTAGTGAGGCTCTTTGCAACTCAGTGAGACCATGCTTCAAAATAAAGAATAAAAAATAGGGCTGGGCGTGTAGCTCAGAGATAGAATACCCTGGGTTCCATCCCCAGTACTGTAATAAGTTAATTAATTAATTAATTAATTAAAATATACTTTTATTGGTACATTGTAATCATACATCATAATAAAATTCAGAGTGATAGGACATACACATAAGTACACACAACACTTGGTGAGCTTTCCCCCTGGTTCCCAAGCAAGCATCCTACCCTTCTCCATACATGATATTAAGATTGGCTTTGATAATTCCATGTAAGTATGTGGTGTCAATTAAAGTATTTTCTTCATCAAGTTTTAAAATATATGGTACAGCAAAGCATCCTTTATTATTCTTGTTCTTTTGGTAACTTTTGAATTTTTATTTTTTATATCCTTTTCAAAACGAGGTCAGATCCATAGAGTGATCTTTTTTTTTTTTTTTTACTAAATTCAATAACATTTTAATGTTTTCTTCATGTAGATTCTAAGCTTATTAAATTTGTTCATATTATCATAAAGCATTTATTTTATAACTTTTATGCATAACTCACTATTACTAATATAAAGAGACATTGTTGGAATTTTTTTGCTTCGTTTTGTTCTTTTGCAATTCTGGAGATTGAACCCCAGACCTCATAGGTTCTCTACCACTGAATTACAACCTCAGCACCAACAAACGAGTTACTGATTATTTAAAATATTTAACTTAGCCAGGTATAATGGTGTAATCTTAGCTACTCAAGCCACTGAAACTGGAGGATCTCTTGAGCCCAGAAAGCAGAGGCCAGCCTAGATAGAATAGCAAAATCCCATCTCAAATAAATAAATTACATATTTATTTCCTATCCAGCCACTCTGCCAATTTTCTTATTAGTTTTAGTTGTTTTTTAGTGTTCTGGTGTGTGTGTGTGTGTGTGTGTGTGTGTGTGTGTGTGCGCACGCACTTTTGTTTTTTGTTTTTGATTTTTGTTTTTTGCTTGTACAACTGGGGACTGAACCCAGGAGCATTCTACCTACTAGCTATACCCCTACTCCTATTGTTTATTCTTTATTTTGAAACAGGGTCTCACTAAGTTGCCCAGGGCCTCACTAAGTAGTTGAGGCCAACTGTGAACCTAAGATCCTTCTGTCTCAGCCTCCCAAGTACTGGGATTACAAGTATGTGCTACCATGTCTGGCTTTAATTTTAGTATTTTTAATTGAGCCATTGGGATTTCTAGGCACACAATAGTATGCAAACAGTACTTTTCTTTTTTAATATTTAAAATATTTTTAATATTTGAAATTCTCATGTACTTTTTATGTCTTATTAATATAATTAGAGCCTCCCAAATAAAACTGAGTAGTAGTGGTGACATTCATTTACCTATAATCAAAGTATTTGCTCTTGAAAAATTTGTAGCCAATACAAATGTTAACACAAAACAGGAAAGTAAATCACATCCCTTCAGGATATAACATTATTTATATTTAGGCTATATTATAATGAATAATGCCCTAACAGAAGAGTATGTCTGAGTCCCTGTGGACTAGAAATAGAGATTTAAAGAATTTATTTCTTAATTTCTTCAATGAAGTGATGGGAGAGGGGAGCCAGGAATACTCTGCTCTATCCAAAATGGCAGATGAAGAGTTCAAAGATCAGGAACAGCTGGGGGGAGCAAGAGAGCAGAGATCTGCAAGCAGGATTTTCTTGGGCAAAAGCCAAAAACACCAGCTGGGTGGTAACCACTATGCCAAAACAGTTTTATGCAGAAGCCAAAGAGAGAAGATGAAGCTCAGAGAGAAAAGAATCTTGAGGATCAACAGGAAGTCTTGACAAGCAGCGTCTACACAATTTTTCAAATTTTCAAAATAGAAACTGTCATCTTTCTATCGGGGTGATAAAGTCCTTCACCTAGCAAAAGACCTTGCATATAGTCTACGCTCAAATAATATTTCTTAAAGGACTAGATCAGGAGAAAGAAGAGCAATAACATCTCAAAAGCCAAAGAAAAAGGGACAAAGTCTAATTCCAAAGTATATGACTTCTAAAAGTCTTTTTAACACTTAATTTTAAACTTTATTATAACACATTATATTTTAATTATATGTATTTAGTACATTTATTTATTTATCTATTTATTTTTTGTAGTACTGGGGATGGGACTCAGGGACATTCTACCTCTGAGTTACACCCCCAGCCCTATTTTTTATTGTTTATTTTGAAACAGGGTCTCATTGAGTTGCAAAGGGCCTCACTACTGCTGAGGCTGTTCGCGAACTGCGATCCTCCTATCTTAGCCTTCCAAGTGCTGGGATTACAAGTGTGCACCACCACGCCCAGTAGAAAATTATTTTTTCAGTTTTTTGTTTGTTTTTGCGGTACTGGAGATTGAGCCCATGGGCATATTCTACCTCTGAGCTATTCCCCCAGTCCTATTTTGTATTCTTTTTTGAAACAGGGTCTCATTAGGTTGCCGAGAGCCTCACTAAGTAGCTGAGTCTGACCACATTAATTACACTAATAATGTGCAACTCTCACCATTTTGTATTTCCAGAACTTCTTCATTATCTCAAACAGAAACTCCATAAGTTTCTATTAAACAATACTCCCCGCTGGGCGTGGTGGCGCATGCTTGTAATCCCTGGGCTTGGGAGGCGGAGACAGGAGGATCGCGCAGTTTCGAAGCCATCTGGGCTGGCTTTAAGAGACCCTGTTTCCAAATTTAAAAAAAATATAAAATAGGCCTGGGAGTGTAGCCCCAAGGTAGAAGGGCTTCCAGGAACCTCAGTACCACAAAAAAAAAAAAAAAAAAAAATACTCCCCTCTCTCCCCTCTGCCCCAGCTCTTGGTAATCTCTATTCTACTTTTTATTTGTATAAATTTATCAATCCTAGGTATCTTACACAAGTATAACCATACAATATTTGCCCTTCTTCCTAACTTATTGCATATTGGATAAGCACTCATTTAGCTGAATGTCCTCAAGGTTCATGCATACTGTAGAATGCATAATAACTTCATCCCCTTTTTGGCTGAATAGTATTTCAATGTATGTGTATTCCACATTTCGTTTCACAATTGGTATTGTGAGTGATGCTGCTATGAACGTTGATTTAAGTATCTTTTTGAGTCCCCATTTTTAATTCCAACACATTACTTTTGCCACTTAGTAAACTAAACATCTTTTCAAATTAGAATAGATAGAGGTCACTTGTTACTTTAGCCAATTGCTTTGCATCCCATAGTATGAAGTAAGGATGGCATTCTGTAAGAGGCAACTCTGTCTTCCCTGAAACTGGGACTGAATAACAGAGATGCAAGTTTTCTGGAAACCGAGTTTGCAAAAACACAAAGCAAATATGCATTTGGAGATCGATACATTTTCTTTATAAAATGAATTATTTGCTTTCATTTTTAGGTATCTAAAATACAGTGGCAAGCATTACCTAGATCAGCTGAGTAACCAGCTTCTATACAAGTATCAGCAACTAGTGTTGGTACTCTTACCTACAACAATGACTTCAATAATGCCAAGTCAAGAGATGACATAAAAGAATGAAGACAAAACCAATGAGTATGCTCAAATTTTAGACCAAATGATATCAAGTTCATTGGAGAAATTAATGTTGTTAAATAGGTGGAATTGAGAAAAGTATTAGCCAACTGGGTCAGAAAAGCCAATTGGAAAAACTGCAACCAAAAAGGCGGAAATGTAGCTGGATGTGGTAACACATTCCTGTAATACCATTATTGGGAAGCTGAGACCGATAGATTACAGATTTGAGGCCAGCCTCAGCAACATAGTAAGACGCTCAGCAATTTAGCAAGACCCCGATTCAAAACAAAAACAGACTTGGGGGTGTAGTTTGGCGGTAGACTACTCCTGGGTTCAGCCTTCAGTACCCATTCCTCCCCAAAAAAGTCAGTGAGGTTCTCACAATGGAACCATGGACTGATTTTCAAAAAGACTATGATGATATGAACTACAGAATTTCCACTTTTTGTGGGGGTGGTACTGGGGTTCCTGGAAGCCCTTCTACCTCCGGGCTACACTCCCAGACCTATTTTTACATTTTTTAAATTTGGAAACAGGGTCTCCTAAGCCAACACGTGCGGCTGGCTTCGAACCTGTGCGATCCTCCTGTCTCTGCCTCCCAAGCGCGGGGATTACAAGCGTGCGCCACCACGCCCGGCTCCATTGTTTTAATAGTTGGGTTGTTTTTTTTTGTTTCTGTTTTTGTTTCGTTTCGAGTGTGTGTGTGTGTGTGTGTGTGTGTGTGTGTGTGTGTGTGTGTATGTGCCCGCTACGGTTTGAACCAAGGGGCATTCTACAACTCCATCCCTATTTTATTTTTAATTGGAAACAGGGTCTCTCTAGGTCGGTGGGAGTCTCACTACCTACTGAGGCTGTCCTTGACCCTGGGATCCTCCTTCTCAGCCTTCTAAGTCCTGGGAGTCTAACCATGCACCACCATGTCCGGTTTAATAGTTTTGTTTCAATGTGATTCTTAACTTTGCTTTAGGTTCTAGCAACACATATGATGAAACAAAAGCAAAAGGAGTTTATAACGAGTTTTATGTTCATACATTTTAAAGTCACATTCCTTAAAGACTGGCTTAAATCAATAACAAATCTTCATTGTCTGTTAAAGAGTTTCATACAGTGCAAAATCTCTAAACTAGGATCACCCTGCTGGGAGAATGTCAGTAAAGAAGGCTTTGGTTGGGGAAGATCATTTTGGGGACTTGCACATGAGTTCATATATGAATGCTTTTCTACTACAAAATCAGAAAATGAATGATTCATACAAGTGGGCGTATCAGAAAGACCTGGCCTAGAAACGACTCCAAGTTCTCTTCCTGGTTTGGCTCTTCTAGATATGACCCTCAGCTGCGTTTTCTCTAGAGATAGATGACAATACCAAACCTGAACGTTTGTCATAATAATTATATTTGACATATTTAAGGGATCTGAGTTGTCTTAGGGGTATTCAGTGACAGCCACTGATGTTACAGGGACATTTGAGCTGGAAGTTCTTGGCAGATTCCATGAGTTTTATGTCATGTTTAATCCCTTTCCACATTTGGGGAAATATCCCAAGATGGGTAACCTCGTATCGCATATATAATCAAAGCAGTCTTTTCTAAGGCTATTATAGGATGCAAACAAAACAAAGTTAAAATTCATGGATTATCAAATATTTCTGTTTAGTTAAATGTTTTAAAGCAGCTATTTCAACCCTCAGCATTGAAAATATTTTCAAACCAGTTCGCTTTTACAGAGAGTATTTTGTTGATCTGCCTCCACATCCCTGGACATGATAAAAATCAGTGAAATGTGAGTATCTATGTTGATGTAAGCATATAAACTTACAAAATGGAGCTAAATGCACATTGGCTTCGGATCAGAAACTGAAAGCTTATCTTTGCATTTTATAAAAATCTTTTATAAAACCAATATCTGCTTATTTTCTTGTAATAGTTTTATGCTAAAATTGGAGTGTAACGAGGGCTCAGAATCTCTGCCCTCAGAGTTTACAAATAGTCATCATATTTTAAGCAGCTACATGGCCTAAAAACTGATGAAAACTGATAATAATGATGTTTAAAGGTTTTGGAATGTTTTACTTATAAATTCCATCCTTTCCCTTATTAATGAAAAAGAAAAAGAAATGTTGAGTCACCAGGTTGGGGACATGCCCAGTTCGCCTCCTTTAGCATTAGAATCTGTTCACTTCTTCCCGCCTCTGCTGCCAGGAGCCTGGTCCACTTATTCTGCACGTAGTTGTGAGCAATAGCGTCAGAACTGGTCTCCCTCCTACTCTTGCACCTTTCAATCCACTCTCCACACAGTATGTTAGACTGAACTTTCTTAACTGTAAGTCATGTCACTGCCTCCTGGAAACTCTCTCGTGGTTTCCACTGCATATAGAATAGAGTCAGTCCTTGACTGCCCAGCATGCAGCCCCACCTCTCTCACCTCCAGAAACACCCTTATCCCAATTCGATCTCTCAAAGGCCTGCTTTCTTCAAATCTCCAAATGCATTCCCACTTCCTGATCTCTGCACTCTCCATGGCCTCTGCCCGCCAGGTTCTGTTGTTCAAACTGCCTGCTGCCTTCCTGTCCTGCCCCCACTGATGCCTCAGAGAAGCCTTCTTTCCCTGCACAAGTGCCCTGCCCATGTCCAATACCCTGTTTTGTTTTGTTTTCTTGCTTTTACTTTTTCTCTTCTTTTCCTTCCTTTTCTTTTTACTGGGGATTAAACTTAAACCCAAGGGCATTCTACCACTGAGCTACACCCTCAGTCCCCCTTTTTTAAAAAATTGAAACAGAGTCTCCCCAACTTGCTGAGAGGCATGCAAAGTTGCTAAGACTGACCTTGAATCTGCAATCGCTCTGTACTGGAATTACAGGTGTGCGCCACAGCACCTGGCTCCTGTTTTATTTTCTTAAAGGTACTCAAAACTCTAACTTCATTTTTGCCATGTATTTGGCAACCAGTTTATGCTACAGCATTCTCCTTCTAGAACGTAAACTGCACAAGTATGTTGTCAATAGATGCCTATATGATACTCGCACATAGAGGTCATTAATTAATAGCGTTTCTATGAATGAAGAAGCAACAGTAAATGTTTCAGAAATCACTTATGTTCTGGTCCTGATGTGGTTACGTAGCAACAGAACAGCCTCTGGCAAGTACTGAAACTTGTTGGGCACCAGTTTATAGATAATGAATTAATGAAATGGACTAGATGATCTTTAAGGGCCTTTTTGTTTTATAATTCCATGGCTCAAATTAAAGTATTATTTTCTTCTTTCTCTCCCTCTCTCTCTCTCTCTGTCTCTCTCTGTCCATCTTTCTCCCCTCCCCTGTCTCTTTCTTTATTACCAGCACTCTCTTGGATTCATGAATAGTTCTAACCCAGTTGGAGATATTTTATGCATAAACATGGAGCTCACAAAGATGTATGATGGTCTCTAGACACTAAATTGTCATCACAACCACATGTTGTAGTGTTTATTTTCCTTTGCCTAGCCAACCCCATCTAAACCACACCCTCCACTGCCAAGCCACAGTCCAACCCTGCCTTTGGAAATATGGAAGAATCACTGGCTGCTGGAAAGAAAATGAAAAGGCTGAACAGATTTTAAACTATCATGATGTTTCTAGAGAAGTCAGGGTACCACAGACAGGATTGATAAGAACTTCATAAAAATTTCTTCACATGATAAAGACCCTGAAGATAATAGGAAAGAGTGATGTGAAATTTAAGATAATATAAAACAGTGATATAAAATTTTAGATACAGTAGTAGTCTCCATTTATCTGGGGTTTTACTTTTCAAGGTTACAGTTACCCACAGTCAACCACAGTCTGAAAATATTAAGTGGAAAATTCCAGAAATAAGCAATTCATAAATTTTAAATGTCGAGCCACTCTGAGAAGCATGATGAAATCTTGTGCTGCCCCATGCCATCTTGCCTGAGCTGTGAATCACCCCTTTGTCCAGCATACACATGTTGTATATGCTACCTGCTCGTAAGTAGCCATCTCGGTCATCAGACAGACTGTTGAGATATCACAGCATTTGTGTTCAAGCAACCCTTATTTTACTTAATTATGGTTACAAAATACAGGAATAATGATGCAAAGAGGGCGAAAGTGCATACAGCATGAAGGGAAAATTCACTTCTACTATCTAGCCATGCTACCAGGAAGGTGGGGGGAAACAGTGCATTTGTGTCTAGTACATTTGCAGTTCCAGATCTTGGCACACATCCCCTTGCAGAAAAGGGTGGACAACTGTACTGCCAAAGACAATGTCTGAATCACTATAGCCAGTCTATACATAATTAAAATGACTAATCTTATACTTCCTTGACTTTTAGGCATCTAGTTTATAATATGCCAGAAATATACATTCCGAAACAATATAGTGAGGATTAGATAGTAACTTTATACCTTTAGAGTTACATCCACATTATTTCAGATCTGGTGAAAAATGGCCTCAGGAAATAAAAAAAGGGAATTTCTTTGAGGGCTGGAAGAACTGAAGTCAATTACTATTTGAAAAAACAGAATTTAATTTGCTTTTAAATGCCTATCTACAAACCAGGATTTTAAAATTTAAAACCACTTGGAGATTTACAATGGCAACGTTTATGAGCTGGAAGAACATTGAGGCCTTCATTTAACAAAGAGGAAATTAGAACTCAGAGGGATCGAGTGACCGGGCCAAGGGTACATAATTTGTTAGTGCTGGAGCTTGGAACTAAACCCCTGGTCTCCTGGTTGATGGTTCTATGCCTTTGTCCTTATACTGTGCTGCCCTTAGGAGGTCCAGTAGCTACCAGCAGCTTTCAGCAACATGTGCCAACCTGGTAACAGACCATGGCAGACAGACTGGAACAAAAAACAACCGGCCCATTCACTAAGAAAATATTGTAGGAATTGTAGCATTAATTGTTATGCTGCTATTATAGTAATGGCTATTTTTTTAATGGTGCTGGGGATCAAGCCTTGGTGCTCTACCATTAAGCTATATTCCCAGCCCTGTAATTGTTACTTTTTTTCCTACCTATATGTCAGTTACTATCCTATATGTGTTAATTTCAGTATCTTATTTAATACCCACAGTTTTAAAGGGTAGATCATAATGAGACTCATCTTTATTAACACATTATTTTGTGGCAGGAATTTGCTTAAGCCTATTATATTCCATAGATTATTTAATTCTTAAAACTATCCTATGAAGTACTATTATTATTTTTACTTTACAAGTGAGGAAACTGAGTCATACAGAGTTTGAGTCATGCTCAAGTTCAAACTCAAGTACACACATTTAGCCCAATACATATACTACTTCTATTCTTTATATACTACTAGTACATGTACTACTTGACCCAATACATACACTACTTCTCTACGCTGTATCACCTATGTCTTAGTTTTTACTTTCCCATCAATAAATTGCTAGAAGAAATACCAAGTTGCTAGTGTTCCCCTGACACCCATGCCTTCTCGATACTAGTTGCCATGGAGACATTTAGAGATAGAGGAATCAAAAAGTCTGGGCCCCAGGCCATTTGCATCCTGAGTGACATAGACAATCTCAGTTTGATTTTGATTATCATTAATGGTTAAGGTTCACCATTATGTTCTGATCTATGAAAGTGTTTTCTCTACATGGTAACTTAGTATGAAGCATAACCTATAAATTACTCTGTGAGTTTAAATTCTTCCTGTGAGAAGAGACAAAGTCTTAACCAGGGGAATTTGTTGTGAGACTATGAGGGGAAGTGAGGAAGCACAGGAGATGGTCTCAGTGACTTCACAGCAAGGCCTCTTGGAGTATCATTCGCTTTTCTTCAGGTAGCAATAGTAGCTCTAGTGACTTGTTCAACAGCAAACCTAGCTGTGCACTTGATTATGACTTGACTTCTCGGTTTGTCTCCTGTTTCTCAACTTACCACCAGCTGACTTCTTTCTATGTATCTCTCCCTCCCTCCCTCCCTTTCCTCCTCCTCCTCCTCCTCCTCCCCTTCTTCTTCTCCTTCTCCTTCTTCTTCTTCTTCTTCTTCTTCTTCTTCTTCTTCTTCTTCTTCTTCTTCTTCTTCTTCTCTCCCCCCCTACTTTGGGTCTCTTTTCTCCTATCTCTATTTCCTACCTACATTCTTGTCTCTAGGGCTGACAATCAGATTCCATCAAAAGAAAAGAATCCTTCTGGGTGTTTGAGTGAACCTACTGGTGCAGTCCATAGATTGTGTTCCCATTGGGCAATTCTCATATCAGGCCATCTCAAATTTTACAGAAGGCTGTCTTTCCCCCCACTGAGAAAAGAAGGACACTTCTGGGTCCTGTGCCTGTGGTCAAGGTGAAAGGATCACCTATAACAAAGCAAGAACATCTGGCCAGAAAATGACCTGTGAGAATGGCAGGCACTTTGTGTGGCTTTTTCAGCACAGAAACGCATCTTTAATGTTTTTATAATGGCCCTAATTTTTCTGAGAAATAAAAATCTTCAGAGTAAAAAGCAAAAATAAAGGGCCACTACTAACTATTCTCTCATCATAAACTCTGGCTGGAATTCCATTTTCAGCTATAGCATAATACGCACAGAACTGGACACCAGAACCTTTTTTATTCTCTTGACCCCCTAATTCTCTTACTTGTTGAATCTGTGGTCAAAATTTTTTAGCTTACTCTGGTACAAAAAATCAGCTGTTACCTGTCAATACTTCTGTAACCAGGCAGCTCTGATAAATCCCACATTTCAAAATCCCACTTTTTCAAAGTTGCTTTCTTGATGATGATGATGGCGATGATGGTGATGGTGATGATGATGATGATGGTGGTGGTGGTGGTGATGGTGATGGTGGTGATGATGATGGTGGTGATGATGATGGTGGTGATGATGGTGGTGGTGATAATGATAATGATGGTGGTGGTGGTGGTGGTGGTGATGGTGATGGTGGTGATGATGATGATGGTGGTGGTGGTGGTGATGATGACGGTGGTGATGATGATGGTGGTGATGATGATGGTGGTGGTCGTGATGATGATTTATAAGGGAATAGAAAGAAGAATATTTTGCAATTGCAGATTCTTTTGTATGAAGTTCACTTCATTCAAGGGTCACCCTCATTTCTTTATACCTCCCTGGGCCCCCCAGGAATGCTTAAACATTTTCTTAAGGCCCATTTGAAGCTCTTCTCCTTTTCCAGGAGACCTTCTCTGGTTTTCTGAATCTACCCTAACTTTCCATCCATGCCCATGCTATTCATGCATGGCACCTCTTGCTGTGATTACACTTAGGAAACCATACACTTTCATTTGATCTAATAAACAATATGAGGACAGTGAAAATGACCAGGGTCTTATTTCTTAAGCTATAAAACCCTATCTTGCATATAAAAGATAGAAAACCAGGCAGGATGCATAGGAAGAGCACTGTCATGTCCAACTGTTAGATGAAGTTGAAACTCACCACCGAGGAAGTGAGGAAAATATCACGTTGGCTTGTGGAGATCCTACACTGGAGGAAACAGGACAAGATGCAAAAGCAGTGAAATAAATTATTTGAGGTAGAAATGGTAAAGAAAAATTGCCAATGAGAAAAATGATCAGGAAAGGAAGAATGAGAGGGGAGAAGGGGAATGGAGATTCATCCACGAGGCGAGCTGAGATGAATGGATAGACAGAAAAGAGGAAGAGACTCTGAGAAGAGAGATGATGAAGGCAGAAGAAAAGGCCAAAGCAGCATTTTTATACTCCTTAAGAAAAATGTGTTATGCCAGCCAGAAGAACTAATCTGGCCTTTGGGAAGTAGAGAATTGAGGAAGGCCCTGCCCCTTGGTCAAAGGTTAGAGAACTGAGAAAAGTAAATAAAGGATAAAGGGGAAGAAGAGAGGGAAGTGGTCAGATCCTTTTTTGATTATTAATATAATTCTGAATGCAATCAGTTTCCAACAACTCTGCAAAATCAAAGGGAAAAAAGAAAACCACAATAAAGGAACTTAGTGTCCAAATCATATTTTTCTAGCTGCCATGGAATATTTTACTATATTTTTTAAGTTACTTCCATTTTCTGCTTTTTTCTAGTAGTAACAAAGGCCCAAATAGCACTCAAAGATACCTATTGCTCTATCAGGACCAGGTATACTGTGATTTGAGTAAGAAATCATGTACAAGGCTGGAGGTAGATGTTAGTGATAAAGCACTTGCTTAGCATGCTTGGAACTCTTGGTTTATTCCTTAGCACCATAAAGATAATTGATAGATAATGATAGTTTTAGTTCAAACTTATAAAACATGTATTTATTTTATTTTATTTTATTGTGTGGGTCTGGGGGTGGAACCCAGGGGCATTTGACCTCCGAGCTACAGCCCCCACCCTATTTTTTATTCTTTATTTTGAAACTGGGTCTCACTGAGTTGCAGAGGGCCTCACTAGGTAGCTAAGGCTGTCCATGAACCGCGATCCTCCGGTCTCAGCCACCCAAATGCTGAGATTACAAGCGTGCACCACCACGCCCGGCTTAAATTGCTTGTCGTCAGGTAACACCTTTTCAACTATCTTAAGGCAGAATTCTTCAATGTCTGATCTAGAAATATCTCGTAATGAGCCTAAAATTTTTCTCACTCCAGAACCTCTCCTCTTACGCGAAATTATCAGAAAAAATAATTGTACTTTTATTGAAGTTAAAACTAAAAATAGTGGTGGTTTTTAGGGTGCCCTTGGCTTATTGCTTATCTTTCTCATCCTGATTTCCTCTCCCCACTCTAATTTTCCTCCAGAGACTTCTCTGAGGAATCCTCTTCCCAGATTCCTCCCTCCTTTAGGCGTTTCATGGGAGTCTACTATTGACTCTGACTCCCCAGGCTCTATCGGCCACCTGCTTCCTCTCTACTGAGCTTTAGAATCATATTTCCTGTAGTCTGGACATCTCTAGTGTGGTCCTCAGGCACCATATCCTCACAGGTCAGAAAATGGTCTTCCCAAGGCCGGGCGTGGTGGCTCACGCTTGTAATCCCCACACTTGGGAGGCGGAGACAGGAGGATCGCACTGGTTCGGAGCCAGCCTCGTTGGCTTAAGAGATCCTGTTTCCAAATAAAAAATATAAAATAGGTCTGGAAGTGTAGCCCGGAGATAGAAGGGCTTCCAGGAACCCCAGTACCGCAAAAAAAAAAAAAAGAAGAAGAAGAAGAAGAAGAAGAAGAAGAAGAAGAAGAAGAAGAAGAAGAAGAAGAAGAAGAAGAAGAAGAAGAAGAAGAAGAAGAAAGAAAATGGTCTTCCCATCACAACCTATCTGTGCTGTTATAACAGCACTATCGTCCCTCAGATTTTCCAAAGCAGAATCCTAAATGGTATCTCTAATCTCTCCTCCAGCTACACATTCAGTTCTCTGGCCCCAGAATCTAGTCATTAAGTGTTTCTTGGACTGTTCACTTCTATCAATCCTACTTAAGACCTATTCATGTCCAGAACTCCACAATTCTGGACATGAATAGGAAAACTTTCTTTCTCAGATCATAGCAGTACCTCCAATTTGGCAATTTGGGGCTTTCATTTTGCCTCTGTCTCTCTTTTATGATAGACAAAATAACAGTAAGCTAGGCTGACATAACAAATAGGCCCCAATACAATATATCATTACCATCTATTATCCTGTTCTCCTAGCACTCCTGGGCTAAATCTCGGGTTTTCTGTGTAACTTTCCTTCATATTTTCAGGGGACCCGGCTCCTACCAGTTTATTATTCCTAACCCATCACTTCTACTTAGATGCCATTGGCCAGATTTTAGCCACATGACTATTTCCCACTGCAAAGGAAGCCGGGAAATGTAGTTCAGCTGTCTACCTAGGCAAAGAAGCAATAACTTTTGAAGGAAAGCCATTTCTATCACAATAGTATCTGTGACCATTGTCATTTGCCATTTGTTTGTCTGATTTGGATTTGGTTGTTTCCTCTGCGAGGGCACATATTTGTACCCAACCTGGTCCCCAAAAGCATTGACAAAGCTATATTGAATGAGTCAGTGAATCAGGATCAGTTCAGCTCTTGGTTTGTCAGCTGCAGCACTGCGGCAGGCCCTGCCTAGCACCCTGACCCTCCTCTTTGGCCCACCATGGCAGAGCTAAGTGACCTTCTTAAACTGTCCATCAGTCCTGCCGTTTTCTTTCCCTGAGAACTCAATGGCTGTCCAATATTCCTTTGTGCCACGTAGTTGCCTCTTTGTTCGTGGGTCCAGCCCTACTACTGATTTTTCTTCTCCTCCTATGTTCCCTCCCACCATGCCAGCACACGTGCTTATTCTTTTTCTCCATCTCCAGCCTAAAGAAACAGAGCCCCGACTTCCCCCAAAGCACTAGCTTCTCCTGGCTTGCTGCTCATTGCCTTGAGTCTCAGCTTCATTGTCACTTTCTGCTATTGCCAGAGGGGGTAGGAGGAGCTGGCAGAAAGGGAGACTTCAGCTCAGGACTGCTGAGTCCTTGATACTTGTGGCAGAAAAGAATTTCAGCACATGTCAGATAATAAGGCAAAGAAGTCTATTTAGTGAAAGCAAACCAGTACTGGTTCAAAGGGAAAAAGAACACAGGTGGTCTGGAGTGAGTTCTAGGGTCTTGGGTTCTTTGTGAGGGAGTGAAAGTGTCATCAGTTTGGTGATCAGAATGTCACAGGAGAACAGGCATCTCCAGAGGACCGTCTTCGGGAGTTCCCACGGTGGCAGGAGGTCTCAAACCAGGATCAGGAGGTCCTTGATATACTTAATATAAAAGAATTTCAGCACTTATTGGTAGTGACAGAGGGATTTATTTAAGAAAACAAATAATAGACTGTAAAGGGGAAAATACCAGTCATCTCATGAATGAGAGATGCTTTAGGGATTCCCAGCTCTTCTTTTTATGGAAACTTGGTGAAGGTTAGATATGGGAGGGATATAGGAAAAACATTAATCTGGTGATCTTGAGACAGTTTATGGTGATCTGGTCACTTTCAGGATCCTTAAGCTAGGAAGTCCCCTATTATAAATTTCTTTCTTTTTGGGGGTACTGGGTATGGAACCCAGAAACATTCTACCTCCGAGCTACACCTCCAGCCCTATTTTTTATTCTTTTTTTTTTTTTTTTTTTTTTTTTTTTTTTTTTTTTTTTTTTGGTACTGGGGTTCCTAGAAGCCCTTCTACCTCCGGGCTACATTCCCAGACCTATTTTATTTTTATTTGGAAACAGGTTCTATTAAAGCCAGCGTGATCAAACCTGCTGTGATCAAAGCCAGGCTGGATTCAAACCTGCGCCATCCTCCTGTCTCCGCCTCCCAAATGCTGGGATTACAAGCGTGCACCACTACGCCCGGCTTTATTCTTTATTTTTTAAAACAGGGTCTCACTGAGTTGCAAAGGGCCTCACTAAGTAGCTGAGGCTGGCTTCGAACCTGCGTGATCCTCCTGTCTCAGCCTCCCAAATGCTGGGATTACAATATAAATTTCTCAAGATATCTTATCACTCTTGCTTAAACTATTTATTGATGGGATAATTAAGAATGCACTAGGTAATTACTATCGGCAGTGAATTTCCAACAACTTTAAGACCATAAGTGAAGATTTGTAGATTTCCCAGGAATTTAGGAGTGGCTGACCTTGGAGGGAGAACTAGCTTGGGGAGGGAAGACAAGAGAAACTTTAACACCAGGCTGTGTATTAAACTTATATGTGCCTTGACTTTCTTTCGTGTCTCCTGTCTACCTATTTCTTTTATATCTTCTACCTCAACCGGCCAGCTTATGGTGGTTTGGCCATTTTCAGGATCTTTGTAGGTTGATTTTGTCTTCTCCTTCAGATTGATAGATAAGTTTTCAATGTACCTTATAATAGATTTCTTAAAATATCATATGTCCCTTTGTTCAATCAATTCTAAAAGTACATGTACTAGTACGGTGCATAAGCTAATTAAGAGTATACCAGGCAATTTTTATGAGTGAGTGAATTTACAGTAATTTTAAGATGTACAGATTTCTCAAGAATCTGGAAGGGATGAGCCTGGGAGAAAAACTGGCCTGGGGAGAAAAGGTATGAGGAACTTTTGGTATAGGCTTTCAGATTAAAGTCACCTCTCCTCTTCCCTTTGTCTCCTACCTACCTATCTTTTATTTGTTCTATTCTATCCGGCTTGGAGGTACCCCTGAGCCCCTGACCCTCTATGACAGGTATTCTTTGGTTTGCCTCAAGTCGCCAAGTCTCTCCCCACGGGCGGCCTTTGCTGCTGCATAGGATTCAGTGTGGTTCTCCCAGCACCTCACACACTGCTTACCACACAGTCTATCTCCTAGCTTGACCAGTGTGCAGAGGAGGAAAACCCTTTTCCTCCATCATCCTAGGTTCATGGCTGAGACACCCATAACAAAAGAAATTAAAAAGAGAAAGCTGGGTGTAATGCCCTGCACCTGTGGTCCCAGCTACTTGGGGCTGAGGAAGGAGGGTCTTGGACAACATAGTGAGACTTGATCTAAAAAAAAAAAAAAGCAAGAGATAAGAAGCCAGGCGTGTAGGTGCACACTTGTAATCCCAGTACTTGGGAGGCTGAGACAGGAGGATCACAGGTTTGTGGCCAGCCTTGGCTACTTAGTGAGAACTTCCACAATTTAGTGAGAACTTTTTTCAAATAAAAAAAAAAAATAGGGCTGGGGTGTAAATTGGAGGGGGTGTAACTTGGAAGTGTGACTTGGAAGTAGAATGCCCCTAGGTCCAATCCTCAGTACTGTTAAAAAAGAAAGAAAGAAAGAAAGAAAGAAAGAAAGAAAGAAAGAAAGAAGAGAAAAAAGGCAAGAGATAAAAACATACAAATTTATTAGATACAAGTTTTTCATAATTTTTTCTCTGGCTTAAGGAAATGACTAAACTGTAAACAGTATTTTTATGCTACTGGATAGTTGTGGAGAAATAATATTAGAAAAAAAAAAAGGTTTGACCTAGTGATAATAAACTGGGGAAAACAACAAGGCCTGTGTGTACAGATGATTCTCTGTGACTCTTGTTTTGGAAGATAAGGCTTTTCTTTCCACTGGGTTTAGGGAAGGTACCTCTCCCAGGAGGGTCTCATGACCTGCTTCAGGGTGAGGTCAGAAAATACTTCTGAGATTTTTATAAACTGCCTTGGGGGGAGGGGGCAGGTGAGAGTGGCCTTCCTTCGCGCTGTACTTTGGGGTATCTTGTCCTGAACCCCATCAGTGATTAATAAATACACATGTGATATTTAGGAGAGGGAAGGGTTGTGAGCCATTGAGCTGAAGGTCGAGTGTCACCAGAGACATCTGCTAAGAAAACTACAGTGGTAAGAAACACGACTCCCTGTTTAAATTGTCCCGAAGGTACAAGTGTGCCTTATCAAACAGACTTTCCAAGTGTTTTTCCATAATCTGAAGCTCTTCATCATCATCAACTTATTACAAAAATTTCTTTTCTTCTCTCCTGTACCATGAAATTTTAAAACCCAAAAGGCCTTTAAACTTTCTGATGATGCAAATATTCGATAACCATCTCTTCTCTCCAGTTCAAGGTAGAACAGGAGGTGGGAGTGCTTTTTTTTTTCTTAGGGGTTGGTGAGGTTTGGTGGATTTCTAAATCCAAGCTATAAAATGCAAGAGGACCTCATTTTCCCCAAGTCGCCTTGGCTCCAGAGTCTTGGAGCCTGGAGAGGGGAGGGCTTGGAGACTGAACTGGCTTGTCCAGAGTCCAGCCCCCACCTCCACCCCCAGGGTAAATTCAGCTCAGCAGCCAGAATAACAGACTCTCTATTTAGGAATTTGCCATGGACGCTGCCCAAGGATCATTTCTGGGTTTCTCGGAGTATATTCCACTCGACTGAAAGAAAGAAGCACATGTAAATGTCAGTATTCTATCATCACCTGAGCAAGAAGAAAAGATTTCCAAGTGCCTCCTATTGCTGGAGGCAAAGAAATGAAGTTAATGAGGTATTCACGTGGCAGGAAACTTGACAAATTCAACATGAAAGTAACAGCTACTTGCAGAAGTCATAATAAAAAGATTGTCCAACTTAGTTTATCTGCCAGCTTACATCTGATATTCCTATAATAATAAAAAATAAAAATGATGTAAGCTCTTAAGGCAATGCCTATATTCAAAGAGTGTTATGAAACCCAACTATCCTAACACTTTAGCTGGGTAAAATCTGTAAGTTGTTTGGATTTTTATACAGAGGGAAGGAGAAAAAGAACAGCACGTGTTATGATTTAGGATAGACTTTGCTCCTAAATTGCTTTATTTTCAGCCTAGTCAGAAACCAAGCTCTTTGTTTTCCTCACTCCTTTATTCCCCCCCAAAAAATATTCTCTTCTGTATAAGGTTGTGATCCAAAATAATCAGTATTGGAAATTGGTCTGTTTTGCTTCATTTCTATTGCCTGAGTCATTCTCTCCAATACCAGGATGCCCTTTGGGAAGAGTCAGAGGAAATGATGTAATTCTCTCTGGTTCCTTTTCACGCGTTGAGTTTTTTCTTTGGGTCCCAGTCGTAATGAATCTGTTTTCTAATTAGCCAGGGATAAGCACAGTGAAATAAACTGTGTCTCCTTCTTCCCCATTTTTCCTCAGTAAAAGCACACGCGTTATTCATAATTCAGCAAGCTCAGGTGATTTCTCTAGAATCAATGCATAAATGTCAGTGTCATTGTCAAACAGCTGGAAGCAGAGATCTTTATTCCTTTCTTATGAGTTGGAACCCCCAAAGCATTGTCTTTTGCAAGGTCAAGTAGAGAAGAAAGAGAGGGGACAGGAGCCTGGCAGAGGGCTGGAGACCTGCAGGTCAATGTCTCTCCAATCCTCTGCTTCATCTACCAAGTCATATCCTTTCCTTTCTATGCACATGAGTAAAACAAAAATCTACATTTAGAAACTATATCTGGAGCAGACTTCATGTATTAACTTGATAAATATGTGTTCAAGTCTGAGACATGTGGGACACCCTATCATTTCATGGTGATGACTTTGAATCCATTTTTCTCTTTTTTCTCTGATACTAGGTTTCTTGGGCTGTTCTCCAAGTATATTGACAATTGAAAAATTCCATGTGCTTTATTTTGCTGGCATTGGAAGTGGGATGCATGGTCTGGGGGTTCGGGGGATGCTTCTCTCTGAGCCACTACCTTAACACGTGGCTCTCTCTATCAAAACAGTCTATTTCATCTGTCCCTCCAAGCCTGGCGTCAGCCTCTGAAGGACAAGGAGCTCTGTCTGAATTCACTTTTATCACCTCAGCGGCTTCAACTATAGTGGAAGCACATTAGTGCAAGTGGTGCGGAGTGTGCTTTAGTCAAGACTCGGCCTTCTTTGTGAAAGCCAAGAGTGTGAATTTGGAAAGACCGTGAGCCTCATCCATGAGAGCTATGGTGTCCTTTCATTCATTTTGCACAGTGTCCTGCCATAACACGTTGCATAGCCACACACAGACCCCGGGCACGCCCGCACACACACAAACACAGCAAGCACGTGCGTGGGCACACATGGACTAGCTTGGGCCTTGGGTCACTTGCTCTGTCCCTTAAAAAATGCCTCCTGCCAGGCATGGTGGCGCACACTTGTAATCCCCGCGTTTGGGTGACAGAGACAGGAGGATCGCGCAGGTTCAAAGCCAGTCTCGCTGGCTTTATAGACCTTGTTTCCAAATAAAAAATATAAAAATAGGGTTGGGAGTGTAGCCTAGAGGTAGAAGAATTCTATCCCAAGTACCACACACACATACACACGCACACACACACAACACATGCCTCCTAACTAGGGGAACTCCTAACCGGGACTGGGTCTGAAAATGAGGTACAAGAACCATCAGGCAGGACTTTTAGGGCAAATACTCTGGACACAATCCATTTTATTTCAAATGTTTTAACTTCTGTTTCTAGATAAAAACCAAGGGATCCTTGTAAGCAAGAGGAAATGAAAAGGTTGATTGTATTTTCTAAAGCTTGCTACAGATTTGGTGACAGATGAACTTGCATTTTGCCTTCATTTTTTCCAAAGTGATTCATTCTTCTTGGTTCCTGAACACCTGCTTAAAAACAGGGCTTTCTTTTCTCTGTCCTTGGGGCGTGCCAGCCATGTTTGAAGCGGTGAGGTAGGTCTAATGCCGGGGGAGGGGTGACGGCTGGAGGAAACTCCTATTTGATCTACATAATGTATTCATTGTTTAAACCCATACGTTGCACTGAATGCTGTGGTTAGAGTTGCCACGTGAAACAAGGATCTCAGGCAACTCTGGGAGCAAGAGTTTCCATGCCCAAGGTGAATGTTTACATTACAGGGGCTGTAAACCCTGCTAATACCTTAGGTTTTCCTTTCACCAAGACAACATTAAGTTTGGGGTTTTTCTTTTCCTCCAAGATTTTCAAAGCCACCCACAATAAAAAGGAAGTTTCAACTAACAGAATTTACATGAAACGAAGATCAGCCTGTGTTTGCCAAATTTCCTCATGGACAGGACTGCCTTGTGCGCTCCCCCTCTTCCTTTCTCCCTTGCTTCAGTCTCTCTTTATTTTTTAAGTTCCTTGTCGGTTAATTCACATTTCCTGATTTGGCAAACACCAATCCCCCACCTCCTTTTTCTTGGGTAAAGCTTCCTGAATTGACATTCAAGAGAACTGTTACCTCACCCCTAGAGCTTTAGGGGGGTAAATGGCATTGAGGTTTCATTCCCTAAAAGCCCCTCGGTAGTTACCACTTTATAAAATCTGAGTGACAGCCAGCTGTGGGGGACCTCCAGGAGGCAGAGATGTCTCTGAGCAGAGAGGGCCTCTCGTCCTTGGGCCTTGGTGAGCCCCGCTGAGATGAAGCCGGCAGCAGGAAGGGGAAAGATTTCCAAGGCCATCCTGGAATGGAAGGAAAAAGGGCAGAAGTCACACTGCCCAGGAAAGAAGCACTGTGGGGTCCACCTGAGATGGGCCAGGGATGCACACGGCCCTACAGCGAGACCCAGAGGAGCTGAGCTGGGAGCTCCTCGCACAACTGCCTCCCGCCCTGGGTCCTCCAGGGAGACATGGGGAAGTGGGCAGCTGGTTTTCATCAGTGGTGACCACAACCTTGCTCAGAGCCCCCTGTAGCCATGCTCTCGGAGCCTGGCATGCCACCAGTGCTTCCTCCTTCCTCAAAGCTCAACACTGCCCAGACAGTGGCTCCAGGTACACCTTCCTGGGAACCAGCAAGGACCAGGTTTGCTTTTCCTGGTGGTGGTACTAAGGATTCAACCCAGCGACATTCTACCTTTGTCTGAGCTACACCTCCTGCCCCATTTATTTATTTATTTATTTATTTATTTATTTATTTATTTATTTATTTGCAACAGTGTCTTGCTAAGTTGCTAAGTTGCTGAGGTTGGCCTGGAACCTCTCATCCTCCGTCTCAGCCTCCCAAGTCCTGGATTACAAGCATGGGCACCGTGCCTGCAGAGAGCTTGTTCTTGACCCTCTCCTCTGCCATCTGTGTGCTTGCTCCGATGTTACCTTCCTAGAGAGGCCTTTCCCGACCAGGGACACAGTCCTGCCCCTGATGCCACCTATCCCATGTCTCTGCTTGATCTTCCTCAGTGGCACACGTCACCTCCTATGTGCATCACACGTGTTTCTTTCTAGCTTCTGCCACCTGCCCCACCCCCACATACACCCTAAGCTACTAGAATGGAAACTCCAGGGGATGGAAACTTAGGCCACACTTTGAATCCCTGCTATATCCTGGTCACCTAACACAGCACCCCATGCATCGTAGGCACTCAATAAGTATTTGTTGAATAATGAATGAATTTGGGAAATTTCTAAAACCAGAAAGAGGATATTGGAAAGTACAGTTTTTAAGCCAGGAAGATGCTTCTGAAGTACCAAGGCAAGCCCGGCGTGATGGAGCATACTTGTAATCCCAGCATTGGGGAGGCTGAGACAGGAGGATTGTGGTTCACTGATAGCCTCAGCTACTTAGTGAGGCCCTTTGCAACTCAGTGAGACCCTGTTTCCAAATAAAGGATAAAAAATAGGGCTGGAGGTGTACCTCGGAGGTAGAATGACCCTGGGTTCCATCCCCAGTACGAAAAAAAAAAAAAAAAAAATGCAAAGGTGGGTCCTAGCATTCTGGCTCTGCTTACTTCTCTAAGCAGCCTGGTAAGGTAGGAAGGGATCAAGAATTAGTAACCCCAGAAGAAGAAATGAAGCCCCAGAAAGACTATGTGACTCACAGTGTGGCTAAGTAACCCGGCAAGTCAGTGGTCCAGAGGAAAACCACCCAGACAGGAGGTGTCTTGACAGATGAGTTATCATCTCCTCTGTCAACCACACAGCTTTTCTGATTCAAGAGAGATTATTAAGAGCAGCGTGCAAACTTTAAAGCTAGTGTTAGTTTCAAATATCTACTTTGGGGACTGGTTCAATGGTGGGTATATGTTTAGCCCTGAAGTCAATTTCCAACACCAGGTATGGTGGCGCATGCTTGTAATTTCAGCATTTGGGAGGATGAGAAAGGAGGATCATGGTTCGCAGACAGCCTCAACTACTTAGTGAGGCTCTCTGAAACTCATTGAGACCCTGTTTCAAAATAAAGAATAAAAAAATAGGGCTGGGGATATGGCTCGGAAGTAGAATGCCCCTGAGTTCCATCCCCAGTACTGCAAAAATAAATAAATAAAGTAAGTAAGTAAGCAAGTAAGTAAGTAAGTCTTGGACTTAAAACAAACACCCTCTTTCCTTAAGTTTACTGAAATAAAGCCTTAAAAATCCCGGGGTGCCAGATGAGCTCTGGGGGCTCAGGGTTCTTGCTTGGGCAGGATGGAATTCTCCCCCTAAACAACACCATCTGCAAAAATCTAGTAAAATGTCATCTGTGGGAAACCTCTGCCATCTTGAAATCTAGATTTGCATTTGCTTTCTATTGACAGACTGAAACTCTGCCTGTTTTCATGAACATGCTGATTAAATATTATTTGTAAAATACTTACAATCATTTAATTGAGAAAGAAAAACAATGCTTGTCTTTGCTTCACCCTGACTTCAAACATATAGTACTGACTTGACTGTTTAATGTTTAATTGAGCGCATACTATGGTTTGATTTTGTTTTTTTAACTGTAATAGGAAAACTTAAAGTGTTAGGTTTGGTGTCCCTGTGTCTTTGGAAAAATCCTTCTATTTTCTCTGCAGCAAAGGCAGAGACAAATAATGACGCCGCTCTTCATCCTGTGAAACTGGATGACTTCTTTTTCTGAGTTTTCTTTGGTGGTAGTGGGTACTGGGGATTTAACCCAGGGTTCAGCATATGATAGGCAAGTGCTCCACCTCTAAGCAACATCACCAGCCCTTTTTATGTTCAGACAGTCTTGCTAAGTTGCCCAGGCTGGCCTTGATCTTGCAATCATCCTGCCTCTGCCTCTGAGCAGCTGGGATGACAGGCCTGCATCACCCTGCCAGGCTTCCTGGATGATATTCTTCTATCTTTGCTGGCACAGATCCATCTGCCTACATAATTTTCTAGAAGTACAAGAGTCAAACTTACGAAAATTTGGTTTTGATTCCTCTCTGTAATGAGAGCCCTTGTGAAAAATTCAGTATATATGAAATTCCTTGATTTATGACGTAAGAGTCTCTGCCTGGCTCCCCCAAATCAGACATGAGCTTTACTCCTGTCTTGGGACCAGGATGAAGCTACAAACGTATGGGCCACGGGGCCTGGGGTTTTCAGTGCTTCGCCCCTCAAATGTTAGCCCTGAAAGATGTATAGATCAAGTGCCAGCCTGGCCTTGCTGTGGGTTCCCAAGAAAGCCAGGGCAGTGCCACGGACTCCGATCTGTGACCCACGGCGTGGAGGACACACGGGCTTGCAGGGGCAGAGGGGCCTGCTCTCCCTTGCAGAAGTTAAAGCTATCTCGGATGGCAGGGACCCAGGAAAGGCAGCAAGTGTTAGTAGGCGGGGGCTTAGTGTGTTCCTATGGAGTTGCATTATTCTCCTGGGAGAAATGTCCTTCTGACCCTCTATAGCCCCAAAAGCCCAGAGGAAGGATTTTGCAGGCATGATTAGTGTTTTAAAATGTATTTCTATTCCCCAAAGGCTCCAATTAGGCTTTTAAAAATGGACTCTGCTTTCATGTCATTTTTATAAGTTATTTTCACATGATGTCTTCATGGAGTTTTTTCCTAGCTGCTGTTTATTCTGTGTGTGTGTGTGTGTGTGTGTGTGTGTGTGTGTGTGTGTGTGTTCTTTTTCAAGCTAGCTCTTTGGCTGAATATTTATTCAGCACCTATTTTACCTATTTTGCAATATGGATCGATGTGTAGCATTATGAACAAGAATACCATATTGACATTCTAGGGAGGAACTCAGTGAGGGTCGAGTCCAAGACTTCTAGATTTGGAGCACTGCGAAAAAATTTTAAAAGAGGAAAAAGAAGGAAGAGGAGGAGAAGGAGAAAAGGAAAAAGAAAGAAATGAAAGGAAAATCTTTTCTTGATTAAATATCAAGAATAATTTGAATAATTGAATAACTGAATGACCAGAACTCAGCACAAAAGCAGACTGGATGATGAGGCTGAAACTATCTTCCTTGAGGTTCTGTTTGTAAATATTTGCATTAAATAGAAACCTGTTGGGATAACATTCCAATAAGGAGTTTTTTTTAATCTCAACATATAAAAAGTGTATACTAAAACTTGACTTGAATCTGTTGTATTTTAAGATATCGCTTGGGAGTCCTACTGCTTTAAAGAAAAAAGTTTAGAACCGCTCTCATACATGATCTTTAAAACTCTGATTTATTATTATAGTTCTAAAATATTTTGTATCGGAAAAAGATTTATATTCTAGAGGGTCACTGTTAGTAGCCAATGAAAGATATGTATTTCACTTCAGAGTAGGCAACGCAGAAAGGCGAAATAATCGAGTAAGTCCATGCTGCTTACATCAATCAGAAGCAACTGGAGAAGCCTGGATACGAGAGTCCAGTTAACAGTTCCTGATCTCTTTCTTAGAAAGTTATTTCTTAAAGCTCTTTCATTCTAATTTGACCCTCCTTTTCTGGCTGAGTTGCAGAGTTCTCTAAATAAAGCTCTTTATTCTTTCCAAATCATGTAGACCAGGAAAGCCCTCCCCCGCAGATTGCCATTCAAACTTTACATGTATGTGTTTATCTAAGGAGAGGGTCAGAGTTTCATAAAGTTCTAAGGAACTCTACAAGATGTAAATAACTGCCTTCATCTTAAATCTTCCTTTTCCTTTTACTCATATAAGTCTTGTCTGAATCATCTGAAAAGAGATTCTGTTATGGACAGTAGGATCTTGTCACCAAGAGACATAAATCCTTGAAAAGGATCCCGCCTGTGACTGGTGTGTTTACTTCCTCTGGGATAAACTGCCAACACCATGTCAAATCCCCCCACTGCTTCGAGATTACCCTTGCATTTTAACTTCCAGTTAAGCATTAAATGTGAGAATGTGGAAACTGACAAAAGCAGCTAGTAAGTGAAATAAGCTGGTGAGAGAGTGGGAGAGAGCGCGCATTTGGGAGTTTGAGACAGGAGGATCACAGTTGGAGGACAGCCTCATCTACTTAGGCCCTTTGCCATGCAGTGAGACCCTGTTTCAAAATAAAAAATAGGGCTGGAGGTATAGCTCGAAGGTAGACTGCTCCTGGGTTCCATCACCAGTACTACAAAAAGGGGGGGGGGGGGCTGGGGGTGTAGCTCAAAGGTAGAACGTCCCTGAGTTCCATCCCCAGTACCATACACACACACACACACACACAAGTAATAAAAGGAAATATTTTTGAGACCAAGAAAATATTGTCCCTTTATTTTTTAAATGTAGATTCATATGTTTGTAATTAAAGGTATCTTAGAGGATTTTCTAAAGCAAAATGATCAGTACTGTTTTTCTCTTCTTTCTTCTAGAATATGTTTAAGTAAATGTCTTTTAATGAATGGTTAGTAAAATGTCCAGAAGATTTTAGTTACAGACAAATGATACTGGGCAGGTCCTCTAACCCTGATTATTGAAATTATCTCTTAAACTGAAAAGTTCTTATTAGTACTTATTTTATTGTTATTAAATGATGCCACCTACTAAATCCACAAGGAAGAAAAATGAAGAAAATAAAAGCTACAAAATACAGGCGACTTACTTTGCACCCTAATTCATCCCAACTATAATGTGTTTCCTTAATAATATTGTTGGGGTTTTTTAAAAAACATTACCTTCTACTTACTCACATCTTAGTATCCTTAAAATTCATCAAATCCAGACTTCACACTTAGTGAAAAGAAATTTCAGATTTTCAAATAACAATTGTTGGATTAAGACTGATATTACCAAGTGAGAGTAGCCCAAAGCATCTTTTCTGGTCCATTATAAACTCTAGTTTTTCTCTTTTGTTTGGGATGAAAAAAATCTACTATGTGCCCTCCATTCCTAGAACAAGTTAAGTTGAAATGCTCCTTCAAACATACAGATTCTGAAAGACCTTCCTCATAATAGACTCAGTCCCAAATAAAGATTCTAAATCCTCACCCCATGCACATATACCTCTCCCCACCCATGATGGTACCCAGGCCTTGGTAGTCTGAAACTAGTAGCATTTGCCATCTTCTCCCAATTATCTATTGCTGCACAATAAATTTCCCTGTAAATTAGCAGCTTAAACCAACAATAAGCATTTATTAGCCCTATCGCTCCCCATTCTACCCACCCAAAGCACAGAATCTGCTATATCTACATCCTGTGCTGCTAAAACACCTCCTGTCATCTCTGAGTCTGCTCCAAGATCCCTCTGCTTTGAAATTTTAACAAATAAATATTATATCCTGATTCTTTCCACCAGTTGAAAACAGGGAAGACCAGGGAAGGGAGAGGGTATGATTCAGTGCCAGAGAAAATCATTGTTGCTGCACCTGGGCCAAAGACCCTACATAAGAACCAAATCTTATCAAATGCAGATTCCAGACAAGTCCCCAGCACCACCTAGCCAAAGTGCTACTTCCTTAATACTTTATTCTATAGTCATTCTTGAACTATTCCTGTCTGAACAAAAATTATTATGCATATACCGTGAGCCTAGTAGCAGTTTGTTGAAGTCATGTGTAAAATTACCCACTGAAAATATACTTAGAGCTGGGCATGGTGGCTCACACTTGTAATCCCAGTACTTGGGAGTCTGAGACAGGAGGATCACAGGTTTGCAATCAGCCTCAGCTACTTAGTGAAGCCCTCGGCAACTTAGTGAAACCCTGTGTCAAAATAAAAAGAATAAAAATTAAGGCTAGGGTTATAGCTTGGAGGTACAATGCCCCTTAGGAAAAAGAAATAGATCATTCTGGGAAAGTGGTTATAGAATATGTTCCATGGGCTGTGGGCCAAATGTATTTTTCTGTCTCACATGTGAGCTGTCTGTTCTCTAATACTTCATAATTCCTTGTTCCAAATGAACTTAGACATCCTATCCTCACCAGATTGTAAGAATCTTCAAGGGTTGGAATTTGGGCTCAGTTAATCTTCTTTGATTATGTACAGCATCTTATAAATAGCAGGTGCTTGTAGCACCATGTACTCATTTTGTTCAATTTCCTGAGCTTAAGAGCATCCTTTCTTTTGTGAAATCACATTGTAAGCTATAAGATATTGGTTGATGCCTTTGCAGGAGAAAAAAATGAGAGAGAGCATGATATAGTAGAAAAAAAGTATTGATTTTTTAATTATTTCATTGTTCTGAGACATGTGCTCATAAATAAAGGAGTATTTTTAGATCACTTAAAGTAAAAGAAGAGAAACATGAAATTGAATGGAAAAAGACCGGGAAATGGGTTTGGCTTCATCTTCCCATTAGCTAAATGTTTTTAGGAATCTCATTGAACCTCTCTCAGTTTTCCCTTCTGCAGAATGAGGAAATTGCACACAACTCTGAGGTGACTTCCTACATAATGATGCTAAGATATATGCATGTTTTTATTGCCTCTAATAATACCTGGGAAGAATAAGGGCTGCTACTTGTACTCAATAGTGTTCTCCACAAGAACAGATAGTTAACTAGGGACATCTTATTGATTAACTATAGCAGCATAACAAATAATCCCCAGATTTAGGAGTTTGAAACTAGAATAAGCATTCATGTTCTCAAGATTTCTGGGAATAGGGAACAAAGGTGGTTTACTTGGCTTGGTGTTTCTGGCTTGGTGTCTCTTACAAATTTGTCAGGAAGTTGACTGGGCCCCATTACCTGATGGGAAAGCTCTGCTTCCAAGGTGGTTCCCTTGGCCAGGGGGTAGCAAGAGACCTCAGGGGCTCAGCATGTGGCCCTCCTGTTAGAGCCCTTGAATGTCTCTTGACATGGCAGCTGGCTTCACCTACTTTGAGTGATCTAAGAACAAGTGCAACACAGAAGCCACAATGTGTCTAATGACTGGTCATGATGCCACTCTTGCCACTTTCAATTTGTTAGAAATGAGTTACTGCAAGCAGCCCACACTCTAGGGAAGAGGAATTGGTTTCAGCCTCTTGCAAGGGGGAGTGTGAAGGAATTTGTGAATTTATTTGTGAATTTGTGAACTTAGTTAAAAACTTCTGCTGCCGGGCGTGGTGGTGCACGCTTGTAATCCCAACATTAGGGAGGCTGAGACAGGAGGATCGCAGTTCGCAGACAGCCTCAGCTACTTGGTGAGGCCTTTGGCAACTCAGCAAGATTCTGTTTCAAAATTAAAAAGACTAAAAAATAGGGCTGGAGGTGTAGCTCAGAAGTAGAATGCCCCTGGGTTCTATCCCCAGTACCACACACACACAAAAATGCCGATCCTGTTCAGAAAGCATTTCCTATGTTTTCTCACTTGGTTGCATTAACATCCCCACTTAGAAATGAAGACGTGGAAGCAAAATGACTTTTGTGAGGTCATTCAGCAAGCTATATAGAGCCTAAGTTTTCTAACTTAAAGCACAAGGTCTCCTCCTTCCCCTTCCCGTGAGAAAACTAGCAAAAGCGCCTTTGCACAGACGTTTCAAGGATGCCCATAGCTGTTCCTTGCTTCTCATGATTATCTTTACACATTTTATTAACTTAAAATTTTATTTTCAACGTACTTCCGAAAGTACTAGAGGTAGTTTACCAAACATTGAAGAAAAAAGAGGAGGAAGACATACTTCTAGGTGCCAGAGTTGATCAGATGACAACACTTGGCCATAAATTTGGCTCATATTTTATTCGCAGTGAAGGTGAAAAGAGAAACGTGACAGGCGACCAGGGTTTCATTTTCTGACAAGAGTGAGAATACATGTTACCATTGCCTGAAGCACAATTCAGAGGAGACTTTATCTCATGGGTCTGTGTTCAGATAATACCACTTGGCTTTGTGATCAGGTATCTTCAATTATGTTTCTACAACAGATATTCTCATACCAGCCCTGCATATAAACACAGAGGATGCACTTTGCCTCTAATTTGGCAAATAGATTTAATCAGAGACAGGAAATGTGGTCCAGGCATCTTGCTTTCTAATTTCTTTCCACATTAAGAAATAATACTTAGAGAATATACATGAATGGTTAATTGGTCTGGTGGGCCATCTCAAGTAACAGTGACTATCCTTGAATGAACTGTTAAATCCTATTTTGTCTTGACATCTTCTAACAGGTACCTCTCTCTAATACAAATGCACTGTATTGTCAATTAAATTAAAAACTTTGGATACTTTCTATAATAGAGCAAAAAAAACCAATACATTAAAGAAAATGTAAAATAAGTAAGTTGAACCCTGGGAGCTCCAAAGAAAGTTCCTTTTGGGCCAATATGTTATGCTTCTATGACTTTAAGAATGAAATGCCATTGGGCATAGTGGTGCATGCTTATAATCTCAGCATTTGGGAGGCTGAACCAGGAGAATCGTGGTTCGCAGACAGCCTCAGATACTTAGTGAGGCCCTTTGCAACTCAGTGAGACCCTGTTTCAAAATAAAGAATACAAAATCGGGCTGTTGGGTGTAGCTTGGAGGTAGAATACCCCTGGGTTCCATCCCCAGTACCAAAAATATAAAAGAATGAGATGTGTCAACTGAGCATAGTGGCACACAGCAGTAATCCCAGTACTTGGGAGACTGAGACAGGAGGATTGCAGGTTTGAGGCCATTTCAACAGTTTAGCAAGGTTTCCAGCAACCTAACAAGACCCTCTTTCAAAATTAAAAAAAAAAATAGAATAGGGCTGGAGGGAGGGGAGGGGTATAACGCAGAGGTAGAATGCCCTTGGGTTTAATCCCCAGTACCAAAAAAAAAAAAAAAATAGAGATACCAAAATGCCTTCTTGCCTCAGACAAAGGCCAGCACAGTTGGCCTGGTAAGAATCAATGCTATCAAAAGCCTAAGCCAATTCTCCTCCCTCCCCCCAAAAAGGAATTTCAAATATATCCCAGCTTCTGTGCTAGTGACTAAGTGAAACCAAGGCTTTATACCACATGACATAGGATCCTGGAATAGATAACTTTAGCCTGAAGAGAAAAAAAAAAAACGAAGGCAGGTGCAAGCAGCTGTCCAGTTCTGCCATAAAAGAACTCATATTTATCTCCAGTAATAATGTGCCTTCTTCCAAGCACTAAGTTCTGTTAGGTCTTCTCCAGTTGAGCTGCGATCATAAATAAAAGATAATATGCTTTCTTTTGTTTTTGAACGTTTTATATATTTAAAACTAGTTTTCCAGATTTATTGAGAGATAATTGACAAATGAAATTATATAAATGTAATGCATGCACATGATTTACTATGCATTTATACTGTGAAATAATTACCAACCTCAAGTTAGTCAATATATCTTTTACTTTACATAGATACTTTTCTGGTTTTGGTGAAGAACACTTGAGATCTGCCCTCCTAGCAAATTTGAAGTATACAACACAGTATTTTAAACTACACTCACCAGCCGGGCGTGGTGGCGCACACTTGTAATCCCAGTACTTGGGAGGCTAAAACAGGAGGATCAGCCTCGACTACTTACTGAGGCCCTCTGCAACTCAGTGAGATCCTGTTTCAAAATAAAGAATAAAAAATAGGTCTGGGAGTGTAGCTCAAAGGTAGAATGCCCCTGGGTTCCATCCCCAGTACCAAAAAAAAAAAAAAACCCAAAACAAACAAACAAAAAACTACAGTCACCATACTGTATATTAGGTATCCAGAACTTACTCATTTTATAACTAACAATTTGTACCCGTCAAGCAACATCTCCCCATTTCCATTTCCCTTATTCCTCCCTACCCCCAATTCCTTGGCAACCACTGTTCTAATTCTCATTTTTGAGTTTAGCTTTTTATATTTATTTATTTATTTATTTATTTATTTATTTATTTATTGCAGTACTGGGGATGGAACCCAGGGGCATTCTACCTTGGAGCTACCATCCTCTCCCCTCCTTGGACACAGGCCCCCAGTGCTGCTAAATTTCCTCTCTTACTGGCTGTCATCGTCCTCCCTATCTGAAAGTGATGCTCTCAGCTTCTCTCTGTTTCCTGAAAGACCACATCTTTTGTTAAAAGATGTTCAAGGCCGCTATGGGGCACGCTTGTAATCCTAGCATTCCCGAGGCGGAGACGGGGAGGATCCTGGTTAGTGGACAGGCTCAGCTACTTATCAAGGACCTCCGCAAGGACAGCCTCGGCTACTTAGTGAGGCTCTTCACAACTCAGTAAAGTAAAAAGAAACTGGGCGTGGTGGCACATGCCTATAATCCCAGCATTCCGGAGGCTGAGACCAGAGGATCACGGTTTGCCGACAGCCTCAGCTACTTAGTGAGGCCCTCCATAACTTATGAGACCCTGTTTCCAAATAAAGAATAAAAAATAGGGAAGGAGGTGGAGCTTTGAGGTCGAATGCCCCTGGGTTCCATCCCCAGACCTGCAAAATAAATAAATAAATAAATAAATATTAATAAATAAATAAAAAGACTAAAAAATAGGGCTGGGGGTATATGTTGAAGGTACAATGCCCCTGTATTCCATCTTCAATACCACACACAAAAAATTAAGTATCTGGGTGCTGTGGTACATATCTGAAATCCTAATATTTGGGAGGCTGAGACAGGAGAATTGCAGGTTCTAGGCCCACTTTAGCAATTTAGCTAGACCCTCAAAAACTTAGATTGTTTCAAAAATAAAAAGGGTAAGGGCTATATCTCAAAAGTAGAATTCCTCTAAGTTCAATATCCAGTACCAACAACAACAACAAAAAGTTTTCAGGGCTAATTTTGATGGCGAAATTCTTGAGGAATATGGCACCTGCTTATAATCCCAATACTTGGGAGGCTGAGACAGAATGATTGCAGGTTCACAGCCAGCCTCAGGAACTTGGTAAAGCCTTCTACAATGTAGCGAGACCCTGTTTCAAAATAAAAAGTAAAATAGGTCTGGGGGTAGCTCAGGGGTAGAATTCCCTAAATTTAATCCCCAATACCCCCAATTTTTTTCTTATAGACATACATATGCTAAGTTTTAAATTGAAGAGTAACATGATCTGATTTATTGAGGGAGCACTGTGAACTTTATTGAAGGTATTTGACAAAGTAGGGTTTCCTAAGCCCCCCCCTTTTTTTTCAGTACTGGGGATGGCACCCAGGGGTATTCTACCTCTGAGCTATACCCCCAGCCCTATTTTTTTATTCTTTATTTGGAAATAGGATCTGACTGAATTACAAAGGGCCTCACTAAGTAGCAAAGGCTGTCCACAAACCACGATCCTCCTGTCTCAGCCTCCCCAATACTGGGAATACAAGTGTGCACCACCACACCCAGCTAGCCCTTTCTTCTTTAAGGAGTCTGGTATAGAAAGTAGGAGGAAAGGCAATTCTCAGTGTGTTGGGAGACTGAATTTGGGCAGTGACTCCTCTGCAGCTGAGTCTGTGTGTGTGTGTGTGTGTGTGTGTGTGTGTGTGTGTGTGTGTGTGTGTCTCTCTCTCTCTCTCTCTCTCTCTCTCTCTCTCTCTATCAGCCATGTTTTTTCTGGGGCTGGTGGTCCAGAAGTCTCTTTCTCCTTACAGGCCAAGTGGACCATGAGGGCCACCACGCTGTTGCTATAGTCAAACTCATTATGATATCAGAATATGGGCCTGACAAAACAGTTGCTGAGGGCAATGCCAGCTCCACATCAAAAGGTAGGAAGAGCCAGGCGTGGTGGCGCATGCTTTTAATCCCAGCATTTGAAAGGCGGAGACTGAAGGATCGTGGTTCGCAGACAGACTCAGCTACTTAGTGAGGCCCTTTGCAACTCAGAGAGACCTTGCTTCAAAATAAAGAATTAAAAAATAGGGCTGGGAAGAGTAGGTCTCACTGTGAAAGTCACAGGATACAACCTGGTCCTCTGCATAGCCCAGGGTGCCACTCAGGGGGCCCTTTCATGCCTCTTTGTCCCCTTCTTGATAACCATCATATTTGGCAACTTTCTCCAAATAGTAAATCAGACCAAAAGACTGACATGTTGGAGGCAGCACACACAAAGCCATGCTTGTGAGCTTCTCATTCAGCTCAGAGATGTCCTCGCCCTTGGTCTGGGCAGCGCCAGAGGATGAAGGGATGGGGTTCTGGGAAGCCCCATGGGTGCCACATCACAGTTTTCCAGAGAAGCCATCCATGGTCTTCTGGGTAGCCATCACAGCATGGACCGTGGTGATGAGTCTCTCCATGATGTCAAAGTTGTCATGGTTCACCCTGACCTGGGGGCTAGCAGTTGGTGTCGCAGGAGGCATTGCTGATGATCTTGAAGGAGTTGCCATCCTTCTCATTGGTTCGCACCCATCACAAATATGGGAGCAGCAGAAGGGGCAGAGGTGGCTTGGGCTCTGCCCAGCCCCCTCCATGCTAGGACACCCCTGGACTCCACAACATATTCAGAACCAGCACATCCTGTTGAAGTTGGTGGCCTCTCAGTTCTGGAAGAAGTAGAGGGACTTTCTAGAGGTGACAAGCTTCTTGTTCTCAGCTCTGATAGTGTCACTGACCTTGGCATAGATGGAGTCGTACTGGAACATGTTCACCCTGGAACTGATGTTAATGAAGAAGGGGGTGGTCATTGAGAGTAATCATGTCCACTTTGCAAGAGTCAAAAACAGTCCAGACTTTCAGGTGCCCCATAGAGCCAAGTCCATTTATTCCAACCGTCACCATCACGTCTTGGGGTAGTGCTGGCTCTGCAAGGGAAGATATGGCTTTCTGTTGAATGGGGAGGATCAGGGAGCCCTGATTTACATTATTAAATGTCACTTCAGATGTCCTAAAGTGAATAAATAGTAGAAGGTGGAGGTAGAGTTGAACTGGAGAAAAGTGGAAAAGTAATACAGGTACCTTGTGCCAAATACTAGGATAGAGTGGAAAAGATGATAAAAATTACTATATGTGAATCTGGGCTTGTAATCCCAGTACTTGGAAGGCTGAGACAGGAGGATCATGGTTTGCAGACAGCCTCAGCTACTTAGTGAGGCTTTCTGCAACTTAGTGAGACCTTGTTTCGAAATAAAGAATAATCCAGGCATGGTGGTGCACGCTTGTAATCCCAGCATTTGGGGGCCTGAGACTGGTTCACGACAGTCTCAGCTACTTAGTGAGGCCCTCCACAACTCAGTGAGACCCTGTTTCAAAATAACGAATAAAAAATTGGGCAGGGGGTGTAGCACAAAGATCATATGCCTCTGAGTTCTATCCCCAGACCCCCCCCACACACACACACACAAAGAAATAAAAAATTTAAAAAATAGGCCTGGGGGTGTTGGTTGGAGGCAGAGTGCCACTGGGTTCCATCCCCAGCACCACACACACAAAAAACTAGTGTTGGGGGTGTAGGTCGGAGGTAGAATGCCCCTGACTACTACCCCCAGTAAAAAAAAAAAAATAAAATTACTAGATGTGGAGCATAGTTTGAGGAGAGAACTAACAGGATTTCCTCTGCTCTAAATAAGGTTAATAATGTAAAGAGAAGAATCAAAGGAGGTAAACTATTAAGCTCCTAAATAGGTGTTTCTCAGTTCACCAGGTGTATTAATTTGCTTTCCTTTGCTATACCAAAATACCCGAATTTGGGTACTTTACAGATAAGGATTATTTAGCTCACAATTCTGAAGGCTGAAAATCTAAGACTGCTGACCCCATATTTGTAGTCTCTGTTGAGGGCCTCATGGTGATGACACTGTGGTGGGAGTGTGTGTGAGAGAGAAGATTGTATGGTGAGACAGTAAGCTAGAGCAGGAGAAAGGTCGGCCTTGCTTTTTTTAAAATGAAGACTCACTTTTGTTAAAACTATAGTCTCAGGACAGCATTGATCCTCTCCAAGGGCAGTGTTCCCTGATCTCACCCAGCCACCTCCCACTAGGCCTTTTAAAGGTCCCACCACCCCTTTACATTACTACACTGGGGACCAAACTTCCAATGCGTGAACTCCTGAATGACAAACTATATCTCCAAGTTTTACTCTGCCTAGAAATGGCCCCTTCTAGATATTTCCTCTAGACTAGCATTGGGCTTTGAGATGAAGAGCTATAAATAATTACAACTATTTAAACAAGGAAATGACAAGATCCTTTTTCTCCTCTTGCCTTGCGCTCACATTTCCTCCATGAGAATGATTTTGTTGGGAGAGATGTCAAGTATGGCCGCTATTCAGGAAGAAAGTGTATGAGCACGTGTGCGTGTCTGGGTGTGTATGGGACAAAGGGGGCTTCTGTGCCTTGTTCACAGTCTGCGTTACTTTATCTGGTGAGTAGTCATCATTGTAGGAAGCAGAGATTAGGCACTGATGTAATGGAGCGTAGAGCCAGAATGTTGGTGAAATGTAAAAAACACTGATAATAGTAGAGGGAACAAATGTGCCAGGACTCCAAACACATACTTTTCCTGACTATATGCAATTCTCCGAATTGGTCCCGTGCTGGGAGGAGGACAAGCTTTTTAGAGGTCACCTCCTCTGCCACTGACCTTGCTACCTCATTGGCTCAAGTTCAAGGCTGATTGGGGGCTTGGAGGAGGTATTATGGTGTGTATCTTCTGTTTGTGGACTGGTCCAATAGTCATATAACTCAAGAATATTTAAAAAGAAAGAAGAAGACTTCCAGGGGTTGCTGCTCTGCACAATCTGAGCCCTTCTGTTGGGTCTACACTCAGATTTTGATGTCAGCAAGTTACAGTTGGGTGAAATTAGAGGGATGACAAAATTATACAGCCACAAAAGCTCACTTCACTCCTGCAATGCTCGTTTGATATGAGTAGTTGAGAAAACAGATTCCTCGCCTTTAGATGTGCTAAAAGAGTATCTGAATTAATGAGTCCAGAAAGGAGAATGGAGAGAAGGCACTCCTCCCTGACCGCTACAGGAGGTCTTGCCCTTGGACCTACCTCAAGTGATGCACACTGGGACTTCTGACTTCTTGAGTTGGCAATCTCTGTAATTACCAGTAGTGACAGTTTCCTGATGTCATTTCTTCTGTAGAACAAAAAAGGTGCTAATATTTAGCAGCGTGGCCTCCCACTCTAATTACAGGAACACAGGGCTGTTAGTCACATTCCTACCTACCCCACCTCTAACAATGGTTTTTTTCAGCCTAGGTAACTGGGAGGAGACTTGAGCCTAAAAGTCCACTGTTGAATGTAGCTCCAGAGCTTCGAGCTGTGGGTAGTGTCTTTGTGTTATGGCCATATGATTCAGGTTCAGTATTTTCCAATGGTTTAGCAATGAAGGGCAATACTTACGGCACTTCTTTACTTATTTATCTGCTACTTTTTTTCATAAAAGCTGATGATGCCCAAAGCTTAAAGGAGGCTGCCATAGAAGAACAATTAAATATCTTATTCTTTACTTTGATAAATATAACAAATGTTTTTATTTTAACCAGTTCTATTAATGTTTGCATTTGCTTTTTTTTTCTAAGTAGAATAGTTTCCTTTGTGTCTAATTTAAGCTTCATATTTGCAGTTGGCTACCTACCACACCCTCTCTGAAGATCAAGGTCAACAATAAAAGAACTTAATTCTGAGGCCATAATTCATCCTGCATTCTGTTAACAAGAAACATCCATTTAAAATAGCAGTCATGCTTTCAAGGTCCTGTTATTATTCAGGCCGACTCCAAGCGATCACTTTCTTGGCATCCATAGAAGCCCAAATGTAAGATGTGTTCTCTGGGCAACTGTCTGCTTATTTTCTTTCCTAGACAAGTGGTTAACCCACGTTGGATATCCTGTGTTTATAGAATTCCAGAAAGGTTATGTCACTTAAATGACTGGTGTGTGTGTGCGTGCATGCGTGTGTGTGTGTGTGTGTGTGTGTGTGTGTGTGTGTGTGTATCATTTATAGAGAGAACGTGAACTGAAATAGCTTGAGGAGAAATACATCCATTTATAATAACTGAGAATACCCATAGAAGATGCAGGCCTTCACTTTCATGTGATGTATAGTGTTATTGTGTTACTGTGGTTATTTTTTGTAGTCGTTATTAAAAGTGATAGCAAGAGAATGCATCTGAGTGACAAACAGCTAACAGAGCACAAGACAACAAATGCCAACACACCAGTTTATTGTCCATCATTTGTAAAGTTAAAAAATCTTTTTGAAGCTGTGATCAGATGTAAGAAATCTTAAGATTTAAAATTTTATTTATCCCCAAATCTCTGAGGGTTCTTTAATTAGCATCTGCTTCTAAAATAAACAAAAAAACAGTGAGGGGAAAGCCTAGAATTTATTAGAAGAAAACGACCCATGAGAGATTTAAAAATTTTAACATTGCCTTCATATTTTTTAAAAAGGAATGCTATTATGTAGTTTAGCTCCATGAATTTGACTTTTAGGGGGAGGGAGATGCTATTTTTAAACTCATGGTTTTGTCTTTGACTTTAAAGTCGCAATTAGTAAAATCACTAAAAATATTTGTTCCATAAAATATTGATTTCCATAAAAGCCTAGTGTTTTAATTCACCTGAAACATCTGAACTGAATGCTATAGACCATCTTGACAACATTCCCCAATCCTTGAAATTAACATGTGTTCTCTCGTATTCTTTTAAACACTGAAACTTGGGGGGGAAACCATACCTTTCTTCATTTTCTATTCACTATTTGCTATTGTTGTAATTTAAGTATGGCCTCTTTGAAAAAAATGCAAAATTAAGTTTAACCCACAATTGAGTCTTAACATCCTGTGGTCTTGGAATTTTAAAATTTCATTCAAAACACACATTATAAACAAAGTCTCCCAAATGACCACATAGAGAGGAATGTGGCAAAAATCCAGAAACTATTGTAATATTTGGAACTAGCACAAGCACAAATAATCAGTGTGTGTTTTCAAGAGGGGATTATGAGTTGCAGTTCTACAAACCCTCCCTGGGATTTGCACGAGATGGGGAAAGCTAAATTCCACATGAGCTGAGTGTCTCCAAAAGAAACCAAACCCTTGAGAGTGAAGGAAGAGGAAGAAGAGGTATTAAAAGGATCTTCTTAATAACTAATATTTGTTCATTACAACCATAGCTTGAGGAAACAGTCTGGTTCTTAAATTCCTATAAACCCAAGTTCAAAGCAGGATGCCTGAGTAGCCTGTTCTTTAGCACATTAGTTTGGTATTTTTAACAGTGGAGACTGTCTCAGGGTGGGAGCCCGGTGGGAATTAGACAATGGGCAATGCCAAAAATGACATCACCAAGTCAGGAAAATCCAAATTTTAGCAGCAGGAAGGCCAGTGGAGTTATGGAGATACCCAGTAATAGTCTCAAAAGGTACCATTAAGAAGAATATTCTGGAAATGTACAGAATATTACTGTATGTAAAATTAAGGTTCTTTTAGGAGCATTCAAAATCTAGGCTTCAAAGCTGGGTGTGATTATTCATGCTTTGTAATCCCAGTTCTTGGGAAGCTGAGACAAAAGGATCACAGGTTCACAGCCAGCCCCAGCTACTTAGTGAGGCCCTCTACAACTTGGTGAGACCCTCTTTCAAAATAAAGAATAAAAAATAGAGCTGGGGATATAGTTCAGAGATAGAATGGGCCTGGGCTCAATTCTCAGTACCAAAAAAAAAAAAAAAAAAAAAAAACCCACAAAAAAACTAGGCGCTTTAGAGAGAAAAGGCAGTTCAGAGAAAGATGTCCTTCAAAATATGCAAGGTGTCCCATGAAAACATCATGTTTCTCTCCCTTCCCAAATCCTGAATTAACTCCTTAAAGGGTAAATGGCAATGAAATGTTTGATATCTCTAAAAAATAAAAAAGTTGGGGTCAGGGAGGGGTAGGAGAAGAAGCTAAGAGTCATTTCAAAATGATTCTTATCTCCTTAGCAAAATTAGGAGTTGCTCATTGTACATTTAGCCAACATTAATGGCCTACCAATCCACCAGTTCTTTCAACCCTGTTTAGAACAGCCTTATCTAGAGGATTTGCCCAAAATTTCATGCCTATTTTTAATATCATTGTCATTACACATAGCAAAGGTCTGCAGACACTGATGCTATCTACTACTGTGTAGCCCATAATGAACCAAATGGGAGTAGATTTTACCACCTCCATAAAGTTTCAGTTTCAGTTTTAATACACTATTCTGAGAAATTTTGTGACCTAATATAGCATTTTAGGCTGTTTTGCTTTGAATCATCATGAAAATTCATCAGATCACTAGGAGGAACAAAGGAAAAAGATTTTCCTCATATAAATTGTACTAAGTTTATAATACACAAGTAGGAAGTGTATTTTCCTGGCAAACAAGCAGCTTCTCAGAACAGATAGCAGAGGCTGCTTTTAAGTGATTTAGTAATCACTAACACTATACATCGATAGTTGTCTCTGAATATTAGCTCTGATAATATGTGACAAATAAACTGGAAAGTCATTAAAGCAGACTTTTTTTTGGATACTGGGGATTGAATCTAGAGGATTTCCACCTCCAGGCTATACCTCTAGCCTATTTTATTTTTTATTTCATAACAGAATCTCACTAAGTTGCTGAGTATCTCTCTAAATTGCTCAAAGTTGCTCTTGAACCTGTGATTCTTCCGTCTCATCCTCCCAAATACTGGGATTGCGCCACCATGCCTGGCTTATACTGGATTTTTATTAATAATACTGAGCTATATATGCCAAACCTCCTAAACTTAACGTACGCAACGCCTGTCATGTTTTGGAGGTTTGGGTTTTTTTTGTTTATTTGTTTGATTTGGTGGTACTGGGGATGGAACCCAAAGGCTTTCTACCTCCGGGCTACACACCCAGACTTATTTTATATTTTTATTTGGAAACAGGGTCTCTTAAGCCAGTGAGACTGGCTTCAAACCTGCACAATCCTCCTGTCTCCGCCTCCCAAACACAGGGATTACAAGCATGCACCACCACGCTCGGCTGTTTGTTTTTAATGTAAACCTCTTAAAGAAGAAGCAAGATTTTTTCGAATAATGAAAATGACATAAAATTGTAGGCAGAAGTAGAAAGTTTCTTGACTCAGGCAGAAAGATGGTTTCAATCCAGTACTGTTCACTTTTCGTTTTTGAAGGTGCCGGGTATTAAACCCAGGGCCTCACACATGCTAGCTCTAGCTGTACAGATGAGATACATCCCTAGCTTTGCTCATGCTTCTGACCATAGTATCCTTGGGCAAAGCACTTAACACTTGGGGCTCATTTCTTTCATCTTTAAAAATGAGGATTAAAAACCAGCCAGTGTGCAGGGCAGGATATATGTGACAGGGTGGCGTGGGGGCTGGATTATAAATGCTAACAATTAGGGCGTGGGGACTCAAGTTTATAATCCCCAGCATTTGGGAGGCTGAGACAGGAGGATCATGGTCCGTGGACAGCCTCAGCTACTTAGTGAGGTGCTTTGCAATGCAGTGAAACCCTGTTTCAAAATTAATAATAATAATAATAATAATAATAATAATAATAATAGGGCTGGGAACGTAGTTCAAAGGCAGAATGCCCCTGGGTTTCATCCCCAGTGCCACAAAATATTAAATAAATAAATAAATAAATAATAAATAAATAAATAAATAAAGCTAACAGTTGGTATGAGGCTTTATCCTTCTATAATTGGTCCCCAGAATTTCCTTGCCCATCATTTTCTTTATGATGAGCTTTAACCAGAGAAAGGTAGAAATATCCAAATGTCATCTTCTGAAAGATCCTACACAGTGCTAAGTCTAAAGAGTAAACTTAAACTTGAAAAGTTTATTGTTTTCTACTTGTATTGTTGGACATCTTCCTTTAAGAAATGCACTCTTAAAGTACTTTGGGCAGCTTATGTAAGTGGAATTTACTATTAAGTAAAGGGAACTTTCTAGTAAGAAGGAAGGTGGAGCCAGGTGTGGTGACGCATTTCTCACAGTACTTGGGAGACTGAGACAGGAGGATGGCAGAATTGGGACCACGCTCAGTGACTTAGTGAGACCTTGTTTTAAACTAAAAAAATAAAATAGTGCTGGGGTTCTAGCTCAGAGGTAGAAAGCTCCCGAGTTCAATTCCTAGTGCCAAAAAAAAAAAGAAGGTAGTTGACCCTTTTGAAGTCAGCTTCCGTCCCTCCCTAGTATTTATCACTCCTGTTTAGTTTTAGCATAGCTTTCATTGTTATTAAAATGTCTTGTTTGTTAGCCTTTTATTATCTGTCTCTACTTTTGAATTCTTGAACACTAGTCCCCCGAGGGCATTGTCCTCAGCCAGCTGTTCGGTTCTGTCTCCCCAGGGCCAGCACAGTGCCAGGCTCATTATGAACATGGAGGAAATATTTATTTTAGCATCAATGGGAGAAAAATTTAGTAAGATGAAAAAGGGATAGGGTGAATGAAGATGTGGGTCTCTTGAATGACCTAAGTATTTGATGGAATAAACTCTGTATGGACACAGCTGAGCTTACCTGAGGGCAAATTTAGGTTAGCTTGAAACGGAGCCTGTTTATCTGGCCTGTGATTCTAGACAGAGGTCTTCACAATTAACTTCTTAAGAAAGTTGCAGCATCCAAAAAGATGGGGACAGCTAATCCAAAGACTGCCTCATGCCAGGAGCTTTGCTATGCATATTACATGTGTTACTCATTATTCACTACCAATGTACGAGGTGAACATTATTATTATCCCTCTTTTGTAAGTAATCTCAGCGGTGGAGGAGCATGCAAGGATTTCCAGTTGATACGAACTAAAATCGAACACCCCTCACCCACATGAGGTGGCCTCTATTTCATTAACTCTTCCAGATAAGACCCACAACATGGGTAGGTCTTCAGGTTCCCCTTCTCCCCTTTGTTTACAGATTCTATTTTGTGCTGGGGGTGATATTTTCTATTACTGTCAAAGAAAGCTGCTTATAGAACATTTCTGGAAGGATACTCAAAAAACTGGTAATAGGATTTTTATTTAAGAGGGAAACTGGGTCCCTGGGGAGGAATACAGTCAGAGGGAGTCTTCTCTGCACATGAAGAGTTGTCAGACAAAAGATAAGATTAAATTTTAAGTTCAGACAAGCAACAAAGAATATTTAGTGCGTGTCCCAAATAGTACATGGGACAAACTTATACTGTCAAGGAAAAAAAATAGAATAGTACTGGTTCTATTACAGGGTGGGAGATCTTAAAATTATTTTACACAACCTCAGTCCTTGTTTATCTGCTTGAAAAGCATTCAAACAGAAAGCACAAATGGGGGACTACAGGAGGTTTATTTAGAGAAATCATCACATGAGAAAGGCTGTGAAAAGACAGGAAAGGGTCATTCTCCAGGAGAAAAGGTATCTGGAATGGGTTATTTCCCCTGCATTGTGTCTCTGCCCCCTTTCCACAGGGGAGGGGATCAGAGTGAGCAAGGCTCTGCAGGTAAACTTTCTTTTTCTTTTTTTTTTGGTGGTACTGGGGGTGGAACCCAGAGGCTTTCTACCTCCAGGCTATACTCCCAGACCCATTTTATATTTTATTTGGAAACAGGGTCTCACTAAGTTGCTGAGAGCCTCACTAAGTAGCTGAGGCTGGCTTCGAACCTGTGCGATCCTCCTGTCTCAGCCTCCCAAGTGCGGGGATTACAAGCATGCGCCACCATGCCCGGCTTAAACTTTCAGTCTGTCCTAGCTGACCCCATTTGCTAAAGTCTAGCTAATGAGCTAACAGTTCAGGTTAAAATAGGGTTGGGAGGTCATTGTTAATCACATCTCTGACTTGTCTGCAGTGAAACCTTGGGCTCGGTTGCAGATATAGCCAGGCTGGGTTTTACTTGACCTGTGAAATGCTGTTAACCTCTGGTGACCCTCTATACTACAGACCCCTTCCCTTAAAGTACCCAGAGACTAAGACAACAGCCACTTTCTTTCAAGACAGTTTAACTATTCCTGACTAACAAGTGATGTAATTACTAACTCCCTGTGACTTAAAGTTGTAAATACAGCCACCATTTTGTAAAATCCTGGAGCACATTTTTAAGTCCTTTTGAATCTGTGTTTGACTGCACTGTAATACTGATGAGTCCCAAAATAAAAGTAATTTTCTTTGATCTCAGATGGGTTAATTATATTCTAGGTCGACAATACTAAAAGTATATTTGTTGTTTATATGAAATTCAAATGTAACTGGATGCCCCGTATTTTGTTTGCTAAATCTGGCAATCCTCTGTGCATTCCCTTCTGTGAATCTTAAATGTTGTCCCAGGTGCATATTTTATTCATTTTAAAAATAATAGAAATTTTAGCCGGGCGTGGTGGCGCACGCTTGTAATCCCAGCATTTGGTGGCTGAGACTGGAGGATCGCGGTTCGTGGACAGCCTCAGCTACTCAGTGAGGCCCTCTGTAACTCAGTGAGACCCTGTTTCAAAATAAAGAATAAAAAATTGGGCAGGGGTTGTAACTTGGAGGTCAAATGCCTCTGGGTTCCATCCCCAGATCCCCCCCCCCACAAATAATAATAGAAATTTTAAAAATAAAGCTGTTTCTGTAATTTGTCACATTTTTAGAGGTAATTTTGACTACGAACTGGAATGAAACATGGTATAGGTAAAAGTTATATGTAAGACCTACAGATAATTTTTGAAATAAATTTAAGAAGATTAAATTTACAAAGATGATTTTGAAGACAGGCATATTGGTGGGGAATTACAGCTAAGGGAAGAGGGGGGTCTGAAAACTACTTCCTGGTGGAACTGTAGCTGTTGGAGCCCTAAAGGAGACACCTGAATGACAGGTTTTGGGGCTGGGCTAAGTCAAGAGAGGAAAAAAAAAATTTCTGACTTCCAGGAGGTCTTCAGCTCCCAGTAGAGCCTTAAATTGACTTACTCTTAGAATTGGAAGGCACCTTTGAGGTGTTCTTCCAATGTCTTCCTCCTTTCTTACCTATTTGAAAATAACTTTCATTTGTAGCTTTCTTCCTTCCCTGCTGTCCAAACTCCAACATCAACGGGCCTCTGCAATGACCTACAAGCAGGGCCCCAGTTCTTAGGTCCCCCAAGTGGCATTAGCACATCTAATTGCCCCTAAGTCCCTCCAGGTCTCTGGGTTCTAATTCACAATGGTAAAGAGCAAGTATCCCTGCAGGCCTAGAATCAGGCAGGTTATAAAGAAAGGTTAGAGGAGTACGCAGCATTCACATTTTAGTAATATCTGTAACGGTGTGAACTCAGAAAAACTAGTTGATTTCTCTGAGCCACAGTTTCCTTCCTTCCCTAAGGTCTCTACACCATAACTTCCTTAAAATGGAATATAAAGCTGATAAACACCTGTGATCTCAGTGGCCGAGGAGGCTAAGGCAGGAGGATTTCAAATTCAGGGCGAAACCAAGCAACTTAGGAAGTCCCTATCGCAAAATTAAAAAAAAGAAAGATAAGTAAGGGCTGAGGGTATTGGGTATGGTGGAACACTCCTATAATCCCAGTACTTGGGAGGGTGAGATGGGGGAATTACAGATTTGAGGCTAGGCTCAGAAACTTAGTTGCTCAGCAGTTTAGTAAGAACCTTTTTCAAAATAAAAAAAATAAAAAAGGACTGGGAGCCCAGAGGTGGAATTTTCAATCACCACAATCAAAAGGTGGGGGGTGGGGTCAGGGGTACAGCTCTGAGGTAGAACAGCCCCTCATGGTTTGGATTTAGAAAGCCCCCCTAGCCCTCATGGAAACAAGGTAGCATTGTTGAAAGGGGCTTGGTTGGCAGGGTGAGGGTCCCTGGGATGAGGTCTTGGAGATTGTATAGTTTCTCCTCCTCCTCCTCTCAGTCTGCTTTACCTCTCTGTGACGTGAGAGCAGAGCCTCCTGCTTTCCCTCTCTCCACTTTACGAGGCCCTGAGCTCTGCAAACATGGCCTGACGTGGACTGAACCTCTGCCTCTCAAAAAACCAAACCAAAACAAAATAAAATCCGTGAGCAAATAAATCTTTCTTCCTCTACGTTCTGTGTGGTCAGGCTTATTGGGTCCAACAGTGAGATTGTTGATGGAGACACACCTTTAGATTCAATCCTCAGTAACATACAAAGTGGAGAGAGTAGAAGTCCTGTTCACCGTTTAAGGAGACCTGAAAGGGATCATATCCATGGAAGCCACTTGGATTCGTTGGCGCTTAAGAATTTCAGCTATTATTTGAATCTTGAAATAAGATCCTTCCACTTCTGAAATGTTAGGGAACCTTACTTTTACTATAAAGCTAGATGGTAAGTCAACCACCACGGTGATGATGATTCCCTAAGTTTCTATGGAGTTCATTTTATTATTTAGTTGCCTCTACTTGGACGTGTGTGTGTGTGTGTGTGTGTGTGTGTGTGTGTGTGTGTGTGTTGCTAGGGGTAGAACCCAGCAGCCTTCTACCTTTGGACCACCAGCCTTATTTTATTTTTTATTTGGAAGCAGGGTCTCGCCAAGTTGCTGAGATCCTCACTAAGTTGCTGAGGCTGACTTCAAATCTGTGATCCTCCTGTTTCATCCTCACAAGAACTGGGATTACAGGTGTGCACCACCACACCCAGCTCCACTTGGACATTTACAACAGCATATTATGACTTGCTGAGAAATTTGGGATCACATCCTTTATTGGGATATATTTTACATACCATGTAATTCAATCATTTAAAGTGCACATTCAGAGATTTATAGTATATTCATGAAGTTGTACAAACATCATCAAGATCTATTTATTTGTTGCTGTATTGGGGATGGAACTTAGGGGGCATTGTACCTCTGAGCTATACCCCCAGCCCTATTTTTTGGTCTATTTTTTTATTTATTTTTATTTTATTTATTTATTTATTTATTTATTTATTATTATTATTATTTTTTTTGTGGTGGTACTGGGGTTCCTGGAAACCCTTCTATCTCCGGGCTACACTCCCAGACCTCTTTTATACTTTTTTATTTGGAAAGAGGGTCTCTTAAGCCAGCACAGCAGGCTTTGAACCTGCACCATCCTCCTGTCTCCGCCTCCCAAGCACGGGGATTACAAGCGTGCGCCACCACACCCGGCTATTTTTTATTTTTGAAACAGGATCTCAGGGAGTTGCAAAGGCCTTGCTAAGTAGCTGGGGCTGTCCACGAACCTCAATCTTCCCGTCTCTGCCTCCCGAATGCTGGGATTTCAGGCATGCGCTGTCACGCCCAGCCATCATTATCAATTTAGAACATAGTGACTGCCCTAACTGAATCCCTGTACACTTTAGCAGTTACTCTCTGCATATGCACACTTATGCTCTCAGCCCCCAAACAACCATCCACTGTCGCTACACTTCCCTTTTCTGGACATTTCCTATAAATGGAATCATATAATACAAGATCATTTTGCAGTTTGCTCCTTTCATTTAGCACATGGTCAAGGTTTTGTAACGTCTATCTATCAACGCTTTGTTTCTTTTTATGGACTAGTAATAGTCCATTTTATAGATATACCACATTTTATTTATTTAGTCATCAGTTGATGGATATTTGTACTGTTTCTTCTTTTTGACCATTATGAATAATGCTGCTGACAAAGTTCATAGTTTTGTATGGACATATGTTTCACTTGTTTTCAGTTCTCTTATGCCTAAGGGTGAAATTGTTGAGTCAGACAGTAAGTCTATCTTAACCTTTTTGAGGAACTGTCAGAGTGTTTTTCAAAAGGTCTGCATCATTATATATATATATATATATATATATATATATATATATATATATATTATATAATGAGGGTTTTAATCTTTGCCAACCCTTGTCATTAGCTGACCTTTGGATAATTGCCTACCTAATAGGTGAGAAATAATGTGGTTTTGATTTATATCTCCCTAATGGTGATGCTAATGATGTTGGGTATTTTCCATTGTTTAATGGTCATTGGCATGTCTTTTGAAGAAATATCCCCTATCCCCTCCCACCTTTTTTTTGGCAGTGCTGGGGATTGAATTCAGGACCTCATTCACACCAGGTGAGCACTTTAGCTTGAGCTATACCTGCTGGCTTCTTTTGCTCATTTTTAAATTGAGCTATTCATCATTTTATTGTTCAGTTTTAGGAATTGTCTACATATTCCGTATACTAGATCTTCAACAGAAATATGGTTTGAAAATATTTTCTTTCATTCTGTGGGTTTTCTCCCTTCTATTTCTTCCTTGATTCCTTCCTTCTTTTCTTCCTCCTCCTCCTCTTCTTTCTTCCCTTCTTTCTTTCCTTTCTTTGTCTCTTCTTCCTTTTTCGTGGCACTGGGGAGCTAACCCAGAGCCTAGCACATGCTGGGCTTCAACCCTGAGCTATGCCACCAGCCCTTTTTCACCTTCTTGATAATATCCTTTAAAACACAAGCGATTTATTTATTTATTTATTTATTTATTTATTTATTTATTTTTCGGTACTGGCTATGGAACTCAGGGGCATTCTACCTTTGAGCTACACTTCCAGCCCTACTTTTTATTTTTTATTTTGAATCAGGGCCTCACTAAGTAGCTGAGGCCGTCCATGAACTGTTATCCTTCTGTTTTAGCTTCCTGAATGCTGGGATTACAAGTGTGTGTGTGCCACCATGCCCGTCAAGAGTTTTAATTTTTTTTTTTTTTTTGGTGGTACTGGGGTTCCCGGAAGTCCTTCTACCTCTGGGCTACACTCCCAGACCCATTTTTATATTTTTATTTGGAAACAGGGTCTCTTAAGCCAGTGCGGCTGGCTTTGAACCTGCGTGATCCTTCTGTCTCTGCCTCCCAAGCGCAGGGATTACAAGCGTGCGCCACCACGCCCAGCTAAGAGTTTTAATTTTGATAAAGTCCAATTTACCTACTTTTCCTTCCATTTTATGTACTTTTCATGTCCTATATAAGAAACCATTGTTAATCCAGAATTATGAAGACTTGCCCCATCTCTCTTCTACGAGTGTTGTTTAGTTTTTGACATTTAAGCATTTAAGGTAATTTTGGGGTATGTTGTGAAGTATGGCCTAATTTTATTCTTTTGCATGTGGTTATTCCCTTTTCCCAGCACCATGAAAAAATCAAATGATCATAAGGGGTTTATTCTGGACTTTCAATTCTACTCCATTGATCTGTGTGTCTATCCTTTGATGGAACCAAACAATCTTCATTAATGTAATTTTGTACAGAGATTGAGATGAAGAAATGTCAGTATTCCAACTTTGTTCTTTTTCAAGATTGTTTGACTATTCTGAGTTCCTCAAATTTCCATAGGAAATTTTACTTCACCTTGTCAATTTCTGCATTGTGATGAGTTGGGATTTTGATCACAACTGCATTGAATCTGTTGATCAATTCAGAGAAGATGTCACCTTAATAATAAAGGCTTAGCCGGGCACGGTGGCGCCCCCCTGCTTGTAATCCCAGCATTTGGGATGCTGAGACCGGAGGATCGTGGTTCACGGACAGCCTCAGCTACTTAGTGAGGCCCTCCAGAACTCAGTGAGACCCGGTTTCAAAATAAAGAATAAAAAAATAGGGGAGAAGGTGTAGCTTGGAGGTCAAATGCCCCTGGGTTCCATCCCCAGACCTGCAATAATAATAATAATAATAATAATAATAATAATTCAATTAATAAATAATAATAATAAATAATAATAATAAATAATAAAGTCTTGATCCATGAGCACAGAATATCTTTCCATTTATTTAGATCTTTTGAAATTTCTTTCAATGATGTTTTGTAGTTTTCAAGCATAAGCCTTGCACTTTTAAAAAAGTTTCATTCCTAAATACTTTGTTCTTTTTTTGTATTATGAGTGGAATTTTTTTTTTTCATTTTCAGACTGGGCACCATGTCTGTAATCCTAGCTGTTCAGGGGGCTGGGGCAGAAGAGTTTAAGGCCACCCTAGGCAACTTAATGAGTTCCTGTCTCAAAGTAAAGTAAAAGGGCTGGAGTATAGCTCACTGGTAGAGGGCTTGTCTCACATGCATGAGGCCCTGGGTTAAATGCCTTGTACAAAGCAAAACAAAAAACAACCAACCAACAACAACCTATTTATGTTGTTTATTATAAAAACATAGAATACAATTTACTTTTGTATATTAATCTTGTATCCTGCAACTTTTCTGAATTTATATATTGTTGTTATCGATTTTTAGTGGAGTCCTTTGAATTTATTAGATACCAAATGATACCATCTGCAAAAAAGGTATTTTTACTCCTTTCTTTTCAACTTGCTGTATTTTATTCTATTTTATTACCTAATTTTCCTGGTTAGAATATTTAGTACCATGTTGAATAGAAAAAGCAAGAGCAGAAAACCTTGTGATTTTTCTGAGCTTAATGGTAAAGCATCAGCCATTCCTTTACGTGTTGGTTGTGGATTTCTCATAGATGCCCTTTACTGGGTTGAGGAAGAACCATTCTACGTCTAGTTTGTTGGGTGTTTGCTACTATTTCATTGAGGACTCTTGTGTTTATATTCATAAGACATATTGGTCGATAGTTTTCTTTTCTCATGATGTCTTTTTTTGTAAATTTTCTTTTCTTAAATAATAGATGTGATGTGGAAAAAAATCCAAATAGTTATTTTGTTTTCTAGTTACCTTGACTATCCATCCCATCATATATATATATGTGTGTGTGTGTGTGTGTGTGTGTGTGTGTGTGTGTGTGAGAGAGAGATTATACACACACACACACACATACACACATATATACATAATTTTTGTGTGTGTGGCACTGGGAATTGAACTCAGAGGCATTTTTTTTTTTTTTTGAGCTACACTCCCAGCCCGATTTTATATCTCATTGGAAACGGTCTCACAAAGTTGCGGAGGGCCTCGCTAAGTTTCTGAGGATGACTTTGAACCTGTGATCCTCCTGTCTCAGCCTCCTAAGTACTGGGAATTACGGCATACAGCACCATATGGAAGCTATTTGTGTGTGTGTGTGTGTGTGTGTGTGTGTGTGTGTGTGTGTGTTTTACTAGGGATGGAACCCAGGGACATTCTACCTCCGAGCTATACTCCCACCCCTATTTTTTATTCTTTATTTTGAAACAGGATCTCACTGAGTTGCAAAGAGCCTCACTAAGTAGTAGCTAAAGCTGTCTGTGAACCTTGATCCTTCTGTCTCAGCCTCATATGGTAGCTATTTAAAGATAAATCTTTTCTGCATCCTTTATCATGCACATTTTTGTATAAAATTTGTTAAAATTGTGATCTGATATTTTGGGGCACCCAACACTAAATATTCTTGATCAGTTTACTGTAATAGAATTTAAGTTCCAGCTGGGAGTGGTGGCTCATGCCTGTAAACCTAGTACTTGGAGGCTGAGATAGGAGGATCCAGGTTCAAAGACACCTCAGCAAGTAGTGAGAACTCTCATCCATCTAGCAAGATCCTGCCTCCACACAAAAAATAAAATCAGGCTGGGGGTGTAGCTTGAAAGTAGAATGCCTCTGGGTTCAATCCCTGGTACCACAAATATAAAATAAAATATAATAAAATAAAGTTTATGTTCATATAGCCAAAAAAACTGTCAGTCATAAAATCATAAATCCTGTTTCTAGGAGTACAGTTTGTACACGTCATATTCTTGGGTTCATCTGTAAAAACAGAGAAAATTACCTACCCTCAGAATTTTCCTGAAGATTGGCTGAGATGATTGATGTCCTTGAGAGGGACTGTGAATTAAATATACTTCATCATGTTTATTGTCAACTGAGAAATTATACATCACAGAATCCTTTTGAAAAAAGTCCATTATAAACTAGATTGACATACAACCTTTTGAAAAATCTCTATTTCATAAACCTAAACACTTTTTATATGTAATCTGTTTTTCAGAAGTAATTTTTCAGTTCTTTTTTGCCTTGATTCTGTGATTTGTTGCTTATTTCAGAAACTTGGAAAGTACCATGCAAATACATATAGAGTTGTGCCAGTTAAAAATAAAATACTTAGGGCTTGCTAGTGAAGGAAAATATGATTCTATGTAGGTATAAGTGTTAGGTTAAAATCATATTTGCATTTCATAAGAACATTTCTGGAGAAATTTAGACTTGAATTGAAAAGTAGGAGCCAAATGCTTCTCCCAGACGACAGTTTATAACTCTCACTGAAGTCAAAAGTAATTCTGAGTGTAGAATTTAGGCCACGTGTTTGGAAAGCTGGAAGAAGAAGAAGAAAAGGAGTATGCATAAATTCCCAAATCTTTCCAAAGTAGTTAGATGGGAGGCCATTTGTAGTTATAATATTGGAAAATGTTTTTTCCATTGGTGGAATATTCATGATACCTTATGTAATTTATTTTAACGTCTACAGGATGCTAATCATGACAAAATTTAGTTAAAGAGCCATTTAAGTAGCAAAAACTACATAGAGGACAATACCCATTATTATACCTAACACAGAGTCGTTACAAATTACTTTAAAATGTTTCTCTAATTCATTTTTTTCTTGGTTTTGTTTTAGTACTGGAAATTGAAACTAGAGGTACTTTACCACTGAGCTGCATCCCCAGCCCTTTTTGTTTTTTATTTTGGGACAGGATTTCCCTAAGTTTCTATGGTTGGCTTCTAATTTAAAATCCCTAGTCTCCTTCGTAAATAGTTAGGATTAAAGGCTCACACTACTGTGCCCAGCTCTAATGCATTTTTTTCATATTAAATTTATCATTATTAGGTTGAGATAAGATCTTTCTTTCTTTCTTTCTTTCTTTCTTTCTTTCTTTCTTTCTTGTGGTACTGGGGGTGGAACCCAGAGGCTTTCTACCTACGAGCTATACTCCCAGACCTATTATATATTTTATTTGGAAACAGGGTCTCACTGAGTTGCTGAGAGCCTCACTAAGTAGCTGAGGCTGGCTTCGAACCCGTGCGATCCTCCTGTCTCAGCATCCCAAGCACTGGGATTACAAGCGTGCGCCACCATGCCAGGCTTGAGGTGAAACTTTTCAAGCATACCTATTGCATATCCATGAGTCTGTACTCCATATCTATTAATAGCTTAGAAATTAAAATAAATATCTTTCTTACAATAATTTCACGAGTTCCTCTTTCAAGTACCACATGTTGACATTATAACAAAAATTTTAAATTAATTAAAAATTAAAGTTGGCACGATGACTAAAACAATCATTAAGAGACAATGTACAAGCCAGGCATGGTGGCAAATGCCTATAATCTCAATACTTGGAAGGCTGAGACAGGGGGATCACTGGTTCAAGGACAGCCTCGGAAAGGTAAGGAGACTCTTAGCAACCTATCAAGACCCTGTTTTAAAATCAAACAATAAAATAGGGTCGGGGATGTAGCTCAGAGATAGAATGTCTCTGAGTTCAATCCCCAGTACCCTCCCCCACCCCCACAAAAAATGGAGAGAATGTACAGCTTTGATCATAATGTGCAAGGGAAAGCTGGGCATGGTGGCACACACTTGTAATCCCAGCATTTGGGAGGCTGAGACAGGACGATCCCCCTTAACAGACATCTTCAACTACCTAGTGAGGTCATTTGCAGCCCAGTGAGACCCTGTTTCAAAATAATGAATTAAAAAATCAGGCTGGGGAGGTAGCTTGGAGGTAGAATGCCTCTGGGCTCCATCCCCCAGTAACACAAAATAAATAAACAAATAAAAATAAATAAAATAACGTGCAAGGGAATTATGGATTAGTAAACTGTCTGACAGAGTTAGGTATTTCATGGAGATTTTTCGCTATCTCAGTATTTTCCAGTGCTTGAATATACAGGTTGCAAGGTTAATCTTCTTAGTCTTTATTCTATTTTAGACATGGGTGCTAACCACAAAGGTCGTATCTACACATCAATGCTTATCATTCCACCATCATTAATGCACAGCAATAAGTTGCGAGGAGTGAAGACTTTCTGGCAAGCTTTTTTTTGATAAAGTGATAAAGGCCATCATTACCAAGGCACAAGGTTAACAGTAACATAGGCCAGAAAAGAAATGCAGTGATATTTTTTCTGTTCTACCCATTTGCTAGGCAAGTACAGTCAACTTTTTATTTATTTATTTTTGGTACTGGGGATTGAACCCAGGGGCATTCTGCCTCTGAACTATACCCCCAGCTCTTTTTATTTTTTTATTTTGAAATAGGATCCCATTAAATTGCTAAAACTGGCTTTGAACCAGCTATCTTCCTGTCTCAGCCTCCCAACTACTGGCCTGCACCACCATGCCTGGCTCAGTGTTTAAAAGTAAATGTGCCAGTCAGGCATGGTGGCACAGGCTTGTAATTCCAGTACTTGGGAGGCTGAGACTGGAGGATCACAGGTTTGGGGGCCAGTCTCATCAACTTAGTGAGGTTCTTTGCAATTTAGTGAGACCCTGTTTCAAAAATAAAAGAATAAAATAGGGCTGGGTATTAAATAAAATAGGTATAGTTTGGAGGTAGAATGCCACCGGGTTTCATCCCCATTATCACAATAAATAAATAAATAAATAAATAAATAAATAATAAATGTATAAACCAAAATTAAATACCATTAACTTGCTGGGCATGGTGGCGCACACTTGTAATCCCAACTTTGGGGAGGCTGAGATAGGAGGATTGCGGTTCACGGACAGCCTCAGCTACCTAGTGAGGCTCTTTGCAACTCAGTGAGACCCTTTTTCAAAATAAAGAATAAAAAATAGGGCTGACCCAGCATGGTGGTGCACGCTTGTAATCTCAGTACTTGGGAGGCTGAGACAGGAGGATCGCACAGGTTCGAAGCCAGCCTCAGCTACTTAGTGAGGCTCTCAGCAACTTAGTGAGACCCTGTTTCCAAATAAAATATAAAATAGGCCTGGGAGTGTAATCGGGAGGTAGAAAGCCCCTAGGTTTTATCCCCAGTACCACACACACACACACACACACACACACACACACACACACCACTCACACACAAATAGGGCTGGAGGCATATAGAACAGAGGTAGAATGCCCCAAGGTTCCATCCTCAGTACTGCAAAAAAAAAAAAAAAAGTAAAAAAAAAACTATTAACTTAAAGACAATCATTTACATTTAATTATGTACATTATTACCTAATTTGATCCATGCAACAAAGCTCTAAGGCAGGTAGTATTAGTCATCTAATAGATAGGAAAACAGAATATGGGTATGGGTAGAAGAATTTCCTAAGGGAAATAATATCTACTGAGTGCCTAGTGTGTACCTGGTTATTTCATGTAATACTTCAATTAATTCTCAAAATGTCCTTATGCAATAGGTTTTATATTCCCCATTCACAGATGAGGTGAATGAAATTGCCCCAAGTTGTCCAACTATTTAGTGGTGGAGCCGTGGACTCAATGTGGAGCTAGTCTAATGCTCATTCATTTATATTCCAGCTGTTTATTAACTATAGATATTTAACATTGTCTTAACACAGAATCCCAAAACACTGCAATATGTGTAGAAAAAGCTTAGAGGGAAAAGTAGGGAAAGTTTAGAAAATTGGAATTTACATATATTCCCTATAAACAGATAACCAGAATTTTTATGATTTACATGGTATTGTCATTTCTTGTTCAGGCAGCATTAACTGTCTTTTCACATTATAAAAAGAACAAAATATATCAATCACACATGGAAACATTTTCTTCAAATTACATTCTCTATGAAAACTTCTGACCAATTATTAGATTTGTATACATTCTTCTCACCAAACGTGCTTTTGATTCCTTTCACGTTCTACATCACCAGAGTAAATGGCCTGTTCATTTTCTTGCTTTACCTTTTTGAACTGCCACACATGTTAGCAAGCTAAGCAAAGCTTAACCAGGCCTGAAAAAAACTCACACTGCTAGGGCCAAAGAATCCTGTGAAAAATCAAACACAATTGGAAAGAAAGGGTGAATATTTATTTTTATTTCTCAAGTTCACCTGAAACACACTCTGTAACTCATTTTTAGTGTTCTCTTTATTTCTTTTAATCCTAGAGTTAGAGCTAATTTTCTTCTAGAATGGAAGTCTGATGAAATCCTTCTCAGCACTCCTTCAATCTCCTGTACATTTTATTTAACCTTGATTAACACACAGTAGAATATGATAGAAATAATGTTATGAATACAAGGGAGATATAAAGACAAATCGAAACCAGGACTTGTGAAATGCCTGTGGTTACAAGGCTCCTATTTTCTAATGTTAGTTATCAGTAATGCTTTCTTAGGCAGACAGTTGTTATATATTTGATCATACTAAACCTTACTGCTTTCTGCTGGGCACAGTGGTACACTCCTATAATCCTAGTACTTGGGATGCTGACACAGGATGATGGCAGGTTTGAGGCCAGCAGGTGCAATAATTTAGCAAGACACTGTTTTAAAGTAAAAATAAAATAAAAAGTGACGGAGAGCCATGCGTGGTGGCACACGCTTGTAATCCCAGCATTTGGGAGGCTGAGACAGGAGGATCTCGGCTCGTGGAAAGCCTCAGCTACTTAGACCCTTTGCAACTCAGTGAGACCCTGTTTCCAAATAAAGAATAAAAAATAGGGCTGGGGGGGTGTAGCTTGGAGGTAGAATGCCCCTGGATACCATCCTCAGTACCACACACACAAAAAAAGGGACAGAGATATAGTTTAGTGTTAGAATGAACACTATTCAAACCCTAGCACCCCTCAAAAAGGAAAAACTGCTGATATCTTCAGAGGCTCCCCTTGGCAATCTACAGCAGCAGCCCCCCAATTTTTCTTAACCTGTGAGCCTGTTGGAAAATGAGTAATAATAATGATACTGTCATTTCTGAATGAGATATGATCAATATACAAATTACCAGCACTCTGGACAAAATCATTATATTTGGCCTTTTTATGGTTGATTTTGAAATGCTAAGGATATTCTGACATGCTTTCAAGGATTTTGATGAGATAAATGTAAGTTATAATTAATAATAATAAAGAAACCTAACACTACTATAGCAATTAAGGTATAACATTGCTCTATATACTTTAAACATAAAACACTTAAAAAATTTTTTTGGCAGTACTGGGGATGGAACCCAGGGGCATTTTACCTCTGAGCTACACCCCCAGCCCTATTTTTTATTCTTTATTTGGAAACGGGGTCTCACTGAGTTGCAAAGGCCTCGCTAAGTAGCTGAAGCTGTCTGTGAACTACAATCCTCCTCTCAGACTCCCAAATGCTGGAATTGTGTGCCGACACGCCTAGCTTCTTTTCATTTGAATCTTAAAGATTTAAAGTGTTAGTATGGAAACTACTAATACTTTGAATCTTTGCAACAACCTTATAAATTATGTCCTACAGGCAAAAATAAAAAATAAAAAATAAATAAAAAATAAATAAAAAACCTGAGCCCCTAACAGGTTAAATTATTTCTCTAAGTTCTTCCAACTGAAACCCAAGCAATGTGGCACTAGGCATAGATTTCCAAATTTACTGGTTTACTGCCCTTTTAAAGAGAAAAAATTGCTCAGTGCCTCCTGGTAAGTACTTTTGCCACTCCATTAGTTTTATTTTTTTAATGTTTGTTTGTTTACTTATTTTGCAGTACTGGGAATGGAACCCAGGAGTGTTCAACCTCCGAGCTATACCCCTAGCTCTGCTTTTTATTCTTTATTTTTAAATAGGGTCTCACTGAGTTGCAAAGGGCCTCACTAAGTAGCCGAGGCTGTCTGTGAACCACCATCCTCCTGTCTTAGCCTCCCAAATGCTGAGATTACAAGTGTGTGTCACCACGCCGGGCACTCCCTTAGTTTTATTCAATGGCCTTCCCCAATTGCACCAGAGGCTACTTTCCTGCCCACCCCATAGTCCAGCCCTATCAGGAGGACCTGATATCTCTGACTTTGGGGATCTGTGCACTAGAGGTTATATTTTCCATTCTGAAGCTGCATCAATAAATTCTCAATATTTTAGCCTGTCTCATTAACATGGGATCTTAGTGTGACCTGTCCTTAAAATATAAACAATGTTGAAATATGTCATCGTTTCGACAACCACCGCAAATCATGACGACTCCCTAACAAACTAGTGTTTCATTTGCCCACTGGTTACACACTCGGCTTCCCAAACTCATTCTGTTTGCTATTTAAATATTTTGCTTATTGAATGAAAGAAGCTATATTCCATTACTCCCTGGAATTTAGAAAAACCTCCCAGAGAAAGGTTATAACCAAATGTATAACAATGATTCCCAAAGCATAATCTATGGGCAGTGTTCATCAGGATCCTGAATGGCCTGCTATAAATGCCTGTTCTACTGCTACAGCCCAGACTTTCTCATCTAGAGTCTTGGGTGGGACCCAGGCCACTTTGATGCAGACTATAGCTCAACCATGTCCTCAGGACCCTCCTTAGGATGCCTGGCTCTCTTCTCCACAAGCACCAATCCCCCACCTGGAGTTCCCCTGAATGTAAGAGGCATTGTCACACCTCTGAGCCTGAACTTGCTGTTTCCTGTACTTGTCAGCTTCCTCCTTCTATCTTTGTCCTCTAAACTCCCACTCCAGTAAGAGTCAGATCAAAAGTCATCTCTGTAAAGGCTTTCCTGGGCCCTTCAGGCAAGAGTCAGTCGATTCTACCACTGTACTCCAATGCCATCAAATCAGACTTCCATCCTAGCACAGAGTGATACTGCGGCTGGTCTGTGAACTTTGTTAGCCAGTGAGTTCCCTGGGTCCAAGGTTCTTGTGTTGTCACCTTTGTAAAACATCCAAGAAGAAGCCTAACCTGTAGTGGTATGTGTGCTCATTGGATAGATCATGAGTCAGTTCTGTCTTGTTAATTCTACCAAGATAGGAGGTCATGTACATTAACTTCTATTAGGAAATAATTCTACTAAGTAGAAAGAAGATAATTTTCTTTGGCCAATTGGTTTTGCTTATTGCATATTTATTCCATTTCTTCCTTTTTATGTTTTATATTTAGAGTAGGCAATACCTGTACATGGTCCAAAATTCAAAGGATTCAAGACAATGAACTGTAGCTGGGTGTGGTGGCGCACACTTGTAATCCCAGCATTTGGGAGGGTGAGACAGGAGGATCATGGTTCATGGATAGCCTCAGCTACTTAGTGAGGCCCTTTGCAACTCAGTGAGACCCTGTTTTAAAATAAAGAATAAAAAATAGGGCTGGGTGTATAGCTTGGAGGTATAATGCCTCTGGGTTCCATCCCCAGCACCACACACACACAAAGAAAAACTACACCCCACCTACATCCACCAATAATTGAGTCCCTTATGAAGAGGCCAGTCACTCTTAGCTTCTAGTGTATCCTTCCAGAGCTATTTTAGACACATACAGGCAAAAATGCATGTAATTTAGCTATCACTGTTTGCATTGTATTTTTAAACTTTGTGATCCCTCCACAAAAAGTACTCTCTGCTTACTTACAGATCCTTACTATCCCATTCTATGAATTTATCATAATTAATAAGACCTCCCTGCCTCAATCTCTTGGCTGGAGTCTAGCTCGGTGTATGTATAGCATGTACTCAGCCATGTGCAAGGCACTGGGTTCAATCCCCAGCACTCCTCACTTACATTTAGGTTGTTACTAATATACTAATATATATATATTTTTTACCATCTGTGATGTTGTAATATATAATTATTTCACATGCATGAGTACATGTGTAGTATAAACTTCTAGAAATGGAGTTGTAGGATATAGTAGGTAGGAATAAGTGCACCAAAATGGTCTCCATAGAGATTACATCCACTTTCACTCTTACTAGCAACCCCATAATGTACCTATTTCTCCATTTCTTGCCAACAGTGTTTTCTTCCCTGAGATTCTAGAATGGAGAATAAGGAAAAAGTCTTAAAGTTAGCCTTATACACTGGTCTAACTCTGAAGCAAACACTCGCTTATCCATCTCTTCCTCCCTTCTTCTCTTCCATCCTTTCTCAGAAAGCTCCATAGGCTTTTATCCTCCCGGGGCAGGCTGGTACTAGGGTACTTGTTGGTCTAACTCATTGCTGGTCTAATATAGTTTCGAACTCAAAAGGCTTAATGCCTCTTCAGAATCTCTCCTACTCTTCCCGGAAGTGGGAGCCACCCTATTCTTTCCACAGACACTCTGAGCACCTACCAAGTAGGAGGCTTTGTTCCAGTGGCTGGGGCTTGACCAATAAACACAACAGACAAAAGTCCCTGCTCTCACTTCTGTTACATGACAAAGGGGGGAGGCTGATGGTAAAAACAATACACAAGTATGATCAATGGTACATTTGTGTAAGTGTCATGAGAAAAAATAAAAAAGGAAGGGGATAAGGAGTAGGAGAGCCCCTCTAGTGAAGGGTGCTGAGGGAAGCCCTCACTGGAGAGGTGACATTTGAGTTATGACCTGAAAGGAGGAAGGGAGGAGCCATAGAGCCTGAGGGAAGAGCAAAGGCCCAGAACTGAGATGAGCCTGGTGCATCCGGGGGGGCAGCAAGGCAGGCAGCTGGTTAGAGTGAGGGGATGAGGGCAGAGGTGAGGCAGACTTCGTGTCAGTCCTGAGTGATATGGGGAAACCACTGAAGGGGGCTAGAGGGCTTCGCAGAGCCGGTACATTGTTAACAGACTGAGGGAAGGTAAGAATGGTAGAGGGGAAGAACCAGTTAGAAGACTTCCCGTGAACGAGGTGGGAAATGAGATGGGTTAGCCTGGGCTTGTCACCAGGGAGGTAGAAAAGTGTTAGGACAGAGGGTTTTTGAAGGCAGAGTGCTAAGACTTGGGTATGGTTTAAGAGTGACCCCCAAAGATTCACATGTTGGAAGCTTGGTCTCCAGAGTAGCAATATGAGGGGGTCTGTTGCAAGGCAAATTACTCATGGAGGGTGCTGCTCTCAGAAGGAACTAATGCTGCTCTCATGGAGTTAGTTTCTCAGAAGGAACTACTGTCAGTTGGATGGATTGAGCAAGAATGAGTTATTAAAAAAGAACAAGTCTGGCGACTCCCACGTCTCTGGCTTTCTGTCTCATCCTGAGATTGGTCTCTTTTGCATTCAAGTGCCTACATCATCTGCCATGGAGCCCTCACCAGGGCCAAGCAGGTATTTTGTTATAGTAACAAAAACCAGAGTAATACCTGGAAACAGCATGAGTTTTCTGTCTGGATATTGGGTGTAAGAGAAAAGACAGGCATGAATGACTAGAAAGCTCCTGTGTAGAAAGATGGAGTTACAATTTATTGAGAAGGGGAAAGGCTCCAGGTAGAGCTGTTTAGAGTGTAGTTAGGGAGCTGAGATTAGTGAGGTGGTTACCATGGCTTTCCCAGGTGGCTGGGACTGTCAGCTGGGCAGGGATCCCAAATTGGATCAGTGGCCTAGACTAGACCATGGCTGGAATAGTTCTTGGGATGAAGGCTCCAAAGAGTATGTGTCCAAGGACATTGTCCTCTTGAGCTCTCCTGTTCCAAATCAGACTTGCATCAACCTATTTCTCCTTCAGTGTAAAGTATATGATCAAAGGGATAGGCAAATAAAAATACAATTCCCTGAAAACCACTAAGAAAAAAAAAAAACCTTAACTTTCTGTCCATTAATCAGCAGAACATGAACCTTTATTAGAGGATTCACTGTCCTCCGAAGAACAAAATTATATTCAGTTGTATGTTTGCAGGTCTGTGATGTCAGAAAAACATCACTTCCCAGACAATGCCAGACTCAGCTGGTGAAAAACCACACCAGGCCCAATCTGAAACCCAGCTGATGGAAAAGGGTAATCAAGAACTCACTGGAGACACACATAATCTTGCTAAAAAGAAACGATGCACTTAAAACGGTAGTTTTAAGTGCCGAAAGCACCCGATGAAACAATACCTAAAATGGGACGATTATAACAACGAAAGTCTGAAAAGGGGAAGGAAAGGAGAACCAAAAGTCTGCGCGGGGTGGGCGACAAAGAACAGAAACTGACCTACAGGGATTACTTCATAAGGTTAAGTAGAGACTGGCGGAAAGGAAATGAAAAATCATGTCCCTTTAATACAAGGCAACAACGAGGGGGCTCAGAATTCAGCTTCACTTTGTCTCCTTATTCTCTTTCCCCCTACAGAGGCCAGAGGGGTGATCAGAAGAAAAAAATAAAACCTATTGCTAGAGGAGAGTATCTGCTAAGGGGATCCGAAATTGCTTTAAAGCAAGTGAAGTGGTGGCCAGACTATGTGACTCAGAGGCCTGACTCAAAGCCGGCTGGGGGGCTGTCTATCAGCTCCCGGAGGTGGCGGGGAGGCGAGGCGTCTAACACGTTTTAGGAAAGTACCCGGCTCCTGGAGGGCGACAGGAAATCAACCAGGGCACTGGGCTGGGGCTCCTCCTGCCCTGGCGCCTGACCTCTCACTCTACAACCAGGGGAAGTTCCCAGTCTCCCAGCTCCCCCTTCTACTTGTGCAACTAAGCCTCCCGGGCGTGTGCCTGTGCGTGTGCGCTGCGAGACGTCGGGCCTGCTCCCCGCCACGCGCCCCAGCTCCCGCCGCCCGGGCACGCGCGGCACCATCCGCGCCGGAGCTGCGCTAGCAAACACCTGCCGGCCCGGGCTCCGCGAGACTTGGGGAGAAAGCACGGGCAGCGGGGGGGGGGGCGCGTTCTCGCGAGGCTTAGGAAATTTCCCACGGCCTGTGTTGTGTCTGAGCGGAGTAGTGGAAGGCGGTAGGAGGGAGGTGTAGCGTGAGACTGGGCTGCCCGCATTGGGCACATGCGCACAGCCGCGCGCGCGTGCCGCGCCAATCCTGCAGAGCCTCCAGCAGGTTTCAGGCGTTCGATTCCAGTTCTCCGGGTTTTGGGGCTCCCCGTGGGAGGCCGTGCTGAATCTGGGAATCTCTAGGAAAGGAGAGGGCGAAGGAGGGGGAAGCCGGGGTAGGGGGGATGCTGCAGGTAGTGGGGAAACGGGCCCCGCACCTTGCTACGAAATGCCCAGCGGGTTTGCTGGGGGCCTCCGGACCCACGCCCCCTGGGGTAGTTTCTGGGGGCGAGAGGCCTACGAGAGGCCCGGTCTTCTGTACAGTCAATCCCCGGGCACTTCTGGGCTCACGCTTAGCTCGCTGGTGGCGGTTCCGAGGGAGGCTCGCCCTGCAGGCAGCTCAGCTCTCTGCTCTGGGCACGGAGGGCCTTGAGCAGGGTCTTGGCCGGGGTCTCGGGTAGGGAGAGTGACTCTCTGTTCCAGCGCAGTTTTACTTTCTGGAGAAAACCACTCGTGCATGTGCGTGCGACGTGGACAGGAGGGATGCCTCTGAAGAGGCCTTGGCCTGACCTCATTTCGCACTCCGGGAGACGCCTCCATTGCTAACGCGATCCGTCAACAGCGCTCTGTAGGGCCACGTGGTAACCACGCCTGACTCCCCCACCTGCACGAGGGAGGGTGGCATGAATGAAGGTGGCTGCAGGCCCGTTACTCCCCGGCACCCCAGTCGTCATCATAGAGCCCCTCCGCCTGGCGCGGAGATCAGCCTGCAGGACGGTGTCCCGGGAACCTCGGAATGAATGAAGAGGGCTGGGAACCCAGACTGCGCGGGAAGCCACTCGGAAAACTCCCACTGGAGGAGGTGTTTCTTCTAGGCCTGTGAAACGCAGCACATTTTCCCAGGACCCCTCCTCCCGAGCCCGGGGCCCCGCCCCCTGACCCCTCCATTCCCCGTCCGCGTAGTAAATCCCCTCCGGTGTTGCTCAGTCTCCGCGTCCGTCCCCGAGGGCGCGCGCTAAAACCCGGAGAGCGGAGCGCTCCCCATGGACCCCGCGGAGCGCCGGGCCGCGGCGGGGCCGGCCGCGCATGCTCCGTCGCTCGGGTAGGTTGCCCGGGAAGCCGGGGAGCAGGATCCCGGCCGCGCGCGGCGCCAGGCGTCCGTCGGGCCGCGGCGGCTGCGAGGCGGAGAGGGCGCGGGGGCTGGGAGGGCCCGAGCGGCGCGGCGGGCGGGGCGGGGGCGAGGGACCCGGGAGGGCGCCCGGCCGCGCACTCTCGCGAGGGTTGGAGTTTTGGCGAGAGTTTGTGGAAGATGGCGCCTGTTGTGACAGGGTGAGTCTGGGGAGCCGAGCGCCGGGGGCCGGGAAAGTTGCGGGCGCCCGGCGGGCGGCGGCGGGCGGCGGCGCGGGCCCAGGGCGCGGGGGCGCCGCGCGGGGCGGCGGGGGCCGTGCGCTGCCCGCGGCGCCCGGGCTCGGGCCGGCGAGGGCGGCGGCGAGGCCGGCGCTGCGGGAGAGTGCGCGGGGCGCGGGCCTGGCCGCCGCGAGCCGGGGCGCCGCCGCCCGCCGCCGCCGCCGCGCTCCTCGCCCCTCGCCCCTCGCCCCGCCGCCGCCGCCCGGCGCTTTGTCTCCACGGCGCCCCGACTCTGCACCCCGGCCCTTTGTCTCGCCGCCGCGGGCGCTTTGTCCGACCCGCTGCGCCCCGCATCCTTTCTCCATCTTCTTCCCTCCGCTGTCCTTCCTCCCGCGCCCCTTTGTTGTGTCCCCGCCGGCTCCGCAGCCCGGTGACCTGCCGCAGATCCCTGGCTTTATCCCCCCCCCCATTGTCTTTCTCGTGTGCCTCCTCGCTCACCTTTCTGTTTGGTCCTCGATCACCCCCAGAGGCTTTGTCTCCCTCATCTAGTGGCTCGTGCGCTCAGCATCCCCCCTCCTCTCCCCTCCCATCATCGTTTGATTTATCCACTGCCCACGGTGTGTGTGTGTGTGTGTGTGTGTGTGTGTGTGTGTGTGTGTGTGTGTGTGTGTGTGTTTGCTGAACTGTCTCAGCCCCGGGGATTCCATCTGGTGCTTCTAAGTGCAGACTCTTCGGCTTCGTGTTGTTTTGTGAGTCTGAAGGGTGCTTGGGGATGCTTCGTTTTCTCCTCCGGACCCCTTCCTTTGGATTACATGGAGTCCCCCTTCCTCCCCCGGCGCACCTTTCTCTTGGGGTTTAAGCATCTCCAGTTTTCATTGCCGTCTCTTTGGGCCCTGGGTTGTTTTGCTTGGAAACAGTAGCCCTGGAAAAAGATCCAGTCTCTAGATGCCCCCTCCCCCCTTGGTGTTTCTGATGGCCTAGGCCAAGGGCAGCTGTCACAGCGTTGCATCTGGGTTGCTTGAGGATGAGTGGGAGGGTACTGGAAGAACGATTAGAAGTAGGCCAAAGGTGCTTTTTTAATTGATATCCGATAATAGTTTCAGATGGCCACAATAGATATTCATTTGGCATGTGCATAGAAGTGGGGTGAATTTCGGTGTAAAAATTTGTGAATGTTGGGAAGGAGAATTTTAGTATTTTCTAGAATCTAGATCCACACGTTGTTTTGTCAATAGCTTGAAGCAGGAGAGTTAAGTGGGCTTGGGAATTTGCCACAAATGATTTGTTTTTTCTTAATTGTTAGAGTTTACATCTTTGTTAGAATTTGCAACGAAAGTTTGCAGTTTGTGCTTTTTTGCATCTGTAGATGTGTAACAAGTCTTCTGTTCCATCATTGGGATTAAGCCCTGAAGAATGCAGTTTCTGGTTGATGAATACTGCTTTTAGGATGTTTGTGAAATATATTAGTCACATACAGTCAAAAGACATGAAAGTAATAGTATTTAGTGTGGTTTTCTTATTGGCACTTCCTAATGTAAAAGGAGTATTAAGTTGTTCTAAGCTCATATTGTTAAGAGTAACGTTAAAAGCCTGGGGTTATGTTTGTGGGGGTGGGATGCGGTGTATTATATGCTAACGACCTGGATTATTCTTGTGATAAGAATAAGAAATACTAGATTTTGTCAATACTATTATAGTGGATATACTTTTCAGGACTTTTTTTTTAACTGGTTGGTCACTACTTTTAGAAAATACATTGACACGTAGGATACTTTCAAATGTCATTTTATTTGTAAACTAATATTCTAACACAAAGTGCTACTGAGAGGTTATGCACAGTCTACCACTATAAAGAATGTTGATGCATTCAGAGAGCCTTTTTTTTTTTTTTTTACGGCAGTGAGTAGAATTAGGTTGAATTCTAATGAATGGAAAACCATGTTTTCATGAGCAAGACATGATTTTGAGAAAATTTACCTGACTTCTGTGATTCACTTTTTACCACTAATCATTTGCCTCCCTTATTCTTAGTATATAACCTTTTGAAGGTAAAGTTCTGAACATACTGATTCTGACTGTAAGTATTATATAAATCATAAAAGGTATTTTGCTCACTTGGGCATCTAAGAGTGATTGCACAGACATAAGGTCACTTTTACAGTCTTGAGTTGTAAGGCTATTTTGTCATCAGGTAAAACAGTGCCTTTAGATCACATCAAACAAGCAGGGTGTGTTGGCACACATTTGTAATCCCAGTACTTTGGAGGCTGAGAGAAGAGGATTGCAGGTTCGAGGACAGCCTCAGCTACTTAGTGAGGCCCTCCACAACTTAGTGAGATCTTGTTTCAAAAATAAAGATTAAAAAAAAATAAAGATTAAAAAAAATAGGGCTAGAAGTATCGCTCGGAGGTAGAATGCCCCTGGGTTCCACCCCCAGTACCACAAAAATAAATAAATAAAATCGAACAGCATATTTGGAAATTGAAGGTTAAGTGGTAGCAGGGAAACTTTTATTCTGAATATTGAGGATTAAAGCTTTACATTACTTATGAATATTGCATTGGTTTTTTAGAGAGCAAATTTTTAGGAAAACACTCAGTATTTTCAGATTTGTTCTAATATGTGCTTTTAAGCACTAGATCTTAAACAGTTAAGTTTGTTTAAAAAAAGTTATCTATTGCCCTATACAAACAGATTTCTACCAGTGTCTTTTAAGTGGGTAAAATGATAAAATGTTTTGAGGGAAAGTCACTTTTGTCAGATGTCATTCATTAAATGATTTTTGGAACCATGGATGAGTATGGCATTAGGAAAAGATAGCTTTGTTGGAAAATCTGTACAAATTCTTAATTCTGATGTTCAGTCATTTTTAGAAATAAGACCTAAAACTTTACTTTAAAGCATAATTGTGCATTTTGCTTCCTCCTAATACTAAATTTCATGTTATTTCAACTAGGGGCAGTATTTTCTCATGGATTAACTAGAAGTTGTTATTTTTGGCATCTGGCTTTGTGATTATTTCCAAGTTATTTTACTTCCCCTGGGCCAGTTTCCTAACTCTGTAGTAAAATGGGGATTGTAATAACTTGCCACATCTGCACAGGATTTCTGTGCCTTGAGAGTTGGAGCATCCTTGGATGAAAGGTGTGGTTAAGGTCTAGGAATTGTGACTGCCATGAGCTAATGTGAAATAGGTCATGTTTTATAGGAAGTCAAGTAGGAGGTTATGAACTAAGTTCTTGGCAAATTATAGTAGAGATAATGGGATAAAAAACCAAATGTATTGTAGTTTGGGTAATAAAACAGATACATCTTTTCCTTCTTATATTCTGGGAGAGGGACAAGCAAAACAAATGACAGGGTGGTATTTGTGTGTTGTGTAAGAGACTGAAAATCTGTCAGACTCAAATGTAATAACACATTGTAAAGTTATGGGATGCCTTTTCTCTATTGGATTGTTTTCTGTATATAGTAATATTTTAAGAAATGATAGCACAAGGTAATGTCACTGGGCGCTTAGCAAAGTTCATTGTCGTAACGACAAATTTTACATATGCCTTAATTTTAAAACATGGTTTGTCGTATGTTCTCAAGAGTATTTTCTAACCACCAGGACTATAATTTCAGACTTCAGTCTTGATTATAGGAAAGTGTTTTGAGCTTGGGAGTCACTCTGTAGATATTTATTGTCAGAACACCTGTTGCTTCGCTATTCATAGTAGGTAGTATGAGTTGGTCACCTGGTTCCCCAAGCCAGGAGTCTGGCTTTCTCTCTCTCTAACCCTTTACTTGTAATCACTAAGAACTGGTGGTCCTCCTAAAATATCTCTTGAGTTGGTCTCACTCTCATGGTTCATGGCTCTTGTCAGTTTTTGCTTGGGTTACTGTAGACATATCCGCAGCCCCTTTCTACTTGTAGACACACCACCCTTCTCCAGCTTCCACCTGGCTGCAAAGCAGTGTTTGTGTAGAGCTCATCTGAGCAAATCACTCTAAGTTTAAAAACCTTTCAATGGCTCCCCCTAGCAGCCTTCATTAAGACAGGCAGCAGAGTAGAGAAGTTACGAGCTCACTTTTAGGATTTAATCTGCACTGGGTTTCAATTTTGTCCCTGCCATTAAAACCTCTACAGATTGTCAAATTAACCTATCCTCGCCTTTTTCAGCAATCGCAAAATTCCTCAGAGAGTTGTGAGATAAATGAGGTAACATAGATATTTAGTAAGTGCTTAAAGAGCGTCTGCTAACATGGTATAGAGGTTCCTCTGTAACTGTTTCTTAATGTCTTTTCTAGCTAGATTCTCTCCCTCCTCCTCCTCCTCCTCCTCCTCCTCCTCCTCCTCCTCCTCCTCCTCCTCCTTCTTCTTCTTCTTCTTCTTCTTCTTCTTCTTCTTCTTCTTCTCTCTCTCTCTCTCTCTCTCTCTCTCTCTCTCTCTTCATACTCACTGCTCCAGCCATTTTTAAGAACATGGAGTTTCCTGTATTGGCTTGGAAGTGTAATGGCTCCAAGTGCTTAGAAAGTACTAGCCCAGAGTAGGTTATTGTTCAAGACTAAGTTTGGGATATCTAACCAGATCCACCAGGCTAGGGTGAGTACCACTGCTGTGTGTTATTAGAGGGTTGATACAATTCTCTTGGAAGTGTATTACTAAATTGTAATTATCTATCGGACTTCAAATGCTTTTCGTTACTTGGTGGCAGATCCCATTTTTTTTCTTAATCATTTATGTTTTCCTAGAAGAGTGCAAGCATATGATAGGGACTCAGTGAAGACTTTTTTTTTTCTTTTTTTAAACAAAAGATACACTTTGAAACCTTGATGTACCATATGTAAGCAGAATTTGGGATATATAAATATTGGTAGGTAGATAAGAGTTTGATTCTCTGTAAGGGAATGGTTTCTGAAGCGCCCAGAGGAATTAATAGTTTCAGCCACAGGTGGTCTCATAGTATCTTTTTTTTTTTTTTTTTTTTTTTTGGTGGTGGTACTGGGGTTCCTGGAAGCCCTTCTACCTCTGGGTTACACTCCCAGACCTATTTTTATACTTTTTAAATTTGGAAACAGAGTCTCTTAAGCCAGCCTGTCTGGCTTTGAACCCGCGTGATCCTCCTGTCTCTGCCTCCCAAGCGCCGGGATTACAAGCGTGCGCCACCATGCCCGGTGTCTCATAGTATCTTAGAACATTATAGTAAGGCTCCTCTTTTTAGGTTATTAGAAAATGCTATATTCTCGTTTGTATAAAACTGGTAAGCTTAAATTTTACATTTTGTGTTTTATGTGATTGTCAAATATTTCTCAAACGTTGTGCTTCTTAGGTGTATAAACCTTGGGTTTTTTGGGGGGGGATTCAAGCCACAGAATCAAATAATTAGCTTATGGTGGACAGCAAGAGTCAGGTCTTGTGTACAGATTACATTTAGCTGCCAGTTATATTGTGACTACTAGGGTAAAATATGAAAAATTATAATTATAAATGTCAAATAAAACAACATATGTGTGATTTGCAAAATGTAAAACACTTTATACAGATATTTTAACTATTATAACAGTTTCTTCTGGTAACCTTTCATGGGCAGGGTTCAAGATGGACTTTTTATACTGTAGCCTGTGGTTTGTGGGTCATGTTTTAGGAAGGCAGCAGTGTATTTAGTGCAGAGGACCGCAACCCTTGAAATATGTGCTTTGGCGTTTTGAGCAGACATATTTGGTAGATTACTGCTTTACCACGGATGTTGTCATTAAGTCATCCCCAACTTTTTGGGGTCTACTTCTTACTGCTCTCTTCTCTGCTTGGACAGCCGTAACAGTGTAGGAATGTTGAATGCCCAGCTGCTACCATCTCTCAGACACTTACCCTGCCCACAGTTCTGGATGCCTCCGAGGCCTGGCACAGCATCATGGTGTTGTTCAGGTCTCATTAGGCCTGCTTCTGCTTCAGGGAAAAAATGATATCCTAATAGTTTAAAAGGGTAATGTACTTCTCCAACATACTAAACTTACTTCAGGGGGTGGAGGAGGGACCAGACATCAGAGGTAATGTAAATTATAGCAATTACCTATGCGTGTAAATATTGTTCTAAGTTTGTTGTGTTAAGAGTGCAGAGAAGTATGATAGCTTTTCGGTCAGATTGGTGAGGTCCTGGCAGTCTTGGGGATGTTTATACTTTTAAATTTACAAAAAGGACAGAAAAAGTTTTTTAGGCATTCTAAGTTACAAAAAAGCCTGGCAGAATAGTTTTGCATAAAGAGTTTATATAACCAGGAGAAGTGTTTATCACTCTAAAACTGATTTTTTTGTAAGTGTAATATATCAGTCCAATATTGCCATATGAACTATAGAACCAATATATTAGGCTTTTTAAAATTATGAACAGCTTAATTTTGGATATAACCTACTTTACTTTTAACTGGTTTCCAGCATTGGAACAAAGATATTCTCATTTTGGAAAGCCGCAAACCCACAATGGTCTTTCTTATTTTGCAAGCATACCTTTTCAAATACTTTTGGTAAAAAGTTTTGGTTTGACTATGAGAAAATTTTCATGCTAAAAGATCATAATTCTGTGCAGAATTCCTAATCTTTATGCCAACTGGAGTAACAGAAAACTTGAGGTCCCAAGGCCTGAAGGAAGGGTTAAGGAAGTGAGTATAAACTGTGCTTTAGTAGCGCTTTTTAAAATACTGTTTAATAACAATGTTCTTATTAAACAGTTGTTGAGCATTTAGTTATTCTAAGACACTGCTATGTGCTGGTCCTATAAAGATGGCTAAGAAGTGCTTTGATGAAAAAATACACAGTTATAGTTGAAGAGGAATTATCCTAAGTGCTGTAATAGATGGATCGTGTTGACGGGAACATGTGTGAAAGATATCCAATTTGGGGGGCTCGTTCACAGAACAGGTGAGAATTATGGAGCATTTTAGTTATACTGGAAAAGTGGGGGGCTCTTGGAGGACCTTGAGTGGGCATCTGAATATCAGGGATGCAAAGGACAGGATTAGGACCTTGAAGGTTATAAATGAGGTGACGTTGGATGTAAAATTTATGAAATAGATTGAAACTGATAGAGACCATAAAAACAAACCCACCTGATCTTGGTGGTAGACTTAAGAATAGACAAGCAGAGCAGCTGTTCTTGATAAAGCATAGTATAGGGAACTTTGGATTTGGTATACTTTCACTAAAATAGATCTATGGTTATGAGCATATCACTTTAAGTCTTCCCTGGTCTAAAAAAAGGTAGAAAACAGTACTTCATGGTATTGACATAAGGATTAAGTAAAATAAGGGATAGAAAATGCCTAGCTTAGTTTTGGGAGTAGAGGGTGCTTATTAATAAGTAAGTTCTCAGCCAGGTGTGGTGGTGCACGCTTGTAATCCCACCATTTGGGAGACTGAGACCAGAGGATCGTAGTTCACAGACAGCCTCAGCTACTTAGTGAGGCCTTCCACAACTTGGTGAGACCCTGTTTCAAATTAAGAATAAAAAAATAGGGCAGGGGGTTTAGCTCAGAGGTCGAATGCCCCTGGGTTACAGACCTGCAAAAAAAAAAAAAAAAGGTACTCCTTTCTCTCTTTTCTGAAGTGTGGAATTGAAAGGATTAAAGTGGGAGGGGAATGCAGAAGAGAAGGGGGGAAAACTCAGGAACCTATTTAACAAAGTGCTTGTTTATTTTAGGTTTTAAATAAATACTGGATACTTATTTTTGCATACCTCTAACATTTAACATTATTTCGTAGTTACATAAATTTGTGCTGATTATTTGCCTATCTAATCTTTCAGCGAACTCCGAAAGGACAGGTGCAATATTTTACTTGTCTTGCGTAATTATAGAGCAGCTACCATTTGCCAGAATGCTAAATGCAGCATGAATGAAGAGGACTTGAATGGATTTAGTCATATATAATACTTGCCACTAGGTGGCGCTTAGTCTTATGTGATAAGACAGACATTCAAAGTAGACTTACTACCTAGAACCCACATAGAAACCGACAGACCATCCTGGATTATATTCATCATTCTGCCATTCCTGGACTCTGCTCTTTGAAATGGAATATGACAATGTCAAGTAGGAAACTCAGAATGTTGAAAATAGAAAAGTGTCCCAGTGTTAGAATAACAGAAGCTGAAGGGAAGCTCAATGAAATTTACAACTGGCCAGATTCTCCATATCTGAATGTGTTTAAAGTGAAGCCTGGTGGTTTGATTTTAGGCAGTGTTTGTTGGTAAGCCTGTGTATTGCTTTAAAGGAGGAAACTGGGAATTTGTTTCTTACAGGATTTGAGGAAAGATGATGATGAAGTTTGGTATATACTGATACTGGAGTATGACTCTGGATTGTCTCCACCCCCCAGCCCGGTGTTCTGTTATTTATATTGTACTCTCCAGTTGTGGGATAATGTTCCTTTGAATAGTAACTGCATCCTGTATCCCCCCCCCCCTCCATATAGTTAAACCTAGATTCAGGAATCTCAGAGCTGGAAAAGACTTCATGAGGCATGTGTCTTAAATAGTTAAACATAGCAAAGGCAAGTTAAGTAATTTACAGTTGGTTAGTGGTGGAGACATATTCATTGACTGAGCTAATTCCTGGTTTGTTTGGAGGAGGGAGAAGGCATATGCTGGTCTCTTTACTCTTCTATTTATACCACTCAGCTGCCTTTTAATGTTGTATGCACCCCCAGCACCACGAGCACAAATCCTTCAGCTCCCTGGCCTGGTTGGGAAAGTACTGCTGCCAGTGTGACTTGATAAACATTCACTTTTGAGACTTTTATTTTTTATTTTGGCAGTACTAGGGATTGAAATCAGGGGCCTTCTGCCTCCAAGCTACACCCCAGCCCTATTTTTAATTCTTTATTTTTAAAACAGGGTCTCACTAAGGTGCAGAGGGCCTCACTAAGTGGCTGAGGCTGGCCGTGAACCTGTGATCCTCCTGTCTCAGCCTCCCAAGAAGTGGGATGACAAGCCTGTGTCGCCTTATGATCTTTACCTTCTGTTTGTACCCGATCAGGGTTTCATCTTCAGGAGCATAGTTGTCCTCCCTGCACACATTCTTACCCACTCTGCTTTTGTTGCTTCTACCCAGCTGGTTAGGTGCAGTGGACTCCTGGCTCACTCCAGTCTCTGCATCTTGTTTCTCTAAGTTCTTAGCTTTGCCACCTGCATAAGTTGCTGCTGGCCGTTCAGAGCATCTGGAGAAGATGGAAGGACAGAAAGTGGGAAGAAAGGTATCACATAGGGAAGAGCAGCCACAACCTGATATTTTATACTGAGAGATGGGCTGATTAATGCACTTTGATGATGGATATGAAGTAAATTTAACTTACAGCTTATAATAACAAGTGCCATCATTTGTCTAAGTGGATACTATTGGATTAGTGGGAGTTGCTGATTTACTGTTTTGGAAAACAAACCTGGATAGCTTTGCCTTTCAAAGATTATTTCATGATTATTGATAAGTAAGCCATTCTTTGTATTGGCCTTCCTCCACTCTATTTAATGTGATATGTTCATGTTGCACTCAGGATTTAGTTACATCATTTACTCAAGCCTGTAGATTTTTTAGTTGTAGCGCCTGAAAATTGTCAACTGACAAATTACCTTTTAAATTACATTAGAATTTAAATTAAGATTTACATGGAGTTGCACATTTTTTTCATAGTTACTTCAGGGAAATAAGGTGTGTGTGTGTGTGTGTGTGTGTGTGTGTGTGTGTGTGGTACTGGAGACTGAACTCAGGGGCATTCTGCCCTCAAATGATACCCCTAGCCCTTTTTATTTTTTGTTTTTAAGCAGGGCCTCCCTAGGTTGCTGAAAGTCTTGCTATTTCTGGCCTCAAACCTATGATTCTCCTGTCTCAGCCTCCCAAGTACTGGAATTACAGGCATGCATCACCATGCCTGGCTGGTAGTCTGTCTGTCTTTCTTTCTTTCTTTCTTTCTTTCTTTCTTTCTTTCTTTCTTTCTTTCTTTCTTTCTTTCTTTCTTTTTCTTTCTTTCCGGTACTGGGGATGGAACCCAGGTGCATTGTACCTCTGAACTACACCCGTAGTCCTATTTTTAATCATTTTATTCTTTGAAACAGGTCTAGCTGAGTTGTGAAGGGCCTTGCTAAGTAGCTGAGGCTGTTTGAGAATCGCGATCCTCTCTGCCTCCAGAATGCTGGGACTATAAGCATGCACCACTACACTTGACTGGTAGTTAACTATCTTGATGTGGATATTTTTCCTTCACTCCCCCCCCCCTTTGTGGTGCTGGGGATGAAACCCAGGGGCTTTCTACCTTCAGGCTACACTCCCAGACCTATTTTGTATCTTATTTGGAAACAGGGTGTCACTAAGTTGCTGAGAGCCTCACTAAGTAGCTGAAGCTGGCTTTGAACCTGTGTAGTCCTCCTGTCTCAGCTCCCAAGTACTGGGATTATAAGCGTGCACCACCACACCCAGCTTTCTTTTTCTTTCTCTCTGAAATTGAACCTTAGCATCTAGAGCATGTGGAAAAATCCCTTCCTTCCTTCCTCCCTTACTTCTTTTTTCTTCCTTCTCTTTTATGGTGCTGGGGGTGGGGGTGGGTCAAGCCCTGTACATGGTAGGCAAGGGCTCTACCATCAGCTACATTCCCAACCATGTAAATTTTTCTTAAAAACTGATGGTCACATCTGCTTATACTCATCTTAATTATTTTTATGACCAGAAAACTGTTTGTAATAAGAAATTAGTGATTTAAATTATATTATGTAAAGTGAAACATGGGAGTTTAATAAGGAGACATAACTATCATTAATAATTAGGGGTATTACTGTTTCACTTTTTGAATGGAAATGCCAACATTTATTTTGTATTAAAATGTTAACATTTAGCAAACGTGTGTGTGTGTGTGTGTGTGTTACTAGGGATGGAACCTAGGCACTTTCTACTTCCGGGCTATACCCAGACCTATTTTATTTATTCATTTACTTATTTGGTTAAAAACAACAACAAAAAACATTTATTGATGGTTTAGAACTGAAACACAATTACAGAACAGAAATAAGACAATCCTCAGACAAAAAGTGCGGATCTGCAGCAGGAAGGTTAATTGATACTCTTCACCTTCATCCTCTCCCTCAGCACTGTCTGCTCCAACCTCCTCATAATCTTTCTCTAGGGCAGCCATGACCTCACGGACCTCAGAAAACTCTCCTTCCTTCATCCCTTCACCCACGTACCAGTGAACAAAGGCACGCTTGGCCATACATCAGGTCAAACTTGTGGTCCAGGGAGCCCAGGCCTTAGCGACAGCTGTGGTGTTGCTCAGCATGCACACAGCTTGCTGCACCTTGGCCAGGTCTCCACCGGGTCCTATTTTACTTTTTATTTGGGAACCGGTTCTCACTAAGTTGCTAAGAGCCTCACTAAGTTTATGAGGCTGACTTTGAACCTGTGATCCTCCTGTCTGAGCTCCCAAGTATTGGGGGATTAGTAGTGTTTGCCACCTCGCCTGACAGACAGTATGAAAGGGAATAGAGAACTGATATTTTGTTGATTATCTCTTGAGTGCTTCAGTACATTGGGAGGGAGGTGGTGTCTCCATTTTATAGAGGTGGAATCTGAAGGTCAGGGATTTGGTAACTTTAGCTCGAATCCACACCGCTTTGCTTTGCCTTTCCCTTTGCTTCCCTACCAGGTACCGCTAGAGCTTGTCTTCCTGGCTGAGCACCTCTGCGCTTACTACAAGGTGGCCTAACAGCCCCAGATATAAGTTCGTTGTGATAGGTTTTAAGGAACAGGAGATTGTATTTTTTTCTGTTACATCACTTTAAAAGTAAATCTATTTTCTAGAAATACATTTAACACTAGATTTCTTTAGACTAGTTTTTGAACTCAGAAGATTCTCAGAAGTAACAGTTTAAATAAAAATTTCTGTTCCCCATTCTTCCCTCCTTCCCTCCTTTCTTCCCTCTTTTTGCCATGTGGCTGAGGCTGATCTTGAACTCCTGGGCTCATGTAATCCTCCCACCTCAGTTTGCTGAGTAGGTGGGACAACTGGTGTCCACAGGTTTGGGTTTAACTTTTAAAATAATATGTCAGGTGCTCTTGGGTCGTTGCTTCATCACTTAATCCTCCTTTTCTACTTTATATTTTCAGATTTGTCCTAAAAGGGATTCTCTTCTGCCAACAGGCCAATATCAGGTCTCTTAATTACTTTGTATACACACTGGAAAGCCTCCGGCGAAAGTTACTTAATTGGACTGTAACTTAAATTTCCCCATTAGTGACATGGAGAGCATAATTCATAATTCTTGAGAGGACCAAATATACTTTATGCAATGCTCTGCAAGACTAGCCCTGGTGTGAGAATGGCTTAATGACCATTTCCAATTCTTACCTCTCATTCAACTACTGAAGCTGTTTCCCTGTCCTTCCTTCACAGCTTAATTTATTTATTCTCATCTTATATTCCCTTGTGTTACCTGTTAATTTCTGGCTTTCACCCCAGCTGCTAATAAATGACCCTCTTTACCAGATTCTACAACTTCACTTTGCTCTTCACCCTGTTTCATTTCTTTAGATCATTTGCTTTTATTGACTGCAATGTTTTTATTTATTATTATTATTATTATTTTTTGGTGGTACTGGGGTTCCTGGAAGCCCTTCAACCTCCGGGCTACACTCCCAGACCTATTTTTACATTTTTATTTGGAAACAGGGTCTCCTAAGCCAGCGCACGCGGCTGGCTTCAAACCTGCGCGATCCTCCTGTCTCCGCCTCCCAAGCGCGGGGATTACAAGCGTGCGCCACCACGCCCGGCGACTGCAATGTTTTTATATCTTGACTAACAGGATGCCATACCTCCCTCCTGTAGATCTCATCTTTTTTTTTTTTTTTTTGCTACTTACTCCTCTTCCATTATTAAACATCTAATTTTGCAAATTTTTGCCTATTGATTAATTTATTTATTGTATTACTGGGGTTTGAACCCAAGGGTCTTCTACTTGTGAGCTATATCCCCAGTCCTTTTTTTTATAGGGTGTCACTAAGTTACTAACTACACACTGGCCTCAAGCCAGTGTTCTTTCTGTCTCCAGTTGTGATTATGCCATTATCCTTTAAACTATACTACCCAGGTAGTTGTCTCCACTAAAACAGAAAAAAAAAAAAAAAAGCTTCTATTTATGGCTACAGATTTCTTCCACAACTTGCAGTACTCTGTTTTCATTGATTCTGTGGCTCAGCCTCCCAAGTACTGGAATCACTAGCATCCACTGTTGTGCCTGGTGTTCTGCTTATTATTCTTTGACTTTGTATCATTAACTCAAAGGTTTTGTTTTCTTTTGGTGGGTAGTATATAACATGGGTGCTAATCTTACTTTTTTCTGAGTGGATAACCAAATACACAGCATTTCTGGGCCAGGATTATCTGGGAACTTGTTAGAAATTCAAATACCTGAGACTCTTATCCTAGACCTTCTATATCAGAAACTCTGGAGATGGGAGTCCAACAATCCGCTTCAGTAAGCCTTCCATGTGATTCTGCTGCCTGCTGGGTTGCAAATCACTGTAAAACTATTACAGCAAGCCACTTGTATACTAGATTCTATTCTTACTTGGTTATTCGAAGACATAAGACTATCCCCTAGCCTGCCTTTTTTCTTGTGTCAATTTTTATTAGACCCTAAAATATCTCTCTTTTAGTTCTCTGTTTCTTTGCCCCTCTTTGCAGCAAGCCTTTCCCGAAGAGTTCTTTCTACCTCCAGTTACTGTCGTGCCATTTTTCTCAAGGTATACTACCCAGGTTTTTGTCTCTACCATTGCAGAAAACGTTTCTATCAAGGTTACAGACTTCTTCCACATGACTTGTAGTGCTGTTTGTTTTCAGATATTATCTGATTTTATTTACTTGGTCAGTAAACAACTTTTTGACATCTTAGATGACTTCCCTTCTTGCTCAGACTCTCTCTTCACTACTTTCAGGATACCACACTCCAGGTTTTCTCCTTACCTCATTGATACCTAATTGTGTTCTTACTAGTGCTCTTTCACATCACCACATTTAAACTTTGAAGTGCCCCAGAATTTAGCCCTTGAACTTTAACATTAACTTGCTAGCAACATAGATCTCTGCTTCATCTGAGCAGATGCTGTTCCTTTTGCCTGGAATGCAATCCTCCCGCCTATCTACAGGACTCCCTTCCTTGTTCATTTCTTTCTTTCTTTTCTTTCTTTCTTTCTTTCTTTCTTTCTTTCTTTCTTTCTTTCTTTCTTTCTTTCTTTCTTTCTTTCTTTTTTTTTTGGTGGTACTGGGGTTCCTGTAAACCCTTCTACCTCCGGGCTCCACTCCCAGACCTATTTTTATACTTTTTTATTTGGAAACAGGGTCTCTTAAGCCAGCAAGGCTGGCTTCGAACCAGTGCAATCCTCCTGTCTCTGCCTCCCAAGTGCGGGGATTACAAGCGTGCGCCACCTCGCCCAGCTTGAAGGTCTTCGCTGACCTCGATCCTCCTGTCTCAGCCTCCCAAGCGCTAGGATTACAGGCTTGCGTCACCACACCAAGCCCATATCTTTATGTGGCTTTTGTGAGGCAGTCATGTGACCTGCTATATATCCCACATTCCACAGTCTTTCCTTGTTTTATTTTCCTCAGTTGCATGTATCAACTTCCAAAAAATGTGTTAATTGCTTTTTAAACTCCCCTATTAGGATGTAGTACTTGGTACATGGTAGGTACTCTGTTAAGTATTTGCTGAATAAATGAACAAATGAAGTATTCAGACAGCATCACTTCTTGGATTTCTAACTCCTTTCATACTGATTTGTACTGCTACTTCACCACTATCTGTTAAAATGTTTTAATGAATCCACTATGAATTCACATTCATCCAGAGTGTTTTAAATGTGGTCTGTTATCTGAATGGTTATTGTATCTACTGCATTTAGACCTTGCCATAGTCTGGTGAAGAAGATAGTTTTATCTCAGTTTATAGAAACTCAATCAAGTTTACCTGCTAGTTGGTGGCAGAGTCAAACCCATGTCTCTGGATTTCAATTTCATTGCCATTTTGTAGTATGAATATTTTGTAGTGATAGCGAAATTTAGTATGAGATGTTGCTGTTGGGCCTTAGCCCCCTTTTTTCTCCCCTTCTTCCTGCTTGGTTAACACTCAGTAATTTGACAGCACATGATTGGCGATCCTCACTGATCAGAGGACTGTCTCTCTTAGTCCAGGCTCCTGTAGATCTGGTGGGAGGGTGAAGTTGAACTGGGAATTGGTTTACACATGGTTTTTTGTTTGTTTGTTTTGTTTTTGTGGAACCTGAGATTGAACCCAGGGGCATTTTACCTCGGAGCTATACCCACCACCCACCCCCAGCCCTATTTTTTATTTATTTTGAAACAGTTTCACTGAGTTGCAGGGGCCCATACTAAGTAGTGTAGGCTGGCTACAAACCTGTAATCCTCAGGTCACAGCCTCCCAAGTACTGGGATTACAAACCATGCCACTACACCTAGCTTTTTTTGTTTGTTTGTTCATTTTGTCTCTGCCTTTCAGTATGATTTCAGAAGAAAGGTCTGTGGATAGAAACACAAGCTGGTGGGCATGAAACATATTCTATTCACCACTAAATAATTTGGTGATCATCTTTGCTTTGCTTTATTCACGTAGAAACCATCTCTCTGGTGTGCCAGGGACCTTGGAAAATGATCCTAGTACCACAAGTGAAAGATATTACTGTGAGGAATGACTCAAGTTTTTCATGGTTTAGTAATCTAGTTACCATTAATTAACTTTTCTGTTATACTAGGTTTCTTTCAATTTTGTGTAAAACTTGTATAAATGTCATTTTAAGTCTCTGCTGTCAAATTTTCTTGTTTTTCTAAGACAGCAGCTGTGGATGTGGATTAAAAACTGATGACTGTCCACAATGACAGGCCTTTATGGAGCAATGAAAGGCTGCTTACAAATCGTAGCCACAGTTGAAATGAATTCTGTGCTTGTTGTTTCTGAGTCCCTGTGGGTGAATTTAGGGTGGTGCAAATTGAGAGGATTTCTATTCTGATAATCAATTGTTCATCTTGCTCTTTCCTTTTGACTTTGAATGAATTTTGAATATTTATGCCTGACTGTTTTAATGTTTTTTCTTTAAACATATTATTTAATATATATTAAGTTGTAAAGTTAAGTTGTAAATTTTAAGATGCTTATAGACATAATTTCTGTCAACTGTAACTCTCTTATGGGTAATAGTTTATCTTCATATGCTATCCACAGCTATAAATAGTGGGTTGTTTGGAACTAAACTTCATTAATTTTTTTTCTTTTCAGTACTGGGGATGGAAGCCAGGAGCATTCTACCTTCGAGTTATACCACCAGCCCTATTTTTTATTCTTTATTTTGAAACGGTCTCACCGAGTTGCAGAGGGCCTCACTAAGTAGCTATCTGGAAACCACGATACTCCTGTCTCAGCCTCTCGAATGCTGGGGTTACAAGCGTGTACCAACATGCCTGGCTGGAACTAAACATTTCTATTTGATATAGCTCATACATATTAATGAATAGTTTCAGGCACAGTGTTTGTACTTATTTTTACTTAAAAAGAAAATTGTTTTAAAATATTATTGAGATAAATAATAACTACTAAAACTTACTCTGAGATATTGAAGATAACACTTTGAGTTGAACCTCAAAAAATAGGGGACTTGAAAGTTTTTATCAAAGTATTTTTGATATATTTTATCCTAGAATTTAAGTATAATTTAGTGTATAAAATATTTTTGTTTTATATTTAAAATACCTAGAAGACAAATTTCTCAAAAGAATCCCAGAAAATATTGTTAAAGGGAATGGATAGATTAACATAGTTTAAAGATGAGGATTCCTGCTTCTGCCCCCTCAAAATGGAAACCATTAAATACTTGAGATTATGGTCACTATTTTTGGTGGTACTGGGAGTGGAACCCAGAGGCTTTCTACCTCTGGGCTATACTCCCAGACCTTTATTTTATTTTTATTTTTTATTTTTATTTGGAAACAGGGTCTCTCACTAAGTTGCTGAAAGCCTCACTAAGTAGCTGAGGCTGGCTTTGAACCCGTGTGATCCTCCTGTCTCAGCCTACCAAGCGTGGGGATTACAGGCGTGCGCCACCAAGCCCGGCAATGGTCACTATTTTTGAAGGTGTTAAACTATATATTTGTAAATCTCTGAACAATTTATATATTTAAATCATCTTCATTAATTTTCTTTGCAAAGTCAGTGCTTAACCTGCTTCATGGTCATAAAATGTTTAATACTAATGGTATTACAAAAAATACAAGTTGAATTTACAGGTTAAAATTAGGTACTTTCTACCCGGGTGTGGTGGCCATGCTTGTAATCCTAGCATTCAACAGGCTAAGACAGGAGGATCTCGGTTCGCAGACAGCCTCAGCTACTTAGTGAGGCCCTTTGCAACTTAATGAGACCCTGATTCAAAATAAAGAATAAAAAGTAGGGCTGGGTGTTTAGCTTGCCAGTAGAATGCCTCTGTTCCATCCCCAGTAGCGCCAAAAAGGCGGGGGGTATTTTATTTTTTTAGTGTCCTAGAATGAATCCTCACACATTCTAAGTAAGTGCTCTACCACTGATCTATACCCTGAGCTAGCCCCCTTTCTTTTTTCTTTTTTGTTTTTTTAATTTATTCATTTTTGGCACTGGGGATAGAACCCAGGGGCCTTCTACCTCCGGCTACACTCCCAGATCTATTTTATATTTTTATTTGGAAATAAGGTGTCGCTAAGTTGCTGAGAGCCTCACTAAGTAGCTGAGAGTAGCTGGCTTCGAACCTGCATGGTCCTCTAGTCTCAGCCTCCCAAGTACTGGGATTACAAGCATGCGCCACCAAGCCTGGCTCTGTTTTTTGTTTTTTTTTTTTTTTTAAGTTAAAAAATTTTGTTAAATTTAGTGTCATCCTTCCTAGTGGTTAAAAGTTTAAACTGTGACAGTAACATTTGTTCTTTTGTGTAGGGCATGTTTTCAGGAGAATTTTATTCATATTACAAGTTACAGTTTTGCAAATTGTAGTTATCCACAGTCTCTTTTAGATATAAAAGTGTTCTCAGTGAGTTATTTTTGATTTATAATCAAATTTTAGCAGAGCAGATGTAAACTACCAATGGAATAATTAGCTGAATATATTAGGAGGTTAGAGATCCCTTTGTGTAACATTTAACTTGAATTTCTTGGCCAGTTTATCTGAATAATTAAAGTTTTGAGGCAGTTAAATTTCTTTTCTTGGGACTCCACAGTTGTCACTGATAGCTGTAATCACAATGGAAGTAGAAATATTATTTCCATCAAACAGCTGGCTTTCTTAGCACTGTTCCCTCAACTGTGTCTACTAAGAGGTTCATGTTTATGTTGGATGATTTCCCAATCATACCAACTCATTATACATTTGAAAAATCACCTGATAACAGAATATTATGTATATATTTAAATGACTTTGTGAACTTAAGCATTTCCCAAAGTTGGAAATACATATAGTTACTGTGCCCCAGGGGAACAAGTCTGTTTCAATGAAAGGAATTACTGGAATTGTATCACCAACCCCAGCATAGTCTTTCTCTCAGCTGTGCTCTCAGGAGCTCTTTAGCTGCCTCTTAAACTGTTTGACTGCCATTAATGTGCCGTCTTCTTTTCTGCTTAGTCAGATGACTGCTCTATTTAGTATTTTGAGTGGAACATTTTGATAGGATTAAAGATAGGATTCCATTGTGTTAGAGGGAAGACTCGCGATTACAGGGATACTTGGGTTTATAGTTATAAAATAAAAAGTTCTATAGTGAAGTTTTTTGTTGTATTGGGGATTTAATTTAGGAATATTCTACCTCTGAGCCACACTCTCAGTTCTGTTTTTTTTTTGTGTGTGTGTGTGTGTGTGTGTGTGTGTGTGTGGTACTGGGGTTCCTGGAAGCCCTTCTACGTCCGGGATACACTCCCAGACCTATTTTTTATATTTTTATTTGGAAACAGGGTCTCTTAAGCCATCGAGGCTGGCTCCGAACCAGCGCGATCCTCCTGTCTCCGCCTCCCAAGTGCGGGGATTACAAGCGTGCGCCACCACGCCCGGCTCAGTTCTGTTTTTTATTTTCTATTTTGAAACAGGGTTCTCACTAAGTTTCAGAGGGCCTCAAAAAGTAGTGAGGCAGGCTGCAAACATGCAGTCCTCCTCTCTGTCTCCCACGTACTGGGATTACAAGTGTGCACCACCATGCCTGCTTTATAGTGAAGGTTTGATGGAGATTTTACTCGTTAATGGGGTTGCTTTCTCTTTTTAAATATGTTTTCCTTCCATTGCAAATTTTAACAAATTGGGAATCTACACATAGTTATGCTTCTGAAATTTAAAAAGTGATCAACTATTAGGATTCAAAAATTTTTGTAGCCTGTATTACTGTAAGAAAAAATGCAAAGCCTGTTGTTTTTTGGTTTTTTTTTTTTTTTTTTTTTGGTGGTACTGGGGATGGAACACTTCTAGCTCCGGGCTACACTCCCAGACCTATTTTATATTTTTATTTGGAAAGACGGTCTCTTAAGCGAGGTTGGCTTCGATACTGTGTGATCCTCTTGTCTCTGCCTCCCACTGAAGATATTTCTTAATGATTCCTAAAAGTAACTCAGTGACATAGTGAGATAAGTGAAGACGGGTTGACTTTTAGGAAGAAAGGGTACTACTTTATTTCTTGAACTAGTTGGGCAAGACCCAAGAGTGAATAGAGTCATAGAGCTTTTAAGAATTTGTCAAGAAGGAAAGAAAACACTGGTGCTGTTCAAATATTGCAAGGGGAGTAGTACCATTTGGCATGGTGATAAATGGACAGTAGAGGACTTAGGTTGGTGTTAGGAGGTTTGTGTTGACTGAACCAAAAACTCAAGTTGAGTTTGAGGCTCTTGTAAGAGAGCTAGGTATCCAGTGGGCAGTTATAGATGAGAAGACAGGTCAAGGTTGAAGAAATATTCTTGAGAACTGGTAGGTGGTAGTTAGAACCTTGGGCATAGGTAAAAATCGAGAGAGTTAAGGATAGATAGAAATCTGGCAAGCATCAACATTTAAGAAGTTAATAAAAGAAAACTGGTAAAAGAGATAGGCTAAAAACCTCAGCAATATAGTGTCAGAAAAATGGAGAGTAATTCGGAAAAGAGGGAAAGCAGTCATTTGTGTCATGTGCTGTAAAGAGGGCAGGTGAGATAAATTCAAATTTTCACCAGATATAAGACTTCAAAGATTCTGGCAAGAATAAGTTTAGTGGATTGGTGAGAGCTGTAATTAATTTGTCATGTGTTGAGTTGAAGACCAGAAATTATAGCAGCTGAATAGCAGTGGCTCTGAACATGGAAGGTCGGAGCCATAGGTGTTCAATGGAGCTTTTTTGTTGTTTCTTGTACTAGGGATTGAACCCAGGGGCATTCAACCTTTAAGTTACACCTCTAGCCCTCCTTTTTTTTTTTTTTTTAATTTAAAAATATATAAAAGCTCGGCCGGGTATGGTGGTGCATGCTTGTAATCCCAGTACTTGGGAGGCTGAGACTGGAGGATCACACAGGTTCGAAGCCAGCCTCAGCTAATTAGTGAGGGTCTCAGCAACTTAGTGAGACCCTGTTTCCAAGTAAAATATAAAATAGGTCTGGGAGTATAGCCTGGAGGTAGAAAAAGACCCTGAGTTCCACCCCACTACCCCCCCCACACACACACACAGGCAGGGGGTGTAGCTCGTAGGTCGAATACCCCTGGGTTCCATCCCTGGACCCACTAAATAAATAAATAAATAAATAAATAAATAAATAAATAAATAAATAAAAGCTTTAGTTTATCAAGACAAATGAATAGTTTACTAACAATTTTTTTTTCCTTGCGGTACTGGGGATGGAATCCAGGGGCAGTCTACCTCCGAGCTATACTCCCAGCCCTATTTTTTTATTTATTTTAAAACAGGGTCTCACTGATTTCTCAGTGAAGGGCCTAAGTAGCTAAGTAGCTGAGGCTGTCCTCGAACTGTGATCCTCCTGTCTCAGCCTCCCAAATGCTGAGATTACAAGTGTGTGCCACCATACCCAGTACTACTAACAATTTTAAAGAACATCTATATTATAAATAACCACAAATAGTTCCCTTAGAAGAAATTTGACATAGTATTGCTTTAAAATTCAGTTAAGTACCGGGCATGGTGGTGCATGCTTGTAATCCCCTTGCTAGAGAGGTGGAGACAGAAGGATCGCACAGATTCGAAGCCAGCCTCACTGGCTTAAGAGACCCTGTTTCTAAATTTAAAAAAATATAAAAATAGGTCTGGGAGTGTAGCCCGGAGATAGAAGGGTTCCATCCCCAATACCACAAAAAGAAAAAAAAAAAAATTCAGTTAAGTCTATAATGAAAGTAAAGCTTACCTCATGAAACCAGTGAGCTCAGAGGTAAATGTCACATGAGCCCCCTATTTTGACACAGGGTCTCCCCGAGTTACAGAGGCTGACTGCACCTACAATCCTCCTATCTCAGTCTCCCAAGTACTGGGATTACAGGCCTGGACCACCACAGCTTCAAAGGTGAAGTAGGAGCCAGCTGAGGTGGCACTCACTCTGTCCCAGACTTTGGGAGGCTGATGAGAGGATCATGGTGTTGAGCCAACGCGAGGTAATTTAGTGAGACCCTGTTTCAAAATAAAAAATAAAATAAGTAGAATGCACACACACGTACACGCAGGACGCAGGTACACACACATGGTGAAATAAGCTTGACTTGTTTAGATGCTTATTGAAAAAAAAAAACACATCAAGAGGGAAGGGGATGAAAACATTTTTTTTTAATAGCTGAGGTTGGACTTGGGGATCCTGGCGTGCTGGGCAAGTGATCTGTCACTGAGCTGCACCCAGAGCTCACTGAAACTCTGCTGCCTTTTATACCACCTTGTGCTTCTTCTCATGTATTAACATAAAGTCTGCATAAAGGGGCTTATTATAGTGAAAACAGCACTTACCGGACTTAACCCTGGCTCCAGCCCCACTCCTCGCCCTCCCCTTACATGATGCTGTATATGTGCATCGTGTCCGTTAGTGTTTCCTCCTTCACCCCCCCCCCAATTTCTCCCTAGCCTTCACATACGAGGCAGAACATAGAATCTTTCATTTATTGTGTGATTGGCTGATCTCACCTAACATAATATTCTCTAGTTCCATCCATTTTCCTGCAAATGACATAATCACCTATTTTATTGTATATGTCAATGTTATACTAATAAAGAGTATGAAATTTTAAAAATCTAGTGAAAGGGAGGAAAAAGGAAAGGAGGAATTAAAGGGAAAACAAATTTCTGCATGTGTCAAATAGCACTTATAGTACATAGATAGGCCCCAAAGACAGGCAAACTTCTTTGGCTTCACAGAAATTACTAAATTTATTACCTCAGTTAATCATGCTTTTCTCTAGTTTTGGCAAAAATCTGTTGGCAAGAATCTGAATCTTCTATTCCATGGGTTTATGTGTTTGTCTTGTGCCAACACCATGCTGTGTTTTTTGTTGTTGTTTCGTTATTTTTACTATAGCTCTGTATATAGTTAGAAGTCAAGTATTGTGGTCCCTTTTGCATGGTTCTTATTGCTGAGAATTGCTCTGGCTATTTTGGGTCTTATGTTTTTTTTTTTTTAATATGAATCTTAGGGCTGAGTTTTCTAACTCTGTGAAGAATGACATTGGTGTTTTAATAGGGATGCCTGGAATCTGTAGCAGCACAGAATGGCCGTTTTGATGATATTTTGTTAGAATGGCCATTTTGATGTTACTGTGCCTATCCAATAACATGGGAATCTTTCTGTCTTCAAAGGTCTTCAGTTTCCTTCTTAGTGTTCTATAGTTCTCATTGTAGAGGTCTTTTACCTCCTCAGTTAGGTTTATTCCTAGGTAATTTAATGTTTTTGAGGCTATCGTTAATGGGATTGCTTTCCAGATTTCTATCTCAGTGGATTCATGATTGGTGTATAGAAAAGATATTAGTATAGGAATATGCTAACCAATTTGTATAGGGAAAATGAATAACTTGTCAATTTTCATAACCTTTTAAAGTGCTTTGCCATCAGATTTTCATGCTTTCTGCTTATCCTGTGAAGATGTGTTGTTTCATAACACCGTATCTATGACATCTGGTAGTACTTTGTGCAATTCTGTCTTGAATTTCTTAGATTGCTCATGAAAGATGGAATGAATGATGTCTTGTTTGATGGAATGCCCCAAGCTTTCCTCAGAAATCTTATTTGTGCTAAAGCAGCCACTCTTATAGCAAAATGATGCTTATTGTTTTTCCATAAAATGCTTTTCTAAAGTCAAAAATGCTTCCTCTAAGAAGACAGAGACCTTTTCTTTTATTCGTTGATTTATCCTTCTCCCCTAGAAGAGTACCTGTCCAGTCAGAAATAATAAATATTTAACTGGAATAAATTCGCAGCTGAGAATGTTTTCTTGTAGGTATTGTCTTAGAAGTTTTTGCAGTCTATTAAAAAGGCAACAAAGACTATAAACTAGGGTATAATATGCTAGAAAATCTGTACTATCAACTTTATGGCAAATTTCCCACACTAAGTGAGTCTTCTAATATTAGTCTTCCCTACCCCGATGAGCTTCAGTAGTGTTTTCTGTGCTTATTTATATAATTTGCTGACAGAAAAGTGTGTTTTGATTTATGTTTATATTATTTCCCAAGCCATATTTTAGCTCTTTTTATTATGATGGAGAGAACAAGTCTTCCCTTATGATCTGCAGCTTCTTATTGCAGGTACACCATTGTGTATGAAACCTCAAAAGAGACATCTTAACATCTGTATAGTTAAGTTCAGTGAAATTTCCCAAAATCATGACTTTAAACTTTGCTAATGAAAACAGAGCATCTCCCCAACCTCTAGAGATAAGGCTGCTTTAGAGACTTGGTTCATAAGTGTCATGTATACGATGACTTTATGCTGTCATGTGCCAGTGTTTCAAGGCATAATTTATATGTAGATTAAGATTATTGAAGTAGATGTAAATTTATGTTTTTAAAACAATCATCTGGTTATTTCTGCCTTGTTATATCTGATTAAGCATTGTTTTTACTTGATAAAGAGGAAATACTAGGAAGAGAAGACACAGTTGCGTCCTATGTTTAGTTTGCTCAAATTATTAATACTACTTCACTTTCTACTTAGTGGAAAGTGTTACAGTCTCGGGAGCCACTAAGTCAGCCACTACTTAAAGCAATATGGGGGTTACATATTGGTGAGAGACAAAATTCAAATAAAATAGTAATTGAGATAAGAGCTTTTGAAGAAAAAGAACTTTAGGAATGAGAGGGAGTGTTAATAAGGTTGCATTTTTAAGGCATGTACTTATGAAAGGTCCTATTGAGGCAGTGACATTTGAAGAAGGAACCTTAAAGAAATAAGGTTGGGAGGCTTATGTATGTAGGGGGTGGGGGACACTTCAGCAAGACCAGACAGCAGATGAAAGAACTGGAAGCGCAGGATGCTTGGGTTAGATAGCAGGTGAAGTAAAGATAAGGACTCAAAGAAGACTCCATGGTTTTTGGCCTGACCAGTGGTAATTACAGAGTTGCGATCATTTGATAAGAGAATCAAGTTTTGGATATGATTGTGAAATGAGTGTGTATGCAAATGAATGACTTGCTTTTATAGTTTCCATAGTTTGCAGGACTAAAAAAGCTTAGGTTAGGACCGGGATGTATCTCAGTGGTAGAGTGCCTGCCCAGCATGTGCAAAGCTCTGGGTTCAGTAACCCAGTACCACAAAAGAAACAAAAAATTAAGGCTGGTCAGCTCCTGGTTAAGAACTGTGGTTTTTATTTTATTTTATTTTATTTTGTTGTGGTACTGGGATTGAACCCAAAGTACTCTACAACTGAGCTATATACCCCCAGCCCTTTTTTATTTTTCATTTTGAAACCACATACTGGCCTCAATCTTGTGACTCTCCTATCTCAGCCTCCCAAGTACTGGGATTATAGATGTGGGCCACCATGCTCTACAAGAAACATGATTTTAAATAACTGCATTCTCTCTTCCTCCAAGTAACCACTCTTCTTTATGAAATTGATTGCTCTAGGTACCTTATATAAGCAGAATCATAAAGTTTTTGGTTTTTGTGCCATAATTTTATTTAATTAATTTATTTTTTTGGTGCTTGTGATTATACCCAGGGACATTCCACCTCTGGACTACACCCCCTGCCCTATTTTATTTTTTACTTTGAAACATGGTCTCACTAAGTTGCTGGGGCTGGCTGTGAACCTGTGATCCTCCTGTCTCAGCCTCCCAAGTCCTGGGATTACAAGTGTGCACCACCATGCCCAGCTTTACCATGATGTTTTCAAGGTTCATTCATATTGTAGGATTTGTCAGAATCTCCTTAGAATTGTATACGTGTATATATAGTCTGTATAATTACACATGGTGCATTGAATCCATTAATTCTTGGTGGAAATGCATTGTTTAAGCTCAGTTTTTGTGGAAGATTGTCTTGGTTATTTTTAGTGATTGTAAATTGCCTGGTTATTAAAGAGTGAATAGATAAACCTGAGTTTGATAAAACTATAATTGTAGAGGCCCATTGTTGGAAAATAGCATTTCTTGCCACTAGATGGCTACAGAACGTCTTATATTTTACAACTCAAATATATTTTGAATATTAGAAAAATGGCTTACTGTGCACTTACCATATAGACCACGTCTGTGATCCCAAAATGTGTAGGATTTTTTTCACCAGGAAGTAAACAATTGATTTTGCAAAAAGATACCAACTGGTATCTTCTAATTCAATTCAGTTCTGAACATAACATCATATTCCTGTGGGTCATGGTCTCAGTCCCCAAGAATGCTCCCATGTCAGATACGAGTTGTAAGTTTGGGACTTGAACTTCTGACATACTGGCTAACAATTTTGGTTCATATGACTCCTTTTGAGGCTCCATGAACTTTTTAGAGTTGCTCACAGAATTCAGGAAAACACTATACCAAGGCTTACCAGTATATTATGCAGGACACAAATAATTCAACAGAGACTTAGGGCAAGATCTGGAAGGGTGCCTGGCACCTGAGCTTTCATCACTGTGGAGCAGGGGTGTGCTACCCTCCTGGCAGGTAGGTAAGCCCTTGTCCATCTTCCTGTAAGCCTCCATGAGTTCAGCTGTCCGGAAGCTCTCCAGACCTGGTCCTCATGGGTTTTTAATGGAGATTTCATTGCACAAGCATGACTGAAGCATGGATAGCTGTGTTAAAATATGATTGGACAGAAAGAGTATGATCTAAAGGTAATACTGAGTCTGAGAACCCGCGAGGCCTGTCTGTGCCTATTCTTCTTGGCCCCTCTGTGCAGCATTTCCTCCTCCTCCTGGTTCTGGAGTAAGCCCTCTTTGACATGGAGGTCTTAAGGTCTATTAGACAAGGCAGGTCAGACAATTTCTTTATAGCCTACTCTGAAACAAAAGGTGGGGAAAGATAGTCTGTGACCCACATTGGGGAAGAGAAATTTTAGTGTCTGTCATGGTGAGAAGGACCAAGTGGAAGCGTGCAGGTCAGAGTTGGCTTTCCAGGGCCTGCTTCAGAGCCCCACAGCACCCTAACATTTTAACAGTAGACTTGATTTTTCACTTTTTTGGCTCCAAAGCTGCTTTAGGAACCAAGGAGAACTAATACCAAATACTTTCAACGTTATTTATTGTTCTAGTCATTTGGGAGATTACTAGGGATATAGGCGTTAGGAACTGGGAACTACAAAAAACAAAAAATACATATCATAATATCAAAATTATTCTCTGTAATTAGGAATTTCCTAAGTATTTGTACTAAAATATGTTTTATTTAGCACTAAGTGAAGATGACAGAAGATACATAATTATAAATTAATACGATTATTGGAATACTTGCCTAATAATATTTTCACATCATCAGTTTTATAAAAATCCAGCTGGAAACAAGTAGTAGACTAGCTTGACTTTTTACATCTACCTACACTTTGTAGAAAGTTCTGAACTAATAATAACTTGTTAAGCCTTAATATATTATGTCCAAAACTAAATACCTAAAACTCCCTGTCCCCAAATCTCCTGAAGTCTTCCCCATCTCCAGTAGTGCTAACTGTGCTTTGTGCTGCTTAGGCTAGAAACCTTGGGATCCTTATTGCTGTCTTCCTTTTTTTCTCCCTTTTCTCCAAGTCCACATTCAGCGTGTCTGCGAATCTTGTTACTTTTGTCTTAAAGAAAGACCCCAGATTTCACCTCTCCTCCACTTTCCACTGGCTTCCGCCCTCATCTAAGCCTGTCGTCTTTACCTGTATGACAGTAGCCTTCCTAACTGGTCTTTCTTGTTTCTTCCCTTGTGTCTTACCATCTTTCTTTGCACTGTGGCTGGAGTCATGTTGATCTGCTGGTTAGATCTTGGTCTTTCTCCACTCAGAATCTGAGGTAAAAAGCTCAAGACCTATGGGCTTTGCAGTGTCCGCAGGAACCTGCTTGTGTGCACAAACTCACACCCACAGCTTCTCATCTCCCAGTGTACCCCTACCACTCTTTCCATGTTGGTCTCCTTGTTGAAACATGCTCTCGCTTTAGGGCCCTTGGACCGGCTCTTTATCCCTTCTTGCCATCTCCTTTAGATCTTTACTCAAAGTATCGCCACATGAGGGCTTATTTAAAATCTCATCCCATCACTGATTCCCTATCTTTTCCTTGTCATTTGCCATAGGGTTTATCGCCATCTGACATTTACACACCCTGTAAGCTGTGTGCTGCCAAGGTATCCTTAGTGCTTAAAAAGGACTGAGAGATTGTAGATATGTAGTTGCAGATGGCTGTTGAACTAATGAATTTGTCAAAAGGAAGGAATATTTGGAGGCATTAATTAGAACCACAAGTTGGATAACGTGAATGTGAAGAACTTTTAACTTAAAGCATAAATATTTCTTCAGCATTAAGGTAAAAAATTACTGGGAAGCCAGGTATGGTGGCACATACCTAATAATCCCATGTACTTAGGCTGAGACAGAAGGGCTGCAAGTTCAAGGCTAGCCTTGGCAACTCAGTAAGACCCTGTCTCAAAAAACTTAAAAAGTCTGGAGATGTATCTCGGTGGCAGAGTGCCTTTGGATTTAAACCCAGTACCACACACACATGGAAAAAGAGGAAGTATTTTGATTTTAGAGTAATGACATCAGCAGCCTCCAGGTAATGTTCTCGGAGTCAATAAATGTCTGTGCCTCCCGTGCTGGGTGGTGTTTCAGTTCTTTCACGTGCATTTTCTCCTAAGTTTTTAACCTGACTCTGGACTCCTAAGTCTAGAACTTAATCCTTCCTTCTTTCCTTTCTGGCACTGGGAATTGAACCCAGGGACATTCTACATCTGAGCTACACCCCTCATCCCTATTTAATTTTTATTTTAAAACAGTCTTGCTAGGTTGCTGAGGCTGACCACAAATCTGTGATCTTTCTGTCTTGTCTCAGCCTCCCAAGCACTGGGATTACAGGTGTGCACCACCACACCCAGCTTGATCAGCGCATTCTTTATCACTTTATCACATTCCTTTTAAGCCACCAAAATTTGATTTTTTTAAGTAAAAGAGAATTACATAATTAAGGTAAAAGAGAAAGAAAATAATAGAGAGAAACTTGATTTACCAGTAAGCCATTTAAAAAATATATATATATATATATTGCAAAGGAAGTAGAGGTTAGTTTGATTCAGACTATTTAGCATTTCTTAGTTCCCTTTCAAGTTGTAGAAAGAAGTTTCTCTTGATCCTGAGTAAATATGTAATAGTATTTATGAATTTCTATACTCAACAACTATGTTTCCTTTACCAACATTCTGTACTCAGCTTTTTTAAACCACTGTTTTTCCATTTCTTTCTCTCCTTTCTTTCTATCCTTCCAGTTTTAAGCTCCCAGACAGGTGATATTATGTTAACAGCATCTATTTGAAAAAGGGTGTGTGTGTGTGTGTGTGTGTGTGTGTGTGTGTGAGAGAGAGAGAGAGAGAGAGAGAGAGAGAGAGAGAGAGAGAGAGATAGAGATAGAGATAGATAGAGATATGTTATTCCTGGATGAACCATCAGCTTTTGCCATATTAAGAGAATCAGCAGCAAATGACACTTGATAGAAATTGTTTTTAATGTTACTGAAAATCAGGATTTAAAATTTTTATTATTTTTCCCTTATCCTTTAAATTAATAATATGTAATACTCAAAGATTAATTTATTTTTGCTACTATTACATAGGTAATATTTTTATCCCAGTTTTTCAAAAGGAAAAAGTAAAATGCCTAGTAGTTAAGGCTCTTTCTGTATGAGGGAGGAACTACATTTCAGGAGCATTAACCTGGTATTTGTGTGTAAGGTACATTTATTTGGAAAAGCAGTATAGGAAGCAATGTGATATTCTTCCAGGAGGTTACACACTTACACACACACACACACACACACACACACACACACACACACTAATTGGTTTTAAGCAGGAGGAAAGAAGGGCCAGCGGTTGCACTAATGTGGTGAAAATCAGTTTAAAAAGATGGCTGTGGCTGCAGACAGTAATTTTATTGGACTAGGTACCTTGTTTCTTTTCTTCATTAATTTCTTTCTACTTTGATCAACTTCTTTCCTGGATATAATTTTATCAGCATTATCAGCCTTCTGAAGAGTGTAATCAGCATTTCCTACCTATAACCTGCAATAAATCCTAATGTTAGAAATATGTCATTTTTCTGCCACTTGATTTGAAAGACTTTCATCAGCTTACCCTTTTAAATGGGGAATAATTTCACTTTCTGTTTAGCACATGTTCTTTAGCCCTGAGAAACTTTGTCACATTCCATTTTGTGAATTAACCTATACCAGCTATTCCATATGCCTAAAATATAACAGAAACTTTCTCATCTAATTTCTTTCCTTAGAGCCATCTTTATTAAAATTTATTAAAAATTTTTCTGCTCTATCTTCCTAAAGTAATTTTAATTGCTTTATGGCAGTAAGTGTATATATTGACAAGTTATCAAGGTTTTATTTTCTTTCTATAACTTCAAGAATTTTGGTAACTGAATAGTATTAAACTTGAAGCAAAAGCCATTGTGAATTAATAGATTTAAAATGTGATGCATACACTTCTTACTGTTTCTTAATAATGAAATCTCTCTCTCTCTCTCTCTCTCTCTCTATATATATATATATATATATATATATATAGTGTGTGTGTGTGTGTGTGTGTGTGTGTGTGTGTGTAAGGTGAGGTGAAATTGAAAGGAGGACACACGTACCTGTCAAGGCAGTCAAAGTGGCAGTAAAATTGATGGCCAGCCACTCTGTAGAAAGCAGATTTTCCTTTGTTCACACATCATATCAATGAACACAGAGCACTTCTTTTTTTTTTTTTTTTTAAATCAAAGGTGTATAGTTTTCTCCAGGCACCAAGCAAACCAAGTTCACCATCATACACACCATCTGGCTGTCTCCTAATTCAGTTCAATTCTCACACTGGTTGGGCATAGCATCAGATCCCATGGATTTAGGGCTTAGTCCCCCAGATTGCCCCCTCCATTCATATGCCAGTCACAAGCCCTTGGTGGGTCCCATAAGAAGCCTGTGCTTCTGATAGACCATCTCTAAACCTGTTCTCCCTGTAGCAGCATTTAACACAGTGCACTAGTGACTTAACACACCAATACAACCCCATCTCAGCTCTCTGTTTGGTAGAACAGCTCACAGAACTCTTGGGAAGGACTTTTTTACATTTACCAGTTTATTATAAAAGAAATTGTGGAAGGTACTGGTGAACACCAGATGAAGAGGTGAAGAGTTCTAAGCCTAGGAGAAGGGGCTTGGAGCTTTCATGTTACCTCCAGGAACCACCACATACTGTTATTTGGAAGCTCTCTGACCCCTGTCCCTTTGTGTTTGTGTGGAAGTTTTACTGCATAGATGTGATTGACTAAATCTTTGACCATAGGTAATTTTAACATTCAGCCCTTCCCCCTTCCATTGTTCAGAGGTTGTAGAGTGTAGCTAAAGATTCCAGACTTTTAATACTGTCTTTCAGTGATCAGCCTCCATCCAGAAGCTACCACGCTTCTTGGACACCAGTCAATTCATTAGCTTACAAAAAGACACTTACCTCTTTGAATATTTCAAGGATTTTAAGAGTTCTCTGTCAGGAAACATGGATGAAGACCTTGCATTCTTTTAGTAGAAATAAGCTTTACAAACTGGAGCTCTTTTCAAAATAATGACTTCCATGCAATTTAGTAATGCCAGGATTATTAACACCAAGAGGAACATTGTTTGAAGGAAATCCTGCTCTTCCTCCCTCCCCTTATCTTTTGGTGGTATCAAGGATTAAACCTGGGGCATTCCACCACTAAGCTACATCCCCAGTCCTATTTTGTTTCTATTATTTGGAATCAGGGTCTCAAGGTTGATGCGAGCCTCACTAAGTTGCTAAGGCTGGCTTCAAACCTGTGATCCTCATATCTGGCCTCCCAAGTGGCCTATTCCACCTCCCTCGTCTGCCCTGTCTCTTAGCCAGTTCCCTTTGTATGGGTGTGTGGGTGATTTCCAGCTTTCATTTAACACAGAATAGAAGAGTTGTCTCAGAAATAAATTTGGCACCTCACAAATCTTCAGGCCTATCTTTTAGGTTATTCTCATTCCTTGAGAAGAAAACTGAACAAATAACTGGGGCAAGGGATCTGTGGGTCTTTACTAGAAAGATCTCTAGGAAGTGAAGCCTGACAGTTGTACTTTTGTTCATATGAAGATTCACATTAAAAATGACAGTGGGACATGATAGTAACAGCAGCCACTCTTTTTTAATCATAGCGGCATTTAACAGTGCACTAGTGGCTTAACATACCAACACTTAAGTCCTTATTTTTTGTTTTTGTTTTTAAGTCATTGAAATTATGAGACTATCATTCACATGGAAGCATTATAGTTCTTCGGAACCATTATGATCTCAAAAGGAAAGGAGAATGATACAGATACACTGGCTGAGGTGTTTTGAGGTGCACCGAAGTGTTCCAAGCTGTGACTTACCTTAACATGTTCTTGAAGTACCATGGCGTGGATTAAAAGGTATGCTTTAGAAATCTCCCACTGACCCCAAGGTCATACATAGAAGAAATACGCATGAATCTATATTTGATTGTTGCATATTTTAGGATGTTTTAATATTAGGTTGCAGATGTGATTATGTATTTATAGTGATTTTTTGTTTAAAAATCACAAGCTTTATGATAGATTTTTTTTCTGTTTTTGAAATAAGATTTATGGAAGACAAGTAGATATTTTCCTTAGGTTTTAGGACTAATGGGATGTAGCTTTTTTCATCAAATAGTTTGGGGATTATTTATGTATTAGTCCGTAATTAGCTTTCTACTTTACATCATAGACTAGTTCTCTGCAGTGCTGTCATTTCAAGGTAGCCCAAAGAGGAAACAGATTAATTCTTTAGTTGGAGTTGGAGTATAATTTGACCAATAAAACCTATTATTTGGGCATTTATAGTAAGGTTTTATCTTTTACAAAGAATTGTCACTTAGAAGAATAGGTTATTTAAAAAAAAATAATGGTGCTGGGCGTGTTGGCCAGCTGAGACAGGAGGATCACAGAAGTTCAAAGCCAGCCTCGGCTGGTTTAAGAGACCCTGTTTCCAAATAAAATATAAAATAGGTCTGGGAGTGTAGCCTGGAGGTAGAAGGCCCCTGGGTTCCATCCACAGTACCACCAAAAAAAAAAAAAAAAATTAGTGTAACTTTTATCTGTTCATCAGTGTGTATATGTAGTTAATCATTCATGTGTGTGTGGTATGAAGTTTTCTTTTTACTCATTGTTACTAGAAGTGGGAATTCTAGGCTTTGTGATACTCACTTAGCCATAAAAAAAAACCTTAAGGCTTTCATGTTCATAAAATTTTACTTGAGTGATGTAGTCAAAACTGTTTCTCACTTATTTGAAATCTAGGAAACCTGATTTTTGCACTGAATTGTCTATCTTTTAGAAAATAAAAAAGGGAGGACAGAAGTTTAAGTCATAGATAAATAAAAATATATTGGTAGTCCATGATTTTTCTGAGGCCAGCTTATGCCAAGATTCTTCTGCATATTAGCAGTTAAATTCTTATGGAATCTAGTTATTAAAGCTGAGTAAAATTTGTGTATTAAAGCCTAATCCATGAAGACAGTGATTATAATCATATTCCAAGGTAGAGCCATACTTAATTAGCCAAGGCAGTCATTCATCTATCTCAATTAGAATTTTATGCGTGATGACATTCAATAGTACCTGTCTTCGGAAAAAAATTCTTGAACATAATAGTTTCAAGATAGTATTGTACAAAACATATGTCTCTGTAATACTAGCTACTTCAGGTTTAAGCTTGCTTTCTGGGCAGCACTTGAGAGCCTGCATTTGTTTTGTTTGAACTCCACAGAGGATTCCGATACACGGCCAGAGTTGGCAAGTCCTATTCTAATTGGAAGAGTCTGTAGCTTTGTGGTTAGAAGATTAGGGATCAGCTCCGCTGAGTTTCACATCGGATGCTTGTTTGTTGTCTTGACGGGTTGTGAGAATGATCTTGAAATAGAGCAACGTAAACTTATTACATTATATACTTTATGTATTTGGTGTATCTAGATAGGTGTATACATACACTTGGTGTGGGTGTGGACAGTAGGAAGCGTTGGTAGATTGGCAGTGATAGTGATGATTAGTAAGTGCCAAATCAGGACTTTTTGGGATGCTTTTTTATTTTCCCCATCTTTTGCACTATATCCTGTACTTTTTGAGGAAATTAAACCATCATTATTTGGCTGGTGCTTTTAGATCTTTGAGCTTTTTCTTATCAGTGAAAGAAGGTAGCCACTAGGAGTTGGTAATTTATCTATGGTTCTCTTCATCTGCCAGGATAATTTTGTGTTCTCTAAAATTGCAGGATTCATCGCATTTATTAGTGGATCAGGAAACCAGTTTAGTATGTTATGGCCAACATTAAACCATGTCTTAAAATGGGAAGTAATTACAGTATCAGTACATTGAATGTAAAAAAGAAAGTATTGATATTTTTAAACCTTTGTTTCAATTTTTTCAAGCAGTTGAAATAATCAAAATAATACACACTTAGGTGGATATTGATTGGGTTCATTTTTAGTTGTACTGTGTTTCCTGTTGTCACAGTTCCTTAGAAGTGGTATTAATTGTGTGTGTGTGTGTGTGTGTGTGTGTGTGTGTGTGTGTGTGTGTGTGTGTGTTTTGTGGCACTGGGGATGGAACCCAGGGGCTTTCTACCTCTGGGCTACACTCCCAGACCTATTTTATATATTTTTTTTGGAAACAGTGTCTCACTGATTTGCTGAGAGCCTCACTAAGTAGCTGAGGTTGACCTCGAGCCTGAGGTCCTCCTGTCTCAGCCTCCCAAGTATACTGGGATTACAAACATGTGCCACCACGCCTGACAGATATGGTATTAGTTTTATATGTTTTGCATTGCTGTAAAGAAATGATGAGGATAAGTTTCAGTCCATGGCTGAAAGAGAGTGTATGGTATGCCATCTCCTCTACATCTCCTTTAAGGTTCCCTCTTCCATACTTTTTTTTATTTTTTGTTTTTATTACAGAAGAATATCTAGAGAGTACAAAATAATAGGAAAACATAACATTAGCTGCTTTTGAGTGCTACTAACCAAGATTATGTTATCGAGTAGAATGATCTAGTATCCTGTCCTCTTGGCATGCTTTCTGATGTTTATCAATTAATTCCTAGGTCAGTGTTTTCTAAACTGCCAAAGTTAGTGCATTCTGGAATTAATTTAATAAATTGCTATCCCCCCTAATTATATGCAACAGAAAAACACAGAGTAGAAATGTTAGGCATATCTATATCTATATCTATCTATCTATCTATCTATATATATATATATATATATCATCCAGTATTGCTCTGTAAACCTTTGTCTTTGATGATAGGGAACAGCTAATTAACTATGAAACCTTGTTTTTGTTTTATTATTTTGTATGTGTGTTTTATTTCCTGACAAATTTAAAGGTTCATCGTTAAGAAACTGCCAATATTTTCTAGTTGTAGACTAGTTTACTTTAACTTTGCATTCATAGAAGTGACCCTTATACTTAAGAAAGATAATAATAATACAAAAAACCCATATCCTACTAATACACACTAAAATCCACTCAATTTATTATTTTTTCTTTATATGTTAGGACTTATTCATTTAACATGTACTTTAATTCAGAAGGTAAATATAAAGCTCCATATTACAAAGATTTCAGCATAAGTCAGATATATTACAAATACAGGTAGTCAGTGTTTAAATGTAGAGCTGTGTTTGTCGGATTTTGATGGCATTTAAACATTTATTCTTCAGTGTCGGTGCGTACCACTGTGCCCTCATAACAGAAAGTATTTACTTTATAGATCTATTAAGGATGATCACATAATATTTGGTGAATATTTTTAAATAAGTCTTCAAGGTAGGGCAGTATCAACATACACATATATATGTTTTAAGATTATTCATAAAGTATAGTTTCTTCATCCCTAGCAAAAAGGAAGAGGAGCTGGGTGTGATGATGTACCCATGTAATACCAGTATTTGAGAGACTGAAACAGGAGGATTACAGATTTTAAGCCAGTCTTAGCAACTTAATGAAGTCTTCCACAACTTAGTGAGAACGTGTTACAAACATAAAATAGGGCTGAGGGTGTAACTCAGAGGCAAAATGCCCATAGTTCAATCCTCAGTACCACCAAAACAAAACAGTAAGAGAAAACAGTAAGAAGATGAAGACTTCTGGCAAATTGTTTCATCACAATGGAATTTGTATGTTAGGTTTCTATGCTTGGGAATTGAGAAAAATGGAAGGATTCTTTGCCAAAAGAGGAGGACAGAAAAGAATAAGACATAATTCATCCTTTCCAGTTCTTGGAAATTGAGCAAAAGTACATAGTTTCTTTTCTGAATTTGGTATGGCATGCTTCTTAGAAAATATGCTCATCGTCATTTGCTCTCAGTCAGTGATTTAGCTACCTTGACGGTAGCTTGTCTTTTTGCAGATATGTTCAGGCATGCGTTATAATGGTAGAGGCAGTGATGACGGTACCTGTGTCCTCGGTCAAAGGCCCTGGCTCAGTGGCACCCACATACCAGGCTCTGCCACGTGTTTGAATATACTGTTCACAGATACAAGCAATAGTGGAGGGCAGGAAAGGAGCTCTAATCAGGATTGCCGTGGTGAGAAAAACAGAAAGGATAGTGTTTAGAAATCTGTCTTCAAGGGGCTGGCAGAAACTTGGAGGGTTTTATAGGAAAAAAGGAATAAAAGTAAGAGTTGAGCTTTTTATGGCTGAGAATTTGCATAGCTGGTAGAGTAAGTTGTCCTGGTCAGACCTTGGTCTGGCTGGTCATTATCTCAAGACTGGTTCTGTAAAGCTTTGGGGAGGTCATCTTGCTTGAAAGGGCACTTTGGCTTCCACTGTTAAGATGACTGCTTCTGTATAGGATGATAGCCTTGGTTCTGTCGTGGAGCAATTGCTCCTGCTTAGGGTGGCAATCTCATCATGGGGTCATCTGTTCAACAAGGCTCCCTGTTTCTTTGGAGTAGTTTCATGAAGATGCTTATTGGCTAGTGGGGTGGAACCTGCCTATAATCCAGTCTTGGGAGACTAAGATAGGATGATTGTAAGTTCTAGGCCAGCATGTAACTTGGGCAACTTGATGAGGCCCTGTCTCAAAAATAATAAAATGGGGCTAGTGGTGTAGCTCAGAGGTAAAACTGGGTTCAATCCCTAGAAACTAGCATACCAGGCATGCGCATGCTTATTAACCAGGCCTGTTGTTCCTAGGATCCAAGGTGTAATCCATAGTAGTGTCTCAGAAGGAAAAGTTAAAAGGCAGATGGAGTCAGAAAGGGACAAAATGGAGTTGGCTGGGTCAGGGACTGCTCCCTCCTTCGATGTATGAGAGCATATGGAGTGTAGAAGAGTTAAATTCCTTTATTACTGTCTTCTCCCAGATTATCTGGTTTTTCCTTCTCTGATTTTCAGTAGCATTGTTTGGCATTTTATCATCAAGAATCTTGTTTCTTTTTTTCTCCTTCAATCATATTTATCCACTTCCAATTTCACTATGTCCCACCTCATGCTGGTTATCCTGTTGTATCCCTTTTCTTTGGTGGTTGTAATTATTTGTTTCTTTGGTAAATTTCCTCCTAGTGTGTAGCTGAGAAGGAAACTAAGCTACACTCTATTTTAGTCAGTCCCCAGATTGAGATCAGTGGTCAGATGCAGCACCTCAATTGCACATTTATGATTAGAAAGCAGAGTATATCATAAGTTAATTCATGTTGGAAATGGTGGCGCACGCTTGTAATCTCAGCATTTGGGAGGCTAGGACAGGAGGATCGCTGTTCGAGGCCACCCTCAGCTACTTAGTGAGGCCCTTTGCAACTCAGTGAGACCCTGTTTCAAAATAAAGAATAAAAACTAGGGCCGGAGGTGTAGCTCTGAGGTAGAATGCCCTTGGGTTCCATTCCCAGTGTCTCACACACAAAAAAGTTAATTCATTATTAGGTACAATTTTACTATACTTTTGGTTATTAACAAGTCAGAATCACCCTCCCACTCTCCAAGAATGAAGAATGAGACTATTTTAAAAGATTTTTTTAGATTCTGAAGATATGAAACTATAAAAATGCTTAGAGCAAATGCCAATGTTGTTGGCGGTTGTGCATGTTCTCAAACTAAATTATACTGTAGCTCATTCTTGGGAAAATAGTACTATCTTAGATGTCTCTGAGATCTGGGATATCTCTTAAAATAATAATTTATAACTGAAGTATGAACCTAGTTGAAAAAGTGGAATATACTGTTTTACTATGATCAGAAAAATCAGGGAATGAGAAGAAAATTAGCCTTTTGAAAAATACAGTGAATGGATATTTTCTTGCACTATAGAGCTGTTCGGGCAGTATGAGGAAACTAGATGAATAGGAAGATGTGTTCTTTCTTCAAAACGCTAAATTTGCTCCTTAGCTGAGGAGTACTGCTTTCGTTAGTGAGTAGTCGGCTTTTCATACATTAAGAGCTACCAAGTGAGTGCTGGGTGGCCCTGTCAGCCCAGCCAGGAGGAGCTGCAAAGGAAGGTCGTGCCAGCCTTTTCCACAAGTGCTTGAGTCTTGCTTCAACAACTCTGTGTCTTTTTGTATTTTTAAAAATAGTGTCCATAAACCTTCTTTGGAAAAAAATGATCAGGGAGGGCAACTACCTCCTTTTTCCTTCTAACCCCTAATTGTTATAAGGAATCATGGGGCAGAACTCTTGGGGTGGGAAGTGTGATAGAACTCTTGGAAAAAACAATTACATTGGTTGAGGGCTTTTGTGGTGTTTTGTTTATCACAATAGTGGTAAAGAAGGGTGTGTGTGTGTGTGTGTGTGTGTGTGTGTGTGTGTGTGTATGAGCATTGGTGGTAGCAGCTAGGCAACTAGATTAATCAAATGCACATTAAATTTAGCTTTATTAAGACTCCTTTATTAGTGAAACTGCTGAGGAAAACCTAACCTGTGAGTAATTCTATCCTAGGTTAGGCACAGGGCAGAGGCAGGCAGTGTGAACATATACATAAAGCAAAGATGGAATAGGTAGATTCCACTGAAAATAGTCACATTTAAAATACACACTGTTATGGGATGGGTGTGGTGGTACACACTTGTAATCCCAGCGCTGGGGAGGATGAGACAGGATTGCATAGGTTCGAAGCCAGCCTCACCTACGTAGTGAGGCTCTCAGCAACTTAGACCCTTTTTTCAAAAAAATTGTAAAATAGGGCTGGGAATGTAGACCAGAGATAGAAAGCCCCTGGGTTCCATCCACAGTACCACCACCAAAATTATTGCTTCTCTGTAGGGAGTCAGTTTTCAATCTTTGTGCTAGTTCCCAAACTCTAGTTCTTTTTCTCTTTCTCTTTTTCTTTTCTTTTTTTTTTTTTTTTTTTTTTTTTTTCGGGTCTGGGGATGGAACCCAGGGGCCTTTGACCTCTGAGATACACCCTCTTCCCTATTTTTTATTCTTTATTTTGAAACAGGGTCTCACTAAGTTGCAGAGGGCCTCAGTAAGTAGCCGAGGCTGTCCACGAACAGCGATCCTCCTGTCTCAGCCTCCCGCATGCTGGGATTACAAGTGTGCGCCACCATGCCTGGCTCAAACTCTAGTTCTTAAACTCCCATAAATAGATCAAGACATACTTCTAGCCTACCATGATACAACGGGTTATTCACTTACTTATCAGCCTCTTAACTTGCAAATGGAGAGAAGGACCAGACATAAAAGGAAATAATCTTATTTTGAAAGGATCTTATTTCTGTAAATTTATCTTCACTGAGTTCTTGTGAATTGGAGATTCTGTGGGTATAAAGGCTGAGAAGTCAAGTGTTATTGCACTAACATTTAATGAGTATTGTGCTTGTGGTATTTTTCACCACTCTTTTAAATTTCATTAATCTATGCTTCACAACAGCCCTCTATATTTTCATTTCATAGATATGCAGAATAAGTAATGTAACTATGAAATAGCTAGAATAACTGAAAACACTGGCATGGCTTTTATCACTGTTGTTTGTTTTTGTTTTGGCTAGGTAGACCTGGACTTTGAGGGAACAAAACTTAGAAATAGTTAACATAATAATTCAACTGCTCTTTCTCATAACGGGAAAGTGAGATTATTTATAGGGAAAGACATTGTGATCTATGCTCATATTTCACAGAAGTAAAGCTCTTTATTCCAGCTAAGACATTTCCACATGGGGGACTGACCAGGCTTGGTATTAAGGCAGTGGGCAGTTGCCCTGTGTGGCCACCAGACCCTCCAGTGCTCTCTTGTTTCTCTTTGACTCGGGGGCTCTCACACCCCCTGGAGCTGTCTTGTTCTCTTCTGTCTTTTGTTGCTGCTTTCTTGGCTCCAGTGTTCTCTCTCACCTTTATCCCCTGTCCCCCTTTGTACTCCTCAGCACCCTTTTCTCTTTCCCTGTTTCTCCCTCCCTCCTCATTACTTGCAATTGGAACAAACAAAAGACTTGCTCTGCATTCTGCTGGTAAAAGAATAATAATGTGGACATTGAATCATGTCAACTTTTGAGTCCCAGAACCAGACAGGTCAGTGGAGAAGCGAGCTGGCCAACAAGGGTCAGTTAGGAGGATGCTATGAAAATAGCATAAATCTTAGATCGTAGTAGGTTGTCCAAAATTAAAAGAGCCGACTCAGGACATGTAATAAAGAGTTTGTTGGCTCCCTGATGCTAGCTGCAGGCTATGTTCTTATGCTGACTCTGTGAAAAGAGGAGGTAAACTTATCCCACATCCATCTGAGCCCAGGCCTGTGTCTGGTCTGTATTGTGAAGGGGGGGGCGGCATGGAGTTGAGGGAGGAATAAAGAGTTTCTTGAATATAGTGGCCAGACCAGTACACTCAGGATTAATGGTTGAAGAACACTTGAACGAAATGTACTGGTGGATATTTTAGTCCATTTTGTTCTTCTATAACAGAATACCATATGTCTGGGTAATTAATGACAAATCAATGCACTTGCTGTTAATGAGTTAGTGGAGGCTGAGATGTCTAAGTTTGAGAGGCCACATCTGGTGAACATGAGCAGGAGGGTACACCTATGAGAGGGACGGCAAGAGGAGGCTGAACTTGCCTTAAAACAAACCCACTCCCCTGATAACTCATTCCTCAGGGTGGAGCCCTGTGAGCAGAACACCACCCATTAGCCCTACTTCCCAACGCTGTTGGCAGTGGGGGTTAAATTTCCAACACATAAACTTTGAAAGATGCATACCAGAAGATAAGAGGAAAAAATTGAGGATGACTCCGTCAACTTTTGATTCTCAAAGTCTAAACTTATTTATTTTATCGCGGTACTGTGGATGGAACCCAGGGGCATTCTATCTCTGAACTAGTCCCTCAGCCCTATTTTTTATTCTTTATTTTTGAAACAGAGTTTCACTAAGTAGCTGAAGCTGGCTGAGAACCCACGTCCTCCTGTCTTAGGTTCCCAAATACTGGGATTACAAATATGCACAACCATGCTCAGCCCTCAAAGTCTAAATTTATATTTAGAATTATATTTTGAATCTTAAATTTTTCTCTATACTCAGAACTTTTAAAAAGCACAAATAATTTGTGAGCCACAGTATTATTGGCTTAACCATAATGACAGATTATTATCATAAATAATTGACTGGGTGAAATTGATAGAGACCTGTATTTGTTGTGTGCAAGTTTTCCTCTGTTTTTTGAAGGAACTTAAAAGTCTATTGAGAGAAGAACTTCATTTAGATATTGATGGTATTTCATAGAATCTGTCAGAAATACCACTTTTTTAGTTTATGATTCCATTTACAAGAGTAACTATAACAGGAAAATTCATGATGATAGAAAGCAGATTTGTGGTTGCTAGGAGTTGGTGAAGATGGTAATAGGGACTGGCTGCTCAATGGACAAAAGGTTTCTTTCATGGTGATGAAATGTTCTAGAAGTAGGTAGAGGTGATAGTTGTACAACATTTTGAATATATTAAGTATCATGTATCATGAAATTATCCACTTTCTTTTTTTGTAATAGAAATACCACTTTTCTGAATTGTCATTCTGCTTCACAAAGAACTTGGTTGTTGAAGAAGGAACAGTAACCTATAGCATTGTATCTTTGTGGGGAATTCTTACAGCTTTTTTATTTGGAGTTGGTGATGTGATTTTCTTTTTTCTTTGTAAAGTTTGGAAAGTTACTATCAGCTCATTTATGTTTTTTTCTTCCATTGTAGAAACAAACTAATCATTGCTTAGTTCAAAACAGGGGATCTAAACAATGTTACAGTTTAAGTACTATAATTCCAGAATTTTTTTTTGTTTTTGTTGCCTTTTCTTTTTAAACAATAGACTTACTATTATTATAATCATTCGTTTAGTGAAAATTAAAAAAAATTTTTTTATTCCTTTTTTGCGGGTCTGGGGATGGAACCCAGGGGCATTCAACCTCTGCGCTATACCCCCTGCCCTATTTTTTTTTTTTTTATTCTTTTTAATTTGAAACAGGGTCTCACTAAGTTGCAGACGGCCTCACTAAGTAGCTGAGGCTGGCCACAAACCTGTGGTCCTCCTATGTCAGCCTCCCAAATGCTGGGATTACAAGCGTGCGCCACCATGCCCAGCTGAAAATTTAATGTTTAATATTGCACATGTTTGAGCATGAATCATAAAACTTTATAACTTTGGCCATATGTCTCTAATGTGCATTTCACCATTAAAAACATTGACCAGCATAAAAGGTATTGGTCTAAAATATCTATTGTGCATGTCCACTTTATTCTGGAAATAGCTGGGCATTCTCTTCATCTCTAGGCCACTTAAAATTCTTTGCTTATAATTCTTTAAAGAATTGAGATTTGATTAGGCCTTAAAACTGTAACACTGTCAGATTTTCCTGATTTATTTAACCATAGAGCATTCTTTATATTCTCTGGTTGGATTATTATTTGTGGGGGGCACTGGGGATGGAGCCCAGAGGGTATTCTACCTCTGAGCTATACCCCAGCCCTATTTTTTGTTCTTTATTTTGAAACAGGGTCTCACTGAGTTTCAAAGGGCCTCACCAAGTAGCTTAGGGTGGTCTCGAACCTGGGTCCTCCTGTCTCAGCCTCCCAAATGCTAGGTTGGATTATTACAGTATTTCATTTTTAGGATTCAACTGTTTTAATTTGCCAAAAAAAAAAAAACAGTTTACAGGTTAAGAGATAATTTTTCTGAAATATTAAAGAAATTTTTGTTTTCACTGGTTTGCTTAATGGAAAAAGTGAATGGGCATTATCAGTGAGCTGAGGGGAAAGTCCTTTTTTGGGAAAGGCAAGGAAGATAAATGGTTTGTACACTAGGGTATGACTTTCCTATGTATTTTATCTCTAGGGCTTCTTTAACCTTAATATGAAAAATTTATGATCAAAAGCAAGAGAAAGGGATACATTGTGACTTTCTGAGGGTCAGTCTTCTCATGTAAGTTGAAATAATGCTGATTTTCAGAATTGTTAATGAGACTCTAATGTGTTTCTGTTGGTGCATTGTAGTCTTACATCACAATGTAATAGAGAGATACAGGCACATGGTGAGGGTCTCCCCTGCTGCCTCCCCCTCCCCAGGCGTATACAGAAAGAGACACACTGCCTTTTGCTCTCCTGTTGTATGAGGACAGTTTGGGAAGCTGTATGTCAAGGCTAATTAGAGTTTTATCTAACCTCGGGGGATTTGGAATTATAGTTAGGGACATTTGTCAATGAATTACTTGTGGTGGAAGGCAAGAGTGAGGGAAGAGGTCTAGAATAATAATAGTACCATACAGAAGAGAGGCTGCCTGCGTCAGTAGGGAATATTCATATGCAGAAGTTAGTAAGGAGGAATGTTAAGAATGAAATGGCCACAGTGCAGCTTATCTCTAAAGAAAAACTGTTCTTTTATTAAACAATTGTAATTAAAGTAGTTGACTAGACAGTAAACTAGTAAGATAATCTGTAACACAACAGCTTTGCAATTTGCATAGTTTTAAGCTTACAACATAACAAAGTACCAAGTAAATATGTAACATGAATGAACCAAACTAGGAAGGTTAGCTTCCACCTCCTAGTCCTGTCCCTGTCTCCTCAGTGCCACCTCCATTGTGTGACAGGCCCATTTTGCACTCTGGCCTGTGCCAGTCACTGAGACAAGCTGTGAGAGAGAGTTTATTTGCAAGGCGGCGAAGCATGGAGACCACAGGGCAGATCTGATTGGCCTTCCTGAGCATAGGGTTTGGGGATATTTCCAGGATAAAGAAGCAGAGTGGTCAGAGGTGACATAATTAGTGGTCTGCACATATATAGTGAATCTTCATAGGATGCAAATTCGTTGCCTGAAGAGTGGAGTTCTTAGCCCTTGATGTCAAATAAATAACCCATCAGTTATCACCTATCAGATATCTGTGTGAAAGAGCTGTGGTTCAAACAAAAGTGGCCTTCAATTCCCTGGAAAGTAATGTAGACAATCCTTTTCATAATGACCTACATGTCAGAAGTGTTATCTGCAGCAAAGCTAATGGGAGACTAATAAAATGTCTTTTGCTCAGCTGAGTGACCTCTAAAGTTCGTGGTTTTTAAAGTCAAGAATACGCAAGTAACCAAAAGCAGCAAAGCTGAAGGGTTTGTTGAGGTTTTTCCTTTCGACGTCGCTGGGAGTTGCTGATAGTCCACTGCTGGGTGATCTGCCCGGCCTCAGTGCTAAGCCTTTCCTCTGCCTGTGCTGAGCCAGGGCTCCTGTGATGGTTAGAGGAGCTGCTTGGCTAGCACACAGAGGGTAAAGCAGCTTAGAGTCAGATTTTGCACCATCATTTAGTTCCTCTGAGGCTGGGCAGAGTTAGAAACTCGCACTGAGCCTGCTCTTTTGGTCCAAGTCTTCCGTGAAGATAGACCGACAGGTTAAGGGCTTAGATACGCATTGGCAGAAAGCCATTCTTTAAGCCTTGAATCGTGGTTAAAGGTGGTTTTTTGCCTTGACTACAAATGTAGATTTGTTCATTAATAACAAGATATGTGTCGCAGAAAACAAAGTTAACAATTTAAAAGAAATGTTTTGGGTATTAACATGAAAGCAAAAAGTCATTTCATTATTTATATAATAATGTGACATGACAAGTTTTGGAAAGCTCTTCCCTGTTCTGAACATAGGAATTTGGATTCTCATCTTTTTATTTTACTTGACTGAGTATTTTCTCATTCAACTCATATGTAAGGTATCCCCACTGTCCTCTTTTACATGTTTTTATAAGTGGGAATTGCCAGTTTTTTCCCCCTGCGGGACAGGCTTCTTTGAAATTGTTTAACTTCTTACTGAATCATGGCCTTTTGTGTATTAGACCATATTTTAGATCCCCTCCAAAATGACCTGTCTCTGTTCATTATTTAGGAGAATATCTGTAGAATGAATTCTCTCTCTGGAAAGGCTGAGAGACACACATAGTATGTAAAGTACTCAGAACTCTGCCAAGTACCCAGGTAAAGCCACCTCTGCAGTGATTGAGTGACCACCCAGTGCCTCTGGTGAGGATGGCTTGTTCCTTGCCATTTATGACTTCTTGTTTTGTATGCCAAGTTAGTAGTTGTGGGATGATGATAGAACTGGAAAGAATTTAGTGTCTTCATTGTGTTTTATAGAAGCACTATGTATAAAAAATACATATATATGTGTGTATATTCATATATATGCACACACACATACACATATTTTTGGGGGTGCTGGGAATTGAACCGAGGGGCATTCTACTTCTGAGCCACCTTCCCCCCCTCCCTTTTTATTTTTTATTTTGAAACAGTGTCTCACTAAGTTGCTGAGGCTGGCCTTGCACCTGCAATCATCCTGTCTCAGCCTCCCAAGTACTAGGATTACAGGTGTGCACCATGGCGCCTGACTCCTTTGGAAACTGTTATATTTAAGAGTATGTGCCCATTCATCTATCCCTTCACCAAACATTTACTAAATGCCCTTTGAGTACTACACATACCTGCACCTAACAACTACCATTCTGCTTTCTGTCGCTATGAATTGGATTACTCTAGGTACCGATATTTGACCATTTATGTCTGGTTTATTTCACGTAGATAATGTCTTTCAGGGTCACCTATTTTGCAGCATGTCATTGCTTTCCTTTCTTGACTGAAGCATACATGCCACTGTCTGCCTGAACCCCACTTTGTTTACCTGTTCTTTGTCGGTGGACCCTTGGGTTCTGTCCACCTTTTGCTCATTGTCAGCACTGCTGCTGTGAACATGACTGCACAACTCTTCTGAGTTCTTGCTCCTACTTCTTTTGGCTGTGTCCCCAGAAGTGGAAGTGTTAGATCACATGGTAATTCCATGCTTATAATTGTCTGTTTAGTATGTTTCCATACATTCTTTTTCCTTTTGCAGTACTGGAGATGTAACCCAAGAGCATTCTACCTCCGAGCTATACCCCCGGCCCTAGTTTTTAGTCTTTTTTTTTTCTTCCTTTTTTTGAGACAGGGTCTCACTGAGCTGGGAAGGGCCTCGCTAAGTAGCTGAGGCTGTCCGCAAACCAGGATCCGCCGGTCTCTGCCTGTCTCCACGTCCGAATGCAAGTGCTGGGACCACAAGCGAGTCACCAGGCCCTGCTGTGTCCATACATTCTTTATATGTCTCAGTGCAAACTTCTCTGTACATTGTTTCCAGGAATGCACATGGGTCCCAGTTTCCCCACATTCTTACCAACCCTCCTTAGTTAGTGATGGTGAACATATTTGCATGTGCACCTTGAGCATTTGTATGTCTTCCTTGGAGAAATGTCTATTCAAATTCTTTTTAATTAGTTTTTTTTTGTTGTAGGAATTTTTTCATATATTCTGGATGTTAATTCCTTATCAGATATATGGTTAACTAGATGTATTTTTTTTTTTTTATGGTACTGGGAATTGAACCCAGAGGCATTCCACTACTGAGCTACACTCCCAGACAGATTTTATTTCTTATTTGGAAACAGGGTCCCACTAGGTTAATGAGAGTCGCACTACTTGCTGAGACTGTCCTCAAACCTGCGGTCCTCCCGTCTCAGCCTCCCAAGCACTAGAATTACAAGCATGCACCACCACACCTGGCTAACTAGGTGTATTTTGAAGGCAGGATAAGAGTATACTTGTTTTAAAAGGTCCATTTCAGCTGGGCGTGGTGGCACACGCTTGTAATCCCCGCGCTTGGGAGGCGGAGACAGGAGGATTGCGCAGGTTCGAAGCCAGCCACGCTGGCGTAAGAGACCCTTTTCCAAAAATATAAAATAGGTCTGGGAGTGTAGCCCGGAGGTAGAAGGGCTTCCAGGAACCCCAGTACCACCAAAAAAATAATAATAATAATTAAAAAAATAAATAAAAGGTCCATTTCAGTTTTTCAGTTTGCTTCCTTGTATTTGTTAGTATAACAACAAATACAGTGATACAGTATCATTACTGAGTGATAATTCAGTAATCCAGCCTTGAAAAGGGGATTTAGTGGGGTTTTTTTTAGTGCTTAGTTGTTGTAGTACACTCTTAACACCTGCATGCTTTCCATGTATGAACCTTTTAGATTCTCGGAAGAATCTGGAAGTACTTTCATCTTTGTTTTCAGTTGAGGAAACTGAGGCACAAAGTTTTTTTCTGTTCTAGGTTACACCACTTTAAAAAATAAGAAAAAACTGCTTTTCAAATGTTCTTTTGTACACAGTATGCATAATGGGGGGGTAGTACACCCAAGGGACCAACTGCAAACACGCAGTTGCAGCGGTGTCTCCGAAATCTGTACCATGGGATGTTTATTCTAATAGAAACATGCTTAATAAACGTGGACGCCTGGGAGCTCATTCAGCCTTGATCATGCCTACTAGGCACGTGCTTTCCCACTGAGCTATATCCCCAGCTCCTGACAGAGCCTCCCTTCTTCCCTCCTCCCCTCCTTTCCCTTCCCCTCCCTCCCCTCCCCTTCCCTCCCTCCCTTCCTTCCTTCCTTCCTTCCTATATGGTCCTGAGGGTTGAGCCCAAGGGCATTCTACTTTGGAGCTACACCCCCAGCACTTTTTTATTTTGTTTTGAAACAGGTTCTGCTTAGGTTGCTGAGAGTCTCACTAAATTGCTGAGGCTGATCTCGAACCTGTGAGACATGTGGCTACCATGCCTGGTTCAAAATATCTTTTCAAGGTTTGTATGACCTAATAGGCTATTTTTCTGTACCCATGGATGGGAAATAAATAAAGCTCGTAAAGATAAATTGTATATTTACTTTAAAATGCATTTTAAATAGTCAAATACTAATGTCTTCAGTCATAATCAGTAGGTACAATATTTTAAAAGCTTCTAAGTTTTTTTAGAATAAATTATTAGATGAATATGTTTGCGCATATACAACTAGATTGCATATTAGTTCCCCTAGGACATGGATTTGTATCTACCAGTATAAGTGCCAAATACCTGCACTTGGCCCTTTCTAGGGGCTCAATAAATATTTGCTGAAGAACACGTTTGGAGAGAGCATTACATGTTGCATTTCTTTTTTAAACTTTTTTCTTGTTGGTTTACTGTAATCATACACCCTGATGAGGTACAGGTTGGTAGAGGCGTCCATGCACACATCACTCATGTAACCCTCCCCAGTTCCTACCCGTTTCCTGCTTCTCGTCCTCCTTGTGTTCAGCTCAGTGATGGACTTGGATATGTTTGTGAATGTACATATGCTCCACCCATCTCACTCACCCCATCATCTTTATTTATCTAAAGTCCCTTCTTTTTTGTCTGAAGTCCCTCCTATTTCCCATTTTTTCCCCAGCTTCTGCATATTAGGGAGAACATCCAACTTTGCACTTTTTGTGACTGACAGATCTCCTTAGTGTAACATTTCTAATGAACTTGTATTTTTTAGTGAGTCAGTTACTAAGTAGCTTCTCAGTACTATCTGCTTTGCTTTTTCTACTGTGAGCACAGAATGCAGTGCTAATGTATCTTACCGTTCCTTTCTTGGCAGTGTGCCTTGATCCTGTGAGTTAGGCTGCCTGATTCTTCCCCTGGCTGCTGCTGCTTCATTTCTCTATCTGAAGTTGTGATGCAGGAATCCCAGTATTTTTGAACTGTATAAAATTTAAATACTGTTTATGAAAGATTTGGGGTAAAGTTTGGTTTAAATCTGAGTTTAGATTGTTAATACTTTCTTTTCTACTTATTTTCTGCAAATAACTCACCATTTTTTCTTGCCTTATTTTAATCTCATTTCTGCATTAAGCAGAGAATTTGGGAAATACAGAAAAATAGAAGAAATCAGCTGATGTTCCATAACTCAGTGGCAGAATTTTCCATATGATTTGAGCTTGCTTTTTAAGTCACCTTTATATTTTCAAAATCAAAGTTCTAAACTGTTAGTTGACAACATTCTAGAGAGACAAGGGTTTTGCTTTGTCGTATAGTGGTATAATTAATACATTGTTCTGTATTTAAATTTTCTTTCTTCTATTTTTCCCCTCCTTTTTTGATTTTTGACTTGGTTTTCTCATGGGTAGTGTCTTTTAGCCAGAAAAGGTGAGAAGATGATAAAGTATTGTTAACTTTCACCGTTGTTTGTCCTCAATACGTTTGTGGTCATATGCTTACTTAACAGATGGGTGAATAGAAAAGAAAGTGTATCTAGTTTGAGAGGAAACACTATTATACCTCCTCCATGAGTAGAAAGGCTGTATATATACACAAACAGAATGTGTGTGCAAGTGTTTTATTTTCTTGAAATTTTAATATGTTGAAAGATATACAGGAACCTATTTATAGATAGGAAATACTGTGTTTGATAGTGGTAACTTTTATTTTATTTATTTTATTTATGTATTTATTTTTGGTGGTGGTGGTACTGGGGGTGGAACACAGGGGCTTTCTACCTCCGGGCTATACTCCCAGACCTATTATTTGGAAACAAGGTCTCCTAAATTACCGAGAACCTTACTAAGTAACTGAGGCTGGCTTCTAACCTGTGAGATCCTCCTGTCTCAGCCTCCCAAGCGCAGGGATTACAAGCATGCACCACCATGCCCAGCTAGATGGTAACTTTTAAGTCCTCACATTTCTTGATGTATAAAGTCAGATTGGGCCACAATAATTAACATTTTTCTTAGCTATTCTTATATTGAGAAGGCAAGAGCTGGTCAGGGATGGCATATGCAGATAACTCTAGTACTTGGGAAGTACTGGAATAAGAAGTACTAGAATAATTCCAGTACTTCGGAAGTGCTGAGATAAGAGGATCGTAGGCTTGAGGTCAGCCCCAGCAATTCAACAAGGCTTTCAGCAACTTACTGAGACCTGGGAGTGTAGCTTGGGGGTAGAATGTTTCTGAGTTCAATCCTCAGCACCAGAAAAAAGGGGGAGAATTAATGAAGTTAAAGTAAAATGAGTTTGCTAGTTTAAAACTATACCGATGATATGTATGCACTGCAGATTATAAATTTTCTTCAGCCATAGTCTCATATGAACATAATTGTGAATTATGCTCATCATAATTTATGTAGGTAACATAGGTAATGATGGCAAGCAAATGCTTTATTAAACTTCTGCAACTTACAGTCTGAGGGAAAAGTAGTTGATACCGAACAAGGAAAGTGCATGATGCAAAACAACACTAGCCTGGCTAATTGTTGTTACTTTAAAAAGAAAAGCCAAAATCATAATTTTATCTCTTCAGATGTTTGCCAGAGACAGGCATGGTGCCACACACCTATAATGCCAGCACTTGGTTTGAGGACAGCCTCAGCAAGTAGTGAGACCCATCAACCTAGTGAGACCCTGGTTTCAAATAAAAATAAAATAACTCGGAGGTAAAATGCCGTTCTGGGTTCAGTCTCCAGTGCCTTGATGATGACAACGATGACTAGGGCTAGGAGTGTAGCTCAGAGGTGGAATGTTCCTGGGCTCACTCAATCCCCGGTGATGTACGCAAGTGCTCTGTCCCCCCTCTCCATGTTTGACAGGATTGATTATCACATTTAAGTAAAAATATATTTAAATAGACTCCAGAATATTTGAGAAATATCATGCGAATGAAATATTGAAAATCTATACTATATCAAAAGAAATTGGATAGCAGAAAATGATTCACTCATTATTTTATGAAATTAAAAGGGCCCATAGTGCACTTAAGAACTTGCCTGCCCGCCTGTCTGCCTTCTTTCTTGTGAAACACACCATATACCTGTTGTAAAAAATATTTTACTTATGAGTGGTCTAAACTTGATTCACTTGTGAATTCAGTTGATGTCAGTAGACATCTTGTTTTAATGTACATTGTAAATACAGATAAAAACATATGCCTACCTATCTCCTGATCTTTAGATTATGATCAATCACTGAATAATTGATAGCTTACTGGTGCATTTCTGCTGAGAAGTGATCATTTTGATTGCATAATACATTTGTTATGTCATGATTTTTATTGAATTACCCATGATTACAGATAGGATTCCCCCTTTTTTGCAGCAGATAATTCTCAAAATTTTGTGTTAGCCATATATTAGATTATCAGTGGAGATGAATCTTGATAAGTACAGGATGTATATAGTATCCATCTTGGTATAACTTGACACAATTCTTCATATTCATGCTTCTGAAGGCTTATTAAATTATTAGAATTTACTTGGATTGTGACATTCAGAGTTATATATTGAGAACCTTCTACACGCTGTTTTTTTTGTTTGTTTTTGTTTTTTGTTTTTTGTTTGGTGTGTGTGGTACTGTGAATTGCACCCAGGGATATTTCACCTCTGAACTACACCCCTAGCCTATTTATTTTATTTTGAAACTGGGTCTTATTAGGATGTTGAAAGTCTCTACGTTGCTGAGGCTGTCCTTGATCCCCCTGTCTGAGCCTCCTCAGTACTGGTATTACAGGTACACATCACCATGCCCAGCTAACATGATTTTTTGAATTTTCTTAAAAACATCATTTTCTAATTCTTCCCCCACTCTAATAAAGTGTTAAACAGAAATGTGACCGCATATGCATAAAGAGAGGATCAGAATTGTATACTTTATTGGAAATACTTTATTATGTACTGAAGAAACTATTTGATTTTAATTTTTATATGAGCTTAAGAATAACACCTAGGTGGAATGATGCATTCACGTTCTGTGTAAATTGTTGTCCAGGATCAACAAGAACTTGTATTGAATTCTCTTGCTAATGTTTTCTATGTGGGAAAGAGCAGTATTATCTAGCTATGTAATGGTTGATTTGATCTAGTTAGTATTTTTTAAAAGAATTTAAGGTATTTTAATCAACTTTACTTGTTAATCTAATTTTTGCAAAACTTCAAAGCACCTAGGAACAAAATTTATGTTTAAATTTTGAGGGCAGTGACTTGAATTACTGATCATGTTCTTAACCTGTGTTAGATTTCAAAGGGTTCTTTCTGGTTAGCGTATAAAAGCTACTACAAAGGGTGATGGCATTATCATAATGTTTTATTTAATTCATTAACTGTCTCTCTCTAAAGTTATTACCATTTCCATTTTAACCATTAGGTAGATTCCAGTTACACCTTTCTTTGCTTTTCTCTATAAAGTATAAATCTGCATGTATAAACTTCTTTCGTTTTGTAAGATATTCTATATCTATCTTAGAACAGTAGTTTTATTATAATTATATGCTATATAGTGGTACATTTCCAAGATTTCAAAAAGAAATCTTCCCTGTAAGAAAAAAGATTCAGGAACCTAGTTCTGCATCTACATGCAGAACTTTAACTACATCAACCACTAGCTGAGTATTGTGAAATCTGTTTTGTATTTTATTTTCAGATGTTTAAAAATTGAATATCTTATAGGATAAAGTCAAAGAAAACTAGTCAGAAGTAATTCTACTTTCAAAAATTTGGATTATTTGTGCTATTTAAGTTAAACCCACTTTCAGCGTTTCAGGGTTAATGAAAGTACTATGATATTCAGTTATAGATACCTATTTCTTATAAACTACATTTATAAACAGTGTCATTATATGACATTTAATTAGCTCAATAAAGTGAATTAAGTGGGATCCTAAGGAGTAGCACAAAGTTAATTGTATGGAACATTTCAAGTGTGATATAGAAACCATAAGTCCAATAAGCCTTCATTCACAGACTTCACCTCTGCTTATGATCAGTCACTTGTTTATTTTTTATTTTATTTATTTATTTATTTATTTATTTATTTATTTATTTATTTTGGTGGTACTGGGGTTCCTGGAAGCCCTTCTACCTCTGGGCTACACTCCCAGACCTATTTTTATATTTTTGAAACAGGGTCTCTTACGCCAGCGCAGCTGGCTTCAAACCTGCGTGATCCTCCTGTCTCCGCCTCCCAAGCACAGATTACAAGCGTGTGCCACCCCGGCAACTTAATTGTTTATAACTGTAGTTTTGCTTTAAAAGAAAAAATATTTTTCACAAGAGAACCACATTTTTCTATTTAAGAGGAACTAAGTCATATAGAAACTTCAGTTTCTTCTTCATATACTTGTCTATTAACATCATGCTCCGTTATTTTATTCTTTTGGCTTACTATTTATAGTAAAGTGGTGATTACTAACAGGTCTGGAAAATTAGCATGTTTTCCTTAGAGCCTAAGACTAGAATAGTTGTTAAAATCTGGGTTTCAGTTTCAACTTGGCCTGCCACTTAATTTAATTTGTGATATTGGACAGGTTTCATTTTATATCTTTAAGATAAGACCAATGTGTGCTTTGTAGAATTGATTTATAATGATTAGATGGGGTAATGTATAAAAAGTATATAGTGCCTGCCACCTGGTATTTGTAAGCTTTCTACTACCTCTAGCTTCTAGGACTGAGAACCTTTGTCTTAGTGCTAGTGATTGTGTCTGTGGTATCTTTGGTTTGGTTTGGTTTGGTTTTTGTGAGGTGTCTCTGAAAGTACATTACCTGTCATCCTTATCTGAGCAGTATGCTACTTGCTCAGAGCAGGTGTATAGGGCCTAAGTCAGGGTGTGCTGTTTTTGTTTAGGAATTGTTTTAAAGTGTTTATTTTGTCTGGGTGCAGGTGATTCCTAGAGGATTTCTTTTATAACTGTTCTTGAGTAAGGTTGAAGTCAGGTCATAAAAGAGATTTCATGGTACCTAGAAAGCTTATTATGGTGTGTACTATACAGCTTACTTAATTTTCTTTTTCTTTTTTTACAGGAAATTTGGTGAGCGACCTCCACCTAAACGACTCACTAGGTAAGTAATAGATTAGCTTTTCACTTAAATGTACCACATATGTGTAGATTCATTTTAGAAGCTCTGTTAGGTGCTCTTAGAACTTATTCAGATATTTATGTCTATGTCATAAGCTTATTCACATCCTCCATACTCCCCGTTTTTTCTCTCCCTCGAAAAAACAGCTAATTGGGAAAAAGAGGATATAATTCAAAGGGGAAAAAATGAAAGTTGTTCAAGAATTAATCTTATTTCATAACAAAGGTGACAATATAAAGGTTTCTTCTATATATGTTTAGCCAATCACAGTTTGTTGAATACAGGTGAAAAATGAAAGATTCAGCAAATGTTTTAAAAAAAGAATTTTAAATAAAGCACAATTTTTACCCATTTTAAAGAAAACATAAGTCTACCTTTTTAATTTGAATGTAAATCTTATGCTGTTTTCCAACTATATAAATTAATTTTATAGTATATATTGAATTGTAGATATTAAATTTGAAAATGTTAATCTTAAAATGATGACTTTTTTGTGGAACTGGAGATTGAACCCAGGGCATTCTACTTCAGAGCTTCACACCTAGCCCTGCAAAGGATTCCTATTGGGTAGAAGCTGGAGGTGCTGCTAAACACCTCAATGCACTGACTAGCCTCCCACATGCAAAGAATTCCTATTGGGTAGAAGCTGGAAGTGTTGCTAAACATCCTATGATGCTCTGAGTAGCCTCCCACATGCACAGGTTTGAAGCCAGCCTCAGCTACTTAGGCTCTCAGCAACTTAGTGAGACCTTGTTTCCAACTAAAGTATAAAATAGGTCTGGGAGTATAGCCCAGAGGTAGAAAAGCCCCTGGGTTCCACCCCCAGTACCACACACACACACACACACACACACACACACACAAAATTTCATGGAATATAATTTTCATCCAGAGTAGAGTTTCTATCTCAGCATTGCTGACACCTGGACAGTAGGAATCCTTTGGAGAGAACATAATTTTTAATGTTTAATATTTTATTAATAAAGCAAAATTTACTTGTTGAAAGAAGCAGTTTGACAAATTCCTGTTACAGACAACTTGAGACTCTAGTTACTTTTTCAGGAATTTAAAGTATGACAGGAAAGAATAGGAAAATAGGAGTCTTTACTCTGCATTTATCATATACACCTTGAGATTATGTTACTTGCAGGTAGTTACTTCCAGGGCTGGAAGCTAGTTTTATCTTTTAAGTCTTTCTCCAGATTTCTTAAAATGTAATTATCTGCTATCACTTTCACTATATGAAATGGTATTTGCATTAAGCTTTTATATTTAGTTTTAAGTTTACAAATGCCAATTTTGAAGGTTTCTTACAATTTGACTCCATCTTGTCAGCCTTGTTCACTGCCATAGGTTGTGTTAGAATCTTGTTGAGTTCATTTCTGTTCCTAACTGCTACTTATTTATTGCGAGACCATGAGAAAGCTAGTCAAGGTGGTATTAATAGTACTTTTTGTATTGTGGTCTTGACTGCACTACTCTCAAGCCTTGAAATGCCCCATTCTCTCCTCTCAACACATCCTTGTTCCTCTTCCTTCAGAGTTTAGATTTTCCCAGTGCATAGCCCTTTATCACCTGACCCCGCTTCTTTACATGGATACCCTCTTATTTTGGTGATTTATGTACACAACTCGTTGGAATCATATATGTTATTACTATTTGGACTTTGAGTTCCTTTTTAGTAGTGCAGATTAGTTCTTTATTTTCTGGTTTTATTTGCCTTGCTTTATAGATAATAGTTTTTTTTTCAGTCAATAAGTACAGGTGCTAGCCTCTAGATTATCCCTTTGAATCCCAACATTACCCTGTGCTAGGTGACAGCATTATAACCTACCTCTTCTGTCATCTCATTTTACATTTGTCTTTTATTATAAGAGAATAGCATTTAAATTTAATGAAAGTATTTCTCTGTGATTATCTTTGAGGTTTTTTGACTTTAGTTTGATATGTACAGCATCTCAAGAATTGGGATTCTGCTGATATGGAACTGTTAAAATTAGATCTGTAGAGCTTGCTTTCTTTATAATGCTTGACAAGGTGATTTGTTGAGTAAATGTATTTAAGATATTCAATTTCTTATAGAACATTTGCTTAATAAGTATGTAGTCAGAATAGTTTGTATGTGACTTACTATTTCAATATTAATAGTTTTTAACTGTTAGTATTTATTAAATTTTATGTATTTAACAATAATCTTTAGATAATTATATATTTGCAAGTAAATCCTGGCCCTTTCTTGATACTTATGTAAGATTGTCATTTAGGATCAAGTATTAACAAATTGGGTGACATAATGTTTTATTATGGCTTTTGTATTCAGTAAAAAAAAAAAAAGAACACTGATTCTAATAGCTGGAGGAGGGAAGAAAATAAGATTGTTATAAATTATTTAAAGCCATTTTAGCAGTGTGTTAGCTGTAGTGATTCTAGAAGTTATAACTGTGGTTTGATTCACATGATAAATCCCCAAAAATGAGGAAGTTTCTTCTAAAAGAATAAATTATGTAGTTGATGATAACCAGTATTTATTGTCCCATTGTATACTGTTTTATAAAATTGGCTCAAGGATTTGCTTGGCTTTATTGTTTTTATCCTTATTTTTTGTTGTTGTTTTTGTCTTTAGATTTGCTTGTTTAGAAAGTATTTATAAGCATTTCTCTTATTAGAGCATAGTAAACAAGAAAAAAAGATTACATCAAAAATTATAACAGTAATATTTGTATTTTATTTTAGAGAAGCCATGAGAAATTATTTAAAAGAGAGAGGGGATCAAACAGTACTTATTCTTCATGCAAAAGTTGCACAGAAGTCATATGGAAATGAAAAAAGGTAAGATTACCTTTTTTTCTGGTAGGTAGTTAATTGAAGTAAGCTCATAATTTTTTAAATGATGTAATGTTCAAGTCTGAGTATATTTTCTGTTACCAATTTAATTTGCTCAGTAAAAGTGAAAAAAAGGGAGATTGGTTTCATAAGGGGAGAACCAAAGTGATTTATGGCATACTCAAGTCAGGAAATTTTAGTAAAAGTCATCTGGCTAAATCCCTGATTTTACAGAATGAAATAATTCATAATTTTTTGGGGGGTGGGGGGCTGTTTTTCAAGTATTTCAATGATGCATTAGTTCATTCACCAGAAAGCTTTCCTTTTGGTGGAAATGTAGTTTACTTATATACAAATGCAACCACCATCTCCATTTTAAAAATGAAAGGGCTAAAGAAGCAAATTCAGATCCTAAAACTTTCTCAAGCTCAGTTTGAATTGAGCTATAGAACTGTTGTCAACAAAAGAGCTCCTGGCCCTCTTGGATTTGGACCCTGTGCCTGTTCTTGAGATTGTGTAAAAACTGCCTTCAGCAGAAGTGGTGGCATGGCATGTACCTTTAGCCTTCAGAAGGCTGAGACGGGAGGGTCACTTGAGCCCACGAGCTGTAGGCCAGCATGGGCAGAGACCCCGTCTCAGAACAGGTGTGTGTGTGTGTGTGTGTGTATGTGTGTGTGTGTGGTGGATGTGCATGCGTGTGTGTGTGCACGCGTGCGCTCATTGTATAATTCAGTGGTATAACACTTGCCTAGCATGTGGAAAGCCCCAGGTTCAGTCCCCAGCATGCAAAAAAAAAAAAAAAAACAAAACAAAAAGAAAAGAAACCACATTTATATTCTCATGCCACCTGAATGTGGGCACTACAGAAATTATCTATAGAGCTGATTAGCCAAAATTGTGGTTCCAGGGATAGGACTCATGACCTAACAAATGCCAAGCAAGTGCTGTGCCAATGAGGTGCATCTCTAGTTCAATCAGTATTTTCTTTTCGGTGAGGAGACCAGTGCCTGGGAATGAATCTAGCACGTGGGAACCATGTGCTGAAGTTGTAGCTAGAGCTACAGCTAGAGTTTTTTGCACTTGGTTCTTCGAATTCTCTTGTTAATAGTTATCTTGAGTATTGTCTTTCAGACAGCATTTTTTGGTTATGCATTTCATAGATAAAGATAGGCTTATAGGGAAAGTGTACAGGTTTTTTTGTTCTTCTTGTTTTTATTGACCAGAAAGGCACCAATCTAAAGTGGGAGAAGGAATCAAAGTGCATGCTTGTTGGGGGTTGTGTTAAAAGGAATCGGTGAAATCTGAGTTTGTGACATAAAGGATACTTTCAGCATATACATGAGTAGGGAAAATATAATTATTTTACATACTAAAAGAAAATAACAAAGTTCCAAGTGTTCTTTTTTATTCATTGTTATTTAAGTTGACTAAATTTCTGGTGGTTTTATTTTACTTTACTAGTAAAATGTGGTCACCAACTTGGAGTTAAGTATAGGAAGAACTTGGTGTTTATAGTTTGGGATATAAGAAACCAAATTAATAGCCGGGTGTGGTGACACACACACTTGTAATCCCAGTATTTGGGAGGCTGAGACAGGAGGATTGTGGTTCGCAGCCAGCCTTAGCTACTTAGTGAGGCCCTGTTTCAAATAAAGAATAAAATATAGGGCTAGGGGTATAGCTTGGAGGTAGAATGCTCCTGGGTTCCATCCCCAGTACTACAAAAAAGAAAAAAGGAAAAAAAGGAAACCAAATTAAGGTAGTTGTTCTTTTTGAGGAAATTAATCTTTATTATTCAGTATTTTTTCTTTTAAATAATGAAGTTTAGTATGTACACATAGCATGTTTATTTTTAAGCAAAACAGGGAGTCACCACCATCATTACTAAAGAAGTACTTGAAAGGCCAGCAGCTCTCTTAGTGGATCTTCAGTAGAAATGGCTTCCCTATCATCTCCAGTCATCCAAGTGCCTTACCATTATTTAAAAAGTAGGCATGTCATAGTCCCTGCTCTGTGAGTAAGGAAACTAAAGATCAGAGACTGGAACATGGTCAGGTTCATGTTAGTTTAGGCTCTTTTGGAGCCAGAGTAACTATTTTCCTATACTTTTTTGCATTGTTAAAATTTCCAAAGTTAACTTCATTATTTTCAATAAAGAAAGAAACCCATAAAATTTACTTGATTAAAAAAAATTACTACTACCATCTCTAAGAGCAGTCTCTGATACTAAGCCAGTCCTCAGCTGCCTGCCAAGTTCTGCTGAGGCTTTGAGGACTAAATGACTGTCTAGTCCTTACTTGCTGGAGAGCGTGGATGGTGGAAAGAGGAAGATATGCTGGCTTTCTCGCCCATCAGGTTCAGACTTTGCTAACGAGCTGCTAAAGCACAAGACGTTGTTGACTTGGGGACATGACCTCAGAACAGGCACAGGGTCCAAATGTAATATTCTCATATTGCACTCAATAATGTAAAATAATAATTCACTGTCTTTTGACCATAGCTTCGGTGAGTGATGCTCAAAGTGTTCAGTCAGGAAATTTTATTCAAAAGGTTGTTCTTGATATTAACTTTGTGCCTAAAAACTAATGATTATTTGCATAACACATCCATTATTCCTTTAAAGTTAGTTGTTAGTTTTAATTTTTTGACTAATAAAAGGCCTTCCCAGGTTATAAAATTTTCCCTTTTTTTGTGGCACTGGGAATTGAGCCCATAGGCATTCTACCTCCAACCTACACCTTGAACCTCATTTTATTTTCTTTTTAATTTGGAATTCCAAATTAAACCTTGCTAGGTTGATGAGAGTCTCACTGCTTGCTGAGGCTGTCCTTAAACCTTTGTTCCTCCCACCTCAGCCTCACAAGTACTGGGATTGCAAGTGTGGGCTAAAAATAAACTTTTAAAAACTTTTTTAAACATAGAAACATTGAGCTTTGTTTTAAAGTAAGGAATTAGCAGTAGTAATACTGTTGGTGTTGAGGTAGCAATAAAGCCATCTAGATACTTAAACTGTGGTTTCTGAAGTCATATTAAGAGCTATGTTAATTGCAGTAACTGGTGTACAAAAAGTCACCAGAGGGCAATAGTTTGTAAAGGTAATCAGATCATGTAAATGATAGTAGTTTGGGTTTTGTCCAACCACATTTATCTTATGTATTGAGCTGAGTAAAAAGACGTTTTTCCATCTGTAAGATTTTTTTCAAATCTCACGATTTTAGGAAAAAGTTGTTAATCGTTCTCTGAAAATAAAGACTTGGTTGTTTGAACTATAAAATCTTAATGTGTGCATATCGCCACCAAGTGGCAGAGAAAAGCATCGTTTGTCACAGTCCTTAGAGGTACTGGGAAAGGTGAGAAAATAAAGGCAACCTTGTTTCATGGAGTTTTATAGTAGCTGTTGAACTTTGCATGCTAACCTAGCAGTCTGACTTCATACTGAATGTTTAGTTCATGTTCACACAGACCCAAATTTAAAAATTTGCCAGTTTCACATATCATTATAGAGTTGTATTTTAATATTTCTTTTCTTAAGTATAATGGAAGTGAAAAATTGATTCACTGTTTTTTAGGAGGTAGAAATATTGGGATATTTAAGATACGATTTTATTAGCACCTTATAGAAATAAACTTAATTAGGTTCTGTTGTCTGGATTTTCTGTTTTCTTGTATCAGCTTTTTGAATAGTTACAGGGTTGATATAGAAGCACCGGGCTAGCTCATAGGCTTCTGAAGAGCCTTCATTTTTCTTAACATTTATTACATGATTGAAAAGCTCTTTGAAGACAGAACCTTAGATCAATGTTTTGAGTAAAGAATTTTTTTATCTGCTTGCCTAATTTTATAGTTAGATTTATGCATATTGACATAGCACCAGTGCTCATTATTTTCTTTAAGCCTTCTCTATGTTGTTCAGATATGAAATAAAAGTACATTTTGAAATAACTCTTTGTGATTTAACTACTACAATTGGTATACTCTGCTCAGTTCTTTGAACTTTATAGGGAGTTTGCTGCTTTACTAAGGTATCTTAATATGTGTGTCCCAATAAAATACTAACAGGAGTCAAGTTTCCAAAACTGACGCCTTCTCAGCCTCCTAAGAGTATGCCAGCCTAGGGATTTGAGTCCGTGCCAGGGTAAGCATTGGGTGGCTCCCAGCATTAGAAGCCAGAAAGATCCCTGGTGCACACTCAAACTGAACCAACTCCAAAACTAGCCAGCCAATGCAGGCATCCCTCCAAACTTGGAGTGACCTGGAGCTGAGCCCACTACCTTGGCTGTGACCTTTATATCCATGGCCTCCGTGCAAGAATGCAGGCATGAAAGCTCTTCTTCTTTCTGTTGGTTTGCGTAAATATGAGAATATTGCAGAGGCTTTCCTGCTTACTCTTGTTTGATCTCTAGAGACCACTTGGTCTACTCACCATTTGCCCCTGGCTTCATGTTGATCCCACTCCTCCTCTCAGCTGCTCTGGTGTTTTTTTCCACGCCATAAGTCATAATTCCTTTTCGGAGCCTTTGCGCTTGCTTCCCCTCTGTTGCACTGCACCACCCCAGGCAGCCCAAGGCTTCAGATAGGGACTTGTGTTCACCTCCTTAGGGATGCTTTACTTGGCCACCCCAGGTGGTTTACATTTCAAGTACCTCATCCCTGCTTTATATTTTTTTAACCTCAGTATTTATTCCCAGCTACCAGTATACACATAAACTTAATCATTTATCTTGTGTGTGTGTGTGTGTGTGTGTGTGTGTGTGTGTGTGTGTGTGTGTGGTACTGGGGTTTCTGGAAGCCCTCCTACCTCTGGGCTACACTCCCAGACTTATTTTATATTTTTATTTGGAAACAGATCTCGTAAACCAGCACAACTGGCTTCGAACCTGCGCAATCCTCCTGTCTCAGCCGCCCAAGCGCAGGGATTACAAGCGTGCGCCACCACGCCCAGCCTCATTTATCTTTTTTATTGCCTTTCTCATTAGGTGTGAAGACAGGAATTTTGTCTGATTTGGTTTTTGTTTGATTTTACTGCTGTATTCCCAATGTCTGGTACACATTGGATATACAATAAATACTTTGAAGAACTAATGAACCTTAAATATCCTGAGCTCACTTCTTAGAAGTTATATGTAAATGGCTTCTAAAGTTAGGTTTGAGAAAAGTTATATATTTTGAGTTGGTTCAGTAAATGTCATTGTAGACACTGAGAGGAAAACAAGAAAGAAATTGATATTACTTACCTTCAGGAAATACTGAGAGCCAGGTCCAGTCTGCTGGTGTCTGTGTGTGCATGTGTATGTGTGTATACATACATACAAACAGCTTATTCTTTTATTCTGCGCTCTGGCATTCTACCTCTGAGTCATACTCCGTGTGTGTGTGTGTGTGTGTGTGTGTGTGTGTGTGTGTGTGTGTGTTACTAGGGATTAAGCCCAGGGGCATTCCACCTCTGAGCTCCATCCCTAGCCCAATATTTTATTCTTAATTTTTTTTTTTTTTTTTTTTTGTGGTACTGGGGTTCCTGGAAGTCCTTCTACCTCCGGGCTACACTCCCAGACCTATTTTATACTTCATACTTTTTTATTTGGAAACAGGGTCTCTTAAGCCAGCACAGCTGGCTTCGAACCTGCGCAATCCTCCTGTCTCCGCCTCCCAAGCGCAGGGATTACAAGCTTGCGCCACCACGCTCAGCTATTTTATATAAAAGTTTATTGTAGATGTCTGTTTAACATTTGAAGGTTTTAAGCAATAATAGGTTATATGCCCATAGTTCCCCAATGTGTGCGAGTATTTTCCCACACTTGGCCACTCCCTATTGTTTTCTTATAATAGACCCACATTATCATTGCATTTATACTCTTCTTTCTCACTCTCTTTTTAAAGTAAGATTAACAAAATTAAGAAACTCTTCTCTATACTTAAAACTATACAAAAGGTAGAAATTAACATGAGAGCTGTTTCTTTAAAGAAAGGAAGAAACCTATTTCTTTGAGTAATTAAAGATAATTCCTAGGTGTTTATTGTGCACCTAGTTTATGCATTTATATTACTTACCTGGCTACTGTTAAGAGTTTTTGTTTTCAGGCCCTTCGGAAAGACATGATACAAATGTTTTAATGAATGTGTACGTCAGCAGGTATAATTAAGCAAAAGTGAATTACACCCTACCTAAGAATTGGATTTATGGTCTGAACTATATAAAATATGGGCTTGAGCTAGACTTTGAAATAGTTTTTTTTTTTAATTGCTAGAGAGAAGATAAAAAGGAAATTATTATAAGTGGGAAGAATTCATGAGAGAGGTTTTTGGCAACTAGCAAAACAAAACTGTTGATGGTCTATAAGTTGGAAGAATGCAGTGCATTGTTCTTTCAACATGAACTATTTCTTAGTTATTACAGTGCGCCAGGTGCTGAGGGTACTAGACATAAAGCATAGCCAAGCTCTTACAGAGCTCATGCCTCAGGGTGCCATTTTGCCTTCACTCTTCAGTTACTTAGTTTCTTTTTTTTTGTTGTTTGTTTGTTTTTGGTGGTACTGGGGTTCCTGGAAGCCCTTCTACCTCCGGGCTACACTCCCAGACCTATTTTATATTTTTGAAACAGGGTCTCTTATGCCAGCGCGGCTGGCTTCGAACCTGCGCGATCCTCCTGTCTCCGCCTCCCAAGTGCAGGGATTATAAGTGTGCGCCACCACGCCCGGCAAGTTACTTAGTTTTATTAATATTTTGAAAGTTTTTACTCGGGACATTGCTTAGTGATGTCTTCCAGGGTAATTGCCAAAGTTAAATGTAATATCCATAACAATAACAGCATTAACAATTATTTTATTTTGAGTAGACCTTAATTAGTCATCACAGATTTCTGTGATGGTATATCATGGTTTACATATGGGATTTGTTGGCCTCCAGTAGTTCAAAACTTTGAACTGTGTGAAAATGTAAAGAGTAGCTCTCTGCTCTAAGAGGTATCTAGTTTAACTGATTACCATAACTTTAATATTTTTCTTGAGTAGATATGAGTCTTGATTTCCATCCTTAGACATGAATATTTTCATTACAAAAGGTGTCACCAAAATTTGTCCTAAGGAGACTAATTGCATTTCAGTATTATTTTGTTTTTGTGCATTCAAGAAAAGAAAATGTCTTGGATTTAATTATTTCGTGTTCAGGGATTTATTTCCCCCAATTATTTTTCAGGTTTTTTTGCCCTCCTCCTTGTGTGTATCTTATGGGCAGTGGATGGAAGAAAAAAAAAGAACAAATGGAACGTGATGGTTGTTCTGAACAAGAGTCTCAACCGTGCGCATTTATTGGAATAGGAAATAGTGACCAAGAAATGCAACAGCTGAACTTGGAAGGAAAGGTAAGTCAAGACGTTGGTTCCCTATAAAGGGGGACCAGGCACTTAAATAGAGTTTTCATATTCATTTTTGTCATGTTGAGTTTTAAATGGCTATTAATGGCAGTTATATATAAATCAGAACCAGAAATACTTGTCTAAATAAATACTTTGGGTTTCATCAATGATTTGTGAGGCCTGTGCTGTTAATACCTAAAGGTGGCACAATGGAAATTTCTGTTTGAGGCCAATAAACTTGTCCTGACAGGATTGTGATACTTAAATATTAATGAAAATGCACTGCTTAGTAATAATTTACTCTTGATCTTGGCCTTCTACTAGAAGCATCAACATAGGCAAATTCTTAGAAGAATTTATCTGAATATATTGTAATTTACACATATTGTGATTTACATACATATATCACTATAGACAAGAATAGCTACAGTTAGAGCTATTCAAACTTTCAGATGGTTTTATTCAACCAATTTGCTGGAGAAAAAACTATCAACTAATTTTCTTAATTGTATTTTTGAATTTATTTATGTATTTATTTTTGCAGTACTGGGGATGGAACCCAGGGGCATTCCATCACTGAACTACACCACAGCCCTATTTTTTATTCTTTATTTTGAAATATGGTCTCAATGAGTTGCAAAGGGCCTCACTAAATAGCTGAGGCTTTCCGCAAGCCCTGATCCTCCTGTCTCAACCTCCCAAATGCTGGGATTACAAGCATGCACTACCATGCTCAGCTTGTATTTTTTGAATTTAAGAAGCAGTAACTGTCAATCTGCATCTTTAATACTGAAAAATAATTCTTTATTCATTGAGAATTATTTTCCTTAATATTAAAATTTAGAAAATGGTTATCTCAATAACTACATCAATGTCTTTTTTTTTTTTTTTTTTTTGCAGTACTGGGAATGAAACCCAGGGGCATTCTACCTCTGAGCTACACCCCCAGCCCTATTTTTTAGTCTTTTTATTTTTTCTATTTATTTACTTATTTTTTATTTATTTATTTATTTATTTTGGTGGTACTAGGGATAGAACCCTTCTACCTCTGGGCTACACTCCCAGACCTATTTTTTATATTTTTTTTTATTTGGAAACAGGGTCTCTTAAGCCAGCACAGCTGGCTTCGAACCTGAGCGATCCTCCTTTCTCCGCCTCCTAAGCGCGGGGATTACAAGCGTGCGCCACTACACCTGCCTAGCCTTTATTTTTGAAACAAGGTCTCACTGAGTTGTGAAGGACCTCCCTAAGTAGCTAAGGCTGTCCGCAAACTGTGATCCTCCTGTCTCAGCCTTCCAAATGCTAGGATTACAAGTGTGTACCACCCAGCACAAATGTCTTTTAAAATAATGCATTAAAAAAACTATTTCCTTATCAGTAAGTCTTTGTTGAATCAAAATATTTACTCTGTTAAATTTGGTACTGTAGATGAGGCTGTGGAGTAGCAGGAGGGTGGTCCCTTAGGGAATCTGTGCTCTAAATTCACTTTTATTTGTTTTAACAGAGTTTGTGCTAAGAAGCCTTAAATCATCCTTTTTCAAATCTGATTATTTGTATGCCATTTGCATTTTTGTGTAGTATCTTTATTAGTAAGACTTGTTGACTATTGATTTTAAATTAGGTTTGGGACAATACTTATTTCAATAAAGAATATTAATCTTAGAAAATAGAGCAGTAATAACATTTGAGCTAAAATAATACATTTAAGTGGCTGAGCGTGGTGGTGCTACCTTGTAATTCCAACATTCTGGAGGCTGAGACAGGAGGATCGGGGTTTGTGGACAGCCTCAGGTACTTAGTGAGGCCCTTTGCAACTCAGTGAGACCCTGTTTCAAAATAAAGAATAAAAACTAGGGCTGGGGATGTAGCTCAGAGGTAGAATGCCCCAGGTTTCCATCCCCAGTACCACCCCCCCCAAAAAAAACCAATACATTTAAGTTCTGAGTCTAATAGATCTTAGCTATGTCTCATCTGTGTTTCTGGTATATAGAAAGCCCCAGAGTTATATGGCTATAAGCTGCTGGCCTAGACAATGAGTGAGTACAATCAGCTTCTTTCTGAAGCCAGGGAGTCTAGTCTAGGTTAACTGTTGAACTGTTTTAGTTCACCTTATTACTCACTCCAGCTAGTTCTGGCTTCTTACCCTAAATTTTAATTTCCTGGGAGATAATATCACATAAACAACCAGTAGTGCCATGTTTAAATTCTGTACCTCAGTCGTGCGTGGTGGCGCACGCTTGTAATCCCCGCACTTGGGAGGCGGAGACAGGAGGATCGCACTGATTTGAAGCCAGCCACACTGGCTTAAGAGACCCTGTTTCCAAATAAAAATATAAAATAGGTCTGGGAATGTAGCCCGGAGGTAGAAGGGCTTCCAGGAACCCCAGTACCACCAAATAGATACATACATACATACATACATACATACATACATACTGTACCTCAGCATGAAGACTTACCTACTACCGTCTATTATTGTTTTCTAATCCTCTACCATTATATTTTTTTCCTCATAGCCTGGATATTGGCAGAAGAGAATGCCTAAGAGAGTTATCATTTACTGTTTAAAATACCTGTTGTTAGGGCAGTGCAGTTTTATATGTTAATACTTAATGTTAATGAAAAATGCTATTAGAGTAGTCTATATCAAGTAAGACTGATTTAGAGTTCATAGAAGGCAGTCCAGACAGAAAGAACAGTATAATCCCATGCTTGGCGCATAACGGTACAAGAACATGGTTTAGTACAGGTGAGCACGATGTTCTGACCATGGAACGCTGATCTCCAAAAGGCTCCTTTGCTTCTGTCTGCCTCACTTGACATCCATTCATGAAAGGAAATATTTTTTCAGTAGACTATTCATTGAAAATACAATTAGTCATTACCAAAAAATAGAGGATATTTATTTTGCATTATTTGGTGTTCATATTAATTTTAAATATATAGTACAATAAAATTCTAGTGTGGTTTAATAATATGTTGAATCTGTAATTTCATTTAATAATGTATTCAATTTGTTAAACATTCTTTTTTCCCAAATTTATGTTTTATATAGTTGTAGCTAGGTAAGCTATGAAATGAGACTTACTTATCTAATTAGCACTCTTGCAGTCTTCTTATTTCAAAATGTTGCATACTCTTGTTACCTTTGTTTTGTTTCTATAATTCACATATTTCTATAATATATTTTTGTAGCAATAGATGTTGGTATTCTTTATATCAGAACAATACTTTATTGCCAAAAAATTTTGCTTTCAGAGAGGCAAATCTCCAGCTCAGTTTAAGTTAAACAATGTTGATCATGCCTGGAGAGATTATTATTTGCCTTTTTTTTTTCTTTAGAGTTCAGTTATCTCATTTATTTTAACCTTTTAGTATGGCCAAATAATGTAACTTACTTTCTATTTTCTTATTTTTTAAAGTCCTAATATTTACTGAGTCAATGATTTTTTCATTTTATTTGAGTAGTTTGTAGATCTCAGCTTTACAGCCAGCCTCAGCTTCTTAGTGAGGTCCTTTGCAACTCAGTGAGACCCTGTTTCAAAATATAAAGAATAAAAAATAGGGCTAAGCGTGTAGCTCGAAGGTAGAATGCCTCTGGGTTCCATCCCCAGTATTGCAAAAACAAAAAAGGTACTTAATACTGTATTAAGCATATATTTACCCTGCCTGGAAAAGCATGTCAGTATTTTAGGCTCCTCCCTAACTCACAGGGATCTAGAGACTAGGAAAGGTTTATTTATATTTATTTATTTATTTATTTATTTATTTATTTATTTATTTATTTATTTATTTGGTACTGGGGTTCCTGGAAGCCCTTCTACCTCCAGGCTACACTCCCAGACCTATTTTTATTTTTTGAAACAGGGTCCCTTAAGCCAGTGCGGCTGGCTTCGAACCTGCGCAATCCTCCTGTCTCCGCCTCCTAAGCGCAGGGATTACAAGCGTGCGCCACCACGCCCGGCTAGGAAAGGCTTTAGAACTGTTGTATAATTGAAGTTAGCAGCATTTAACAGTGTCCTTGTTGTTTGATGAGTCCTGTACATCTTACCTACTGTGTTCTCAATTATCAGAACTTATAATTCCTTATCATTTGCTCTAGTACCTTTATATTCAGTTCTCTTGGTAATATAATATGAATGATCCCATTAGACCAAAGTTAACCATTAATCCAATAGTTCAAATATACTCTTATAGGCTCTTTCTGGTTTAAAATATTTTATAATCATCCCGTTTTCCTTAGGTTTATAAGTGGTTATTTTAGCATTCGGCTACCTAAAGAAAAACATCATATGTGCTATTTTGAGAAGGACTACTGCTAACATTTTTTATTAATTTTGTTGGATTCTGATAGTTGTATCTTTTCTTTGTAGGAAGACAATCATCAATTATTTTTAACAACAAAAATCCCATTTTTAAAATATTGCCAGAACATTTGAGTGCTAATTCTGTGAAACAGATGAAGAGTTCTGTAAAACAAAACAAAAAAGCTTTAATTTTTTAAAAAATCTTTTGTTTGTGACTGAAACTCTGGGAATTTAAAATTAACATCTTTGCTCATAAGCTTCTTAGAGACACCAGAAAAGGTTTCAGGCTGTGTTCTATCCATGTTGTTCTGCTGTGCTTGTCCAAGTGAACCTTTATGAGCGTGCTGCCATCCAATTTCACTTGAACTGTCTTGCCTACAATCTCATTTGGAAAAACCAAGGCCTCCAGGATCATATCCTGCCCGTCTGGCATCGTGCAGCTTCTGGGACACTTAGCTTGTTTTACGTACAACTTTTTCAAGTTAGCTTAGGCAGAACTTTCCTGAGGAGTAAAGACCACATGTATCACTGAACAACTTCTCTATATCACATACTAGCTAGACTTGGATTTTCTGGAAGGGTTTCAGTTGAGAAATCTGAATAAAGACTAGGATAACGGCTTTCCAACCACTACTAACTTCAGCTTTCCTTCTGCTCTCATATTCATTTCCCATGGCTGAGCCTCGAGAGCCTAGTTCCAGAGGTTCCCAGGAGAAGATGAGGCATACCTCTTGCTTGAGCTTGGCATATGCCCCTACATTGGTTTTGCTTATTTGTATGTGGTTTTTTGGTGTGGAGATTGAACCCATGGGGATCTACCACTGAGCTACATCCTCATCCCTTTTGATTTTTTTGAGACACAGTCTTGCTAACTTGCAGTCCTCCTGCCTCAGCCTCCCAAATTGCTGAGTTTACAGGACTACCTCTTTGCCATGCCAGTATTTGTAGGTGGTAGACTTGATATATGGAAGGTTTTGTACTTTCTCTTCAGAGATTAATTATAGTTGGTTTTATGGGCTCTTCATTAGGATTATTTCATTCAAATCTGATCAAACCTAGTCATGGCCATTCTGAGTTTTAGGTACCAGCAAGGTTTCAATGCTATTAAAACTTTTCTTTTCTTTCACAGAACTATTGCACGGCCAAAACATTGTATATATCTGATTCAGACAAGAGAAAACACTTTATGTTGTCTGTAAAGATGTTCTATGGCAACAGTGATGACATTGGTGTGTTCCTCAGCAAGCGGATAAAAGTCATCTCCAAACCTTCCAAAAAGAAGCAGTCATTGAAAAATGCTGACTGTATGTATACTTGAGTTTTCTGGTCTCCAGCTCCCACCATGCATTGATAAGATAAACTTCTTTAAACTGCTTTTTCAGTAGCCAATTTATTCTTATATTTTTTGGCCCTTAGTTATTGTCTTTTTTTTTTTTTTAATTGAAAGTGGGTAGTATTTCTTGGTTAAATGAAGTGGTTCTCAATCAGAATTGGTTCTTTACTGCTCCCTGGGGCATATGAGAAGATCAGAGTTTTTTTCCTTTCATTGTCATAGTGATTGGGAAGGAGATGATGTTTAGGCTGATGGTGCTGAATGTCTTGCAATGTCCAAGGCTGATCCTGTTCCACAAAGAGCTGACTCACCCAGATTGTCACAAGCTCCTCTTTGAAAAATATTAAATGGGCTGTGAGAACCTGAACAAAATTTATAATATCCCTGGTGGAGACTACTATTTTGTCAGAATTTTAAACTAGACATTAGTATTATAATGTCATTTATTTTCCATTCCATGTATACATTTTTCAGATTATCTGAATACATTTCTTTTTATACTTGGTTTTTTATTTTCTTTTGTTTCATTTTGTAATAAAGTTGGCTTATTCAAACCTAGATCCACAAACTTTTAAAGTTTGTGGACAAGGTCCACAAACTTTAAACTGTAATAGTTTCTTCTCTCTCCTACCTTTTTTTTTCTTCTCTGTCATTTATTGAAGAAACTGGGTCATTTTTCCTGTGGAATTTCCATATTCTGAATTTGGCTAATTATCCTCTGTTTATCATGTTTTCTGTGAACAGGTCATTAGACTTTTAAAATAGCTAGCTATTTTCCATCAGATCAGAAATTATATCTAGCTATCTCAGTTTTTTGGTCATGTTAAAATTGATTAGACTAAGTATATCTTATTAGTGTAAAGTGCTTATAAAGCTCCTTGTGCAACCTATAACCTAATGGTTACAGTAGCCATTATTTCATTAAGTCCTGCAAAATAGTAATTTTCCAATTCTTTGATTCCTAATTTCTGCATTTGTTAGCCAGAGTTTTTTCTACAAAGAACTTTGTCATATCAGCTGTTTGCCACAAAATGTTGAAGAAAAGCCAGGCTTGGTGGTGCATGCTTGTAATCCCAGCGTTCGGGAGGCTGAGACCAGAGGATCGTGGTTCGCAGACAGCCTCAGCTACTTAGTGAGGTCCTCTGCATCTCAGTGAGACCTGGTTTCAAAATAAAGAATAAAAAATAGGGCAGGAGGTTTAGCTTGGATGTTGAACGCTCCTGGGTTCCATCCCCAGACCCACCTAAAAAAAAAATGTACCAGGCATGGTGGCGCGCACTTATAATCCCCGCGCTTGGGAGGCAGAGACAGGAGGATCGCGCAGGTTCAAAGCCAGCTGCACGCGCTGGCTTAGGAGACCCTGTTTCCAGATAAAAATGTAAAAAGAGGTCTGGGAGTATAGTCCGGAGGTAGAAGGGCTTCCAGGAACCCCAGTACCACCCCCCCAAAAAAAAAAATGTTGAAGAAAGGGCAGGATAAATATTTTATTTACCAATTTGCAGAATAATGAAATACTCTTTGAAAGTGACAAGTGAGGTTTTAGGGTTTTAGTTTTGTCTGCTTGCTTTTTATTTTGTTCCATTATGACCTCATTAGTTTTTATGGTAGATGTGTTTCATTCTATTTTCTCCTTATTGATGTCCTCGTTTGCTCAGTATTACAGAAAATTCCACTCTAAGCTAGACAGAATTGCATAAAAGAATGAAGGTCCTTGTGTTTATCCTCTAACTTCAACAATAATCTTAACTTTTGTTTTTATCTATACCCCATCCTAGCCCCACTTCCCTTGCTTTCCTTTTAGTTTGATACAAATCTTAAGACATATTGTATGCAGATATTTGTGTAACTATAAAAGATAGAAGTCTCTTGTTTTTTAATGTAGTCACAAAATCATGATCACATTAAAAACAACTATAAAAATATTTCTTAGTATCATATTAAATCTTTGTTCCAATTTAAAAATTGTCTAAAATGTCAATTTTTCTTTCTTTTTTTTTGCGGTACTGGAGATTGAGCCCAGGGACATTCTACCACCAAGCTACACCCCTAGCCCTATTTTTATTCTTTATTTTGAAACAGGTCTCACTAAGTTGCAGAGGGCCTCACTAAGTAGCTGAAGCTGCTGCAAACCTGTGATCCTCCTGTCTCAGCCTCCCAAATACTGGGATTACAAGTATGTGTGCCAGCACACCCAGCTAAAATGTCAAATTTTCAATTTATTGACCCAAAAGGGAAATTCTCTAGGTATTATAATACATATTATGTTGACACATCTTTTGAATATATTTTAATGTATATCTTCCCCCGTAATTTATTTATTCAGGAGTCTTTAGCCATAAAATTTTCTACATACTTGATTTTGCTAATTTCATTCCTTTGGCAGAGTGTATTTTCTGAAATTGGTAGTGCCAGAAAGAAAAATTGGTCGACATTAAGAAAGTGGAAGGACAGGTTTCATTCAGTACTCTTGCAATAGAGGAAAGAATCTTAATTATAGAACCAGTTTCAAAATACCACAAAGTCAAGTGGGGATTTAGCCAAGGAATTAAGTGAGGGGATCAGTGGATCAAAATTTAGGAGGAGAACTCAGGGGAAGGGGAATTCTTGCTAACTGTCGTAACAGGAGTCCTGCTGAAGACAGGCAAAGGGAATCATGCATCAAAAGTAGGGGCATAATTTAGGATTTGCTATAGCCGGGCTTGAGTAACCAGTGACAAGGCCCAAGGACAAAAACTAATCATTGAGAATGCTCATAGGACCCTCTGTAAAGTTTGGTTAACTTAAATTTTATTCTTTTTTTGTTGCTTGAAGGACAACACTGCTTTCTGGATGGTCATGTGTCGCCTGCACCAGGAAGCATATGATATCTTCATGTTCAAGCTATTTCCAATTCAAAATACTTCTTTTTTTTTCCTTTTTTTTTTTTTTTTTTTAATGGTACTAGGGATTGAACCCAGGGGCATTCTACCTCTGAGCTATATCCCCAGCTTTATTTTATTCTTTACTTTTGAAACAGAGTCTCACTAAGTTGCATTAGGACCTCAGAAAATTGCTGAGGCTGGTTCCAAATTTGTGATCCTCCTGTCTCAGCCTCCCAAGTATTAGGATTACAAGCATGTGCCACCACGCCAGTTAATTATTTTTATTTTGAGGGTCAGGGGATGGAACCCAGGGGCATTCTACCTCCGAGCTACACCCCCTGCCCTATTTTTTATTCTTTATTTTGAAACAGGGTCTCACTGAATTGCAGAGCCTCCAGGCTATACTCCCAGACCTTTTTTATATTTTATTTGGAAACAGGGTCTCACTAAGTTGCTGAAAGCCTCACTAAGTAGCTGAGGTTGGCTTCGAACCCGTGCGATCCTCCTGTTTCAGCCTCCCAAGCGCGGGGATTACAAGCGTGCACCACCATGCCCGGCTCTTATTCTTTATTTTGAAACAAGGTCTCACTTAAGTTGCATAGGGCTTCACTAAGTAGCTGAGGCTGGCCACAAACCTGTGATCCTCCATTTTAGCCTCCCAAGTACTGGGATTATAAGTGTGTGTCACATTACCTGGATCAAATTACATGTTTTTATTTAATCTCTTTAATTTTGTGTTTGTATTGAATATTGGTTTCTTGATGACAGAGAACATGGTGACAGAACATATTTCACTTTAAGAATATTTTCCTAATGTACCTGAATGTGTTTTTTACATCCAAATTATTTACTGTTAATATTTATATATCATGTTTGTATGCAATATAACATTTAAGTTATTTTAGAAAACAACAGTATTCTCTAAAATCACAGTATTCAGAGGCAGATCCTTTTCTATGCAGATGCCCTGTATGCAAGCATATGGAGACACATGCAGTCACATAAAATACATTTGCCTAATGGGGCCATAGTTATTTATAGTTTACTTTTCCATGGGAGATACTTTTTATCAATTAGTTTAAATCTGTATATAAATGTGAAAATGATAATACTATAATTTGTTTAATCAGATTTCTACTGTTGGACATTTATGTTATTTTTACTGGCACGTTATAATTATTCATGAACATGAGATTGTGTAACATTAGTGCATGTACATAACATAATTTGGTCGGCTTCATTCCCTAGTTCCTCCTTTCCCACCTACGTTCTCTACTGGTCTCTCTTCCATTTTCATGAGGCCCTTTTTTATTTCTTTATTCTCTCTAGCTTCCATTTATAAGAGAAAACACATATTCCTGACTGAGTCTGGATTAATAACTCAGTATGATGTTCACAGGTTTCAACAATTTACTGGCAAATAATAATCATTCTTTTTTATGGCTGAGAAAAGTCCACCATGTATATATGCCAGATTTTCCTTAATCCATTCATCTACTCACAGACACCTAGGCTTAGGTATTGTGAATTGCATCACTTTAACAATGGGTGTGCACATATTGCTGTAGTATCTGACGTTAGTTCTTCGGGATAAACACTGAGGAGCGGTATAGCTGGTCATATGGAATCCCATTACTCGTCTTTTGAGGACTCTCCATGGTGATTTCCATAGTGGTTGTACTAATTTGCAATCCCACCAACAATGTTTTGAGTGTTCTTTTGTCCCACGCATCCTGGCCAATAGTATTATTTGTATTCTTGATGATTGCTTAGCTGTGGTAAGATGCATTCTCAGTGTAGTTTTGATTTACATTTACCCAGTTGCTGAAGATGTTAACATTTTTACATATATTTGTTGGCCATTTGTGCTTCATCTATTGAAAAGTATCTGTTCAGTTGCCCATTTATTGATAGTTTTTTGTTTTTTTTTTGTTAAGAGTTTGAGTTCTTAATATATTCTGGATGATAATTCTTTGTTAGAAGAGTAGCTGGCCAAGATTTTCTCCCATTCTGCAGGATTTCTCCCCCCCCCCCCCAGTACTGGGGATGCAACCCAGGGGCATTCTAACTCTGAGCTACACCCTCAGCCCTATTTTTTTATTCTTTATTTTGAAACAGGGTCTCACTAAGTTGCAGAGGGCCTCACTAAGTAACTGAGGCTGGCCACGAACCCGGATCCTACTGTCTCAGCCTCCCAAATGCTGGGATTACAATCGTGCACCAGCACGCCTGGCTTCTGTAGAATTTCTTTTTCATGCTCTTCTTATCTTGATGGAAAGAAGCTTTTCAGTTTGATATGATCTCATGTATTCATTCTTCCTCTTATTTCCTGAGCTATAGGGGTCTTATTGAGGATCTTACTGCCCGTGCCTATATGATAGGGTTAAATCTGGGGCACTTTTTTTTGTTTGTTTTTTTGAGAGGTGTGTGTGTGTGTGTGTGTGTGTGTGTGTGTGTGTGTGTGTGTGTGTTACTAGTGATGCAATCCAGGGGCATTATCTCTGAGCTGCACCCCTACCCCTATTTTTATTCTTTTATTTTGAAACAAGGTCTCACAAATTGCAGAGGTCTGGCCACAAGCCTGCAATTCTCCTTGTTCCAGCCTCTCAAGTACTGGGTTTACAAGTTTGCACCACCATATCCGACTGGCATGTAATATTTTTTAAATGATATTTTTCTAGTGATCAGCACTATGTGTTTAACTGTGTAGGTCTCATTTTAAAATGACTTTTATTAAAAGTTTATATCATTAGCTTGACATTGATAAGTTTTGGCTTTCTTTCTGGTATGATCTCTTTTTTCAGAATAAAATTTTTATCATCAAAATCTGTTAGTTGTTAGCCGGGCGTGGTGGCGCACGCTTGTAATCCCCGCGCTTGTGAGGCTGAGACAGGAGGATTTGCACAGGTTCAAAGCCAGCCTCAGCTACTTAGTGAGACCCTGTTTTCAAATAAAATATAAAATGGGTCTGGAAGTATAGCCCGGAGGTAGAAAGCCTCTGGGTTCCACCCCCAGTACCACACACACAAAAATCTGTTAGTTGTTAAATATTAGTAAGTCAACATAACAAGCAGAAGTCTCTTCTTGTCCTGTCTCTCTTCCACCTGCCCCAGTCACATAAACAGAAGCTTCTTTTTCTTTGCAGTATGCATCGCCTCAGGAACAAAGGTGGCTTTGTTTAATCGACTTCGATCCCAGACTGTTAGTACCAGATACTTGCATGTAGAAGGAGGTAATTTCCATGCCAGTTCACAGCAGTGGGGAGCATTTTACATTCATCTCTGTGAGTATAAAAATGTGTATTATTAAATTCTTTGCTACTAAGATGTTTGCATATATTGTTTTGGCATTATTCTAAGCAAAAAATACATTTTAAGGGATGACCATTTGATCTCTTTCCACTTGCTGCAGTGGATGACGATGAATCAGAAGGAGAAGAATTCACAGTCCGAGATGGTTACATCCATTATGGACAGACGGTCAAACTTGTCTGTTCGGTTACTGGCATGGCACTCCCAAGACTGGTAAGGCTGTGCTTCTACCTTAGTGATGTGTCAAGTAAAACTAATTCTTAAAACAGGAAAGCATAAAATTCAGATATGAAAACACACCTCAGTGTCAAAGCTTCTTAATTTAAAAGGTAATGTCAGTAATCCTTATTTTTTATAGTGGATAATTAGACCCTACTTTATTTCAGAAGTGCTTTAAGGCAGGACATATTTTTTATAAGTATATTCTTAATGACTCTGTTATACTCTTTTCAATAAAGTTTGGTATTAGTTTCCTTTTGCTTGTATATGTGAACATGTTGTATAGAGGTCACTATAAATTACAGTGTAGTCTTTACTAATGCAAATAAATACACTGTGTTTATTTTTATATGCTATCGTATTCTGCTGTGGGACCAAGTTTTTAAAAGCATAGAAATTCTTTTAAAATATAAGCATAATTTTTATTAGACTACTTTAACAAGGTAGATTTATTAAGACTAAATAAAATTAGTGTTTTTCTCAGAAAAGAGGCATGGGATTGGGGGCTTTTTGTTCACTAGAAGATTGTAAAACTGTAAAATTGCTTTTCTTAGTAAAATGAAGACAAAAGTCCATTAAAACTCTTCTCCTTTTCTGAAACAGTACAATTCATTAGTTAAAGGTGAAAGCGATTTATAAGTAAGTGCCATTCAAGGTCAGATTGAGGGTGTTAGACAAGTAGAACATTTAGTAATACTTTTCTTTAACATGCTTTATATATATCTCTGGTGAAAAGTTTGCTATTATATAGCTTGTGGGCTATTCCAGTAGAGGAAAGGCTGGTCTACAATTGTCTGAGTAAATGTGTCACTTGTTTTTATTTGGGGAGGTATTTCTGTGTTACAGTTGTATGATTCACTTCCCATTTCAATTTAATAAGCTAGGTAAAGAAGGAGAGGTATAAAAAATGGAAAGAAGCAAACAAATCAACATTTACTCAGTTCTTCTCGTTCATTGTGTCTTATCCTATTCCAAGGATGGCGTTTGTTAGCTTTCCTTGTACACCAGAACCAAATGTTCAGAGTATTAATACCTTTGTATGCAACAGCTTATGTGGGGACCATTTAGAAGACAGAGCCAGATCTTACAATAATGATTTCACTTAAAGTTTAATGTAAAACACAAGTGGTCTGCCTTGCTTAAAAATTATTTTAAATTGAATTTTTTACACTCAAAACGATATGGTTCTCATTATAAAAAGTTAAATTAACTTAGAGAAGATGTTAGAAGAAGTTGCAGTATCATCATTAACATGCTAATAAATGTCTTTCTAGAAATTCCATGACTGAGGAATTCTGACAACTTTTCTCAAAATCATAGGTAGGCTTTAGATATCGGCACCATTTCTTACACCTGTTGATTTCCACTCGTAGTTATCAACAACCAAGCCTCTATAGCACCCATATGCTTTAGAAAAGATAATCCTGTTATCTGAAAGTTGCTTTTAAAATGCTTTCTCAAATGTCAACCTCATTGGAGAGCTTTGCTTGGAAAACATTTTCCCTCCTTGACCAGGTTTCAGTGGGATAAATGTCCTAGTGAAACTTCTGTTGTGTAGGATACTGTGAAAACTGTTTATGCAGATCTGGCCAACTAACAATAAACCTGTTAACGCTTACTGCATGTCTCATCGAGGCTGTCATACTGTGGGGTGAGGGCATCGAAGATCTGTACTCTGACCATTACAGCTCCACTCATGATGTCATCAGCTGATAAAGTTACATTAATAACTATTATCTATTATATGGTATAGAATGTAGATCACTCAGATTGGTTGAACAACCCCGTAACAGACTCACACAGTAATTGCTGGACAGGTGGATTGTTAGGAATATACATAATGTATTTCCTTTCTGTGGGGTTTTATCCTCTTAACCTCCAACAGACAGTAACTATTGTACCCCGAGTGTCTACAGAACCAGCTCAGAGGAAGCACCAGTTACTCAGAGTGACCCTTGATATTTTCTGAACTTAAAATCACACACATATCCAAGTTGTAATGCGTTTGTATGCCTGTTTCCTCAGATTTCTTTTTCTTAATAATTAGAATGTTAATAACATCACATTATTTTTTTTCCGGACCTGAGGATGAAACCCAGGGGCATTCTACTTCGGACCTACACACCCAGCCCTATTTTTTTCTTTTTTAATTTTTCATTTTAAAACCGGGTCTCACTGAATTGCAAAGGGCTTACTAAGTAGCTGAGGCTGTCCACAAACTTGAGTCCTCCAGTCTCAGCTTCCCAAATGCTGGGATTACAAGTGTGCACAACCACGCTGGCATGATATCACAATTTATAATCACCACGTTATGGAACCAACCCAAGTATCAGTCAACAGATGAGTGGATAAAGAAAAGGTGGTATATGCACACAATGGAGTTTTACTCAACCAAACAGAAAAACAAAATCATGGCATTTACAGGAAAATGGCTGAAACTAGAGAATATGCCAAATGAGACCAGCCAGTGTCAGAGAGTCAAGGCTTATATATTTTCTCTCATATGTGGAAGCTAGAAAGAAAATGGGAAACATAAGAGATTTTAACGAATGTGAAGAGAAGCCTGAAGAAGGGGCTGGGGAGGGAGTTAGGAGGAAAGGGATTAAGGAAGGAAGCGGTTCAGAGTGTGGTGATCTGTGAAGCCATTGCTGTGATTGCACTACGTGCACCAGGAGGTGAGCGAGGTGGGATGGAGGAAGCCACCAGGTGCCGGGTGCATGGATGCTTGTGTCACATCGAACCTCATTATGATGTAGAATCGCGACGCACTCATAAAGGTATTTTTTAAAAAGAAGTCATCAAGCCAGAGTTTGGTGCTATCTTTGATTTCTTAATTGGTGGGAGTGAGGTTATTCATCGGTGTTGGTGTCTGAAGAGCTGTTGGGGAAGTGAAACACCAGATATGGCCTGTGTTATCAGTGTGCTTCCTCCTCCTGCTGGTAGTAAAACAAGTAGGGACACAGATAACTGAGTTGTAGAGAAAAACAGTGCCCAAGACACTTAAGTGCTCCTGTGACTTACAGAAAATTTTAGACTTCTTTTTTTCTTTCTTTCTTTCTTTTTTTTTTTTAATTTGGTGGTACAGGGGATTGAACCCAAGAGGCATTCTACCTCCATGCCATACCCCAGCCCTATTTTATTCCTTATTTTGGCTTTGTTTTGTTTTTGTTTTTACAGTACTGGGGATTGAACCCAGGGGCATTCTACCTCCAAGGTTACATCCCCAGCCCTATTTTTTATTCTTTATTTTGAAACAGGGTCTTACTAAGTTTCGGGGGGCCTCACTATATAGCTGAGGCCATAAGTAGCTGAGGCTGACCTCAAGCCTTTGATCCTCCTATCTCAGCCTCCCAAGTACTAGGATTACAAGCATCCTCCACCAGGCCCAGCTCTTATTCCTTATTTTGAAACACAGCCTCACTAAGTTGTGGAGAGCCTCCCAAGTTGCTGAAGCTGGCCACGAACCTGCAATCCTCCTGTCTCAGCCTCCCAAGTACTGGGAATCTTATATCAAATTTTTAAAATCATATTTTTCTAAAATCCAAACCTCACTGAATTAAAATACAACCATAAGACTTTAGCATTGAATTGAAATGTTTTGCTTAGTCTCACAGACTTTCTTAGAAGCTACAATTGCTAGAAATGTAATGTCTTCCTTTTAGCTTAAAAATTAGTATCAGGAGAATGACAAACATTCTGACTAAAAATATACTGCAGAACTAAAAGTGTATAACTATGAAGAACATTGATTTGAAAGGTTGGGGCTTTACATAGTTGTGGCTTTGCTGAAGCAAAATGATCTTTGAGTGTGAGGCATGAATGGTAGTAAAAGCCAGTTTTCTTAGATAATATTAATGCCATTGTAAGCCCTTTTACGTGCATTGGTTCAGTCCTCACAATCATCCTCGAGTGGTTACTGATTCTGCAGCGGTGTTACATAGGTGTGTGTGCATGCTTTCTCCAAATAGTCCTGAGCACCTCCTGTGTGTCCAGCACTGCCAGATGCCAGAGGTACTGTAGCAAGCAAGACAGTTCTCTCCTTGGCTTACATTCTGGCAGGGAGATAGACAAAAGAAAACCCAGCTGTGTGTGTGTTGTACATGATGATTAAAACACCAGCTAAGATGGAAGGAATTAAGAGACTGAGGATTGGAGATGCGTAGAGAGGCCATGGGAATCTTTCGGAAGTGACGGATCAAAGACCTGAATAAAGTCGGGGAACATGGATGAAGTGAGGAACATCGCTGGCAGACAGAACAAATACAGCAGAGCGTAAGCCAGAGTGGGCCGTGGCTGCCGAGGAGAGCAGTGCATCCTGAGCAGAGGGCAAGGGGTGAGGGCAGCTAGCTTAGCCGCAAGCCTAGCGTGGGCGACATCTCCCGGGACCCTGTGCGTGTGAGGCGCGGACTTTATCCTATCTGTATGATAGAAGGGCAGCGGAGAGTCTTAACCCGAATGATGGTCTATTTGTGTCTAAAAGGATAATTCTAGTTGCCATGGAGAGAGAGAGAAAGAGAGCATAAGGATGTACAAGTGAAAGTCATTTATTCAACTATAAGTTGAGGAAGGATCAAATTTAGGAGGAAAATTTAAATTCTGGCTCTGATTTTTTTTTTTTCCCCAGTACAGGGGCATTCCACCTCTGAGCTACACACCCAGTCCTGTTTTTTAGTCTTTATGTTTTTTGAAACAGGGTCTCACAGAGTTGCGAAGGGCCTCACTAGGTAGCTGAGGCTATCCACGAACTGTGGTCCTCTGGTCTCTGCCTCCCAAAGGCTGAGGTTACCAGCGTACGCCACCACGCCTGGCCCTGGTTCTGATATTTTAAACTTGAGATGTGGATTTTAAACATCCTAAGTGTTGTTGAATAGATGGTTAAATATGCAAGTTAAATGCAGGAGAGAAGAATAGGGCTAGAGATCAAAATTTAGGGGTTGCCAACCTCTAAATATTGCAGAGAGTGCGGATTATAAAGAGAAGAGGTGAGGTCTGAGGACTCCTTTCTGGGTATTCTATGCGTCTGCTAAAGCAGTTATAGCTGCCAAAGGAGAACATCAGATGCTTCCAAGAGGTAAAGTTAGATAAGGACAGAAATGCTATGAGATTCATCTGTCTGGAAGCCCGTGGTGGTCTTGATAAGCAGTTATAGTGCAGTCTTTGGAACAGAAAACTGGAGAGACTTCAGGAGATGGGGCAGCAAGGAAAAGGCCTTTGCTTTCAAGGGGAACAGATTCAGAAAACGGATGGGGGCATCTAGTCAAGGGAGGGTTTTTTTTTTACTCTTGATTTTAAGAGAAATAGTTATAACATTTGCATGCTGTTGGGAATGTCCAGTAGGAAAGGAAAGTGAGAGTAAAAGCAGTTTTACTGTACCAAATCTTGCTTTTCTCTCTCTTCATCCTCATCATTTTTTTTTTTTTTTTTTTTTTTTTGGTGGTACTGGGGTGGAACCCAGGGGCTTTCTACCTCCGGGCTATACTCCCAGACCTATTTTATATTTTATTTGGAAACAGGGTCTCACCAAGTTGATGAGATCCTCACTAAGTAGCTGAGGCTGGCTTCAAACTTGTGTGATCCTCCTGTCTGGGCCTCCCAAGCGTGGGGATTACAAGCGTGCGCTACCACACCCGGCTAATAACTACCTTTTTTATGTGCAGTATCTTTTAAGGTTTGTTAGTACTGTCCTTCAGTTTCCTAATTTGCAAAACTAATTTTGTTTTTAAATATGTAAATAATTGGGTAATGGACGTAAAATGTCTGCCCTGACTAGCACATTTGTAGAAATAGTGTCCAGGGGATTTTCCCTTCTGATTTTGGAATGTTTGGATATTAATGGAGAGATCATCAGAACTAGCTACTCAAAATATGATCTGTAGAATAGCAGCATTAATGTCTGTTCCACTAACATGGAATTGGTCAAACACGCAGAATATTCGGCCCCACGTGAACCCTGCCAGATGAGAATGACTTTATGATGGGGAGCACTGGTCTGCAGGTGCCGCTTGCTCTGTTCTTTTAGAAGTTCATGGAGAACGATAGTTTCCACATTTTGATATGCATGTAATCTAAAAGAAGTTTTAAAATTCCTAGCTTTATTTTTCATAAATGTTCTTCTATATGTAGGTATAGGACATGTAACTGTGACATGTATTATATAGCATATACTTTGTGTACTCTTGACGGTGTACAAAGTAAACACTTTCCGTATGTGAATGACCTTTTTTTTTTAATTGTTGCAATATAGATAATTAGGAAAGTTGATAAGCAGACGGCATTACTGGATGCAGATGATCCTGTGTCACAACTCCACAAATGTGCATTTTACCTTAAGGATACGGAAAGAATGTACTTGTGCCTTTCTCAAGAAAGAATAATTCAATTTCAGGTGTGTTTATAAATTACTTGTGAAATCTAAATACGCAAAGTAGGGCCAGGGTGGGGTGCATCTCAATGGTACTTGAGGCCTTGGGTTTGATCCCTAGGATAATACATAAATAAATACAGTGTGTGAACTGTTGGATTTGCAGTGTATAGAAACACAGGCTTCTCACTTTCTATTATGTATCCAAATACATGAAACTGTATTTAGATATTATTTCAGGCCCAAGGGTCCTGAACACACATGGTCCTCAGACATGCTGGTGATCCTCCCCTCAGGGGAGAACTGCAGATTGTGAAAATGTTCTCAGAGAAACAGTCAACATCCAGTTCTAGGGTTCTTAATCTGGGGAACATAAAGCCCCTCAGATGTCTTAACAGTAGATTTCCAGTGTTCAGCCAACCCTTTGAAATTATGTGAACGCACTGTGTAGAGAAAGCCTTTTTCAGAGAGGGTTCAAATTCTCAGTACATCTACATTGGGGCCTCCCAAGATAGCAGTGGTAACATGATTCAAAATCTGAGTTTTAACTGCATTGATCAGAAGGCTTTCAAAAGGCATTTATGAGATGAGTATATAACTTAATGTGATAGTTATATCTTGATGCAAAATTGTTTTGTCAACTCCATTCCAGAGAGATGGTCACACACGCACTAATGGGCATGCTAGGTCCCCAGTCTAGGTTTGTTCCTGTTGGGGAAGGATGTGCCAGCTCAGATCTTGGTTCCCTTCCACTCAGAATACATGGTTTCCACCTGCTCTCTGAACAGGAGAGCTCCCATGGCCTCACTTTCTTAGCAGAAGCCCCTAAAGAATTTTAAACATTCATTTCACATCTCAGATACTGATCTTCTGTTACTGAAATTGTACCAGTAATGGATATCCAGTTAATGGGTACTCTGAAAGCTATTATTTAATAGGATTGAAGTATTTTGTATTATAACAAAATATTGCTATCGGTAGGATTTCCTTAATACTCTGATTACATTTATTTAGGGATTGATTGGCAAAGCAGCACGTTTTAGGAAGTTTACAAATTTTTTGCTAGAGTCTCTCCTTTTTAACACCACTGCATGATTGTTATTTGGTAAACTCTCTTATACTGCAATGTATGTAAAATTCCATTTCTGAACATTTTTTCTTCATAGGCCACTCCATGCCCCAAAGAACCAAATAAAGAGATGATAAATGATGGAGCTTCCTGGACAATCATTAGCACAGACAAGGCAGAGTATACATTTTATGAGGGAATGGGCCCTGTCCTTGCCCCTGTCACCCCTGTGCCTGTCGTAGAAAGTCTTCAGGTGAGACCGCTTAGTCACAATGTGGCTTTTAGCTTTTTGCAACTGTTCTCAGCTATGATTTAGCAAAATTTTATTTTACAGTAATTTCAGTTTCTTCTTTAAATCTTGTGATCTGGGGGTTTTATTATGCATTATTTGTTAATAAAAATGAAGATAGCAACTAACTACATGTAAGAAAATTTAAATTTAAATCATCTTATATATTGAAATATTTTTAGTTAGCTTTTTAATTTTGTCATTTAAAGGAAATATTTTACAACTGTAATCATATATAAACTTTCACAAATGAAATTGAACAAGAACCTAATTTGTATAGTTTAATGACAAATGAAAAGTTGTTTCAACATGGTTTTCTGTCATTTACAGTTGAATGGCGGTGGGGACGTAGCGATGCTTGAACTTACAGGACAGAATTTCACTCCAAATTTACGAGTGTGGTTTGGGGATGTAGAAGCTGAAACCATGTACAGGTACTGCATAAAACTTTAACGTCTCCCAGAATGGGTGAGGGGTGTGGGTACATGAGATTCCTTCCTGACATTCACTGTAATGTATTAAGTAACCTTGTTTTACACCTCATTTCAGAAGTCGTCTTTGCTTTGTAAAGTGCTCTTACATGACTTGCTTTCCTCCTCCTCAGATGTGGAGAAAGCATGCTGTGTGTTGTCCCAGACATTTCTGCGTTCCGAGAAGGTTGGAGATGGGTCCGGCAGCCAGTCCAGGTTCCAGTAACTTTGGTCCGTAATGATGGAATCATTTATTCCACCAGCCTTACCTTTACCTACACACCAGAACCAGGGCCGCGGCCGCACTGCAGCGCAGCGGGAGCAATCCTTCGAGCCAACTCAAGCCAAGTGCCCTCTAACGAGTCAAACACAAACAGCGAGGGGAGTTACACGAACACCAGCACAAACCCAACCAGCGTCACGTCATCCACAGCAACCGTGGTGTCCTAACTACCGTCGTTTTGCTAGGACTTAAACTGACCTGAGTGCAGCAAAAAGCTACGAAAAAGGAAAGGAAAAGCGAACACTCTTTTGTGGTTTCTTGGGAAAACTTTTCATACCAGGTGATATTATTAAAAAAAAAAAACCCGTTACCTGCAAGTGCTGATTTGAAATGCAGAAGCCACAGTAAAACAAACAAAAAAACATCAAAATGTACAAACTATTGGAAATCAAGTGTTTTCAGCTGTTTTTTTTTGTTGTTGTTTGGCTGGGTGGTTGTTTTTTGTTTGTTTGTTTGTTTGTTTGTTTGTTTCTTAATGGGCAAGAAATAGATACGTGGCCGGAGTAAAAGTTAAACAAACTAGAAGGCACAAATTTAACATAGTTTTTATGGACCAAGGAACTTGTATAAGCTTTAGTGAAAGGTACATTTTCACCATACCTTTTTTTATATCACAGTATATAGTACACCTTGTTACCAAATAGGTTGTTCTCCCCACCCCTCTGAGCTTTTGCTCTAAAGTACATTCAGGTTCCACGTCTGACCATACTTGTTTAATTACCTTATTCTTCCAGGTTCTTTTGGTCTAAGACTGGAACTTTTTTTTAAGCTGAAGTCTTCTGACTTTTCATGAGTGGAAATTTTGATTTCAGCAAGTCAAATCTTGTAAAGGCCTGAATATGTTTTTTTTTTTTTTAAGATTATATGAAGTCTGTGCAAAAGCTTTAAAGAAAATGCCTCTGCCTTGCCTGCAATACATGCAATGTACGTTACCTTAGTCTTTATTCTCAGACACTGTTGGTAGTTATTTCTGTGTTTTCCTTTTTTTAAAAAAATGTATTTATAGTGGTAATCTGAGAGGTTCTAACATTCACATGGAATTGAGTGGCCATTTAGTCATAATGAGTTAATGGCGCAGAACGTGTTGGTATGTGAGGCGTTCTCTTCCCTCTCCCTGTGCATCAGCACACCTGTGTATCTCAGCGTTTGTTCAGGTTTATCCCTCCTAATCTTGTACATAACTTGTATTATGTGTAAGTTAAACATTTTATTTTGAACTTGGAATGTCCCCAGTGATTTCATTCAGCAGGGTGTTTTCTGCCTTGTTGGCCAATGACAAAAAGATATCATGACAAATATTTGCTACCAAGTGGTAGATGGCGCCCTTATAGCAGAATGAGGAAAATCTCAGAAAAATATGTTTTATTATCATTGCCGGTTTTTTTGTAGCCTAGTCCAGGACATCATTGTAATCTTAAAACATAAGATGCTTTTGTTAGATGATCAACTAAACTAGCTGGAAGACAGTACCTTAGACAGATAGTTAGAAGTTTATACAAATGCAAACGTAACTTATATTTCCATTTTTCTCTCTGCCGTTTTTATTTCCTCTTCCCCATACTGAGCATCTCCGCAAATGTTTCCTGAGTACTCAGGAAACATTTTTTTTCCTGGCTTTGATTGCGTTCAGGGTTGTGTGCCAGCCTTGCGTGCTAATCTCACCATTTTCTCGCCAGTTGCCTCCATTCCCGCATTTTGGCTATGCCTTTGTTCAGTTTCTTAGAAATGACAGCAGACTCATCAGCCTACATTTAGTACAGGAGTCACGAGTGTAATGTTTAGGACACAGCCTAGAAATACAATCATCTTTAGAGTAAAAACTACCTCTAGATTGTGGTAAGCTTTTACTGTCCCGTAAAACAGGAGCCACAAGTACCTTATGAATGCAAAACCGTACCTTCCTCCAGCACTTCCAGTGTCTTTCCGGTATCCTGGGCTCTTTCGAAAGTATCCACTAATAGACTTTAAAAAACACTTATCAGGAGTATTTTTTCCCAGCTTTGCTGTCTTCATCACTCTGCCATTGTAAATACTATTCCTAACATCTTTAAATTGCCTTTTCCTCAGTTTTCAGGGGGAAAGTCATTTGTAAAACCATGGTTTTCTTTGACTGCAAGCCTTCTGAGTCACCCCTGGGCTGTGTTTCGGAACACAGATCCGCTCCACGCTTGTAAGTGGTCCTGCCTCACACCTTCAGTCTGGTGGTCAGGGCAGAGCTCATTGTGGCCTTATCCTTCTGTGTTGAACTGCTCTCTGGCTTTCCTTGAAGGCTTGCTCATTCTGAGGAGTCATTATCCTTCTCTCTGTTGACTCTGAAAGTAGTCATTACACAGTGCTTTTGGTTCAGAGCATGGAAATGTTTTCAGCGCTGCTTCACTTTTAGTGGGCCACAGATTTTCCTCCAGTTCTTAGATTTGGTCTTAAGTGAAGAAATCTTAAGAAATTAACCAGTAACAAATGAGATGCTTTTTGGAGAACAAATTATTCCATATCCAACTTTGTAGCCCAAAATGATTTTCCAAGTTCATGGTTATATTTAAATAAGCTTTTGCTTTTTTAAATGTTTATATCTTATTTTGGTTCTTTTGTTCTTCTTTAAAAGGTAATTGAAATAATAGACTGTAAACCTTTTGCTGTTTTCTTTGTTTGCAAAGTCCAAGAATGAACTCATCACAGGCATTTCCCCCGCCTAATTTATGCCATTCTCATACCGTAGACTAGAGAGTAAAAACGATACTTCTTTCGTACTTATCGTTCCGCAGTGGGTTTTTGGTCAGCTGCTGTAATGCATCCTTAAGTGTATGGACTCGGTAATCATTTTCAATAAATGGCTTGTGGGAGCCTGGCCCCCAGTTACAGCAGAATCCCTCCTCCAGCGATGGCATCATTAGAAACGCTGGCCCTGCCCTCCTAAGGACTCCTAGATGCCGAGTGCTTCAGTTACAGTATGTTTGATATTTTAAATTCTGTTTTGTAAGTGCATCTTATATTCTTGTGATTCTATGCAGTTTCTCAAAATATGCATAGAATCTGAACCTGTGACCTAATATGGTCTTTTGGGTTTTTTTGTTCTGTTTTTATTTTATTTTGACTGAATTTATCTTCTAGATTGGGAAGGCAAGCTAAAGATTGTACATGTAGAATGCCCTTTAAATTTCGGACAATTTGAGAGTTGAACACTAGTACACTGTTTAACTTCCTGCTGGCTTTTCTGAAACCGTAGCAACTGGTGGCTCGTCACACAGAATTAGTGAAGTCTCTGCCACTCTTGCCTCCCAGACTTGGCATCACAATTGGCGAGGTTTGGGCTCTTGTTTTGAGTGAAAACTGGTACCATCTGTGTACTCAAAGAAAATTCCCAGTGCTGTTTCTGAGAACTAAGCTAACTAGTCATGTTACTCAGAAAATCTACGGTGGGGGAGGGGATTCCTTTGTGGAACAAAATGCTATTTAGTTATTAACTAAGTTAACTTTTTTTTTTTTATTTCAAAGCAGCTGTGTTTCTGATGAGTACTGAACAAACGTGTGTAATTTTCTGTGCCAGATTCTTGATGATGTTTTCAAGCACTGTAATGTGGGATGGATGGTTAGAAACAATAATATATTAGGGTTTCTATTTAACCCTTTCAGGACTGAACTGTATCTCCTATTAATTTTCCCCTGTGTTGTGATAAATGTTTGCCAGCATTCAGTACTGTGTTGATCCAGATGTAGGTTTATATGCTCATTTTTAGCTTATTTCTTGTACCTTGCAGCATGCTCTACACATTCAGTCCTTAAAGGGTTTACTTTACAAACTGTGCGCCTGTAAGGTTTATTAGCAATAAGATAGAAAATTGAGCAAGTTTATACCATAATTTTGTAGAAAAAAGAATCTGCTCAGTTCCATATTTCATCCATGAAAAACCTGCAATATGGGCAGTTTCAAGGAATAAATAAAAAAGAAATGTAAACCATTGTAAAAGTCTTCTGTTGGATGTGCCTGATGCATGTATTATCGCCTCTGATTTCAGAATACTTCATAAAGATAAAATTAAATTCTATATTACAGTTTGTGTATTTACAATCTTACCTTGCCCTCTATATAACATCAAAGTGATAATTGTGCCAAAGTAGTTTTCTTTTTTAATGTTCTTAACTAGTACTTTAAACAGAGACAGTTTTTATGGAGAAATGGGCCTTGTTACTCCAGGGAGCCTATCTCCCCATTCAGGGTTATTTAAAGCTGATCACAATGAAATTGGAGAGTGTTGGACAGCAGCTGCTTGCTTTTCCAGCTGAAGGTTGTCATTTGGCCTGTTATACCAAAAAAACACAAAATGGTGTGTGCCTCTGTCTGGGAGAGGGTCCAAGAAGTGGGGACAGAGTATTCTTTATTTAATGTCAAGGAACAAATTAATTTTTAAGTCATAGTAAGTTTAGTTCTTACCTGCCTCTTGTAGGCCTCTAAAGGTAAAGATAACAGTGGGCCCTTTAGTTTATAATTTATAATAATAAGCTTATCTCCTTGCTATAAATAGTACATGATCACTTTGTCAGCAGCCTTATCAAAGATAGATACATTGTGTCCATTGTGTCTCTTTGTCATTAAACCGAATGGTCATTGGCCACAGTGAGGCAGGAGGCAGGGGTTCCAGATTAAAGTGATGGTCACAAAAGGAATTTTCCCCTCTACAGACAAAACAAAAACTCACAAGGTACACCAAAAAGGGAAGCCCTTGGAAACAGCATAGGGGACTGATGAAGCTGTTGAACAGAAGATACAGATGAGGCCATTCTGACTCACCTTGACATGCAGCGTTAAAGCCGAGAGAGCGGTCAGACACTGGCCGGGAAGAATGGACACTTAACACGTGGGTCTTGGTCAAGGACACGTGTGTTTACTAAAGAGCTCAGAGCTGTCGTTTTGTGCGTGTAGGAGTTATGACTCAGTTTGGCTTACAGAAAACGCAGGCAAACATTTTTTGATACAGTAAAGTAAGGTTTTAACTGCAAAAAAACATACTGATTGCAGAATGTTTTACTTGGGGGAAGTGGAACCTCAAAGGTAAGTACGAAATGTGGGTGTGTGGGTTCCTTCTGACGCCCGCCGTCTCTAATCCTCCCTGCGTGTTACCATTCTATCCGTACGGCACAGACCAGCATCAGGTCAGTCATTTTATCATTTCTTCTGGTACTGGACCAAGTAGGGCTGCTGGTGTCCTCCTAAGTCCCCAACTGTCAAGTCAGAGAGCAAAGATGTGACTCGGTTGTTCCTACAGTGGCCTTGAGAGCTGACTGCCAGCTTTTGTGTTTTCCTAGGACTTCCTGTCTTCTTGGTCCTCCTGCTCATATAACTCAAAATCCACGATTCTGATTTTATTCTGCCCCTGGGGCTTTCACAGCAAAGTTCTTAATGTGATGATCAAATACTTAGATTGACATAATGAAAAGCCTTAAGGAAAAAAATTGAATTTTGAGAGTCTGACACTGACGTTCCGCTCCTGGGATTGATGGTCCTGAGAGAGTAGCGGAGAGTTAGGAAATGAGGATGTGTTGGTGGCTGGTAGATTTCAAAGGTACAGATCGTGGGCTTTGGGGAGAACTTCAACTACCAAGTAGGGAGATGTGTTTACCTGGAAGCCTACGTACTTGTGCCTAATGTTTACATTGCCCATCCCCAGCATTCTAGTGCAGAAATTAGAATCAGAGACACAATTTTTAAATGTTCAGTAATTTTCCTGGCTCTGAAACCAGTTGCAGTGTGACCATTAACTGAGAATTTCCACTAAGGATTTATATTAATAAACTCAGCTGCCATAACAAAGCACCATAGACCAGGTGGCAAAAACAACAGAAAATGGTTTTCTCAGAGTCTGGAGGCTTAAAAATCCCAATTCAGTGCTAGCACAGCCAGGTCCTGGTGAGGCTCGCCTCCTGGCTTGCAGATAGCCAAGGCAGAGAAAGAGTTACCAGTTTTCACAAGGCCACAGCCTTGGGGCCCCATTTAACCTTAATTACACTCTGAACACCCTGTGTCCAGATAGTCACATTAAGCTGTTTCTAAATATCATCTTAAATACAGTTTAAATGATGAACTAGGTGTTTGGCTTTTCTGCATTTTATTTTAAATTTAATTATTTATTTATTGTGGTACTGGGGGTAGAACCCAGGGGCATTCTACTTCCGAGAGACACCCCCAGCCCTATTTTTTTATTCTCTTTTATAAAACTGGATCTCACTGAGTTGCAAAAGGCCTCACTAAATAGCTGAGGCTGTTCGTGAACCACGATCCTCCTGTCTCAGCCTCCTGAATGCTGGGATTACAAGTGTGCGCCACCACACCCGGCTGGTTTTCTGCATTTCAAGTCGAGGGTTTTAATATTATTTAGCTTAAGGCTGTCAGTGGACTTGCACAGAGGGACAAAGAAGCAAGGCAAGGCAGAAGTCACGATGATGGCCACTGGTCAGTTGTTTATGTCCGGTACTTCAAATAACTACAACCCTGTGAGCTCATCTGCCTGTTTTAGAGATGAGACAAGCTCAAAACAGTTAGGAATCTTGCTCAGAGTCCTTTGTTAAATTTAGTGCTGGGATTTCTTATTGGGAGCCAGGTAGTCCAGAGTCACCGTCCTGAGTACCGCTCTGCTTTCTCCTGTCACAGGATCCAGGGACTGGGGGTGATTTTAGGGAGATGGCGACCAGTTGTCTTAACTGTATCGAGACCAAGTGTTCAATTTCATTTCAACCTTCACCTTTTGCAGGTGTAAAAAAATGGGTCTAGAGAAGCCGAATATTCCAGCTGCGATTACAGATGGAACAGTTCTTTGTAAAGTGAAACGTACTGTCTAGTTGCCGCAATTTTAACATCCTGACCACTTTTCTAATGTTCTTAGCTTTCCGGCCTCCTCTACATATAAATATGTGCTATGTTGCACATCACCAGGGAGCATGACCCTGGACACAGAACATTCTACACCTGCCAAGTGAAGGTGATGGTTCCTCCCTGGAATTAGATCTGTACCCAGTTATAGCTTCAGGGGAGATCGAGTACGGTTTCTGGACCTTGTGTTGGACGAGAGAGAATACACACACACACACACACACACACACACACACACACACACACACACAAAAAAAAAAAAAAAAACTAGCCATGTTCTGACCCATTCCTGCTTTTCTAGTTTAAATGCAAAACCCAGATACCAGCTTTGGCTGTACTCAGTGTCAGGGTCCATTTGTTTGAGCCTTCCAGGATCAGCACGAATTTAGTGGCCAGCGATGTGCTTTAGTGATTTTTGTTTCTTTCAAGAAAACGTGAGCCGGGCGTGGTGGCGCACACTTGTAATCCCCGTGCTTGGGAGGCGGAGACAGGAGGATTGTGCTGGTTCAAGCCAGCTGTGCTGGCTTAAGAGACTCTGTTTCCAAATTTAAAAAATAGGTCTGGGAGTGTAGCCCAGAGGTAGAAGGGTTTCCAGGAACCCTAGTACCACACAAAAAACAAACAAACAAAAAAACCAACGTGATATGGTTGTTTTTCATGTGATAGGCCAGAGATTTAAACCACATCTTACCAGGCGTGGTGGCATGCACCAGCAACAGAGGCAGGAGGATCACAAATTTGAGGTTAGCCTCAGCAACTTAGATTCCCAAAATGTAATAAAAGGAGGGGGCCTGGGAGAGTCTCAGCAGGATCCCTGGGTTAGATCCCCTAGTACTGTAAAAATGTGCTTCTCTGTGTGATAGCCATTACTGGACCCTTCAAAACATTTTCCAAGCAGAATGTGGTAGCACACACCTGTAATCCCAGTACGTGGGAGGATCATGGGTTTGAGGCCAGCCTCAGCAATTTAGCAAGGCCCTGTTTAGAAGTAAAAGAGCTGGGGATGTAGCTCAGAGGTAGAATATCCCTGGATTCAATCCCCAGAACCAAAAAAGAAAAGAAAAAAAAATTTTTTTTTTCATTTTAAATGAACTTCTTAAGCTGGTTAGGACTCTTTTCTCACAGAAGTGGCGGGAACTGTTCAGGGAGCTGGGATACCTGCCTCAAGATCCAGTTAGATGCGGAGTGCTTCCCTCTAGTGTTGCCGTGAGGTACTGCACGTCCTGGGGGCTTTCTCTTCCAGCCACAGGGGGCCACTCCCTCATCCCAGGAGCTCTTCCCTGGGCCTCCCTGGCTGCTCTTTCTAATTCTGTGCTGAATCCATCTCTTCTCTCCAACCTCTTAACTTTGGACAGCCCCAGGACAAACTCCCATCTTCTCCTCCCCAACCTCTAGTGGAGCTCTACCCCTCTTAAGTACTAAAGCTGATCATTGTATGGGGATGTCTCCCAAAATCATGTTTCCTGCCCAGACTTCTGGCCTGGACTCCAAAATTATAGAAGTGCTTGCCTGACCGCTGAAGCGTAACAGGCACACCAAGCTTCTTCCTACAGCCAACACTCACTACCCTCCTCTCTTTCCAACCTGCTTGCCTTACCCAGCCAGCCAGGTAAACGGGGCCTCCATACTAACAAATATTCAGGGGGGAAACCTCCACTCTCTGTTATTATAAAAAGCTACCTGAGGCCCGGATGGTGACGCACACGTGTAATCCCAGCATTCGGGAGGCTGAGACAGGAGGATCACGGTTTGCTGACAGCCTCAGCTACTTAGCGAGGCCCTTTGCAACTCGGTGAGGACCTGTTTCAAAAATAAAAGGTCTTAGCCGGGTAATATGGCACACATTTGTAATCCCCGCGCCTTGGAGGCAGAGACAGGAGGGTCGCGCAGGTTCGAAGCCAGCCTTGCTGGCTTAAGAGACTCTGTTTCCAAATAAAATATTTTCAAAAATAGGTCTGGGAGTATAACCCGTAGGTAGAAGGGTTCCATCCCCAGTACCACCAAAAAAATAAAAATAAATATTAATAATAAATAAAAGGTTTTAGCCAGGTGTGGTGGTGCACACTTGTAATCCTAGCATTTGGGAGGCTGAGACAGGAGGATTGCGGTTCGAGGACAGCCTCAACTACCACTCTGTGAGGTCCTTTGCAACTCAGTGAGACTCTGTTTCAAAATAAAGAATAAAAAATAAGGCTGGGAGTGTAGCTCAGAGGTAGAATGCCCCTGGGTTCCATTCCAGTACTGCAAAATAAATAAATAAATAAATAAATAGTCTAAAAAATAGGGCTGGGGGTGTAGCTCAGAGGTACACTGCCCCTGGGTTCAATACCTAGTGCTTAAAAAAAAAAAAAAAAAAAAAGGAAGAAGAAGGAGGAGGAGGAGAAGGAGAAGAAAAAGAAAAAAGAAGAGCTACCTGAGATAATCAACCTTAAAAAAAATTTATTTTGCCTTATAGTTTTGGAGGTTTCAGTCCATGGTCATTTGGCCCTGTTGCTCTTGGGCCTGTGGCCAGGCAACCTGTCCTGGTGGGGAGGGTGTGGTGGAGAAAGGCTGCCCACGAGATGGTAGCAGGAAGCAGAGAGAGAGCGATGGAGACCTGCGTCCCCCAGCCCCCTCGAGGCCACACCCCAGAGACCTATCACCTCGCTAGGCCCCGCCTCCTAAGAGTGCGTCTACCTCCAATAGCAGCAAGCTGAGGGCCGCGCCTTGGACACACAGAGCCTGAGGAGATATTTAGACCCCTCTACAGCAAGCCTGAAGGTGAGCTAGGGTTATTTCTTTTCTTATATCCCACAGTGACCCCTCAGTGATGTCCGTCAATGATTCTCCAAGAGACAACCCCTCTCTGACCACTTACCGCCCCCACCACTACGCTGCGGGCCAGGGCCCGGCTCCCACAGGAGGATGGCTGTAGCCTTTGAGCCCTGGCTGCTGCTTCTCGTACTCACTGCCTGCTCTCCACGGCAATCAGAGCGATTGTTTGAAAACATTGGTGCACCTAATTACATAAAACACACACACTCAGAGTCCAATACAATAATACTAGGTGGTTTCAGTCTATCTTTCTCACCAGCAAATAGGCCATCTAGACAAGAAATCAGCAAAGACATTTCAGACCGTAAAACTATAAATCTAACGGACCCAACAGACATATTTTATCCAGCAATAGCTCATTTGCAAATGAACATTCTCCCAATATGCCATTTTTAGGTCACAAAGCAAGTCTTAGCAAATACAAAAAAGTCAATATAATTCCTTGTGTCTTATCAGATCATAATAGAATAAAATCTGAAATCAACAGCAAGGAAAACCACAAAACTATACAAACACATGGAGATTGAATAACATACTTTAGAATGATAAAGGAGTCATAGAGGAAATTAGGGTGAGAAGTTAAGAAATTTTTAGGAACAAAAGAGAATTAAAAATACAATATCCCAGAATCTCCGCGATACTATAAAGGGGGTTCTAAGAATAAAGTTTATAGCTATGAGTGCCTACATAAAAATAACCACATTTGCTTTTTTGTAAACTCAGTATTTCTCAATTAAATCAAGGTCTTTCACCACTTAAAAAAAAGTAATGCAGCCGAATGTGGTGGTGCACGCTTGTAATCCCTGCGCTTGGGAGGCTGAGACAGGAGGATCGTGCAGGTTCGAAGCCAGCCTCAGCTACTGAGTGAGGCTCTCAGCAACTTAGCAAGATCCTGTTTCTAATAAAATATAAAATAGGTCTGGGAGTATAGCCCAGAGGTAGAAAAGCCCCTGGGTTCCATCCCCAGTACCACACACACACACACACACACACACACACACACACACATCAAAATTATAAAAAGTAATGCAACAAAGTAATACAACTGTAAGGTTAAATATTACTAAAAACAAAAACTGCAAACATAACCCTTCCTCTTGCCTACCTACTTCCCCAAACCTAACTAGTTGCAACTGAGTTATCTTTTCTGGCATGATCTCCAGGCTTCTGAGCAATGCACATATACCTCTATTCATCAGTCACTGCTCTGGTAATAAGGAGCTTGGTTGCCTACGCCTTGTTTTCATTCTTCTCTTTCTTCCTTTACTCCAAATATAGATGAAAGGCAGTTTTATTTAAGTCATTGGTCAGGGCCTGTGTTACTGTGATTGTTTAACTGTCCACTCGAGAGTATACTGCAAGTAGGATTCCTTTGTCTTCTTACAACTTTCTCTTTTCCCTAGAGTTGGTAAGTACATCATTTTTCTCTACTCAGCTTTTTATATAGCT